>NC_136410.1:295086447-295735375 GCF_051521515.1 Lactuca serriola | reverse complement strand
TGTATTATGTGAGTTTTCCTTTAATGTTGTTGTTCCTCGTATGTTCTTTAACCTAACAACCTACTCAACATCCATACCTCACCTAGTAACAACATCAGTTAACACATATATGTCGAATGCGAAAAATGACATGTGAATGATAGTTAATATGGAAGCAGGTGAAATTTAAATTGTCATTCAAAATTCACTTAGTAATTGTTTAATAAGTTATTTGATTAATAATAAATATTATCAACTCTTGAATTTAATTGGAGAAAAATACATAGTATATCACATCATAACACCCACAATGATGCATATGATAAACATAGAGAGTTTGAAGTGATCAACAATATAAGAGTACTTAGGGGGTGCTTGGATAGGAAAAAAATGGGTTGCTTATTGCTTATTGCTTAATCCCACAGCAATAACCAAATTTAAGTGTTTGGATTAGAAGTCTTTAAAAATCAGCTTATTGCGGTAGGAATAAGCTAAATAAGCTGATTTTAATAAGCAAGGGGGGAATGCTTATTGCTTATTGCTTATTGGTCATTTTACTCATATAAACTGTTTTGTTTGCCAAACACTAAATGTTTATTGCTTATTGTTTATTCACACCTCAATAAGCTAATTCAAATACATTTTAAAAAAATGTTTATTCCCACCGCAATAGCCAGAGAATTAATAAGCTAATAAACTAAAAACTATTTATCCAAAAACCCCCTTAGTCTACCATTAAATTCCTAAAATTAACAGCAAATGTATTTTTTTTATATAATAAAAAATATATCTTACGTTTATAAATGATTAATTAATAATAATATCCATTAATTTAATGGTAATTTTTAGAAAAATCTCAATATTTTGATTATTGAAGAATTTTCAAAAAAAAATCTCAATATTTTGATTAAACTGACGAAAAGAACAACATACCGGCTAAATCTATGAAACCAGCCAAAAAAATTTTTTTTTCAAAGTTCTAATCGGTATTTTCTGTTTTTCTGTACACAAATTTAATTTGGGACTGACTTATAATTTCGACTAAATTATTATGATTTTTTCGAAGATTTCCCAAATTTATATGGGAATCACTAAGAAAATATTCTTATTTTTCTAGAAATACTAAAATCAAAGTAACCAGACAAAATAAACATTGTTTTTCAAAAACACTAAATATTATTAAGATAACCAACTAGAAACTAGTGAAAAAACATGCAATTACAAAGGAAATTACCTACACTGGAATTTTTATCCAATCAACCTAATTAATCACAATTTTTTTGCTTCCACTAAAACTAAGTAAACGAGTAGTCTCAAATAGATTTGAAAATAGTTTTCCTTTAGCACTTCTTATCACCAAAAGTACAAAACTTCCAAAAAACCACAACACCCATCTAATAATGAAAATGATCGCTTTCAAAGCTAGTTTTTTTTAAGACCTACAACAACAACGAATTTGCCCACATGCTGACATCCAAAGAAGAAGAAAAGAACATGAAGGTAAGAAACGGATCCATTTGAAACTATATTCCAACTTTTAGTTGTCACTTCACACTCTATGAAGAGGCCAAAATTTTCAAAATAATTTGAGAAAACCAAATAAAGAATCAAAGCTACATTTTACCCCTTGTTAACCAAGTTTGGTTTCGTCGAAAAACTTGTTTATACTCCATCTCCAACGCGTTTTTTAAAGGGGTGTTTAGAATTGCTTATTTGAAATGCGTATTGACATATTCCGATTTGGCCCTGGTAATAAGGAATTGTTAGTGCTTAGATAAAAAGATTTCATAATCATTTATTGACTATAAAGAGTTTTTGGTAAGTCACTTCCTACTGGTTGACATATTTACAGGAGTTTTTGATACGTTGTTTTATTATTACACATAAAGTAAGAGTTTGTCAAACACTAAAAATAATTTATCAACTTATTTTGTTTTGATATTGGATACACTAATCCAAGCATTTTTAAAAACGCCATTTTGACATCAGATAAACTAATAAACTGTTGTGAAGAATATTTCACATCAAAGACATAATCTCAAGGCTGCTTATAGCGAAGACCCTGATATGTAAGGTCTACCTTTTAGAATTGTCGTACTCTATATTCAAAATGGTCATCATTTCAATATATATATATATATATATATATATATATATATATATATATATATATATATATATATATATATATATATATGTATAGCATTTTTGTAGTCACTTTAACGTCAAAGTCGACACATAGAATTTTGTGATCGGTTGATAGAATTAGGATTTTTTTCTATATATGTAGTGTTGTAGGTTTCATTGAAAAACTTTCATACATGTATATAAACAACTTCTATTATTGGTATTATCACTTGTACTCAACCTACCTTCTTGGATCTAATTTCCACATTTGAAATTTGTTTCTTGAAATTTGTTTGAGATTGATGATTATGTTTTTTGATTCCAATCAATTCATTTGAATCATATTTCTTACAATGGAAAATCTAAACATAAACACAACGATGAATTACGCTAGTTTTCTTAGCTCTTCTACAAAAAATTTGATGTTGCTTCCTTGACACTATGATTAATGGGCAGGTAGAATGGAAGACTATTTGAATGGTTTAGATGAAGATCTCTAGCGATCAATCATGAATGGCCCATATGATGCAACTGTTGTTACTAATGTTGGATCAGTTTCAAACTATCAATCTGTGGTAGCTTTAGAAACAAGAAAGGAAGCAAATGACAGAAGATGCACGTATGAATTGCGATGTTTTCTTCCTCCGGTTGTGTATGGTTATATTAGAGGTTGCAAATCTGCTATGGAGATTTGGGACAGACCAAAGGAAAATTCCCAAGGTACAGAGAAGACAAATAAGAGTTCCCACACTCAATTTCTTTTTAGAGCCTGTTGAATTCAAACAGCAAGAGAATGAATCAATTGATCAACCTTTTGATATGTTCAATAATCTTGTTTACAAGAATGACTAAGTAGAAGTTGAGATAAGTGAATTAGAATTAAACATCATGTTTATTTAGGGATTGGCGAATGAGTGGAAAAGTATTAGTGTGCTTCTTAAATCTCATGGGAATTGTGATTATTATTCTTTGTATGTTTTAATGAACATGCTAAAAGCACATGAAAATGATGTAAAAGAGATTACTGAAGAAAAAGAAAAAGGAAACACAACTTATTTTGGTTCAATTTGATTAATGTTGAAAGCTAAGACTATTAAGGAATCAAATTATGATATGGAAAAATGTGATGATGATGAACACATTTTTGTTGGTGTAGAATCTTATTTTGAGAAAAAGTTGGTTGGAGATTCAAGATATGACTACACCTACTACAATGGAAAAAACCATATGTCAAGTGTTTCTATGTTAACGAGGAAGAATGAAAAGTAGGAGAAAGTTAAGGTTGAAGCCTATTATGCTCAGAAAAAAAAGGTGATTAAAGCTAAAATGAAAAATATGGCACTGGTTGCAACAAGAGACGAATCTAATGATGACACATATCAAATATGGGCATCAGCCAGGTGATGATGAAATGATGAATCCAACTCATTAAGTAAGGTTTTCTTAGCATGAATCCAGTATATATGTTGCAACTGATTTTCGTTGTGGCAAGACTAATGAGGAAGAGGAGGATGATGTGCATATCGAAGGTATGTTGCTGTGAAAGTTTACCAAGGAAATTGTTTTATGGCTTCACCTTCAAGGTCAACCATCATTGAAAATGTATCTCTCTTACTTCAATCTTTTAATATTCATTCATCTTCATTTCAGTTTGTTGTTGATGATATCAAAAATAACTGCTCATATGTTAATGATCTTCTTATTTCTTGTTGGAGCTAGAAATGCTCAACAATTTTGAGTGATGGGTAGGTTAGAATATTCTCTTAATGTAAAGGCATATTCCTCCCACTAGTATATAAAGTGGAGGATGTGGTCACTATTTGTGTTACACCAAACGTGTTATTCATGTGTAGGTAGGAATTCCTCTCCCCAGCCACATGTTATTCATGTGTTATTTATGCTATTTCTATTTAAGAATATCATTCGAATCATCATGTTCTTTAGTTTCTTTACAACGATTATCTTCATGTTTATTCATATTCCGGACCAGCCAATTGTCAAATGGGTACCGTATTTCTGTTAGTAGTGATGCGGAGAAAGCTAAGAGAGATCTTTGGGAGTGTAGAAATAATTTGGAGGAAAAAAACCATTATAAAACAGATCACACATAGGTTATCTATCATACACGAGGATATGGACCAATAAAGAATCAGAATATTGTGTTATTGAAATAGACATATATATTTTGTAATACTGCTACAAAGCTATATGCTAAATTAACTTTTATATATCATTCCTCTGAACAATATAAAAAACAAAATTGAAAACCACTGCATTCATAACTTTTAATAAAAAAAAAGTAAATTAATTGTCTTATGATTGTGAAAGCATTATTCCATCTAATGAGGTAACAAATGATACGTATGCATATGGAATTGTACTTGTTGATAAGTATCTCATCTTAAATGAACTGTTTAAATTGTCAATGAAATTTTAAGTGAACATAAACAAGTTAAAATCATGAAAATGTCAACAAATTCATTCAAAATTAAACAGGAAGATTTTGTTGAATTAGATGATGACTTAGAATTGAGGAAGAAATAATTATAGATTGCTTAGATTTTTTGATAATCAAAGTTAATCGAATGACTCAAAATGATGAAAATATTGATTTGATATCAAAAAATAATTTTGATTTTTCTTCTAAAAATTGCAATTTATCAAAAGTTGAAAATCAAAATAAAAGTTATTACAAATGATGAAAATGAGTTTGATAATGATTTTGACGAAGAAGTGATAGTTTGTGTTGTCAAAAATTGATGTGATATTTTTGTACTAAAATTTCTTAAGTTTTAAATTTATAAAACAATTATCTAACACATTTTGACCAACACTCATAAAAGCAGTGGACTTGATCGAATATAGTATAATTGTGGTAAATAAGGTTGTTGGACTCCCGGGGAACATGTATGACCATTAACACATTAAATTAATTGAAACAAATTTTTTTTATGGGGTGGGGGGGTTAATTTAAATCTAATTCAACAAATTCGAACTAACGAACAAAATAAAGTAAATATAATTATTTGGAAGCACTTCCACTTAAACATGGAATCCCTATTTCCTATGGTGAATATATGATAGTGCAATGAAGTATAAAGATATTTACCAATTATATTAATATCTATGATCTAATTACTAGTTTTATTGATTAACAAGTGACTAATTTAATGTTCATAAAACTAGAAACCTATAAACTAACTAATTGTTTAAAACTACCTATGATTTAATCAAGATTTTAATTGTAGAGGTCATTAAAATTTAAACCTAGCATAAGTAGTTAAACAAATGCTCTCTTAGATGTTACTGATAAACATTACCTAACCCTATGATTGATTAATCATTAGTTCTAATAGCTTAAGTTAAAAAATCTATTAACATACAAGTCAAAATAATTTGATTTGTAGTCTAAACTATATGCAACTCAATCAAAAGCAATAAAAATTGAAAATTTGAGAAGTAAGGTAAAAGATTTTATCAAAAAAAAATTTATATCCATTTTATAACTTCAAAATCATAATTACACCATACTACTATAGTTCATCTACATTTAAGTGGATGATTATGTTTTTAGCTTCTCATGATTACAGAAAAAACAGAAAAAATAAATAATAAGAATGCTAAATATTGCGAACCTGATACCTTTCTTCAAGATTTCTTGAACAATTATTCTCTAAATTGTTGGATTAGGTGTATAAGGTAAAAAGTATATTGGTATAACATTTTTTGGATAAAAGAAAAGTAATTTTTGGGTTGTCCTCGATAACTAGAAATAACTAGAAACGAGTTTATAAGAGTGCGGAAATAATTTAATACTTTATTACATGATTAATAATTAGAAATTGTTAAATATTAATTTAGAATTAATCAAATTTTATTAGAAATTAATTTTGAATTCATTACAGTTAATTAAAGGTGCAATGGTTGAATCGCAATTGTTCAATTGTTGAGCAAGAGAGCAAATTCTATAACCTCCCTAGACTGGGCGGTTTTATAGTGGATACAGAAAGGTTCTGGAAGCATCCTATAGCTAATAAGGAAACTGGTTTTAATAGGTTTAGAATATTACTATTTTATTAATCATATTAATGTTTCCGCCAACTATAAATAGGGACCTCTATTATCCATTTTGAACTTGTAGTTGTAATGGACTATAATATGTATTGCGAGATCAGAGTAAAAGTATGAATGATGAACACAAGATCTAAATTATGTTTGTTTGGCTCAAGTAAGCTTTCATTGAGTACAGAGTGTTTTAGACTATTACACGAAAAGCTCTTTTCTAACTCTAGTACACTTTCATATTTACAAGAAACATGAAAGCGAACAAAATATACAAGTGACTAGACACAGTAAGCTACGAAACATAACATGCCCTTGTAATAACATTACAAACCATCGAAAGTAATAAATACATTTGACACCTCACAATACAATTTGACATCTACATTCTCCCCCTTTGTGAGAAATGTCGAATCTAGGTCGATAGCAAAGTAGCATCTTGATGTATAAGTCTTCAAACTTCCGCATACCAGTTGATCACCTTTCGAATTTTGTGTTGGTACCCTTCTTTCTTTTACAAACAAACACAATTCCAAGTGGTTTCAAGCAAATCTCTCCGTCTTCGTAATCTTTCAGAGTAGCCTTACTCTTTAAAATGGATTGAGGAACAGTGATTTCTTTACCCAAAGCTAAGGCTAAATAAACGTCTGCTAATGCCAACAAAATAGAGTATCCATCATTGAACATTTTCAAGTGAGCAAAACCCATCATAAAATCTTCTTTCTTTGTCACTTGCAGCTTCGAGACATCAACACTCTTCATTATATTCGCACAGATCATCAAATCATACTAGTTCATTAAAGGGAAGTCTGCAACCGAGAAGTCAAATGTAACATTATTGTCTCGGACTGTATGATATCGATAATTTTGGAACATACCCTCAAATAAAATATCGTTGGATACATTAAGAACCTGAGCTATCTTGACTAAGGACCATATGTCATCCTCCCTTTTTCCAAGTACAACATGAAATTGAAACTTCATACGTTTGTACTCCACCTTGTCCTTATATTGATATGTAATTTCAAACTGCTTGTCCAAAGACATAATTTTGTTGATCGGGAAGTCTAACGGTTTAAAGTTAGTGTTCTCTATATCATAAATTTTCTTCGGAACCTTATTAAAATAATGCATCCCCCTGGAACAACTAAAGTTTCAATACGCTCATAAAAGTAAAGCTTTGTAGGATCACCTTTGTTAAGACCAGGAGGGTCATTTACATGTTGTCGAAGAAATCTTTGGATTTGCTTATGTTTCTCCATTTCTTGTTCAAAGGTTGCATTCTTTTCTTCTTTTGAAAGCTCAGTAGAAAAACCCTTTCCTTTGTTCTACATTTCTTGTGTAGTAAGAGGTGGTTTCGAAGAATTTCCCCTAGCAGATCCAGTTACAATCCCCTTTGTTATTGGCCTTGTTGTTGTTGTTACTGAAGTTATCGAAGATGTTTTTGGTAAAGTAGTTGGAATCCGAGTAGTTAAAATTTTTCCAAAAACTTTTGCATCACCATCAGTATTTCCAGAACCTCCTTCTCTTTTATTACTACCAACAATTCTCTTTTCTCACCCTTGCACCCCTGTGACAATAGGCGGGGCATTCGTTGGCATGTAATTAGCAAACCTCGCAAGTGAAGCCAATTCTGTGACAACCTGATATTTCAACTATTTGTAACGACCAAAATGGGTCAAGTATTGTAACCACTTCTGAATAATAAAAAGTTACTTTCATAATAAAATGTATAAATAAGTTCTACTTAAATTCCTTCTATGATTAAATGTCCTTGAACCATGATCGTACGTGAAAAGAACGCCCAAATCCGACTTCATATAGCGAAGTTATGATTTTTCCAAGTTCGGCTTAGCAACAGACAGCTAAAAACTCGAATCGGAAATCGAGCGACTTTTGGCTGGAATGACCTAAACGAGAATCGGAGGTCTCGACAATGGTATTCCAGCGGTAAAAAGTCTGGCAAAAACCGACATCAGATAAAGAAGTTATAAATTTTCTAAGAAATTCCTTAAACACGATGGATTTTTAATAAATAATAAAAATATAATTTTGGAATTTGCCGACAGAGTCTAAACGAAAGTTGTAGAGCGTAGTCTCACCTACGCGAGGATATAAAGACCATCGAAAACGGAGTTCGTGTGAAGAAGATATGAATTTTTGAAGTTTATTAAATAAATTAATAATTTATTTAATTCAAAATTCGGATATTATCCGAAGGGGAGTCAGCATCCTCCTCCGAGGTACGCGCTGCGTACCCCTGTACGCCCCGCGTAACCGAGAGGATTGGCCTCTGATCGTCCACGTCGCGCTATCCGAAGAAACCGACCCATCCGACCCGTCCGAAGCCCCGACCCGTCCGACCCGACGTCCCATCCGACCCGGCGTCCCATCCGACCCGCGTACCCAGCAACCCGTCCCATCCGAACCGAGGCAGTCGAGCCTTCGGTCATGCATGACGTACGCGTACGCCCCGCGTACCGAGGCAGACCAGCCTTACTATAAATAGGATGCGAGGGTTTCCAAAGAAAGGGTTCATTTCTCTTCTCTCTCTCTCAACTTTGCCTCGTTTTCCGTGTCCATTCAAACCCGAAGCTCTGGTCTTTTTGGATCAAGTCCCGAAGGTCGATTTTATTCCCGAGATTCCCGAGAATCCCGAGGAAAATCCATTTCCCGAGACGAAACTCTGCCCGGTTTTCCATCTCGCTATCTCCAAAACTTTCAAGTGAGTTTCATACCCCTTAATCAACCTTTTTAATAATTCTAAATACCTTTATATGCTTTCAAGGGGTGGTTACAAGTAAAACACACGAGTATTATCGTGTGTTACATAAAGAAACTCTTTTATATACTGTTATATATTCAAATCACATGCGATTTATAAACATTTAAAGGAACTTTTATATATATATATATAACATATGTCACAATAGCATTTTACCTTTTAAAATATAATGTTGTTGTAATACATGTATAAACTAAACTGTTCTTAGATTTTTCTTGTCTATCCTAGACTCTACACCAAAAATCTATACTTTCATAAACAAGTGATTCCTTTTCTCAATATTTCTAAACAAACAAGACACGCTTTTTGGAAATTATAATAGGTATAGTTTTACGAACAGATTTCTAACTCTTATGTACTAGAAACACATATTTCAAGAAGTTTACTTTCGTATACAAGAACAAACGTAACATTTTAACAAGTAGATTTGTTTTTATACCACGGATTTGTGAGACACTAACTTCATGTACGTTCGAGTACACATTTCAAGTCCTGTATTATATACCAGAATCGCTTGGAGGGGGAGCATGGTGTTTGTGTATAGATCTATACGGGCTTGACAACCCGCGCACTGACTGTTAGCTGCAGTCCACCGTTTGGGGTGACAAACGTCATAACATTCCAACGCCTGAAGAACGTTGTGTATAGGCATTCAGAGTCAATAGTATGGTTATAAAACTCACAAGGGGTATTAAAAATGCATTGATTTACAAGGTTTTCAAACTCATTGGTTATTTTACATTTACATACATTTTGGAAACAAACATTGGTCTTGAGTGAAGGCTACTTTTATACTAGTAGAAAATATAGGATTTTCTAAACACAAACAAACAAAGATAAAACATTTCATTTCATTCAAACATTGTCACTTAAATACTTATGGAATTCACCAGCTTAAATGCTGATCTACTCTTTCAAAATTACTTGTATGTCCCAGGAAATCAGTAATTTCAGGTATTCATTTCGCTTTTGATGAAGGGATGCTGCGGCGCCAGTTTAATCTCGTGTTTTTGACATCATATTGTAATTGAGTTTTGAACATGTAACTTTTAACAATTGAAAACTTTCAATTATATATATGATGGTTGTATTGCTTTCTTTACTATGTATTCATTTGTTACGCTACCACATGAAGTCATCCGCCCCCGAACGTTTCCGCCGTTCAGGTTTGGGGGTGTGACAAATTCGTTGTGAATGGTTGACTCTAACATGCAAAATTTATGAGTTAGGAACTCAGGAGTAAGTAGTGTAGATGATGACGATATATATTGTGACACTTGACCCTTCAAGTCATTCATCAACTTCGAAATATTCCCAAAACTACCAACATCTGCTTCAGCATTTTGATCAATCTTTGGAGCCATAAAGTTATACTACTGCACCACCTTTGTCACCGCCTCAAAATTTATATCAACCTTCGTTAGAAGAGAAGAATAATTGTGAATCAAATTTTGAATCTCCTTCTCCATATCTTCCCGTAACTCTTCTATTTTTCGATTGACATTTTCTCTAACTGTCTTAACATCTTGAACAAAAAGAACATGACGTTCTTTCGCAACTACCTTTAATTCTCGAAGAGCACCATCAAACTTGTTTGACTGAGCTTTAACTCGCAGCTCATTACACTTATCCATCTGATCAAGTTTGTCCTGTATCCAAATCTCTTGAGACTTCAACATCACATCCATCTCTAGGACAGAAACCGAATGTTTACTCCCTGGATTCGCTTGTAACTAGAGTAAAGAGTTAAGCTTTTGATTCAAAATATTGAACTACTTGTTGGACATCAACATGTGATCTGGTATATTTTCTTCCTCAGAATCAAACTCGATATCGGCAAATTGACCCCATAAACTCACCATCGTCTGTTTTCTCATCATGAACAGTTTTTGTAGTTTTGGTGGATTCAGATGGAAATAAAGAAACAATGGGTTGTTGTAGGACAATATCGAAAGTAGGTGAATGTGTTGATGTAGGTATTGTGGAAGTGGTAATAATAAATGGAGGTAAAGAGATTGTGGTATTAACAACTGAAGTTTCAAAATTTGTTGAAACAAGAGTTGAGGGATTACCTTGGGCTTCATTATTCGATACTACATCACTCTTGTTGACATTTGTATCCATATCAGATATGTTTGCAGTAATGCCTGAAGTGCGAACCTCCTCAAAATTTGATTCGGTAGTCAACACTCCGAGTGGTTTGACAATTGTCTGCTCTTGAGTATATGTCTTTGGTTGCTCACCTTGATTGATGGTTGTGTCCACTTTATAAGTTTCCACGTTGCCATTAAGATTTCCGATCTCCTCGAAATTCGACTTGATTGAAGAATCCTTCACAGGTGAAGATTTGCCCGTTTCGTCATGTCTAATTGGAGATTCAGGAACTACCTCATCTTCCATGGAATCTTCATTAAGAATTAACTTCCTCTGCTTCTTCTGTTTCTTCAATATTAGTTTGGCCATGTCTTCAGCACGCCTTTTCTTCGAAGCTAGACATACTGGTGTGGGTATTTCTCTAATCACAACCTCGTTACTGTTAAGTTGAGGCTTGCGAATGTAAGATGGTGAAAAGCTTGATGATCTTTCAAGTGAATGACGTGGTTTATGATCCATTTTATTTAATCTTTTTAAGACACCTGACTTTGTAGGAACCACCTCCTTAGAAGGAATTGCAATTTCTTCAACATTAGGCTTGTGACTTGTTTTCGAAACTATTTCTCCTTTAACAAATTTCTTTGGAGACTTTGCCAATTTATCAACTGGTACTGGACTTTCTTTTGAAGGAATAGGATGAGTATCTTTCTTTGATCCTCTACGCTTCTTTGAAGGACCTTATTCATACTTTTTCAACAACAAACCAGTCTAAATAGATGGATTGATAGTCTGGAAATAGGCTACCAAAATCGACTTTGTTGGAACAAATTTACGAAGCATCGCATCTGGGATACGAGCAATGGAAGGAAACACATATGGACTGTCTTCGACAATTTTGGGATAGTGATAAGTTGAGAATTTTTGCAGTTTCTTTTCCTTCCGGAAACATAATCCATTCGTTCTCATAAACAAACTGTAAAATCAGACTCCAGTATCTAGCACAAGAAATCCCATCGATAGCATTTGTATTGCCAATACTCTTGACAAACTCATTCCAAATTTGAGTGGCATATTCCACCTGTAAATCATAGTAGATCCCTACTACCATGGCATAAACTTCTAAACAAGCTTTATCTAACCCCACACATCGACCAGTCAAACAACGAAGGTATATTCCAAAAAAGAAGTTCCAAATACAGGGCAATCCAGATTTCTTAAAATCACCGACTTTGGTAAGAATAGGTTGATAACCCATCTCATTAAACATACAAATGACTTGCTCAGGCGTGACCTTGTAGAAAGGTTCAACATTTGGGATGTTTAGAATTTGAGCAAAAAGTTTCTTGGATAACCTGAATTTCTTGTCATTCACTAATTGAAAAGTCACGATCTTCATCGTCTTGCTGTAAGTAGCAGTGGAGCAAGCAAGTGATAACTAAAAGAGTGGTACTAAAAATGAATTGAACATAGTAGTTGATAGCACAGAATTCTGAAGAGCAACGATGAGCATTTGTAAACCTTTTGGATAAGCATCAACATCTCCATGAACTTGGTAGTTAGTACTCTGGATCTTTATGATTGGTTGGGATGAAACATCTTCAGTGGTTTGAGATTGTTTGGCCATCATTGTTAGGGATTTGAAGAACTTGAAGATTTGTAGAGAGAGAAGAACACAAATCGTTTGGAAAGATTAATTGTGCGTAAACTTGGAATAGAATCCCCAAAGCCCTTTTTATATGTACACCAATTTTGAATTTGAAGTGGTTTGCGTATTAAATGATAAGCCACGTGTCACCAAGAAAAACGGAGTTAAAGCCGTAAAGATAGCCACGTCTGAAAAAGTGATGATCACTTTTTCCTTGAAAACCGCATAGTAACCAGAACGTCACATCTATCAGTCTATTCGATAGTACCAAGAGGATAAGAACCATCAGATAACTTCGAAATGGAGGTTAGGCTCTTTCACTTTTGGGTTTAAAAGCGAAGTCATGTGCCGGACTTTCGAAATCATCAACCTGAGTTGGTATTACTCAGAACCTCAAGGATTTCGTGAGTGCAATGTGTGGCAAAGAAAAAGAAAATAAGTAAAATAAAAAAAAATTGATTCTTTGATGTTAAACATATTTCGACACAAATGTAGTTAGAACCCAGGAAAAGATCACTTCGCTAATCATCAAGAGAGATGACCAACGGCTTGTGTGGTTTTCCGTGAAATTACCTATTTGATGAGGCTTCATGGGCTGGCTAAAATTTTTGTTACATATCACATCTAAACAGAAGAGTGATATATTGTAAAAGAAATTACCTATTTGACCAGTGTAGTCAGGGACAAGTATGTCTTGGAAAAATATATGAAGTAGCGAAGAATCAGATAGATACTCATGCTGAAATCATATTCCACAAAACAAAAGAATGTGTGGGTCTTGTTGGGTAAAAATGCCGTGGGTTTCGAACATTTTAGCAAGACCACGCAAAATGAAAGAATATGATTTGAAGTATCGAAAAGTGGCACTGAAACAAAAGTTTCGTTAGAATCTAAAACAAAGTTCCCCTTCAAATCCTTGAATGGTTCGAAATTTTGGGTTTCACTTTAATCACGGTTTCATGAATCCAGATCATTAACACATATTGCTTACATACGTATAACCTGGTTGGTTTTAACTACATATGTCTTGGGTATGTGTCTTTGTGTGTGATCGTGAAAGAACTTTAGGATGAAAAGGTTGGGTTCAAGTATCGAACGTACCTCTGCTATGATTGGACCAAGTAGTTAACTCTCAAATCATTTGAGAAGAGTAAGGTAGCTCAGAGACTAATGTGAATACAGCCTGATTGGGAAGGAATTTTCGTGATGAAAAGTCAATTAAGGCTTCCGAAAACACATTGAGTCATGGAGGCTTGTGTCGATATGCTGCATCATGCTTCTAGGGACATCCTAACTAGGATAAAGTTTTGAAAATATACCTTTCCCTCAAGCAGCTAGCATGAACCAACAAAAATCTTCGCTAAAATCTGCATAAGAAAATATTAACAATACAAAAGTATTTTTTGATTTTTGATTTTAAAAAGAAAATAACAAAAACAAGAAATCTTTTTGATATTTTTGAATTTTGAAAGAGAAAAACAAAAATGAAAATCTTTTTGTTGTTTTTGATTTTTAAAGAAAAATATCAAACAATAATAAAATATGTACCTGAGTAGCGAAATTTTGAAAAATAGCAAAAGTAACGAAGATTTTTTCAAACCATTGTGCTTGATGTCAAAAGCGAAGCATGTCGAAGCATTGACTATCAACACTAACTACTGAATCGACATCTTTCCTTCACTTTGGCTTGGCATTCTAACGAAGTATGTCTAGGTACATAATTCGCATCCATCATTCCTAAGCCATTCAGAATTCTCACGAAAGATTTTTCATCTAATGGTTTTGTAAAGATATTAGTAAGTTGATAAGTTGTCTTTACAAAATGAACTTCTATGTTTCCATCTTCAACGTGATCTTTGATAAAATGGTAACAAAGAGCAATGTGTTTTGTTTTTGAATGTTGCACATGGTTATGGCAGATGCGAATGGAACTTTGTGAGTCACAATACAACCGAATTTTCTTCATGTTGATTGCATAATCATGAAGTTGACTTTGTATCCATATGATTTGTGAAGTGGAAGCTGCAGCAACAACATATTCCGCTTCTACTGTTGAGATCAAAACACAAGTTTGGTTTTTCGATTGCTAGCTTACAAGCTTCTTATCCAATAGCTGACATCCGCCACTTTTGCTTTTGCGATCAAGACTACAACCACCCAAATCAGCATCTGAGAATAATTGTATGAAAAAGCCTGTCTTCGAAGGACACAACAGTCCTAATGAAGTTGTTCGTTTGAGGCAGCGAAATATATTCATGACTAATGTTAAATAAGGTTCCATGGGATTCAATTGATACCTAGCACAATTTTACACAAAAAAACATAATATCAGGTCGACTTGCCGTGAGGTAAAGTAACGAACCAATCATGGTTCGATACAATGTGAGATCAACAGCTGGTTTATCCAACGAAGCATTAAGCCTTGTTCCAACTGCTATTGGTACTCTTAACTTTGCGCTATTCGTCATTCCGAACTTTTCAAGCAGATTTCTTGTATACTTCTCTTGATTGATAAATATTCCCTCTCTGCTTTGACGAATATTTAATCACAGAAAATTATTTATCTTCCCCATCATGCTCATCTCAAATTGGCTTTTCATCAGATTTTCGAATTCTCTTGACAATGCAGGGTCAGTAGAACCAAAAATAATATCATCGACATAAATTTGAACAAGCATGAGATGATTCCCAACTTTCTTTTGAAAGAGAAATGGATCAACTGATCCTTTTTCAAATTTCGATTGCTTTATGAAATTGGTAAGAGTTGCATACTAGGCTCTTGGGGTATGTTTTAACCCATAAACAACTTTATCTAAAATATAACAATGTTCAGGGAATTCTTTGTTTATAAAACCTGGGGGTTGTTCAACGTATACCGTCTCTTAGAGTTCACCATTGAGAAATGCACAGTTGACATCCATCTGGTAGAGATCAAAATCTTTCAGTTGCATAGGCTAAAAATATTCGAACTGCCTCGATTCTTGCAACATGGGCGAAGGTTTCCTCATAATCTATACCTTCATGTTGCGAATAACCTTTAAATACAAGCCTTTCTTGGTTTTGAACAATATTACCATATTTATCTGTTTGATTTTTAAAGATTCATTTTAAGCCCACAATAGAAACATCTTTCAGTTTGGGAATTAATCTTCAGACCTTGTTTCTTTCGAATTCAACAAGCTCAGTTTGCATAGAAACAACCCAATCAGGATGTTCCATAGCAGTCTTGACTGATTTAGGTTCAATTTTCGAAATAAAAACATTGAACATACAAAATTCCTGGTGTACATTAAGTACCTCATGCATTACACAAAGTTGAGCTCTTATTAACACTCCATCATGAGGATCATCAAGAACTTTTCCTTTGGATGACTTCGAGTCCATCTATCCATTGGAGGATATATATACAAGATCAAAGTCCAGAGGTGCATCTTCGGACATTTCTTCAGTTTCAGTTCCTTCGCTTGCATTTGACAAATTATCATTAATGTCATGAAATTCATTATCATGATCATTTGAAACATTTGTATTATTTCCAACTTGCCCCCCCCCCCCCCCCCCCCCCCCCCGCTAATTGGATTAGTATCAGAATGCTCCCCCTCGACATCAAAATTCATTATTTCTCTCTCCCCCTTGAAAGTACGGTCCCTCTCAACTTGAGTAGATGAATTCAAGTGCTCCCCCTCAACTTGAACATTCAGTATAACTGGCAGACTTTCAATATTTCTTAAAGAATTTGTTGATGTTAGCGTATCATTATTATCCAGTGTGAGAGTAGATTCATCCGAATGTTTCGATGCTTCAGGCACCTGATTGTCATCGACATTAACTTTGACATCAATAGCTTGATCTGAAAAACCAAAAATTAAAACAAAATCAAAATCTAATGAATTCGATGTTTGAGATTCATCATTTGATTCATTCATTATTTGTTGTTGTTCGAATGTCTTTTCAATTTGTTTAATAAAATAATCATCAAAAGTAAGATTAAATATTTTTTCGCTTTTCCTCGTTCGTTTGTTTAACACCCTATAAGCAACCAAATTGTGTGAATATCCCATGAATATCCCTTCGTCAGCTTTTGGCTGAAATTTTGAAAGATGATCCTTGAGATTCATAATGAAACACTTGCAGCCCAAAACATGGAAAAATTTAACATTTGGTTTTCGGTTGTGAATTATTTCATAAGGAGTGATGTTAAAACAAAGATCAATAAAAGATCAATTTTCAGTAAAACATGCGGTAAAAACTTCTTCGGCCCATAGATATTGAGGAAGATTCGCATATGTGAGCATTGTTCTTGTAGATTCGCAAAGTGAACGATTTTTCCTTTCTACAACACCATTCTGTTGAGGAGTATAAGGTGAAGAGAAATTATGTGAAATTCCTTTGTCTGTTAGAAAGGAATCAAGAACATTGTTCTTAAATTTGGAGCCGTTGTCACTCTTGATCTTTCGAACTTTTTTCTTCACGTAACACCCATAAAATGCAATCGAATTTAAAACTTTTTAAATCATTTAAAAACTGGTGATTATTACAAACACGTTTTCAAAATGGTTTAATGTCAGAGTATCCCAGAATCAAATAATTAAAACATAAGGAGGTGCACGATCAAGCCTTCGCCTTCCTGCGATCATCGGAAGTACCTGAAACAATAATCGATAAATGTAAGCTCAAAGGGTTAGTAAGTTCCCCCCCCCCACAAAAAAAATACTAACACCATACAGATATAACCATATAATAACAAAGAAACAACATGCATAATGAGCCATGAGTTAGACTGGACCGCTTTATAGGCCTTCAGTCTATCCGGACCGTTCTCCGAGCCTTTTGCATGTCTGGACCGCCTCATAGGCCTTCAGCCTATCCGGACCGCTCGTCGGGCCTTCAGCCTGACTGGTATGCCCTAACCGGGTCTATTGTCTATCCGGTCCGCCCTAGGTATCTTGGCCTACAACACAAAGCAGGACCTGCCTCAACCTAATCCCCCAAAGCAACAAACATGTGCACATAAATATCATACGCTAGCTATCATGTACAGATAATCATACAAATCTACAAATCACTAACATAGCAACCATCCTATAACCATGATACCGATCTAACCGATCACTAACATAACGACCATCCTATAACCAGGATATTGATCTAACAGATCACTAACATAGCATAATCCTCTAACCAGGATACCGATCTAACAGATCACTAACATAACAACCATCCTATAACCAGGATACAAATCATAAAGCATATCATGCAATAAACCACATATAAAAATCCGAAAAAGGCCGACATTGGTGTCTTTGACCCTGTTAGTATAGTGAGGACAACTCACCTGGAACTCTTGAAGTCTCGCGGATAAAACTCCACCTACTGGTTGACAGATTCGCAAACTTTTAACATCAAATAATACCCAATTAGTAAGTGGGTTCTAAGCTCAAGGTCCAACTCACACTCTAAAGGCCCAATAGTTAAGTAATGGGCCAAAGCCCAACAGATGACCCAATTTTACAAGTTGGACCCAACCTTTACATGGTCTTACCATAAGGCCCAACCATTTAGTCAAGTCCAAACATTTTTCATTTCAATTGGTCCAACCTCTCATAATCCTCAAGGCCCAATTATGGCCCATCTATGGCCCAATTTTCTAAATTGGGCCCAAAAACTCACATGGGCCTTACCCTAAAGCCCATCCAAATATTTTAGTCCATTTACATGTTCTTGGATAGCCCATCAGTAGCCCAATTACCAAAGCCCAATAGAAAGGCTCAACTCAAGGCCCAAGTGAAATGAAGGTTTTCACATGAAATGACGATTAGAGTTAAGTGTTCCTACTTAACACATTAAGGACTTAATCCATTATGTCCAATATTGCCTTAGGTTAATTGCAACCGATTATTAATTAACTTTTTTAGTCTAATAAATAATTCCAGTGCGGTTCCCGATCAAATCCCCAAAATTAGGGTTTCATGAAATTAGGGTTTTCCAAACCTTTTAGGGTTTCCAACCCAAATACTAGCCCATTAGTCACATGGTTAGGCTTTTAGGTTAATTAGGGCTTCATTGGTCCCATTAGGGTTAAACAAGTCGGGCACCACCCACTACCACCTCAGGTAGTGGTGGTCAACGGCGGCTCACGGCGGCGGCCACCACCTTGTGCTGGTGTTTATGACTTTTAGCTAAAAAACATCCAAGCATCCCAAAATGACAATCACACATGCAAAAGCACATAGCCACTCAATGTGGCTGTTGGTGGCGTCAGAATGACGGCGCAAGGTGGCAACCACCATGTAAGGTCCTAAAAACAGATCTTGCCAATGATCATACAATCACACAATTAAGTTAGAAACATAATTGAAACAAGCTTGCACATGCTTATATTGCATAAAACGTTTGCTACAACTTGCTCTCTATGACCGTGAACTCTTGTGGCATCAACAACCATTAATGACCTAAACAACCCCTATATATAGTGGACTTGGGTCGGACACTAGGTTTACGGCCGTAAACAGGCTTACGGCCGTAAACTCATTACTATGGCCATAAACACACAAACAACCTACCAAAACCTGATAAAGACTCAAAAGAACTTATTACAATGTAACCCTAGACCAAACCACTAACTAGACCCTTCAATCTCCCCCTTGGTTTGGTGCTACCTTTAGCTCAGTCTTTGTCGACCACCAGCACATCTGACTTCCCCATTGCTTCGTTCCACATCCGTTTGTTAATGATCTCCACAACCATTGATGTCTTCTACAACCATAATATGATGATGGCTCAGCTGATGTATATCCCACTTTTCAAACTGAAGTAAATGTATCTTGTCATATAAGCGGATACATCCCTTTTCAAGTTTGATGACAGCATATGTAGTAGTTTCATCAAACACCCAGTACACCATGGTTCACAAAGATCCATCTAGATGATTTTGAAGGATATGAATCTACTTTACTTGATTGGTAGCAGGACAAATCACAAATCGAAGAGGTTGATTGGTTTTGGGATCAATTACACTTGGGTATACTTTAATAATTGACTCTGCAGTCTTCATTGAAGGAAAACCCTTGAGCACTTGATCCTCCAAGAAATTCTTGAACTGTGTAGCCCTGGGATTCTAAGATGGATTTGCAAATGGAGCCTTTGATAACTCTGAAAGATCAACCCTGGTCCAAGAGTGGAAATCATGAGCATTTTTATACAACTCAATGTTTCCATTCTTCCGTTTCATGATCCACATGTTTAGAGTTTCGTGAAATCCCCATGAAATGAACCCTGACCTATCACCATATACATTTTTAAAGCGGTTCTCTTTAAGATCTGTAAAGGTGATGGTGGGCTGATCCGCAAGAGCATTCTGATCTGAGCTCCTCTTAAACAAATATTGGCCTTTCTCAGCAGATTTGGCCAGTTTGGCACGTTTTAAAGCCAGAACACTCGGAACTTGAGCTGGCTCTACCTCGAATCTATCAACAACATGTTATGTTTGAGCAGATGTTACAATGGGGTGAGCTTGGATGTGCAGATTAACTCGAGACTCGTCAGCGGATGTCTTGAACTTGTCACCAAGTTCCTCTTCTAGCTTTTTCTTCAAGTCAAAGTAACTTGAAGTGAGGAGATTAAAGTGCTCTTGTAGTTCAATCTGCTTGGTCTTCAAAGCTTTATCCTCTTCAAGATCAGAAACTTGAATTTTCAGCTTTACATTCTCGCTTAAAAGATCATTAACTTGGATACTGAGCTCGATGTTCTTTTGATTAAGCACATTTACTCTCTTCTGAAGCTCTTCAATGGCTGGATTATCTTCCCCTGAATGACCTTCTCTAAAAGAAACTCCTTTAGCTTTCAGAGAAGGCATTGAGCTTTGTTCCTGAGCTAGACGCAAGGCGAGTCGTACAGAGGCAGCATCATGATCTGGCCTGGGAGGCGAAAACCCTGCTTGAGCAGAAGAGCCACCAGCCTCAAAGGTGGTGCTAGGACCTTCACTAAATGGTCCTGATGAGACAATGGTTGGGGTAGTTGTTGGTGTAATTGGCAGGCCTTGAGATAAATCTGAATCCAGAAGTCCTTGTCTAGGACCACGTCTTCTTCTTTTTGAAGGAGGTTGTAAGGTCTGGATTGTTGCATTATCACTCTGAAATGGTTCAGTAGTAGGTGAAACAATATCAAGGGGAGGAATCCCTGACACTGTCACCATGGGAGTTGTCGTATCAACCACTTGATCGGTAGTAATTGGCGTTGAATCGAGAACGTCATCGGAGTCCCTTATCTCCGTTGCTGGATGAGCAACATCATTGATATTGTCAAGTAGCATGTTGAGATTGACATTTGACAAAAAATCTTCATTACTTCCAACGTTTGTCGAAATTTCATCCTTATCGAAACCCGTAAGATCAATGTCTTCATACAGATCAGTCTCAGTCAAATCCTTTGAAGACCCCTCCTTATAGTCACTTTCGACTTGAGTTGATGTTAGATTACACTCTTCTGCTACAGAAGCATCTGGAGCAGCTGTCTCTTCTCTTTCTTCTTGGTCTGCCACAGTGATCATATCTTCTTCTGAGATCACCTTTTCTGAGGAAGTAGGCTCAGAAGATACCTTATCAGAGGATCCATGAGACTCGAATGCCTCATTTAGCTCAGCAAATCTTCTGAACTTTACAAGCAGATACAGTCCTTGGAAGATGACCTTTCCCTTGCGATTTTGCTTGATGAGCCCAATAGTGTGAGGACATAAGGACTTCATATCAAGGGTCTCTCCCTCCTTGACCATCTCGGGAAACTGTCTGTTGATGAATAGTTGAATGAACCTGGGATACATCAAGAAAGTATCCCGGGTTATAGTGTTGATGGTGACCATGAACTCGTCCAGGATAAACCTCTAAAAGTTGAAGTGTTTCCCTGTAGCAAGAAAACGATGGCTCCAGTGTTTCTCAGCAAGATTTCATCCGCACCAGACCTCCTGCCAGAGATGCAGCTCACGAACACATGAGCCAGGAATCTCCAGTATGGTGGTAGGAGCTTCTTCATTATGGGAGGAGAGTTTCCTTCATACCCCATCTTCTTGAGAATCATCTGAACGTCCTCAATCCCAATCTCAGTTGGAAAACTAGGTAAATCATTGATCAGCAACGTTTCTCTAATGAATAGCTCAGTGATCACAACCTTGCATCCCTTAACAATTGCATCCACAGTGACTGCTCCATCGTCATGTCTTTTCATCTTAGCCGTCTGACAGAATTCCCTTATGATGTTTTGATAGGCCACAATATTCATGGTGATAGCAGAGGCTAGGCAGCATTCTCTCAGACCATGAATCATCAACCTGAATTCTCCATGTGCAACTGGGGATCTGCAAGTATAATGACCAGGTTGTGCATGTCTAATTGTTCTCTTATTTATTTAACTTAAGTTGGCCCCAAAATTAACTTTGATTAAAAAGGGTTTACGGTCAACTTTAGGTTTACGGCCGTAAACTCATGGCCGCAAACGGAGTTTGCCAGCGTAAACTCCTGGCCATAAGCTTGGGCCGTAAACACCGACAATTTCTATTTTGTTCGCTTTTAGACCCAAAATCCATTGATTTGATGAATGAAACACATTTCCATGGTCGGTTTTGTTGTACCTTTGAGATTAACCGAGCAATTTCACAAAAGGAGAGAAATTTTTTTCGAGAGGAGAGGGTGGAGAAAGTTTGCGGCCGGAAAGAGTAAGGAAAGAGAAGATGAGGAGTTTCTGGCTGTAAACTCCCTTAAATACCCTTGACAATTTTACCCGCGTATTATAAAATAAGAGATGGATCTTGTATGCTCCACCTTCTCCAAAATGCCGCACCTGTACCTGTATATCTTTGACCTGAGGATACAAGTTATTTTGAAAACGAATATCAGCATAAAGCTGGTGAGTTCATAAGAATTTAGTGTGAGTTTTTGTATAAAAGCATTATAATCGATAGTATGAAAAGCTGCAACTTTACAATCATTAGTGGTAGAAAATCCTAGAAAATCCTATATTTTCCAGAAAAAACGTTGTAATTGAAAACCTTTAAGAAACATATCATTTTCATCTTTGAAAACCATTTATTGTAAAAGTATAATAGTGAGTTTCCAATAAGTAATGCAATACGGTAGATTATGCCTGAAGTCCATAATAGTGGTGCAAACTTTCTTTAGTATTAAATACTTATTTATTTCGGGATATTAACTTTAACTTTTTGTTTAGTATTTTAGTGTGGTTATAGTGTATTTCTTGTATGTTACCGATAGTGTGAGTAATAGAGGACCCCATGACCTTCCCGGTCATGCACAGTGTAGTGAAGTAGTGGCATCCCTGGACCTGTACGGCTCGGACTGAAGGTAACAGTTGGGATGTAATAGCGTCTGCCACGTATAGATCTATACATATAACGTCGTCTTCCTGCCAGAAGACTCTGGGCATAGTGCGTAGCGAATAGAGTATCTCGTAGTGGGTTAGTGTGTTATCTCTTGATTAGTGATTTCTCTGGTATTATAGTGTAGTAGTCTCTTGTATACTCGCAGTATGTTCTCGTATTAGTATATAGTATCATTATAGAGTGTATTATAGTGTGTAGAGTAGTAGCTATAGCGAGTAATAGTGGCCTTAACTACACCTATTATAGTTAACTTAGTGCGTATGATTCTTGTCAGTTTAGTGGTTTAAACATCGAATGAAATGAAAATACTCGTATCCAACACTAATATATATGATATATAACTAAGAAATCAACGACAGTCGGACGGATAACAACTACCCTAAGCCCACAATCAAATAAGAACAGGAAATAAGGCGAGCTATCGGTCCTAAGTCCTTCAAGCCTTACTTGTATAAATATATTGGTGAGGTTACATTTTATAAGAAATTTATTTAATAAAAATCTTGTCAAAAAGGGAACATTTAGAAGATTGATCTTTTATCCGAAATGGTTTTGAAAACGAAAATCCTTTTTATAAAACATAGTGGTAAATCACATGTGATTTGAACTACGGATAGTGAATGACATGTGATTAATTTCCGTAACATGAATAAATGACTTGTATGAATTTCCTTAAACATGTATAATTGACTTTTATTCCCCCCCTAAAACATATAAAACATTTGAAAGGTTCATTAAAGGGGTATGAACTCACCTGAAATCGCGTAAATCGGGTGAATCGGGTGAAAGTGTCGGTTGAGTGTTTTGTACCACTTAACGACTTGTGCACCTTTTAGGATCCTAATGTTATATGAGATATGTATTTTTCAAGAAATTAGTCATTTTGTGCTTTTCATTAAAGTATTTAGGCATTCTAGCATCGATTCGGGGTTTTAGGGCTTAGAAGGGGTTCCCGGGAGTGGTATAAGGCCAAGAGGGGTTTGCGGAGGAGTCCGTGAGTTCACCCCCTTGGAGTTTACGGCCCAAAGGCCACTCCTTGGGAGTTTACGGCCGTAAGCCCCCCAGGCTTGGCCGTAAACTCATGTATTCCTCCAAAATTGCAAGTTAAGGCCTTATTTCACTTCCCTAATTTACTAGCAACTGTCTTGGACTAATTTGGAGGGTTAAAACCCTCATTTTGTGACATCTTGGGGAGCTTACGGTCCAAAATTGTGCTTGGGCCGTAAACTCCATTTAGTCCCTCAAAATGGATGTTTAAATGGTACAAATCACTTCCTTAAGTCTGAGTTAAATTCTAGAAGGCCTTAGGTGGGTTTTTGGGGCATTTTGGCATAGAAATTGGGGAGTTTATGGCCCAAGTGTAGCGTTGGCCGTAAACTCTTCTTTTGGCTTCAAAATGAGATGTTTAATGGCCTTAAACATTTCCTAGGGTCATAGCTAAATTCCTACATGCCCTAGATGAGTTTTTGGGACATTTATCAAGAGTTTTTGGGTGTTTACGGCCTAAGCATAAGCTTGGGCCGTAAACTCCTTTTTAGGCTTCAAAATCTTAAGTTTTCATCTAAAAACTCACCTAGGTAAATCCCTTAATTAGTACACAAGTTTAAAGGAAGAAAAAATGAGGTTTTTGGCAAGGTTTTAGGTGTTTACGGCCTAAGGGGCTTCCTTGGCCGTAAACTCCCTTTAATCCTCTAAATCCTATTATTTTTTGCCTCTAAATGCTATGGACTATGATTAGAACAAGATAGGGAAGAGACCCTTACGTTTGGGAGCCGGAATTCGCGGTTCTAGAGTCGGGTTCGGGTCTAGAGAGAGAAAGTAGTGAGAGAAAGTGAATGAGTGGTAAAAGAGTGTTCAAATGGTGTTTACTCTCATTTCATATGCCTCGGGTATTGCACCCGATACACGGCTACTCGATGCTAAAGTTTAACGGGGTTAAAACTTTTTACCCGGGTGAAGTGGTTGAAAAGTAATATAACTCTATTTAGTTAAACGGGGTTAACACTTACAAGTTATAATTACTTATGATAATACCAAGAAATATAAATAACTAGATATTTATTTATTGGCGACTCTAAACTTTACGGAAAATAATATATAACGACGAATTCCGTTAGTGAAGACGGGATTTTGTAACGGCAATAAATTTGGGTTGTCACATCATCCCCCCGTTAGGGGAATTTCGTCCCGAAATTTGAGTTTCATTTGATCCTCGCGCTCCCAAGTGAATTCTAGTCCCCGCTTGGTGTTCCACCGAACCTTCACGATTGGGATGCGACTTTGCTTCGTTCGTTTTACTTCCCGATCCATAATCTCCGCAGGCTCTTCCACGAAGTTGAGGCTCTCATTGACCTCGATTTCGTCGAGAGGGATCACGAGAGTCTCATCGGACAAGCATTTCTTCAAGTTTGAGACGTGGAAGGTAGGGTGTATGTTGCTTAGTTCGTGGGGTAAGTTGATTTTGTAAGCTAAAGGGCCGATTCTGGCGAGAATCTCAAAAGGCCCTATGTACCTTGGGTTTAACTTTCCACGCTTTCCGAAGCATATCGTGCCTTTCCAGGGCGAGACCTTCAAAAGGACTCGGTCTCCCACCTAGAATTCCAAGGGTTTTCTTCGTTTGTCGGCGTACCTTTTCCATCGATCCCTAGTGGCTTTTAATCGTTCACGTATCTGTACAATTTTCTCAGTCGTTTCTCGAATGATCTCCGGACCAGTGAGGGCGCTGTCGGGAACTCGCCCTTTAGCTAACTGAGTGTCACCCACCTTAGCCCAGCACAGAGGGGATCTGCACTTCCGGCCGTAGAGGGCTTCGAATGGAGCTGCCTTGATGCTCGTATGATAACTATTGTTGTAGGAAAACTCCACAAGAGGCAAGTGTGTATCCCACGATTTCCCGAAGTCGATCACACAAGCTCGCAACATATCTTCTAAGGTTTGGATCGTCCTCTCACTTTGTCCGTCGGTCTGCGGATGGTAGGTTGTACTCATGTCCAGCCTCGTCCCTAGTGCCTTTTGCAATGATTGCCAAAACCTAGAGGTGAATCTACTATCTCGGTCTGAGATAATAGATATAGGGACGCCATGCAGTCACACTATTTCTTTTATGTATGTTCTTGTGAGTTTCTCCATCTTGTCCGTTTCTTTGATGGGTAGGAAGTGTGCGGACTTGGTCAACCTGTCTACGACGACCCAAATGGTATCTAATCCACCCGCTGTCTTGGGCAGTTTGGTTATAAAGTACATTATGATCCGCTCCCACTTCCATTCCGGTATCTCAGGTTGTTGGAGGAGTCCTGATGGCTTTTGATATTTGACCTTGACCTTCGCGCAAGTAAGGTACTTGCTCACAAAGGTAGCGATCTCCACTTTCATGTTAGGCCACCAGTACAACTTTTTGAGATCCAGATACATCTTATCTGAACCTGGGTGGACGGAGTAGCGAGTGTTGTGTGCTTCCCTCATGACCAAGTCTCTGAAACCTCCATGGCGTGGAGTCCAGATTCGGTCCATGAAGTAGTAGGCTCCGTCACCCTTAACCTCCAAATTTTTATCCATTCCACGCAGGGATTCTCCCGTCACGTTCTCAGGTTTTAAGGATTCCAACTGAGCATCTTTGATCTGTGTGGATAGATGCGAATGGATAGTCATCGTCAACGACTTGGTCCTTCGACCAGAATACTCCTTTCTACTCAGGGCGTCTGCTACTACGTTGGCCTTCCCCGGGTGATATCTAATTTCACAGTCGTAATCGTTAAGTAGTTCGACCCATCGCCACTGCCTCATGTTGAGTTCTTTTTGGTTCAGTATGTGTTGGAGGCTTTTATGATAAGTGTACACCACGCTCTTCGTCCCATACAAATAGTGTCTCCAGATTTTTAGCGCGAAGACGACCGCTCCTAACTCGAGGTCGTGAGTAGTATAGTTCACTTCATGGGTCTTTAGCTGCCTCGAGGCATAGGCGATAACCTTTCCTCGTTGCATCAAGACACAACCGAGCCCCTGATTTGATGCATCGCAATATACAACAAAGTCTTTTGTCCCTTCGGGAAGGGATAATACTGGTGCGGTGCATAGGGCTCGCTTCAGGGTCTGGAATGTCTTCTCCTGTTTCTCTTCCCAGTCGAATGATACACCCTTCTGTGTTAGCATAGTGAGAGGCTTCGCAATCTGAGAGAAGTTTTGGATGAATCTGCGGTAGTAGCCAGCGAGGCCTAGAAATTGACGAATTTCTGTAGGCGTCTTCGGTGCTGACCAGTTCTCAATATCTTTAATTTTGGAGGGATCCACGTGGATTCCTTCTTCACTAACCATGTGACCCAAGAATTCAACTCTTTGGATCCAAAACTCGCACTTAGAGAACTTCACATATAACTTTTCGGATCGCAACATTTCTAGGACTCGTCGTAAATGATCCCTGTGTTCTTCCTCGCTCTGAGAGTAGACGAGTATATCGTCGATGAAGACGATGACGAACTGATCTAGATATGGACGACACACCCTATTCATCAAGTCCATAAATAATGCGGGGGCATTAGTCAGTCCAAAGGGCATCACTACGAACTCAAAATGCCCGTAACGAGTTCGGAAGGCTGTCTTCGGGACATCTTCCTCAAGCACTCGTAATTGGTGATACCCGGATCTAAGATCAATCTTGGAGAAGTAACTTGCTCCTTGTAGTTGGTCGAATAGGTCGTCGATACGGGGGAGAGGGTAGCGATTTTTGACCGTGAGTTTATTGAGTTCCCTATAATCGATGCACATCCGAAACGATCCGTCCTTCTTCTTCACGAACAAGACCGGAGCTCCCCAAGGTGAGAAGCTCGATCTTATAAAACCCTTGCTGAGCAGTTCGTTGAGCTGACCGGATAGTTCTTGCATTTCAGCAGGCGCTAAACGATAGGGCGACTTAGCTACAAGAGTAGCTCCTAGGACTAGGTCGATTCTGAACTCAACCTGACATTTGGGAGGTTGACCTGGAAGGTCTTCTAGGAAGACATCGGGGAATTCACATACAACGGGAATGTCCTTTGGATCTTTCACTTTCTGACTTGTGTCGACGACGTGAGCAAGAAAGGTGCGATATTCCTTACGCAAATATTTCTGAGCCTGAATACTGGAGATGATACGAAGGCTCGTACCCGGTTTATCTCCATAGATCAATAGGGTTTCGTGATTTGGAAGATTCAGGCGAATGGCCTTGTCGGAGCATAGGATATCGGCGCGATGAAGACTCAACTAGTCCATACCAACAATGAAATCGAAATTTTTGATTGCGACTGGTACGAGATCGATTGAAAATGGGTGATCGTCTAACGTGAGGGTACAACCTATGTAGATTTCGCTAGAGCTTTCTGTCTTCCCGTTAGCCATTTCTACGATGAATGTTTCTTTTAGTGGTTGAGGCGTTTGTTTGAGTAATTGTTTAAAGTTTTTATTTATGAAGCTTCTTTCTGCACCACTATCGAATAAGACACAGGCATAAGAGTTGTTGAGAAGAAACGTACCCGTGACTACTGTGGGATCCGCTACCGCTTCATTGTGACCGATAGCGAGTAACCTTCCAGTTCCCCCAACATTTGTAGCCTTCGGACAGTTCTTTTTGAAATGGCCAGCTTTGCTGCAGCCATAACACGTCGGGGTCACTCCCGAACCCGGAACTTGAGAAATAGGTTTGGGAGGGGCCTTGCAGAATCGCACCGTATGGCCCTTCCGCCCGCAGTTGGAACACTGCAATTCACGACGGGGGCCGTTGTGGTGGAATGGGAACTTGGGACACTTGGGAAGATTCCCGCTATAAGCTTTTGGCGGGGCTGGTGCGGCTGGAGTGGCTGGGGTAGTGGCAGCATGGACCGCCACGATTTGCTGGTCCTTGGGGGTGGTTTGAGTTTTCTTGCCCTTTTTCTTATCCCATCGCTTCCTCTTTCTATTAGATGAATCGGGTGGTGCAGTGGTAGTGGGGGTTGCTGTTGCTGGAGTGGAAGAGACTTCATGGTTGATCAAACTCTGGGCCAATTCCTTGGCGCTGTCGAAGGTGGTAGGGCGTGAGGCCAGAACGTTTCCTTGATACGGGGGCACTAAACCCCAGATGTATCGTTCAATCTTTTTGCTTTCGGATGGGATCATGTTAGGAGACATAGCAGCCAAGTCGTAAAACCTGGCAGTGTAAGCTGTTATGTCAGTCCCTTTCATCTTGAGGTTCCAAAGTTCTTCCTCAAGTTTCTAAATTTCGCCCCTAGGGCAGTACTCCCCTCTCATGAGATCTTTTAGAGTGTCCCAGCCCATGGCATTGGCTGTGACCAGGGAGAGTGCGTTGACATGGTCGTTCCACCATGTCAAGGCCCTGTTAGTGAGGGTAGCAGTTGCGAACTTGATTTTGCTCTCTTCGGGGCAAGAGCACATTTCAAACACAGCTTTGGTTCTTTCGAACCATTGAGATAGTGCCAGAATTCCAACTGTACCGTCGAAGAAGGTAGGTTTACAGTTCATGAAGTCCTTATAAGTGCATCCATGCACTCTTTGCTGGACTTCCCCAAACCTAGAGTTTCCACCGCTCGCGTCCCCAGAGTTCATTTGGGCCATGGCTGCTGTCACAGCCGCGGTCACTGCTGTTTGGAACACCGGGTCGAACTGCGGAGGAGGAGGTGGTGGAGGAGGGGTTTGATTTGCTGGTCTTCCTCTGCTTGGACGCTTTCGTGGAGGCATCCTTTACTGGAAGATCATAGAATTGATAACAATAGTAAGAGCCGATTGCGAATATGAATAGAGTGTCTCATGGATTAAATCAACATAATCCAAGATTAGAATGAAAGTCATAGCAATAGAGAAATCAACTGCCAATATACTGGTATTAATGATGCAACACAAGTTCATGAAAATTGACCTAACAGTAGGTCTTACATCATACCATAGAGAAAATGTTGGCAGTTTAGAGGTCTAGTTAGAGTATTTTAAGCTAGGAATGTTTACAGACAAGAGACCTATGAAACATAGAGAGAAAAAGGCTAGTCCTTTAAATAAAAGAGTGGGGTAACTAGACGTCTCCTACTGGCGACGGTTACTTGTTGGGCGAATTCTCAGATCCGCTAGCTGACGCATAACTTCTTGAAGGTGCCGATCATGAGTCCTTTGGCTTGCTCGGAGTTCCCTAACTTCGGCTCGGGATGCAGCCAGCTTGTGCTGCAGATCCTCGTTGGTCCTCCTTGTCCTGTCCACGGCTTCTTCGAGTTAGCGGATGCGAACCGTGTTGATGTTCGAGTTGGCATCCACTTCCACAACCCGACCAATAGCAACTTGGCCCTGCTTGACATTCCTGGCAATCCTTCGGATCATGATGAGCAGAACCCGATCTGCTGATCCTCCTTCATTTATGTTGTAGAAGCTTTGGTCTCCGTTGTAAGGCAAAGGCTAACCCTGCTCCTCGCTCCATTGGTGTAAGGATATGGCCCACATAGGAGTGGGACCTTGAAATGCCGGATGGGGGTTAGGGTTCAGGGCTTCAGGAGGTTGGTTGTTAACTTCTGGTTCGGAGCTTGAGGCATCCGAGAATCCTTCAGCGTGATGATCATCCAAAGGGATCGGGTGATCATCGTCTGACTCTTCATCGAGCCATCCTCCATTGCCCTGGTTTGGATAGTACAGATCACCGAGATGGTGGAAGCCAGCCATGCTATCTACACGAGAAAATGGGAAAGGAAAGGTTAATAGACGTACTATTCTAAGATACTTATAGGATGAATCGTTATTAGTCGACCCAATACTTGCGTAGTGCATACCGATTACATGTAACCGAAGCAAGATAGTCCTTCGAATAAGCAACCCTAACTTCAGACCCCCAATCAAACAAGAACAGGGAATGAAGCAAAAGGCTTCAGATTCTGAGTCTATAGCGCCCTAGTCACAAGTAATCGTGGTGTATCCACTTAGCAACTATTGTCCTACTAGTAACGACCCTTTTAGTTATCACATACGTATGTTTTAGAGATACAGAATACTCCTATAGTATTCTTATGGTAATGTTATGGTGGTAGTGTTGGTAAGTTTTAGACTTGTTGCAACACCACAACCAAACATAGGCACATGCTAGTCACTCCCAGTAAAACGTAGTTGATCAGGCTACATCCCCCCAAATGTGACTATATGTCTCTAAGCCCAATTGTGCTATCCAACAATCTTAATACTTTTGTTATGTTCTAGTGTGATACTGATTTCTGTGTTTTATAGTGATGTGTGTGTATATATATATATATATATATATATATATATATATACACTTAGTTAGATCTTTTAGATACTTAAGAGTATATATTCTTGGTCAGAGTGTTTTAGTCCCGAAGTGTTTATAGTTCGTATATCTTTTATAGGTTGATATACTTGATTCACTATAAACAATGCTCTGATACCAATCTGTCACACCCCAAAACCGATAACGGCGGAATACGTTTCGGGGTGGAGGACGTCATGTACAGTATCATCACAATTGCATAATTGTAAAAACAAGAAACATACAACCATTGCATTACATAGTGAGTTTAATTACAAGCGTGTTTTGTAATGTTTAACAACTACCAAAAGTATTACAAAATAAGAGATGGATCTTGTATGCTCCACCTTCTCCAAAATGCCGCACCTGTACCTGTCTATCTTTGACCTGAGGATACAAGTTATTTTGAAAACGAATATTAGCATAAAGCTGGTGAGTTCATAAGAATTTAGTGTGAGTTTTTGTATAAAAGCATTAGAACCGATAGTATGAAAAGCTGCAACTTTACAATCATTAGTGGTAGAAAATCCTAGAAAATCCTATATTTTCCAAAAATACGTTGTAATTGAAAACCTTTAAGAAACATATCATTTTCATCTTTGAAAACCATTTATTGTAAAAGTATAATAGTGAGTTTCCAATAAGTAATGCAATACGGTAGATTATGCCTAAAGTCCATAATAGTGGTGCAAACTTTCTTTAGTATTAAATACTTGTTTACTTCGGGATATTAACTTTAACTTTTTGTTTAGTATTTTAGTGTGGTTATAGTGTATTTCTTGTATGTTACCGATAGTGTGAGTAATAGAGGACCCCATGACCTTCCCGGTCATGCACAGTGTAGTGAAGTAGTGGCATCCCTGGACCTGTACGGCTCGGACTGAAGGTAACAGTTGGGATGTAATAGCGTCTGCCACGTATAGATCTATACATATAGCGTCGTCTTCCTGCCAGAAGACTCTGGGCATAGTGCGTAGCGAATAGAGTATCTCGTAGTGGGTTAGTGTGTTATCTCTTGATTAGTGATTTCTCTGGTATTATAGTGTAGTAGTCTCTTGTATACTCCCAGTATGTTCTCGTATTAGTATATAGTATCATTATAGAGTGTATTATAGTGTGTAGAGTAGTAGCTATAGCGAGTAATAGTGGCCTTAACTACACCTATTATAGTTAACTTAGTGCGTATGATTCTTGTCAGTTTAGTGGTTTAAACATCGAATGAAATGAAAATACTCGTATCCAACACTAATATATATGATATATAACTAAGAAATCAACGACAGTCGGACGGATAACAACTACCCTAAGCCCACAATCAAACAAGAACAGGAAATAAGGCGAGCTATCGGTCCTAAGTCCTTTAAGCCTTACTTATGTAAATATATTGGTGAGGTTACATTTTATAAGGAATTTATTTAATAAAAATCTTGTCAAAAGGGAACATTTAGAAGATTGATCTTTTATCCGAAATGGTTTTGAAAACGAAAATCCTTTTTATAAAACATAGTGGTAAATCACATGTGATTTGAACTATGGATAGTGAATCACATGTGATTAATTTCCGTAACATGAATAAATGACTTGTATGAATTTCCTTAAACATGTATAATTGACTTTTATTCCCCCCCTAAAACATATAAAACATTTGAAAGGTTCATTAAAGGGGTATGAACTCACCTGAAATCGCGTAAATCGGGTGAATCGGGTAAATCGGGTGAAAATGTCGGTTGAGTGTTTTGTACCACTTAACGATTTGTGCACCTTTTAGGATCCTGATGTCATATGAGATATGTATTTTTCAAGAAATTAGTCATTTTGTGCTTTTCATTAAAGTATTTAGGCATTCTAGCATCGATTCGGGGTTTTAGGGCTTAGAATGGGTTCCCGGGAGTGGTATAAGGCCAAGGGGGGTTTGCAGAGGAGTCCGTGAGTTCACTCCCTTGGAGTTTACGGCCCAAAGGACACTCCTTGGGATTTTATGGCCGTATTCCCCCCAGGCTTGGCCGTAAACTCATGTATTCCTCCAAAATTGCAAGTTAAGGCCTTATTTCACTTCCCTAATTTACTAGCAACTGTCTTGGACTAATTTGGAGGGTTAAAACCCTCATTTTGTGACATTTTGGGGAGTTTACGGTCCAATATTGTGCTTGGGCCATAAACTCCATTTAGTCCCTCAAAATGGATGTTTAAATGGTACAAATCACTTCCTTAAGTCTTAGTTAAATTCTAGAAGGCCTTAGGTGGGTTTTTGGGGCATTTTGGCATAGAAATTGGGGAGTTTACGGCCCAAGTATAGCCTTGGCCGTTAACTCTTCTTTTGGCTTCAAAATGAGATGCTTAATGGCCTTAAACATTTCCTAGGGTCATAGCTAAATTCCTATATGCCCTAGATGAGTTTTTGGGACATTTATCAAGAGTTTTTGGGTGTTTATGGCCTAAGCATAAGCTTGGGCCGTAAACTCCTTTTTAGGCTTCAAAATCTTAAGTTTTCATGTCCAAACTCACCTAGGTAATTCCCTTAATTAGTACACAAGTTTAAAGGAAGGAAAAATGGGGTTTTTGGCAAGGTTTTAGGTGTTTACGGCCTAAGGGGCTTCCTAGGCCGTAAACTCCCTTTAATCCTCTAAATCCTATTATTTTTTGCCTCTAAATGCTATGGACTATGATTAGAACAAGATAGGGAAGAGACCCTTACGTTTGGGAGCCGGAATTCGCGGTTCTAGAGTCGGGTTCGGGTCTAGAGAGAGAAAGTAGTGAGAGAAAGTGAATGAGTGGTAAAAGAGTGTTCAAATGGTGTTTACTCTCATTTCATATGCCTCGGGTATTGCACCCGATACATGGCTACCCGATGCTAAAGTTTAACGGGGTTAAAACTTTTTACCCGGGTGAAGTGGTTGAAAAGTAATATAACTCTATTTAGTTAAACGGGGTAAACACTTACAAGTTATAATTACTTATGATAATACCAAGAAATATAAATAACTAGATATTTATTTATTGGCGACTCCAAACTTTACGGAAAATAATATATAACGACGAATTCCGTTAGTGAAGACGGGATTTTGTAACGGCAATAAATTTGGGTTGTCACAAAATCGGCTAGCCCTTTCTTTCACACGTAGTCCCCGAGTTTGTCAACAATAAGATGCTTATATAGTTAGTGACAATTAGGGTAAACCCTAATTGTCATGGCTTTCCATTTCCTTAGATCCATGGGTTCAAATATACAATGGAGCATCCAGGGAGCATCCTATGGGTTTTAGCCCAACTTGATAATCCATGGAGTCTTAGCCCACTATACAAGTATGGATGATTTACACAATCAACCCATATATTTAATTAGTCTTCTTTTGATCACTTAATTAATTCTAGATTAATTCTTGATCATTACTAATTAGATAATCTTATTAATATATTGGAACTTATAATATACTAATAAACCTTAAGTGTTATTTCTCTCATTTTAGTCTATCCAAATGCATGATGCCATGCAACCCAAATGGACCATTCCGGGTCGGGTCAAGTCTTACCAATTATTGTTATGAACTTAGACATTAATCCAACACTATCCGGCTGAAGGCACTCACGAGCAAAATGACCCGACTCGTGACAATTGAAACAACACAGCTTCCCTTTGCTAAACCCTACCTTTCTATCAGCATTCATGCCCCAGTTGTTCTTCCCAGTCTTCTTGGCAAACTGCTTAGCCCTGAATATTGTCATGGCTATCTGCCATGTGATGTCGATATCTTCCACATCTTCTAGATGAATCTAATCCAGATCAGCAAATGACAACTGAGGTGGAAGTTCTCCAGCAAGAAGGGCATTATAGCGGTTCACAAGTCCTGCGGAAAAGGGAAGATTGTCATCACACTTCTTTGTGTTTGAGGAAGAGGCCACAACTGGTACACTAGAGGAGGGAGTAGCTTAAGGAGTGACATGAAGTTGGCTTTGCGAGTGAGGCGTGGATGACGCAGTAGCAATTGTTTGGATTTGAGGCTGCTGAATAGCAAATGCTTGACCCGAGGAAGTAATGACTAATTAAAGAGCATTGTTAGAGGAAATCCCAAGGTTTGCAGTCGAATATGAATTCACATGATTTATCTCCCGCTTTTTATCATCAATATCACATGCCTTGATGATAGCCATTGTTTCAGCAAGAGTGAGACGATTCAAATCCTTGGTCTTTTTAATGATAGCTACATTCATATCCCATGACTTTGGAAGAGGATTTAGTAGCTTTTTGTTTATCTCTGACTTGGTAAAAAAGACCCCGGAAACGTTCATCTCAGTGGTGAGAGTGGTGAATCGCTGCAGCTGTGCCTCCAGGGTTTCTCCAGGTATGTAGTTGAACATATTAAACCTTAAACAACCTACCAAAACCTGATAAAGACTCAAAAAAACTTATTACAATGTAAGCCTAAACCAAACCACTAACTAGACCTTTCACACCACCTCGCGGCGGTGACGGGTTGTTTTCTTTGAATATTCTGGCCATACAATACATCTTAAAACAATATCCAAATACACACATATAAAATAGCACACACACACACATAGCCACTCGGTGGCGGCAGGTGGTGGTCAGTGGTGCTAGCCACCACCTCACGGTGGTGGTGGTGACCCTCTATGATTTCCGGCCAACTAACTAACGCAGACACACACTAAAACATCGTATGTTCATAAAAGGAACCCAGCCACCCACCTGGTGGCGTACGGCGACGATGGTGGCATGAAATGGCGGGTAGCAACGGAGTTGACGGATGCGGCCACCACAGTTGGCTGCCTTGGTGGTCCTTCACGGGGTTTTTCTCTAGCCAAATGAGCTTCCACAGTAGAAAAACAAACCACAACACACACACACACATGATCAGGACACACCAAGCTACTGCAATTGATTTATGGCGGTGGGCGACAGTGGGGTGACGACGAATGACGGACAGTTGCAGCGGCTATCAACAGCAATTGACGTTGGGATGCATCAACAATAGAGATGGGTGAAGGGAATGAACCGGAACCATTACGAACAACAACGTCGTAAGCAACCCAGCACCTTCGATCTTCCCGGCTGACTTACGTCGACACTACAACAACGACATCAAGCTTCGTCAGCAACAATGGGAGGAGGTGGCGGCAAAGACTGGAGGGAATCTAACTAGCAAACGGCAGCTGCAACATATGCATGTTCATTTTCCTGGAGTTAGGATGTGCACGAGGTGATTGGCTCAGGTGGTTTGGGACCTCAACCGAGGTGGTGGCGGCTGCAACATAAACTAGGTTTAGGGTTATGGTTTGAGAGGGTAGCGGGTTTATATAACCCAACTCTCTTAGAACATTATTCCATAATAACAAAAAATTGGCCCCTCCATCATCATTTTCCTTTAAATTTAATCCAAACATTACCAAACGGCCCTTCCTATACAAAACCCTTTTCAATTTCAGTCCAGAATTTACCATTTAGTCCCTGCCCCCAAGAATCTATTCAATGTAAGTCCAAATGATACCAAACACCCCTGACTACTGAAAATCTTTACAAAATAAGTCCCGAAATTACACTTTAACCCTAGAAAACCCAATTTATATCATTTGGCTCCCGAAACCAACACCTGCAAAATATTATGGGTTTTAGGGCTACTATTCGCTTATAAATTTTTATCAATTTATTTATTTAATAAATGGGATGTTACCCTTCAAACTTAGTTCAATATGCTTGATGAATTCGATCATTGCTTGAGCAGTTTCGAATTTCAATCTTAGAAAATATACCCAAGTAAATTGTGAAAAGTCATCAACAACAACAAATATGTATCTCTTCTTGTTGAGAGTCTCAACAGCTGAGGGTCCACATAGACCAATGTGAAGAAGTTCCAGAGGTTCAACAATCTTTGAATCAATAACAATCGGGTGGCCTTGTCTGTACTGTTTTCCTTGTTCGCAAGCTATACACAAAGTATCATTATCAAATTTTAACACTGGCAAACCTCAAACAAGATCATTTAAGAACAATTTATTTAAATCTTGAAAATTCAATGAGAAAGTCTTCGATGCCAGAGACAACTAACATTTGATGAAGCTTTCGAAGTTAAGCACACCGAGGGAATCCCAACTATTAGTTTGATGTCAAGAGCAAACATATCGCCTTTTCGTTTTGATTTGAGCAATACTTCCTTTGTGTCCATGTTCGAAATCACACTTTCCTCTTCATTAAACACCACTTGATTGTCAATGCCCATAACAAGTTATGAAACATTTATCAATTTATGTTTGAAGACCTTTGACATAAGCCACCCTGTTCACCGTAAATTTCCCATTAGTTACTTTCCCATATCCTTTGACTTGACATTTGTTTTTATTGACAAACTTCACCACTCCAGCATTTTCTAGACTTCAATAATCACCAAATTTTCACTTTTTTCCAGTCATGTAACGAGAGCAACCACTATCAATATACCATTTGTCATCATATTGCTCATCACACAACCGGCAATCAGTGAAAGAATTTAGGTCCCCAAGGATGTTTGGGTCCTCGATTATTAGACTGGAAAACACTTTGAAAAGAAGATCCTAAAATCCAATTACGAACATTAGATTTGAGACTATCAATTACATCAACTTTGTTAGTTAAAGGCACAAAAAAGTAAGTATTCTCATGTTTAGAATTTTCACTGACTTTCGCCTTTTTCTTCTTAGTTCGTTTTTTAGTGACTTTTTCTTTTAGAATGGCTCTCTACCGTTTGACTGAAGGACTCGGTTCCTTGGATGAAGAGCTTCCATTCGAAGATTCATTCAGATACTCCTTATAAGCATCCCTAATTTGTTGTTGAAAAAACTTTCCTAACTGAAATAATTTTCGTTTTCCTTCGAGCCAGTGGTTAATGTTTTTCACATTTGACATACCTTTGACATACGAAACTTTTGGAACATGTTTCGTAGGAGGATTGGGAAAATGTGGTTGAGTTAGTTTGAAAGTAACATTACTTTAGGTTTGCTTTCTATCGAACTTTTGAGTTGAAGACACTAGTTTTCTTTAAAGGAAAACAATTTTGAACATTTGTTGGTTGATTAAAAAATCGGTTTTTTCGTGAAAAATGATTTTGTAAAATTTGAATTGAAATTCCTTGATGATTGATGATTTGAGAAATTCTTTTCATTTTATGTTTGAGAATGAGTTTTTGTGTAGGGTTTTGCTTCTTGAGTTTTAGACTTTGACAAATAATTTAGAGCGGGATTTTTCTTATTTTCAACTTTCTTTTGAAAAGAAGTCTAAACCGTTTTAGACTTTTTCTGTTTAGATGATTTATTTAGCATCACATTTTGTTTCTTTCGAGACTCAATGTTTTGCCAAAAAACTTTCTTTCGTGCTTGTTTCTTTGAAATACCACTTTCTTTTGATAACTTAACAATTTGTTCGTTAAACTCTTGAGAATTAATTTTGACATTTTGAGAAACAATGTCATCTTTCTTTGAAACATCTTTTGATTTTTCAGATTTTTCAACCCAAACTCATTGTGGTTTTTGTTGTTGAAAAGTGTAAGAATTCTTTGTTAAATTGTTTTCGATGGTACTTTGGATAAACAACTGTATTTGTTGTTATCTTCTTCAACCAATTTATAAATCTCAGGTTTAATATTATCACTATTTCCTTTTTTGACAAAAACCTGATTCGGATAGATAACCTAATCTGTGCATTTGAAATTTGGATACACAACTGTATTTGTTTCAAGGTAATGAGAACCTTTTTCCTTCATTATCGTGTCGAATTTCTCTGTCTCATCGACAACCTGATCAACTACAACCCTTGGAATTGTCGTTTCTTTCGAAACATCTTCATTTTCATCATCATTGTTTGTTTGACTATCTTCGACAGACACATAGCTAATTTCATGAACTTTCAAAGTTGAAGGTTTTTCAATGTCAAATTTAACCGAAGAATCATTACATTATTCTTTTCCTTTAGCCATTGAAGTGACATTAATGACAGAAAACTGAGAACAGTCAATAACTTCCTCCTCTTCAATTTCACTAATATCATCAGAATCATCTTCGATATCAGCAAAATTAGTTTGAGGGTTAGTTTTTGAATTCTCAGTTCTTTTCAAAATCTTAATTTGTTTGTCTTTGGTCAAAGTTTCATTTACAATATCAACTAATTCATTAGCATTCAGACATTCATCAATTTTTACTATTCAATATGCATATCTATTATCTGGAACCTTATCGAATTCAACAATTGTTTGTTCACAATCATAGAAAATAGAGTCAATTTTATCCCTTTAGAATGCTTAAAAGGGCAAAACTTTCCTACGTTGTTCCTTGCTAATATCAGAAGAATGATGTAATGCTGTCAATTTACCATATAATCTTTTGGCAGAGTTACAATAGATATTTCTTTCTTTAAATAACATTTTAACATCTGCACTTAAGTTATCTCTATCACACATCAAATTTGTTATTTGCATATCAAAGTATTCTAGTTTCATTTTCTTCAAATCCAACATCCTCTGAGTTTCTAAGAGTTGCGTCTTTGACTTCTTAGCATCATTACTAGCAGAAATAAGTAGATCATTAACATAAGTAATAGCTACATCAAAATCAGAAAGAATCGAGTCATATGCACTAAAGGGAATATTAAAAGATTGTAAAAGAGAATGTACCTGAGAATTCATTGGAGATTTGTGTGAAGATGCTGAAACAAAGCACTTCCCTGTTATTTCCTTTTCCTCTTCTTCCTCAAACTTCATGAACATAGCCCCGTGTGTAGGGTTTCACATCTCGTCGTCATCAGAACCAGATGACAAAATCTGGTACGTACCTTCTTCTTCATCCACACCTTAGGCCACCAAAGACAATCCCTTATCCTTTGCACGAAACTCTTCTAACCTTTCAACGTAATAAGCTTCGTCTTTACCTTGTTCTTCTTCTCATCACGCTTTCGCAGCATATAATCACTTGCCATATGATTCGCCCCATTGCATTAATGGCAGTCGAATCCAGCATCACCTTTTAGCCTTTTCTCTTTCTTCTCTTCCTCAACACGAACTGCTTTCTTCTTAACCTTCTTCCTATCACTCCCAAATTTTACAGCAAAACTTCCCCTTCATCACCAGTTTTTGACTTTCCATTGAATGGCTTCTCGAAAAAATTCTTTACTCAATTATTAGAGTAAAATGCAACAGTCTCATCACCAGAGTTTACAACCAACCCTTCATCATTTGAATCTTCCTTCTCTGTAGCATCTTTTGCAGCTTCCCTTCCAGTAACTATTGATACCAAAGCAAGCGGACCACCCAAACTTATCTTCGCTTCTTCAGCTATTTCTTTAACTTTGGATTTATGAGTTTTCAACATATTGTAAACATCATTCAAGGAGAAATAATTGAAACTCTGTTGAGTCTTCACCATCAAACTAACATTTCACCATTCTTGGCGAAGCCGCATTATGAATGTGAGATTAAACTCCATAGTTGACCTGGTGATCCCATATCGATTACATTTGTAGATGAGCTCATTCAGATGATCATAGTACAATTCGATGGATTCACCTTCTTTTTGTTTAAATTCTCTTAATTCAACCAGACAATTTTTCACTGAATATATTTTTGTCTTTTCACTCCCTTGATACTTTTCGTTCAAATTATTTTAGATCTCTTTTGTAGTTTTACAACTATGAACGTCATTGTAAACAACAGGAGGTAGAGCACCTCCGAGTTCTCTCATACACTTCTTCTCATTCTTCAACAATCTTTCAGTTTGTTTATTTACATTTTGATTGTTGGAAGAAGTTCCAATACTCTAAACAGTAGGAGGTGTAGGTATATCACCGAGAATACACTTCCACAGTTCTTCATCGATTTCGTTCAAGTAATCCTCCATACGATCAGCCCATTGATCATAGAACTTGGGAATCAGCATCAGAATCTTCGTGATGAACCAAGGAGATGAGAGTAAGATGTCATCGTGTTCATGTTGAAGTTCGACATTGGTGTACGGAAAGTTTTGGAGAAAAGCTCAGATTGGAATGAGATAAAATAGCTAAAACAATCAGAAAACACCAATCAAACACTCTTTTTTACAACTAGAATGCAAAATTGACTCACAACAGAAGATCTAAGATGATTTTCGGAAGCAAAAGAGCGGAAAATTGAGATCTAAAACGAGGCTCAAAACTTTTGCAACAACTCAGAAAAATATAACAATTCTGTATGAATCCTTCTCTGATACCAAATGTAGTTTTAATGGAATCGACTATATATTGCGAGATCAAAGTAAAAGTATGAATGATGAACACCGGATCTAAATAATATCTGTTTGCCTCAATTAAGCTTTCGGTGAGTATAGATTGTTTTAGACAATTATACAAAAAGTTCTTTTCTAACTCTAGTACACTTTCCTATTTATAGGAAACATGAAAGCAAAAAAAAATACAAGGTACTAGACACAGTAAGCTTCGAAACATAACATGCACTTGTAATAACATTACAAACTATCGAAACTAATAAAGACATTCGACACCTCATAATACAATTGGACATCTACAGAACCCTAACCTTTACAAGCATGAAATCAAAATCACTTTCTCCTCCATCTCTTATCTTTTCATTTCTATGGTTTCTAGGGTACTTGCTGTGAGCTATTAGATGCATTCATACTGTTGGTGCTTGTTTTCCAAAGAAAGACTTAAGGATCTAGCTTGTTATATTCAGTTATAACAAAGGTGTGTATTCTAATCCTTGTGAATTTTGATTATACATAGATTAGTTTCTTGTTTCATAAGTATATTGCTATAATGAGAAAATGCCATAGATCTCTAGGTTGAATCTACCTATAAAATGTTTTATGTGAATTCTGATGTACAAATCATTATCTTGTAACCTAGAAAACTCAAAATTGATACATGGGTACACTCCCTACTAAAGTGATCGGTATTGTCGCACTTGTAGCAAACCAAACTACTAGGGCAATCAGCCTTCTTGTGGTCCGTCTAATTGCAATGTAACCAAATCAGATCTGATACATAGGTATAATCCATACTAAAATGACCGGTCTTCCTGCACTTGTAGTAGCCTGAACCACTAACTTAACATGCCCATCATGCGATTTCTCGTATTTTCCACAATGGCTCCAACCATGCTGGTCTCTAAATTATGAGTCAAAAGTCTTGGGATTCTTCACTGATCCCTCCGCTATCTATGTTTGAATTGGCTTTTGCTTCTTCAAAAGCTCCAAATTAATCTCTCGTTCCCACGCTTTGGCAACCATGTCCTCCGATGTCTTGCAGCTGGATATGCTTACAAATCCTGAATATCATCCCTCAATATATCATGGTATCTCTTATTCTTATGTTGGGACCATATTTGTATAGATTTGATGATGCAAAATATATACATTATAGTTATAGTTTATCTACTCATTATAGATAGCCAGTCTTGTCTATATAAGTATAAATAATATGATAAACTGATCTATCAGAGTGTTTTCTATATAGTTTATCTAAAGATATGCTGATGGAAGTTCATATGCTGACAACTGAAGATCATCCTTTGATGAGAAAGAGACCCCAAAGACACTATCAGCACCAAGGCACTAAAAGTATTATCAACATGAAGAGCATTCAATGAAGACGTAATGACACACTGATAATATGAAATGCTAATACACTGAAGACTGATGTATCCTGATGGTTATACACTATTTTTTGAACCTGAAGCTGCTTGAACTGATGTTGAAGCTGATCAGTGTAACTCCCTGAAGATGATGCCCTTAATCAACATGTGATGTGCTGGTGCTGATGTACGAATGTAGAGCTAATCAAATTTACATGGTGAAAAAGTGTTCTAGAGATCTAATCTGTCACAACTAGAAATTTTGTGCCTTGTAACTACAACAATGTAGTAAAATTATGAATCAAAGTCTTAAGAGCATGTATGATGCTTACTTTATGACAACAAAAATTTGCAATCAAATACACCATACAAGCATTACAAAATACTCAACAAACAATTAGGAACCCTAGAAGTTCTTGTTTAGGTCGATTTTGGTCTAGGACTTCCTTATTGGGCCCAATGGACCAATAAGCTCCCAATTTGACCATCTTGGACTTAGAACTCTTAAATGGGCTCTAATTGGACCCACTTTCATTTATTTCAATATTTTGCGCCATATTGGGCCTAGAATGAAATGAATTAAATATTATGAACTATTATGGACCATAATTAACCTAATATAGCCTAATAAAGCATAAACATATCACTTATAATTTATAGGGCTAAAAATCACCCAACCTAAATATAACATGGGCTTAAGGACAAAAAGCCCAAAAATCCCCTCACTCCCCTCTCCATTCTTGGCCCAAGCCCACAAAGAAGGAGGGTTGTTTGTTGGGTGACACCTCACTTTTGCACATAGGATTTCCATGCAACACACATATCTCCATGCAACTATCTTGTCAAACCTCTCTCTCCTCCCCTCTCTTCTTGTTCTCGGCCGAGAGCTCCCACACACACACACTTCAACCACTTTTTGTTTATCAAACTCTCTCAAGGAACACCCTCACCTTTCTTCATCAAATTTTCGAGAATCAAGGATCTTTTCAAGGAGGTTGTTTATCAAACTCTCTATGAGTATATGTATGCTTTGTGTGATTTCTATGCTTGTATATATGTTCTTATGTGATTGTGGTGTTGGACCTAGTCAAAAAGACCTTAAGACCGAGATCTACCTTAAGTTGCATGAAATAAGTATAAAATATGTTATTTCACACGAATCATTTCTAGAAAAATAACCAAGTTGGTTAATATGAACATCTTTGGGTTTAAAACCCATTTTTAGACTCAAAATGCTAAAAATATGAAACTAAAGGGCCCAAAATGTCAAAATACAAATTCTGAGGGATGAGATGAGTCAAAACAGTTTCAAGAATGTATTTTCTGGAAATTTACTCTTTTGAAGGATTAAAATGTGAATTTTTAAGCATAATGGGCCAAAAATGAACTTTTCGGCCCAATAAAGCCCAAATTGCGAGATTTTCAAATTAGAGGGGCTGAAACTGTACTTTTCTGTAAAACAGGGGACTACTAGTGCTCCAAGTCCATTTCAAGGGTTAAAAATACTTTTCATATTTAAAAGGGACCAAAGATACAAAAAATTTCTATTTTGGGCCAAAAGTGTAAAATTTGCGAAAAATGAGGTTTCAGCCGAGAAAAATTCATTCTGAGGGACTAAAACTGCTTTTCAAATAAATTTGAGCTGAAAAATACCCTTTTCAACAAGTTTTGATACTAAAGTGTCAAGAAAAATGGTTTAAGGACTAAAATGGAAATTCTTTTATAAAAAGGGCTAAAAGTGTAAATTTATTCAAAAGAAAGGGGCTGCAAAAGTAAAATTCCAATGTTTTAAACAATAAATCTGTCATGATGAAATACTAGTACCACGACTACTGACGAAACTTAATACACCTTCAACACCAAAAATCGTTACCAAACGAATTGATTCGGTCTCGAATCAATAATGAATCAAAAATCTATACACGACGATACTACAATACACACGCTGAAATTACGGGAAGTCAATACACACGCGGGAATTCACCAGATGTCGATACACCATCTTTGGGACTGAAAGTTTCAAATCGTGCTTGTTGGGCCTAGCTAGCCCAATGACATGATCTTTAGGCCCGAAGGAAACTCACTTACATGTTGTTGGGACTTATATGACCTAATTCCATGTAAAAGGACTTTCACTGGCTTTTGTGCTGTTGGGCCCCAAGGGTCTTTTGGTACTGCTAGCAAAGTCGAGAATTCACCAATGCGATTTGGGCCAAGTGCCTTTCACATTCACGATAGCCTTGAACGACTTATGGAAATAGCGGCAGCTTCGCACCCTCTTTTCTTGTCGGTTGTGGGGCTATGGGAAGTCAGGGTGGTTGGATTAAGTGAATAGTACGGACGACGCCGAAGGGATCCTTTGTATAGTTGTAAACTAGTCATTTTCATTAATGCGTGTTTATAACAATTCACAATCCATAATTAATCCAATGTCACCTGGAATTATCGAATACACACGTCACAACGGTATAACGACATATAAAACGCGTAATTCAAAGTATTAGGAAAACATCGGGTTTTCCTAGAGTATTCAATTCATACACCTACAAGATGCATACCAAGTCTAACAATTTTTTTTTTACATTTATAGAAAAAAACAATCATACTTACGGATCTTCACACTTTTTACACGATACTCTTTTCAGAAAATATCGGATTTTCTGGTGGTTTTCAAAACAATACAAAACATTATGTTGCAAACATTACTTATGAACTCACCAACATTTCATATGTTGACGTTTTTCAAAATACTTGTATTCTCAGGTAACAGGTAATTCGAAGGGAAAAATGTACTCAGTGATGTCTTGTTGTTTGTTTAACTAGTATCGAACAATCTACTTTTTGGGAATGTAATGTTATGAAACAATGTACTAATTGTAAACACTACCAGTTGTACTATTTCAATGCATGGTGATGAATGATGTTATGTTTCATGTATATTCACTGTGATGGTATTCAATTGAGTCACAACAGCCCCCGGACGTTTCCGCCGTCTGGTTCGCGGGTGTGACAGGTTGGTATCAGAGCTCTGTTTATAGTGAACTAGCATGTCTAACCACACATTGATATGCAACTATAAACCAAAAGAGGGACTAACCCAAATCTGAACAAAACAAGTACAACATAACAATAAAACACCCATGCTTGTATTAGGAATAAGAACATAACGCCGAACCAAACAAGATAACGCTAGTATCCCGATTAATTCAGGACTGTTTTAGTGATATCAAGAAGTGAATGTAGCCTGATCAACTACATTCCCTCCAAGGTATAACTAACACATGTTCTGATGAGATCGCGAGCTAGGGAACCTAAAAACAAACCCCTATATCAAAAAAAAAAAGGAGAACGTCTGTTTAGTCTATACCATAGTTGTAGAGTTGTAGGAATAACGATAGTTTATACCTTCCCCCAGTCTTCATGGAGGGAGAGTAGCAGGGTATCCAGTTCAATCAAGTCCTAGTGGCTCATGGAATGCTTGAAGATGAACCAGAAGGGAATCAAGAGGAAGCACACGACGTCGGACCTGACGAATACACAGACACTGACTACGAGTTCGAGGAGACCGATGATGACATCGAGGGAGGACAACACTCGGACAAAGATCACGCCATGTCGTTTGTAGACGAGGCGCAACCAGACCATCCCGCCCCACCAGTGAACCCCCCAACGGAGAAACGCTCTCCCGAAGCTGAGATCGCCGCCCTGCGGCAACAGCTGTACGCCATGGAAGTACGTGTCGTGCAAGCTGAGCATGAGAGGGATGAGGTTATTGGAGACATGACTGAGATGGCTCAGTTGCTGGCTGAACACTTCGGCATATGACCCCGCCACTATGTAGGACGCATCACGGAGTGTTAGGGATAGACTTACCTTACTAGGTCATTAGGAACTATGATATGTACCCCGACTCTATGTTTAAGTGACTACACTACTCATAGAGCCGTTATGCTGTCGAACTAGTGTCACTCATGTATGCTCCTACAAGAAAAATTTTCATGTATTAAATACGGATAATATTAGTGAACTTTTGCGTGTTTTATAATGATATTACAAATTGCTATGTGTTGAGAATCTATGATTGTATGCTAAATGGTAGAAGTGTTTAAGTTCGTACCATGCACCTAGTCAGTAGGATCACAACCTCACCGAAACCCCAAACACTCAACATCTTTCCGTTTCATGACAGAGAGATGCCTCGCCGACCTACTCGCGGAAACCCTGGACCAACCCCACCCGAAGCTGACACCAATGCATTCCAGGCGGCCGTATCTGCTGTGGTCACCGCAGCTATGGCACAAATTCACCAAGGGAACAACGGAGGAGGCAACGGGCAAGGAGCCGGGAGTTCGAACAACGGAATGAATCAAGGACCCACCAAAACATGTACCTACAAGGACTTCACAAACGCCAAACCACGAACTTTTAACGACACTGGATGGGTAATCACTCTGAAGCAATGGATTGAGAAGGTGGAATCGGTATTCAAGATATGCGACTGTCCTGAGGAGATGAAGGTGAAGTTCGCAGCCTGCACTTTTGTTGATCAAGCGCTCACTTGGTGGAACGGACACGTGGAAGCCATGACACTCCCTGTAGCCAACCCCATGTCGTGGTCGGAAATGAAAGAAATGCTGATGGCTGAATACTGCCCCCAAGGTGAGATTCAGAAAATGGAGCAAGAGCTGTGGAACCTCTTTGTGCGAAATGCGGATATCGATGCTTACATATCGAGATTTAGTGAACCATCTTTGTTATGCCCGGGTATGATCACCTCGGAAGGAAAGAAGATTGAGCGATTCATCTAGGGACTAACCTCACCGATCCAGGGAAATGTGATAGCTGCAAATCCCGAAACCTTCGACAGTGCTAAAAGATTGGCGAAGAAGCTGTATGACCACAACAACAAGAAGGGTGAGAAGCCAGCGGAGACTGAGGCCAAGAAGGAAATTGAGGGCAAGAACGGGAAGAACAACAAAAGGAAGGGGCGCCAAGGCCCCGAAGCTTCCAAGAAGCAGCAGACAGTGGCAGTTAATGCTGCCACCGCACCAGTTCCAGCCACACCACATGCTCCAGCCTCAGCTGCTTCAAATGCTCCCAGACCTTATTCTGGTAATCTTCCCAAGTGCAACAAGTGCGGTTTCCATGACAATGGAGAATGCAAGGAGTTGCAGTGCACCAGTTGCAATCGAAGGGGACACACGGCGAGGTATTGCAGGACTTACCCTCCCTAGAACCAACAACCGGGAAACAGCAACAACAACAACAACAACACCCGCAACAACAACAACAACAACATCAACACCGGCGGCAACAATGCAGGGCCTAGCCACACCTGCTATGGGTGTGGGAGGACTGGGCATTTCTACCGAGATTTCCCTAACAACAACATTCCCGGAAATGGAGGAACGAGAAGGATACTGGCCATGGGTCAGGGGGAAGCAATTCAGCATCCCGCAGTCGTTACCGGTACGTTTCCCCTAAACCACACTTATGCATGGATCATATTTGACACCGGAGCGGAGCGAAGTTTCATAAGCAATAAGTTTAAGCATTTATTAAAACAACAACCCCAGAAGCTCAATGAAACCTTTACAGTGGAAATGGCCAATGGGAAAACCGAATCCATGGGGGAAATCTACATCGGATGTACCCTAACCCTGAACCAACACGTCTTTCGAATAGACTTAATGTCTGTGTCCATTAGGAGTTTCGATGTGATTATTCGCGTGGACTGGTTAAGCCTCTACCATGCTGAGATTATGTGTCACGAGAAGGCCATTCGTCTTCGCCTTCCTAATCACGAAACCCTAGTTATTTACGGAGACAAACCCAGCACGAACCCTCGCCTTATCTCATGCAACCAGGCACAAAAGCATCTACGAAACAAAGATTTGACATTCCTGGCCCACATAGTGGATAAAACCAAGGAAGAGACTAAAATTCAAGATATTCCAATAGCACGTGAATTTCCAGACGTATTTCCTGAAGATCTTTCGGGAGTACCCCCAGAGCGACAAGTGGAGTTCCGAATTGACCTCGTACCCGGAGCAACTCCTCTCGCTAAATCCCCCTACCGGCTAGCTCCTGCTGAAATGCAGGAATTGTCCAGTCAACTCAGCGAACTCCTGGACAAGGGATTCATCCGACCTAGTTACTCGCCATGCGGAGCTCCAGTCCTGTTTGTCAAAAAGAAGGACGGATTTTTTAGGATGTGCATCGACTATAGAGAGTTAAATAAACTTACTGTCAAAAATCGCTACCCACTCCCGCAAATCGACGATCTATTTAACCAGCTCCAAGGAGCTAGTTAATTTTCTAAGATAGATCTACGTTCCGGATATCATCAACTCAAAGTCCGGGAAGAGGATATTCCTAAAACCGCTTTCCAAACTCGTTACGGACATTATGAATTTGTTGTAATGCCCTTCGGTCTAACGAATGCTCCTGCCGCATTTATGGATCTGATGAACCGAATTTGTCGACCATTCCTCGACAACTTTGTCAGTGTCTTCATTGATGACATTCTCGTCTATTCACGAAGCGAGGAAGAGCATGGTCAACATCTCCGAAAAATTCTAGAAACTCTGTGATCGGAAAAGCTATACGCAAAACTCTCCAAGTGTGAGTTCTGGCTCCGTAGTGTGAACTTCCTAGGTCATTTTGTTAGTCAAGAAGGAATTCATGTGGATCCTTCCAAGGTCAAAGCCGTCGAAGGATGGGCCGTCCCGACCATACCCACGGAAATTCATCAATTCTTAGGTCTAGCATGCTACTATAGGAGGTTTATTCAAAACTTCTCTAAGATCGCCAAGCCACTTACCTCACTTACGCAAAAGGGCATATCATTCAAATGGACGGACAAGCAAGAGGTTGCATTCCGAACCCTGAAGCAAGCCCTCTGTAGTGCCCCGGTACTATCTCTACCGGAGGGAACGGAAGATTTCGTGGTCTACTGTGACGCGTCGAATCAGGGCTTAGGTTGTGTTCTCATGCAGCGTGGAAGGGTGATAGCTTACGCATCCCGCCAACTAAAGACGCACGAAGTTAATTATACAACCCATGATCTGGAATTGGGAGCCGTGGTCTTTGCTCTGAAGATTTGGAGGCATTATCTTTACGGTACGAAGTGCACCATCTGCACAGACCACAAAAGTCTTCAGCACATCTTGAACCAGAAAGAGTTGAACATGAGACAACGAAGATGGGTTGAATTGTTAAACGATTACGAGTGTGAAATCAAGTACCACCCAGGCAAGGTCAACGTGGTAGCTGATGCATTGAGCCGGAAGGAGTACTCTAATCGTCGTGCGAAAAATGTCTCAATCACCATCCAATCCCACTTAACCACTCAGATTAGAGCAGCCCAGTTAGAAGCCATGAAGACGGAGAACAGAGCAAGCGAAGCATTACGCGGAATGGAGAAGAATCTAGAGGTAAGAGAGGACAGAGTGTACTACTTCATGAACCATATTTGGGTCCCTAAACTCGGAGGATTTAGGGAGGTAGTCATGAAGGAAGCCATAAGATGCGATACTCCATCCATCCCAGCTCGGACAAGATGTACTTGGATATTAAACAACACTATTGGTGGCCTAACATGAAGGCGGGAATTGCCACCTATGTTAGTAAGTGCCTTACTTGTGCCAAGGTAAAAGTGGAGTACCAGAAGCCCTCAGGGTTATTACAGCAACCAGTAATCCTTGAGTGGAAATGGGAAGGAATTTCTATGGATTTCGTAACCAAGCTACCCAAGACGTCGGATGGACTAGACACCATATGGGTAATAGTCGACTGACTGACAAAATCTGCCCATTTCCTGCCAATAAAAGAATCCTACAAGATGGACAGATTGACACGCTTATACATTCGAGAAATCGTGAGACTCCACGGAGTACCAGTGTCTATTATCTCGGATAGAGATAGTAGGTTCACTTCACATTTTTGGCAATCACTCCAGAAAGCACTGGGAACTCATCTCGACATGAGCACCGCTTACCACCCGCAAACAGATGGTCAAAGTGAACGAACCATTCAAACGCTCGAAGACATGCTTCGCGCATGTGTGATAGACTTTGGGAAGTCTTGGGATACCCATTTACCTTTAGTCGAATTCTCGTACAACAATAGTTACCATTCGAGCATCAAGGTCGCTCCTTTCGAAGCACTGTACGGGCGTAAGTGTAGGTCACCGTTATGTTGGGCTGAGGTGGGTGACACCCAACTAGCAAAAGCACATACGTCGGACAAGGCGCTAACAGGACCGGAGATCATTCGTGAAACCACAGAAAAGATAGTCCAAATCAGAGCTCGATTACAAGCATCGCGCGACCGACAAAAGAGCTACGCCGATAAATGGCGAAAGCCCTTAGAGTTTCAGGTCGGGGATCAAGTACTGTTAAAAGTCTCACCTTGGAAGGGAGTCATTCGTTTCGGAAAATGGGGAAAATTGAACCCACGATACATTGGACCTTTCGAGATCGTCGCCCGAATAGGTCTAGTGGCGTATAAACTACAACTACCCACGGAGCTAAATAGTGTGCACCCTGTGTTCCATGTATCTAACCTAAAGAAGTGCCTATCGGATGAAATCCTCGTCATTCCCCTTGACGAGATTGAAATCAACGAGAATCTCCTGTTCGTTGAAGAACCGGTTGAAATCATGGATAGGGAGGTGAAGCGTACTAAGCAAAGTCACATCCCGATCGTGAAAGTACGGTGGAACGCGAAGTGTGGGCCAGAATTCACGTGGGAACGTGAAGATCAAATGAAGCAAAAGTACCCTCACCTATTCTAGCATTCTCAAATCTAGCTTTCAAACAGAATTTCGGGACGAAATTCCCTCTAACGGAGGGATGATGTCACAACTAGAAATTTTGTGCCTTGTAACTACAACAATGTAGTAAAATTATGAATCAAAGTCTTAAGAGCATGTATGATGCTTACTTTATGACAACAAAAATTTGCAATCAAATACACCATACAAGCATTACAAAATACTCAACAAGCAATTGGGAACCCTAGAAGTTCTTGTTTAGGTCGATTTTGGTCTAGGACTTCCTTATTGGGCCCAATGGACCAATAAGCTCCCAATTTGACCATCTTGGACTTAGAACTCTTAAATGGGCTCTAATTGGACCCACTTTCATTTATTTCAATATTTTGGGCCATATTGGGCCTAGAATGAAATGAATTAAATATTATGAACTATTATGGACCATAATTAACCTAATCTTGCCTAATAAAGCATAAAAATCACACTTATATTTTATAGGGCTAAAAGTCACCCAACCTAAATATAACATGGGCTTAAGGACAAAAAGCCCAAAAATCACCTCACTCCCCTCTCCATTCTCGGCCCAAGCCCACAAAGAAGGAGGGTTGACTTTGTTGGGTGACACCTCACTTTTGCACATAGGATTTCCATGCAACACACATATCTCCATGCAACTATCTTGTCAAACCTCTCTCTCCTCCCCTCTCTTCTTGTTCTCGGCCGAGAGCTCCCACACACACACACTTCAACCACTTTTTGTTTATCAAACTCTCTCAAGGAACACCCTCACCTTTCTTCATCAAATTTTCGAGAATCAAGAGCTTTTCAAGGAGGTTTTTCCCACAAACACATCATCTATGGTAAGTTGATGACTAATCCATGATCTAGCCACCTCATTTCATCAAAATCTCTTTTAAATCTATTCCAACTTGTGATCATGCACCTTAGAAGTCACTAAACTCGAGATCTACCAAGAAGACTTGCTAGGATCGAAATTTTCTTCTTTTCTCTCTTCAAAACCGAAACTACAACTCAAGGTGAGCTTCATACCCCCTATTTTTCGGTTTTTATAAGTTTTGTGGGGGGGGGGGGGGGGAATACAAGCAAATGTGTAGATCTATGAGTATATGTATGCTTTGTGTGATTTCTATGCTTGTATATATGTTCTTATGTGATTGTGGTGTTGGACCTAGTCAAAGACCTTAAGACCGAGATCTACCTTAAGTTGCATGAAATAAGTATAAAATATGTTATTTCACACAAATCATTTCTAGAAAAATAACCAAGTTGGTTAATATGAACATCTTTGGGTTTAAAACCCATTTTTGGACTCAAAATGCTAAAAATATGAAACTAAAGGGCCCAAAATGTCAAAATACAAATTCTGAGGGATGAGATGAGTCAAAACAGTTTCAAGAATGTATTTTCTGGAAATTTACTCTTTTGAAGGATTAAAATGTGAATTTTTAAGCATAATGGGCCAAAAATGAACTTTTCGGCCCAATAAAGGCCAAATTGCGAGATTTTCAAATTAGAGGGGCTGAAACTGTACTTTTCTGTAAAACAGGGGACTACTAGTGCTCCAAGTCCATTTCAAGGGTTAAAAATACTTTTCATATTTAAAAGGGACCAAAGATGCAAAAAATTTCTATTTTGGGCCAAAAGTGTAAAATTTGCGAAAAATGAGGTTTCAGCCGAGAAAAATTCATTCTGAGGGACTAAAACTGCTTTTCAAATAAATTTGAGCTGAAAAATACCCTTTTCAACAAGTTTTGATACTAAAGTGTCAAGAAAAATGGTTTAAGGACTAAAATGGAAATTCTTTTATAAAAAGGGCTAAAAGTGTAAATTTATTCAAAAGAAAGGGGCTGCAAAAGTAAAATTCCAATGTTTTAAACAATAAATCCGTCATGATGAAATACTAGTACCACGACTACTGACGAAACATAATACACCTTCAACACCAAAAATCGTTACCAAACGAATTGATTCGGTCTCGAATCAATAATGAATCAAAAATCAATACACGACGATACTACAATACACACGCTGAAGTTACGGGAAGTCAATACACACGTGGGAATTCACCAAACGTCGATACACTATCTTTGGGCCCGAAAGTTTCAAATCGTGCTTGTTGGGCCTAGCTAGCCCAATGACATGATCTTTAGGCCCGAAGGAAACTCGCTTACATGTTGTTGGGACTTATATGACCTAATTCCATGTAAAAGGACTTTCACTGGCTTTTGTGCTGTTGGGCCCCAAGGGTCTTTTGGTACTGCTATCAAAGTCGAGAATTCACCAATGCGATTTGGGCCAAGGGCCTTTCGCATTCACGATAGCCTTGAACGACTTATGGAAATAGCGTGGGCTTCGCACCCTCTTTTCTCCTCGGTTGTGGGGCTATGGGAAGTCAGGGTGGTTGGATTAAGTGAATAGTAAGGACGACGCCTAACGGATCCTTTGTATAGTTGTAAACTAGTCGTTTTCATTAATGCGTGTTTATAACAATTCACAATCCATAATTAATCCAATGTCACCTGGAATTATCGAATACATACGTCACAACGGTATAACGACATATAAAATGCGTAATTCAAAGTATTAGGAAACCATCGGGTTTTCCTAGGTTTTCAATTCATACACCTACAAGATGCATACCAAGTCTAACAAATTTTTTTTTTTTACATTTATAGAAACAAACAAGCATAGTTACGGATCTTCACACTTTTTACACGATACTCTTTTCAGAAAATATCGGATTTTCTGGTGGTTTTCAAAACAATACAAAACATTATGTTGCAAACATTACTTATTAACTCACCAACATTTCATATGTTGACGTTTTTCAAAATACTTGTATTCTCAGGTAACAGGTAAATCGAAGGGAAAAATGTACTCAGTGATGTCTTGTTGTTTGTTTAACTAGTATCGAACAATCTACTTTTTAGGAATGTAATGTTATGAAACAATGTACTAAATGTAAACACTACCAGTTGTACTATTTCAATGCATGGTGATGAATGATGTTATGTTTCATGTATATTCACTGTGATGGTATTCAATTGAGTCACAACAGCCCCCAGATGCTTCCGCCGTCTGGTTGGGGGGTGTGACATAATCTGATCCATTCTTTAAATACTGGATGTGTTATTTGTAACGTCCCAAAATTCATAAGTAAAAATTTCATTTTTAAGTCAATAAAAAACATTAAATATCCATATCATCCTAACAAAAGCATTTTGATGAGAAGATAGTTATCAGAGTAGAATCCCAAAAATCAAAAAATGTTGAACAAGGGTGGATGTGATTCGATCAGGTTGGACCCTTCCCTTTTGATCCGGAAGTACCTGAAACATAAACATAAAATGTAAGCACAAAACTTAATGAGTTCCCCAAAATACCACACACAAAAAACACATAAATATAACAACACGTGGCTATGTCGGGTCCGTATCAACCCTTATAACAACAAGTAGTTGTGTTGGGTCCGTATGAAACCTCGGGTTTTCAATTCACCATGCATAATTCATACAATCATATTAGTAATAATCACACAATCACATACATCCTACATATACAATCAGTGGGCCAACATTGGTGCCTTCAACCCACTAGTGTGGTGAGAAGACTCACCTCAACTAAATATATATGAAACACACACTTGACTTATTGCTACTATAGCTCCTCATAATAATCATAAACCAAAATCACTTCTAATTAATATTGTGGATTGTAACCCAATAAACAAAGGTCCAATTCATCCTTTAACTTACTAAGGTCAAAAGACAATTTTGCCCTTCCCATACATGACCCAACTAGACAAGGCCCAAAACCCATAATGGCTCAAGGCCAAAAAATACCCCAAATGGTTTTCTAAGAGTACCCCCATCGTACCCCTTACTACGCCCAATGTACAAATCAATCTTAAAAGCGGTTATGGGGCCATATCCCACCACGCTCAATGTACTCAGGAGTACACCCCGCATAATCCCCTAAAGTCTAGTCTCTCTTTTAATGTCTTAATGCTTTAAGATTTAACATTCCAAGCTTCATATCTATGCCTAGTAAATGTATAAAATCATATAGTTACAACCTTTATGACTTTTCATCGCTACAAGGAACCCCAAACCAAAACCCTAACTCATATAACCATTAAAAACTCCATAACTCTTGCATGGAAGAAAATCAAGGACCAAGCTTGCATTTTTATGACACTAAACACTCTAAATTTTTTGAAAGCACAACTCAAATGATCTGGAGTAGGCAATACTCAAGAGACCAAGATTTTTGGGATAAACATGTCATACCTAGAAACCTAACATGATCTAGCATTGCAATTATCAAGATTTGAACTTTATACCAGTTGGTTTTGAGCATTCTAACACTCCTAAGTGTACATGCAACCCTAAATACCTTGGATCTATGTTTTCTCTATTATACATGCAAAAATGAAGTTTCCAAGGTATTCACCCTAACTAGCGTAATAACATTGATTCATATAAATATATCAAGTTAGAATTACATACCTCTTTGATGTAGAATGTCTTCATGAAGCTTGAGTGCCTAGTGCCCCAAGTGTGACACCTCAAATGGTTCACACAACACCAAATACACATGGAATGAGTTGAGAGAAAATTACACTTCATGAAAACTGTTTAGCCCTTTCTATATACTCTAGTGTCGATTTTGTCACCAATAAGATCTTTATATAGTGTCACAACTAGGGTAAACCCTAATTGTCATGGCTTTCCATTTCCTTGGATCCATGGGTTCAAATACACCATGGATCATCTAATGGGTTTTATCCCAACTTGATAATCCATGGACTCTTAGCCCACTATACAAGTACGGATGATTTACACAATCAACCCATATATTTAATTAGTTTTCTTTTGGTCACTTAATTAATCCTAGATTAATTTTGGATCAATACTAATTAAATAATCTTATTAATATAGTAGAACATATAATATATTAAGAAAACATAAGTGTTATTTCTCTCATTATAGTATATCCAAATGCATGATGCCATGCAACCCAAATGGACCATGCTGGGTCTGGTCAAGTCTTACCAATAATAGTTATGGACTTCGACATTAATCCAACAATCTCCCACTTGGATAAGTCTAAAACTATTATTTCAAGTATGACTTCAAGAACCGGATGGCAATCGTAGCTCTCAAAAGCTTCTGTCGAACTCCGACCTTGCTGATGATCTCTGACCTTTGTCAATGACTTGTCCATTAGATAAGGGATCATATATTCCTCCATTCTAGATATCATACGGACTGAGATATCGATTATAATCATTCTCTCTGTCTATTTATTATTTCTCGATTTCCGATTTATGCCGACTGACTAATTGAACAAATCAAATCAGTCCAGGCCCGACCGAGCACTTACATTTTGATGGGTTTTAGCCATTAGAACATCCTATGTGCTCATGCAAACCCTAATGCTTGGATCTAGGTTTCTCTATTGTACATGCAATTCATCCAAGACTTTGAACCCTAGTTCTAGCGTACAATTAATCATATTAACATGTGAAAGGGTTTCTAGATCTTACATTGATTGTTATGTAGAAATAAAAATCTCAAATTGTCCTTGTAATGACTTTAGAAAGCTTAGAGTCACAAGTGTCACTCCTCTAATGGCTCACAAACACCAAGAGCAAGAGGATGAAGAATAATGAGAGAGGAGGCTGCCCAAGAACGTCCAAAACCCTAGAGGAACTCTTAGCCACGTTTTTGAGGCTTAAGGGTACTATATATACATGAAGGCTATTAGGGTTTTTAACTAGGAAACCCTAATTTGACTGTTTAAGGCCTAAGCAGCCCATGGACCCTTTTAGAATATCCCTTGGACGATTTCTAATGGGTTTCCCCATAGAATTCGTCCAACCTATTATTCCAAGGTGATCCATAGCCCAAATGCAATTATCTTATAATTACATTTCCAGTCCCTTAAGTTTAATTAATCTCTTTTAGTCACAAAATTAATTATCAATTAATTCTTGACTAATATTAATTAAACAATATGATTTCTCCTTTAATATATTATTCTCATAATATATTAATAAATCATAATTAATCTTCTCTCTCCATAATTCATCCTATCAAGTTGCTTTGGTGAAGGCAACCTAAAAGGACCATGCACCATCGGGTCAAGTACATACCAAAATAGTTATGGACTTAGACACTAATCCAACAGTCTCCCACTTGGATAAGTCTAATAACTATTCTGCGTATGACTTCAGATCCCGATCTTCAATCGTAGCTTTCAAAAGCAACTGTCAACTCTGATCTTATCAGATACACATCCTTTAGATAAGGGATCATATATTCCTCCATTCTAGATATCGTATAGACTGATACATGGATTTAAATCATTCTCTCTGTCTATGTGTTGTTTCTCAATTTCCGATTTATGACGACTGACAACAGACTACATTTAAACACATCAAATTAGTCTCGGCTTGGCAATGCGCTTAGGTGCCATCACTAAATCATCGAGGGGCCCACATATATCGCTTTCATCCTACTTTGGATAAAAGGAACAGATAAACTTTGATTCAATGCTTGCTTGCACTCACTTACCGAATCACACACAACAATATGTTTTATAACACCAAGTTACTGGTGCGTTTATATATTATCAATGTGTAACCGACTCGCAAGATACAACTCACACATCTCGGTTTCAAGAATATAAGATGTTATCGTCTCACCAATCACTCGTGATACAATCCATGGAGTGATCCAAGTGAGTGTGGGTTTAATCCAATGCTCAAATCATATTCATAAGCACTCATGAACGTTGCAGCAAACATTTGCTTATGTCTAATACTCTTTTAGACAATCCACACACCAATTCACGAAAGTCTTCATTCATACCTACTTCCAACATATGAACGACTGTGGTCCGTTTAAATAATTTGATTGTTCTGAGCCAATTTAATTATTTAGGAAGTCAAACATGCAAAGTGAAACACAAGAATAATACTAATCCCATATGGCCCCAAACTCTGGGTATAAATAAAATATTTTATTTAATCACCATATTAATTACTCATTATTTGTTGTTTCGGGTAATCAACTTCTTACTTGAATTATAACAATAATTGTCCCATGCTCTTAGCATGCACACAATGTTTACCTATGGTCCTTACTTTGTGAAATAGATCAAATGAACACATTTCTAACCATACTCATTTCACAACTCTCAATCCTTATCATAAGTATAAGAATATCAAATTCTTGTTACTTATGCTAGATTCTAACATTTTATGCAATGATTCTTTCGTAAATTCATAGCTCAAAATCATCAAGACTTGGCTAATCTCTATTAGAAACAATTCTATAGATATGATGTCTCTCACTCAAAGTACATTCCTTTGAACATCCTTCTTGCATAATAGTTTCTAATCTAGATATAGATTCTCAATATCCAACTCCCAATATGGAAACCTTTCCATATTTGCCAGATGACAATTCATTCTTAATAGAATCTTATCTATTCATAATAATGTCGATACGGTCCATCCAATACCATACTTCCAACTACTCACAAGCGACCAATCCTCAGCGAGCTTTGGATCGTCCTTTGATAGTTGTTTAATTATCTTAGTCAAAACCGGTTCTTGTCCTCTTTCCCTCTAAATGCGCTAGACATTTGGAAAATTTTAGAATTGTCAAATATAATAGCATTAGCAATCAATCCTATACCCGAAGCATGTGGGATACGATGCATAATGTCTTACATAAATATATGATAATTTATCGATCTTCTGCCATAATATTTAATGTGCCACATTCTCACAATTCGAACAATGCCATATCACTATGTATCCTTGACTAAATATTATTAACATTCCACAACCTAAAGCCTTTAGATTTGTAATGAAGCATAATATTCTCTCCCTTAATTATAGCAAAACAACTTTTCAACCCTTACGACTTTGCAGAGTATAACTCTTGTTTTCTATAATTAATATTGCTAACTTGCAATACTTTCCATAATAATTATACAAGCATAACATTTATGCTCCCACTATCATGATGATTATTATCATATAAGCATAGCATTTATGCTCCCACTAGCTTTGACATGATAATCCTTTATCTAAGCTTCTTAAACTTATACACCTTTGCCTTAGATAGCTCATATGTGTGTCTAAACAATTCAGACTAATTGCCAAATCTCACAATTTGAAGTATGGAAAGGGATACCGTAACGATAATCGAACTCGAGAATACAATTTTCACATTCACTATCTTCTTAAAATCTCTCTTAGCGAAAGCATTTCCTCACAGTCATTCTTATGAAGGAGTGAATCTTATGACACTTAGATTTTAGTGGTGTATGTGTTCCTATCCATGCGAATTTTTCAAAAACAAAGTTGCGACAAATCTAAATTCATATGGACCGAACATTCTCAATGTTGATCTCTTGCCTTATGGTAACACGGCTGCCCACCATGTCTTCCAAGTAGTTAAGCAGCTCACCCTTTCTTATCAATGTACTTTTCATTGATCAAAGTGCTTGCCTTTTATGCGTTCAAATGTGAACTCATAGAACTCACATGCATAATTAACTCAATTGGAACGGCACAGAAACAAGATAGTGTCAACACGATAGGTTGTAAACCTCAATTCGTGTGCTAGTGATGATCGATAAGGTTTATTCTTGATTAGTTTTTGAAACTTTTTAAGACCATTAAGACTCCCACTGAATCCTTGACATATAAGATTCTCTTGTCAATCAACATTTCTCGACAAACAAATATTCAAGAGTTAGTGTAGCTTTTATCAAGACTAAACATTTCACAAAATTGGTCCTAGTTGGTCTTTGTCTTAGCTAAGACATCACAACTTTCCAATTTCAAATGTGCAGTAATAAGAAAATCTTTTTCCAAATTCTACATTTGATGAATGTTATAAACCTTCTTAAGACTTGTTACTCAATGTCACAATCTTAACTCTAAGACTTGTTTTGGAACGAAGTATGATTGACTTCTTGATTTAAGCATTTCTTCAATTCTTGATTCCTTTTCTCAGACATACAATTGTACTAAGACTCACTTAGAGGATCAATTGAGGTATGGTTCTTAATCATTAAGACTTATCATAAAACATAATAAAAGGTACTCTCATTTCTTCTTAGAATAGAGAAACTTTTATTTTTCTGCCTACTTGATTCTTCTTATTCGTTCTGCTAGTGATTGAAACTCTTTCAATCAATTCAGAATTATACTCAATCTTATAAGTATAACCATATTCACTAAAACTTTAGTAAATCATGACGAATATCTTTGTTACTCTTGTGGTGGACTTGATCAACACACAACTTTGTGTATTCAATCTCCTAGTCCTTCACTTGACACTTTGTCAACGAATTAGTCTAATTTCCAAATATGAAATTTCTCATTCATCATGCAACCAAGTTGCATGATTCCAAGTTTTTGTCCAATTGAAACTTGGGCGATGAGAAACTCTCCCTATTTGGTAAATTCTCGACATTTCCACAAATAACATAATTAAGAATCAAATCCATTATTGCATTCAAACATCAATTTTTCATACACGCCATTGCAAGGATAAATAAATAATATAAAATCAAAATTTATTTTATTGCGGAAAAATTTGTCCTTACAATGCAATTCATTGAAAAACTATGCTAATACATATTTCTTAGTAATCTTATTCTAACTCCAAGTAGTAGCTCAAGAATCTAATCTTCATGTAATGCGATCGAAACCCATTTCTTCACGATTAGATTTCGCTCACTTCTTCCCTTAAGCTTCCTCTCTTTTCTTCAATCCTACAATACATCAATTGTAATCTTATCACATTATGTATTAAGAATCTAAAATAGGAACATAAAAGAGCTAGTTAATGGATTTTACCTAAAGCAGAGCCATACGTTTTGACTCTCCCATCTCTTAGATCTCTTAGGTAAATAGGGCAACTTCGTCTCCAATGCCCCTTCTCTTGACAATAAAAGCAAATTGACTCTTTTGGAACAGCACATGGAACTACTTCAGACTTTTCCTTTCTCTTACGATCAAACTTTTCGATCATGGAATGCCTTTCGTTTCCATTTCCTATATCTATAGAGGTTTGGAAGGCAGATTCACCAATCAACTTTTCTTTTCCAGTGCGCCAAACCATTGCTGATTCAGCATCAATAAGCATGTAGGTAAGATCTATAAGGGTCACATCGTGGTTCATCATACAGTACTCTCTTACGAACTCACTATATGAGTTAGGAAGCGACTGAAGAACCCAGTCAACAACAAGCTCCTCACAGACAACGGATCCCAATATTCTTAACCTATCAATGTGTGACTTCATCTCTAGGACGTGTGCACACACCGACTTTCCATCTTCATGTTTACTTGTCAAAAGGGCTTGAGTGAGCTTGAACTTTTCAAGCCTTCGAACTTGTGGGTTAGGGAGAATAATTGGAGGAGGTGGAGGAAGTGAAGCATGATCTCTTGTTCCTCAATCGAATCGTGGAATATCATCTTCATGTGGAAAGCTTGTTCCAGGGGATTTGGGAAGACTATAGTTGTTGTACTTTGACATCTACAAAACGGGAGAAAAATAATTTCAAGTTAGTTGATTGATTGAGTCCTTAATAAATCACCCAAATGAGATACTAAGGCTAGGACCCAACACAATATTTTACAACTTGGGAGAGGGATGCCGTAACCCAAATTGAAGAACATTTGAAGGTAAGTGAATGACGATTCACTAATTTTCCATCATGAAAAACGAAAAACAAATTAAGTTTTAAATGCTTTGAAAACTCCTAGATCCTTTGAGATTCATTGAACTTTTCAATGGCATGTTTAAATCTCGATATGCCCCTCGATTTGTGACTGGGATGCCGAGGATCACAAAACAGGGTGTGGATAACCATGCAAACTTACATGGTGCCCCCACATGTTACAGTCACATATTCGATGTGCCAGTTAACCACACGCTCCACCGAACTACGACAAACATTGAGTCACCCTTTGCCACCTTTGCTTAGAACCATTTAGTGTGCTGGTTAACCACACACTCTCCACTAACGTCTTCGCAGGGGTGCAAAGTGTAATTTCATGGAATTGCATCAATTTACTTTTGCCTAAAGTAACTATGATTGAGAATTTGTAAAACATTTAGTTACTTTTATACTTCATTATACTTATAATGGAAGGTTTCTGTCCTATCCTACCCATTTGGCTAACGACCCTCCACTAGTCAAGAGTGTGGTGGGTAAGAGTGGATACCCATTCAATCGCCATTTTATAGGCAATTTCCTTAAACACCCTTATAGACCAGCTTCGTGAATGAGGCCTACTAACGGTAAGGCTGACTTTTACACATGCATATATATAATATTATACTTTTAATGTTATATATAGTATAGGGTGTATTTTACACTTTTAAAATACTAGGTGGTCAAATTTAATAATTATACTTTTAATTTAATTAAATTGTAAACCAAAATTTTATGGATTTATTAAATCTCTTTTAATTATACACTTTAATTAATTAATAAAACCATAAGGGTGAGATTTGAATTTTTCAAAACAATACTAGGATTTTAGAATTTAACATTTCTAAATTAACTTTTAATCAACTTTTAAATTCAAAAAAAAACTTGAGGGCAAGTTTTGAAACATTTCAAAACATTAGGGTTTTAACTATTTAAATTTCAAAACAAAACCTTTAAGTTCAAATTTAAACCATAAAACTTAAATGGGTACAATTGAATCTTTTTCACAACACAAGGATAAAATAACAAATAATATAAATTAAACAATTAATTTTGTCATTATCTATATTTGACCTAATTTCAATTTCTTGCAAGATAAATTAACCAATTAATACAAATAATCAATCTTTAATCATATAAGGAAGTTATTATCTAATCAATTGGTAATTATCTTGTGTTTTGGTAAGGATAGTCTTTTAGAAACATTAAAAATCATATTTTATTAGTTTAAAACGAATATGGTAATTATCCGTAAGAAAACAGCAAGTAAATCCAAAATTCCCTCTGTCTGACGCTCCGACTCGCCGAGTCACACATTGGAACTCGCCGAGTAGGGCAGACCCGCCGAGTCCATGTAGTGACTCGCCGAGTCAGTTTGAACAAAAGGCCAGAATTCGATTGTCAGTAAATAATTCAACATAGCATCACATACAACAGAAACCAATCAAAGCTCTGATACCACTAATGGGTTTTAGCCATCAGAACATCCTATGTGCTCATGCAAACCCTAATGCTTGGATCTAGGTTTCTCTATTGTACATACAATTCATCCAAGACTTTAAACCCTAGTTCTAGCATACAATTAATCATATTAACATGTGAAAGGGTTTTTAGATATTACAATGATTGTTATGTAGTAATAACAATCTCAAATCCTCCTTGTAATGACTTTAGAAAGCTTAGAGTCACAAGTGTCACTCTTCTAATGGCTCACAAACACCAAGAGCAAGAGGATGAAGAATAATGAGAGAGGAGGCTGCCCAAGAACGTCCAAAACCCTAGAGGAACTCTTAGCCACGTTTTTGAGTCTTAAGGGTACTATATATACATGTAGGCTATTAATGTTTTCAAATAGGAAACCCTAATTTGACCGCTTAAGCCCTAAGCAGCCCATGGACCCTTTTAGAATATCCCTTGGACGATTTCTAATGGGTTTCCCCATAGAATTCGTCCAACCTATTATTCCAAGGTGATCCATAGCCCAAATGCAATTATCTTATAATTACAGTTCCAGTCCCTTAAGTTTAATTAATCTCTTTTAGTCACAAAATTAATTATCAATTAATTCTTGACTAATATTAATTAAACAATATGATTTATCCTTTAATATATTATTTTCATAATATATTAATAAATCATAATTAATCTTCTCTCTCCACAATTCATCCTATCAATTTGCTTTGGTTAAGGCAACCCAAAAGGACCATGCACCATCGGGTCAAGTACATACCAAAATAGTTAAGGACTTAGACACTAATCCAACACATTTGTCCTCACCAAATCACCGAGGGGCCCACAGATATCGCTTTTATCCCGAAGGTAAAAGGAATGGATAAACTTCGACTCATATGGCTTGTTCTACTACTTTTTGAATCATACACAAAGGCACGTTTTATAACATCGAGTTACCAATGCGTTTTCGTGCAATCAATGTATAACCAACTCATAGTAACAACTCATATCTCTAGGTTTCAAGAATATAAGATATTATCGTCTCAAGATCACTCATTATAAAATCCATGAAGTGATTCCAATGAGCGCGGATTGAATCCAATACTCAGAACTTATGAGCACTCATGAGTGTTGTAGCACCATCTTGTCCAACTTCTTAGACCTCTACAAGCCCAACCCATGACAGTCTTGATTCATATCTACTTCCAACATATGACCGACTGTGGATGGTTTGAATAACTTAGTCATTCAGAACAATGACCTAGTTATTCTGGAAGTCAAAACATGCAAAGTGAAACAAAATAATAATCGAATCCAATATGGTCTCAGAACTTATGAATATAAATAAAACACCTTTTATTTATCACCATATGATTACACATTATTCATTGCATACTGTTTCAGCTATCAACTTTATTCTTGAATTAAAACATTAGTTGTCCCATGCTCCAAGCATGTACACTTTGTTTTCTAAAAACTAGTCATGCCACACACCAAGTATGTACACTATATTTTCTAAAAACTCCAATGATTCTCATTTCACAGTCCCAAATCCTTACTGCAAATGCAAGAACACCAAATTCATGCCATTTACTGAAATCTGTTAGATTCTAAACTTATATGCATTGATCCTCTTGTAATGATTATGCACAAAGTCACAAGGACTTGACAAAAAACATTACATAGCATTCCAAAGGAGATCAACTCCTTGGAAACATCCTTCTTGCATTAAGTTTCCTAATATTACACATATTTATTGAACAATTTCTAACTTTGAAACATTTCCCTATTCCATTTTGACTATCACTTCTGAACAAGAGTTGCCTCCTTACAGATTATGTCAATATGGTCCTTCCAGAATTAACATTATACTTCCAACTGTCCTTGAGCAACCAATCTTTGGTAAACCTTAGATTGTCCTCGACAATTGCTTAATCATTTTAGTCATATCCAATTTTAGACCTTTTCCCTTCTGAATGCCCCAGACATTTGGAAAATTTTAGAAAGGATGAATATACCACATGTAATCGATCCTACATCCGAAGCATATGGGATACGATTCATGATGTCTCACATACAGACTAAACCAGTCTTTTGCTATAATATTTCTATTTCTATTTGCCAAGTTCTCATAATTCAGATTATGAAAAGGATGTCGTAATCATAATCGAATTTTAGAATGCAAATAATAGACCCATATATAGAATTTCCTTATGTTGAGCCATTCCAACATGAAATTCATATATATACTTGACTAAATACGATTAAAACCTCAATCTAAGCTTTTAGATTTGAGATGAAGTATAATTTCCTCTCCTTTAATTATAGCAAAACAACTTTTTCCCAATTGAAACCTTTTGTTTTCTATAACTAACATTGCTAACTTGTAACCTTTATCATAATTATCATACTCCCACTAACATTATGATTATTAGCATAACACTTATACTCCCACTACCTTTGACATGTACTCAGAAATCAGTTGGACTTCTGATACTAGATTGCTTTGATAAAACTTTATCAATATCATACACCTTATCTTAGATAGCTCACAGGTGTGTCTAAACAATTTTAAGAACTATGAAAAGGGATGTCGTAATCATAGTGTCGATTGTTTAGACCTTTTCCACTTCTCACAAGTCCATGTTAGTGCGTCGGTTAACCACACATGCTCCACTAATGACTTTGAGAATGCAAATATCACAAATGCTATCTAGCTAAAATCTACTTAGTGAACGTGTTTCCTCACCATCATTTTCATGAATCAGAGAGAAGCCTTATGACACTTAGATTTAATGGTGTATGTGTTCTTATCCATGTGAATTGTATAAACCATAGTCACATGACAAGGATAATGACAAATCCACACTCATATGGACTGAAGTCAATCTTAATTTCTTTCCATCTGGTAGCGCAAGGGCCTGCCATTGCTTCCAAGTTGTTATGCAACCAATTGAGAACTCTAAGAACTCATATGCAACGCCAACATTAACTGGAATGGGCACAAAATATGTCAACACGATAGGTTATAAACCTCAAGTCGTGTGCTAGTGAAGAACTTTAGGTTTTACTCTTGATTAGTTCTTGAGACTTTCAAGACCTTTAAGACTCCTACTGTCCTCTTGACATATATGACTTTCTTGTCAGATATTCAATAGATAGTGTAGATTCTTTATCAAGACAAACACTTCATACAATTGGCCTAAGTTGGTCTTTGTTTTATCCAAAACATCACAACATACCAATTTCAAATGTACAAGAGTAGAAAACTTGTACTCTTACATTTGACAAGTGTTTTAAACCTTCTTTAAGACATGTCACTCAAGTTACAATCTTAGAGTATAATTCTAAGAATTGTTTTTCTTTTGGAATGAAGTATGAATCATCTTCTTGATTTAACCACTTCAACAATTCATAGCTCCTCTTCTTAGCTATCAAAATACACTTAGAGGATGAATTGTGATAAGGTCTCCTAATCATTAAGATTATCATATAATATGATACTAAAGTGCTCTCCCATCTTTTCATATTTGAGAAACTTTTATCCTTCTGCCTAATTTGATTCTTCTTATTCGCTCTACCATACACTGAAAATTTTCCAACGCTTCAGAGTTATACTTAAGTCTGTAAATATAACCATATTTACTAAACTTTAGTAAATCATGATGAATAGTCTTATCGATCTTTTGTGGTCGACTTGATCAGTGAACAAGAATGTGTACTGGATCCCTTAGTCCTTTACTTGACTTACACATCCATGTGAACAAGTAGTTAGTCTTAATTTTTCCAATGCTTGAAAGTTCTCATTCATCATGCTATACAACTTACATGATTCCAAGTTTCTATCCAACTGAAAACTTGGGTGATGAGAAACTTTCCTTATTTGGTAAATCTAGACACTACCACAAATGAAAGAATCAAATTCATATTTCCACTCTTGCTCTTAATGGAATCTTATAAGCAACAAAAGTTTTCACAAATGCCATTGTAAGGATATTTTAAAATAAATAAAATCAAAATTTTCCTTTTATTTTAAAACTTTACAGAAAAACTATCCTTATAGTGCAAAAGCCCATGAAAACATTGTTGTTATCTATTCATAAGCAATATATCATAACTCCTAAGAAGTAGCTCAAGAATCCGACCTTCAAACTATGCGATAGAAATCCATCTACACGATCAGATTCAACATATTCTTTCTTTAAGTTTCTTCACTTTTTCTTTGATTCTTAAAACATCAACATGTGACCCGGTCACATCATTTATCAAGAATATCATAATAGAAACTTAGCACAGTTAGATAGTGGACTTCACGTGAAGTAGAGTCAAACTTATTGACTTTAACATCCTTAGGTAAAATTGGCAGCTTCGCAACTAATGCCCCTTCCTTTGGGAATGGACCCTTGATAATGGGACTATCTCAGATTTAGCCTCTCTCTTTACCATTTGGTCAACTGAGTTGACTATGGCCGATCCCTTTCCAATGTGATGAGAATGCTTTTTCTGGATTTCTAGTGTCATCATTGTTAATGACGATAAAGTTTTTTGGGAAGTTGATCTTAGCAAATAGATAAGATCATTAAGGGTCTTGCCATATTCTATTTCATAGGCATCCCAAAGGAACTCATTATGTGACTTAGAAACTAGTTGAGCCACCAACTTTCTCAAGACTTTGACACCCAACTCTCCCGGCTTGTCAATATGTGACTACATCTCCAAGATGTGATCACACATAGACCTTTGCTTGCCAATAGGGCTTGAGTGACCTTAAATTTTTCAAGAACTTGTGGGTTAGGAGAATAATTGGAGGAGGTGAAAGAAGTATGATTTTCGTGGGACATCATCTTCATTTTAGGAAAGCTTGTTTCAAGAGATTTGGGAAGATCATAAATGTCTACACAAGACATCTTTTGGGAGATATTCAAGATAGTTGATTTAAAGTCCTTAATATGACACCCAATATGAAATATTAAGGCTAGGAACCAACAAACTATTTTATAACTTAGAAGAGGGATGTCGTAATCCAAGCTATAAAATATTTGAAGGTAGGTGAATGACAATTCACCAATTTCCACCAAGATAAACGAAATGTATTGTTAGGTTTTAATTGGATTTGAAACTCCTAGATCTTTTGAGATTCATTGAACTCTTCAATAGCATGTTTCAATCTCGAGTGTGCCCTTCAGGTTTTGTAACTGGGATGCCGAGGATCACAAAACAAGGTGTAAATAACCATGCAAATATACTTGGTACCCTTAGTATTTACCCCTCAATCGATGTGCTGGTTAACCACACACGCTCCATCGATACTATGATAAACATTAAGTTACCCTTTGCCTACCTTGTTAAGTGCAGGTTAGTGTGCCGGTTAACCACAAATGCTTCACTAACGCCTTAAACAAAGTGCAAAGTGTAATTTCATGGATTAGCACCTTATTCAGATTTTCCTAAGTAACTAAGATTGGGTATTTATAAAAGGTTTAGTTACTTAGTATTTATCATTAATACTTTTAATGAAGGGAGAATTCTAGCCCTTGTCCTACCAGTTCGGCTAACGACCCTCCCCGGTCAAGGAAGCAGTGGGTGAGAGTGGACACCCATTAAACTGCCATTTTATAGGCAGTAACCTTATACCCCCCTTATAGACCAGCTTCGTCAATGAGGCCTATTAACGGTAAGACTGACTTTACTCTTATACATATATACATATTATTAACTTATAATATTATAAAGTATAAGGGTTGAATTTTAAGTTTTAAAATTCTAAGGCTAACTTCGAATTAAAGTATTCATAAGTGAAAACTTTTCAAATTCGAAAACTTGAGGGCAAGTTTTGAAACTCTTCAAAACTAATTAATTCCATAACTTATGTGTTTAAAGTAGTTTTAATTAAAAGACTCTTCAAATTCCATGACTTGAGGACAAGTTATGGAAGACTTTAAACTAATAAAAGAATGTAACTTTTCTTTATTTTGTAATTTATGGAATTAATTAAGGTTACACATTTTATTAATTAATGAAGTGACTCTTGAAGCTCCATAACTTGACGACGAGACTCTTCAGTTTTGTAACCATTGCCAAGTTTTATGAGTTTTATGAAATTTAAATGTGACTTTTCATATAACTTGAGGACAAGTTACAAAAACACATTTTAGAATCAACTCTTAGATTAAAATGGAATGAAAATACATAATCAGTTAACTTTTCTATTAATCTAAGCAACTCATAAGAACAAGATAATTCAAATCAAACATTTTCATGTAATTATTCTAAACCTTAAACTAATTCAAAACATGAATCTATTGACAATTATCTTTTATAATTAGATTAGCATGAACATTACCACATCAAAAACAAGTTTATAAGTCCAAAAACATCTTAGGGTAATGTTCCTAATCCAATTCCAGCCAAAACAATCAAATATATGCTGTCTCGGGGTCTAACTCGTCGACTGCATGAACCAAATCGGGGAGTTGGATCGTTTTGAACACTTTTAAGGCATCCACTCGTCGAGTCTCCAGATGGACTTGCCGAGTTCGTTGCCCAGACAACAAACAACTTCGATTTTAAGCAAATTTTGCAAGTATAACAAGAAAACAAGCCTAGTCTCTGTTACCACTGTTTGGTTTTGAACATTCTAACACTCCTAAGTGTACATCCAACCCTAAATACCTTGGATCTATGTTTTCTCTATTATATATGCAAAAATGAACTTTCCAAGGTATTCATCCTAACTAGCATAATAACATTGATTCATATGAATATATAAAGTTAGAATTCCATACCTCTTTGATGTAGAATGTCTTCATGAAGCTTGAGTGCATGCTGCCCCAAGTGTGACACCTCAAATGGTTCACACAACACCAAATACACATGGAATGACTTGAGAGAAAATCACGCTTCATGAAAATCGGCTAGCCCTTTCTATATACTCTAGTGCCGGTTTTGTCACCAATAAGATCTTTATATAGTGTCACAATTAGGGTAAACCCTAATTGTCATGGCTTTCCATTTCCTTGGATCCATGGGTTCAAATACACCATGGAGCATCCTATGGGTTTTAGCCTAACTTGATAATCCATGGAGTCTTAGCCCACTATACAAGTATGGATGATTTACACAATCAACCCATATATTTAATTAGTCTTCTTTTGATCACTTAATTAATCCTATATTAATTCTTGATCAATACTAATTAGATAATCTTACTAATATATTAAAACTTATAATATATTAACAAACCTTAAGTGTTATTTCACTCATTATAGTCTATCCAAATGCATGATGCCATGCAACCCAAATGGACCATGTCGGGTCGGGTCAAGTCTTACCAATTATAGTTATGGACTTAGACATTAATCTAACAATACCTCCAAGAGATGCACAGGGATGAGAAGAATCTGGATCCAAAATCTTTAGAGCAACACCACAACTTCAAAGGTTCTCCACCATCAAGAACACTAAAGTATCATTAAAAAGCTTTAAAACATGCACACAAGAATGAGGGTCTTGAGATGTGAGCTAAGAGGGATGGAGGCTAGAGGTAAGGAGAGTTTTGAGACCATTAAGTTCTTTAAATAGGGTCCAAACCCTAAACATTAGGGTTTGGAATCTTTATGACTACACCCTACTTAGTTTTACATACGCCCAATATATGCAAAAGAAATCTTGCCTCTCATTAATGAACTACGCCCGACGTACCAAGAGGTACACCCCATTTAAGGACTTATTTTGAAAAGATTTTAAACTTAGAGCCAAGAATGAAAGCTACCTTGAACACATGTGTTACATTATTATCTTAAAAGATTCAATCACATTAAATCAGTGATTTGATTTAAATGAAGATCTAGAATATCTACATAACTATTATCGCCTCGGTTTAGACTTATGTTTTTACTAGCCTCTCTCATTAGTTGAGAGTTGATGATTTGTATTGTATTTTTTGAGTTAGAGTTTCTGTAGAGTTACATCTGAGAGTTCCTAGTGAGTTCTTAGATTGTACTCATTATCTTTGTGACCTACTTTGTGCACCCATTCTCTTTGTGAGAACCATTCTTAGTGAAATACATCTTGTGAGAATTCTATTGTTCTTATTTGTATCTAATCAGTGAACCTACATGTCGTATCATAATGGGGTTTCTGATATATTTAAGATTTAGAAGTTCACATGTAACAACCTAAAATTTAAGCCCGGAAATTTTATTTTTTTTGAATTAATAATTTTTAAAACATTTTACCATTGCATTGTCAATAAAGCAACACATTACAAAATCATGATGTTGTGTCTCAAACCATGACATCAAAAGTAAGGAACATCAGAGTTCAATCCCAGAAAGTCAGATGTGGAATCATGTGTGTGTGTGATGCGATGCTACGCCGCCGACTCCTTCCCCTTAGACGAAGAGGTACCTGAAACCAAACCAGAAACTGTAAGCACAAATCTTAGTGAGCTCCCCCATCATACCACATACCATACAATATCGTCAATATCTTTCAACCGGTATATACCATCGGTATCTTTCAACCGGTAATCGTCACCGGTATCTTTCAACCGGTAATCATCATCGATATCTTTCAACCGGTAATTATCATCGGTATATTTCAACCAGTAATTATCATCAGTATCTTTCAACCGGTAATCATCATCGATATCTTTCAATCGGTAACTGTCATCGGTATCTTCTAACCAGTAACTGGGGACTATTCTACCCCTACCACTAGCATGCAACATCAAGATATAAACATATAGTCCGACATATCCGGGTACTGAGCTACGCTTTGGTCCTAAGGACCGCTGTCGGGGAACTGATCCCTACTATACACATAACATAGCATATAACTAAATCTCATAACCATGGAACATAACCAAACCAAGATAATTATCACAAAGACTATCATCTCCTAAATATTCCTCTTTAGTGGGCTGGAATTGTGGCCTTAGACCCACCCTTACTAGAAGGTTACTCACCTCGTACGAGTAGTTGCTGATAATCTGCATGGGAAACCTCTGCCTGTTGCTGCTCCGGAAATCCTCCGGCTCTAATCCCCACAAAACACTCAGTAGGAATCTAATATATACTCTTAGGGTAAAATGACTATTTTACCCCCAACCAAGTCCAAGACAAAGTCAACTTCTAGTTGACACGACTCGACGAGTTGGGCCGTCAACTCGTCGAGTCCCTACCCTTTACTTTCTCTTATCCATGACTCAACTTGTCGAGTTTGGCAACGACTCGACGAGTTCCCCTTCTTTACGAACCACAATGAACCTTCATCCGACTTGCCGAGTTGTATGAACAACTCTTCAAGTTCATCTTCTTCTGATTAATAAGTCCTGACCTTGACTCGCCGAGTTGTATGAACAACTCGTCAAGTTCATATTCATACATAAGAAGATTGCCTTGGACTTGCCGAGTCTATTCTAGCACTCGTCGAGTCCCATGAACTCCAGGTCAAAAACTAAGTCTAATGTGTTGGGTCACTCCTTCTATCCTATTACAATCCATCCAACACCCAACTGAGTTCTTTTGACCCTCAACAGATATGGGACTCAAAGCCTTGGACTCGTCGAGTCCCAATAACGGACTCGCCGAGTCGATAACGTCCACACCCTAAATCCTTGATTTCTGATGTACAACACTTGACCAAATGATAGATCCAAGCCACTAAGCTTGATCTAGCACGTAAAGTTACAAACTTTACGTGCCTGCATGAGACTTTTGAGCCAAAAAGGCTCTAAAATGGCTCTTTCGTTGCATGGGGCCTTCCTTGAGTGCAAAAGCAACCCAAATCTATCTTGTGACTCTTCCCAAGTGTTAGATCCGAAGTATTGACCCCCAACCATGTTTGCAAATCAAGGTTGGTCACCTTATATGGCTTAAAAGCCCTAAATCTTCCCCAAAAAGGGATCTAACAAACAAGCAAGCAAGGTACCGACTTTGTACCTTTCAAAGTCTGCAAATGATGAACGAAACTCGAATCCTTCAGCCTCTTCTTGATCCTTCTATGCTCTTCCTTCTTTCTTGAGGTTAAAACCCATAAAAATCACTCAAAAGCCTTAGTTCTTGCACCAAAACACTTAGGGTTTGCTATGGAGAGTCTTTGGGAGCATTAGGGACGAGTGGTAGCTGAAAGAGATGATTAAATAAAGTGAAAACCCTCATATTAGGGTTTTTTCTAGTCAGATCCTACTCGTCGAGTCTGGCCGCCGACTTGACGAGTCCATCACTTAAGTCCCGTGTCCACACCCACTCCTACTCGACGAGTTGGGCCTTCAAGTCGCCGAGTCCCAGGCCAAAATGCAAAATAAAACAAAATAAATTACATACCAGGAACCGAGTGCTACAAATCTCCCCCACTTATTTCAGACTTCGTCCTTGAAGTCTACTGCTCGTTCCTGGAAAAGTTCTGGGTAGTACTCCATCATCTCATCCACCGGCTCCCAAGTCCACTCCGAGCCTTTCTGGTGTTGCCATTGCACCTTCACTAGCTCCACCCTCTTGTTGCTCAGATCCTTCGACTTCTGGTCGAGGATCGTTGCTGGCCACTCAGTATAATTCAGGCTGTCATCATTCTGTATATCCTCTAAGGGTACCACTAATGAGTCGTCCACCAGGCAATTCCGCAGCTGGGAGACATGGAAAGTGTGGATCTGGCTACTTCGGCTAGCAGATCCAACCTATACGCCACCTTGCCCACTCTGGCTAAGAACCTGAATGGTCCAATGTACCTGGGGCCCAACTTGCCCCATTTCCTGAATCAGATGACGCCCTTCCTTGGCGACACCTTCAGGAGAACCATATCCCCGACCTGGAACTCCAGGTCTGATCGACATTTATCGGCATAACTTTTCTGCCGGCTCTGAGCAGTCTGAAGCCTGCTTCGGACCTGCTGAATCCTCTCTGTTGTCTTGAGCACTACTTCAGTTCTCCCCATTACCCTCTGGCCAACCTCGCCCCAACATATCGGGATCCTGCACTTCCTGCCGTACAACATCTCGAAGAGAGGACGATCGATACTCGCATGATAACTATTGTTGTACGAGAATTCAGCCAACGGAAGGTAAGTATCCCAACTACCTCCAAAGTCTAAGACACATACCCGCAACATGTCCTTCAAAGTCTGGATGGTTCGATCACTCTAACCATCTGTCTGTGGGTGGAAGGCGGTGCTAAAATGCAGACGAGTACCCAGCTCCTCATGAAACTTCTTCCAAAACCTAGAAGTGAACCAAACATCTCTGTCTGAAATCACCGACACTGGTACCTCGTGCCGCACAACCACCTCCCTGATATAGATGTCAACCAGCTTCTCGGCCGAGATGCTCTCCTGAATCGGAATAAAATGAGCGCTCTTGGTCAGTAGATCGACGATGACCCAAATCGAATCCACCCCTCGCGCGGTCCTGGGAAGCTTTGTGATAAAATCCATCGTAATGTCCTCCCATTTCCATAGCGGAATATCCAACGGCTGCATCTTGCCGTGTGGCCTCTGGTGCTCGGCCTTCACCTTCCTGCAGGTCGAGCACGGCTCCACGTACCATGCTACATCCCGCTTCATGCAGGGCCACCAATAGTCCAGGCGAAGATCCCTATACATCTTCATCGCCCCGGGATGAATGGAGAATCAAGATTTGTGTGCAACTTTCATCAGAACCTGGCGCACACCCCTGTGGTACGGCACCCACACCCTACGATGTAGTGTCAGTAATCCCCGACTGTCATAGTCAAAGGAGGAAACCTGCCCCATAACTCGCTCGCTCTTCCGATGTTCCTCCTTCATGGCCTACTGTTGGGCCTCCCGAATCCGCTCCAATAGCGGAGTCACCATTGTCATCCTCAGACAGATATCCCTGATCGGCGCTGCCTTGCGGCTAAGTGCGTCGGCCACCACATTGGCTTTTCCCGGGTGGTAGAGGATCTCATAGCCATAATCCTTTACCACATCGAGCCACCGACACTGCCTCATATCCAGATTTGGCTAGTCCATGAGATACCTCAAGCTCTTGTGGTCCGTGGAAATCGTACAACGAACCCCATAGAGGTAATGACGCCAAATCTTGAGGGCAAACATAATGACCGCCAGCTCCAAATCATGTGTCGGGTAGTTCGCCTCGTGAAGCTTTAGCTGCCTCGAAGCGTAAGCAATGACATGCCTCTTTGCATCAATAATGCGCCCAAACCCGAGATGGACGCATCACAGTACACGACTAAATCCTCCACGCCCTCTTGCAGGGCTAAGATTGGCGCCTCGCATAATCTCTATCTCAATGTCTCGAATGCAACCTGCTACTCAAGCCCCCTACGAAAGACCACAGCCTTCCTCGTTAGCCTGGTTAGGGGTACGACTATCTTGGAGAAATCTTGGATGAATCTCCGATAGTAGCCAACTAATCCTAGGAAACTCCGAATCTCAGATGGAGACCTCGGAACCTCCCATCTCCTCACTACCTCCACTTTGGCCGGATCTACTGAAATCCCGTTCTGGTTGACAAGGTGCCTAAGAAACTACACCTTGCGCAACCAGAACTTACACTTGGAGAACTTAGCATACAAGTTCTCCCTTCTCAAAGTCTCCAGAACCTCTCACAGATGCTCCTCGTGCTCTTCCTGCGTCTTGGAATAGACCAAGATGTCATCGATGAAAACTATCACAAACCGATCCAACATCGGCCTGCACACATGGTTAATGAGATCCATGAACGTAGCAGGAGCGGTGATGAGCCCGAAAGGCATCAGCACAAAATCATAGTGACCATAACGGGTCGGAAAGGCAGTCTTCTGTACATCCTCTTCTCTGACCCTCATCTGGTGATACCCTGAATGCAGATCAATCTTGGAGAACCAAGACGCTCCCTGTAGCCTGTCAAAGAGGTCATCAATCCTCGGGAGTGGGTAACGGTTCTTCACCGTTACCTTATTCATCTACCAATAATCTATACACATCCGATGCGACCCGTCCTTCTTCTTCAAAAACAGAATCGGGGCTCCCCGGGGTGAATTGCTCGGTCTAATGAACCCCTTGTCTAACAGCTCCTACAGTTGTGTAGAAAAATCTTGCAACTCAGGAGGAGCCAACCGATATGGTGCCTTGGCTAGCGGAGCCCCACCAGGGACCAGGTTGATTTTGAATTCCACTTGTCTCTCCGGAGGTACCTCGGGAAACTCATCGGGGAATACGTCCTCAAACTCCTGTATAACGGGCACATCGCCCACCGTCTCTCGGGTATCCATAACATAGGCAACATAACATGCGCAACCCTACTGGAGGTAGCGCCTAGTCCTCGCTGCCGAACATAAACCTGGTTCTTTCTGTGGCCTTTCGCCCTGAACCACCAGCTCTCCGCCAGTAAGGGTCCTAATCCGCACTGACTGCTACGCGCAGTCGATCACTGCCCCATTGGGGCTCAGCCAATCCATACCAATAATGACCTTGTTCCCCCACAAAGGTACGGGAACCAAGTCCACCAGGTAACGTTGCTCGAACAACCTCAAAACAAAATCCCGGTAGACCTTTGATGCTCGTATCGCCCAGTCGTCTGCAATCTCGACCCCTAGAGGGCAATCCAACATGCCTGAAGACTCAGGAAACTTCTCGCTAAGCCCAAGAGAAACAAATGATCGAGTGGCACCCGAATCAAACAACACCTGAACTGGGATACCGTTCACATGGAACGATCCTAAGCAAGGCACATAATATATCAAAATCATAGCGACATAACATAAAAGCATAAACTAAGAAATCATAGCCGTCACCACATCGGGTGCAGCGCGTGCCTCTTCGACTGTCAGCTGAAATGCTCGGCTCCGAACCGCTGGGGCCTCCAACTTGGCCTTCCAGCCATCCACAACCCATGTTGTCACTGGAGTCCGTGCCACTGCGGGCGCCGCTCCTGTTGCTGTCAATCTAGGGAAATTGGCCTTTTTATGCCCCTTCTGATTGCAATGAAAGCAAATCAGGTCAGATATCTGAATCCTAGGAGTAGGGGCAGTACAATCTCTGCCAAAATGCCCAACCTTGCCACACTTATAGCAGCCTAAACCTGGCCCGGTGCGACAAGCTCCCTCGTATGACCAACCGCATTTCCCACAATGGTCCCGTACTGACTGGCCTTTCGCCTACCATCGGTTCCCTTGGTCTTCTTTCCCGAAGCCCCCATCGTCAGCCCCTTCGTTGCCTTCCTCTTCCGGATGTGCTCCAGATCAATCTCCCTCTCCCTAGCCCGGGTAATCATGGAATCCAGGCTAGGGAAAGCTGAGAAACTGACATGCTCCCGGATGTTGGCTCGTAGCATGTCATGGTAGTGGGTCCTCTTCATGTCCTCATCACCCGCATACTAGGGCACCAGCAATGCCCTCTCCCGGAACTTGGCGGTGATCTCCGCCATAGTCTCCGTAGTCTGTCTCATGTCCAAGAATGCCTTGGTCAGCTGCTGAAGCTCCACAACTGGCGCAAACTCCGCCCTGAATCTGGTCAGAAAGTCTGACCAGGTCATAGCCTCAGCAACCGAGGCTCCCAGAGACTCACCAACCGACTCCCACTCATCTCTGGCCCTGTCTCTCAAACACCCTATAGCGAAACGGACCTTCAACCCTTCTGGGCAGAAGCTCGTCAGCTCTGCAGACTCGATGTCTGCGATCCATCTCCTAGCAGCAATGGGGTCTTTCACCTCATGGAAATCCGGCACACCACTCCCTTTGAAGTCCTTAAAGGACATTGTGAACATACATAAACAAAAAAGCACATACATAAACACAAAACACCTATATTCATGTGTTTTCCTCAAGAAACTCTTCAACCCCTTCAACCCAAATTGAACATCTTCAAGAACAACTAGATCAGAAAAATGAGTTCATCAAAAATGTTTTCAGATTTGTGTGTGTTTGTTAGATCTGAACAAAAATTCTCCAACTCTTCAATCAATATGTATGTGTGGGTTTGTTAGATCAAAAAACACATACACAATCATCTTTTTTATTTGTGTTCTTGAAGGTCGGATGAGCTTTAAGATGAACTCGAGTTAGGGTTTTCAAACCCACTAATCTAGAAAAATGAAATCGAAGGTTAGGGTTTGTTCATGTGTTTATCATTCGTGTGTTCATCTAAAGAAAAAAACTCTTATGTCTTCGAATCTGGAACAAAATTGAAGATCCCATTCAAGGGTTTGCATAAATTTGTTGTTCACTAGAAGAAAATCGAGCCTCTTTCTTTCTGCTCACAAAAAGAAAATCAAACATGTGTTTTTGAACATCTTCTTCGTAGATTTCAATTTTGAAAGCATGTGTGAGTTCTTGAAAAAAATCGATGTGTTCTTGAACAAAAAACAATGTGTGTGTGTTCATCGTGTTCGTTTTCTTCACAGAAATCAAACAATCTCCAGAAGTGTTCGTGTGTATGTGTTCTTGCTCAAACACCAGATCTGAGTTTACTGAAGTGATTTTCAGATTTGTGTGTGTTCTTGCTCGATTTTTGGAACAACATACCTGCATTGATCTGATGTGTATGTGTTTGTTCATCACATATCTTGAGTTCATGAGAAATGGATAAGAAATAGAGAGGGGAGAATAGAAGCCTTGAATCTGAAATGATCTGATGTGTATGTATGTGTTTTTATTTTCGCTGGAAAAATCATGAACACCGGAGAAGATGACAGGAGCGTCGCCGGAGGTGTCAAATACGCCGAAAACCGCCTATACCTCCGACAGCAGGTCATAAGGATGTTATTTAAACAGTTTAACAAGTTTAATGGGAAAATGTGGACAAAAAAAAGTTAGTGACTAAATGTGTACGAATCAAAAAATAAGTTACCCTTTTAAGTCATTATCCCTTGTTTTATATACAAATCGACATACGTTTCATATATAATTTCCACAACTTAAAACGTCCTATATAATCGTCAAAAGTTGTAGTGTTTATTTTTTCATACTACTTGATTTTTTTATACATAGGAATTAATATATGCTTGATATATAATTTACACAACAAAAAATGGTAAATAATATCATGAATTAATAGGGAAAATAACTAATGATATAAATTTATTAAAATTAATAAAACTAACATGTTAACTATAGAGTTTGTTTTGCTATTGACATTGGTTTTACATGTATAAATATTATATCATAATTTTTTAAATGTTATTATTTTAATTAAATAATTATATTCATACGCAACGCGCGGGGATTCTACTAGTCTATATCTATCTATCTATCTATCTATCTATCTATCTATCTATCTATCTATTTATCTATCTATATCATACATACTTATAAAGCTAGCATTTTTTTTGAATCTCATGCATTTGAAACCCCATTTTTTAACTTTCTCAAAGCACATTCATTTGAAACCCCCTTTTTTAACTAATGCAACTAAAAAGTTTTCTTAATTATGATTTAACACTCAAAAGTTTTATAACTTATATTATGTTTAATTAGCATTTAGTGAAAAGTTTACTATAAAAAGGCCAATCTTTTGTGTCTTTTGTGTTATAAAATCTTACATGTAAGAAGGATTTGAAGATATTGTGATTCAAAAGTTTTCATATAGTTGAAGCATTCACGATCCAAATATGATGATTTGAAGAGATGGTTATGTCGCATCGATGGTAATTGTAATATGATTTTTTCTTTCAACCAAAACAAATGAAACTTTTCTATTCTTTCTTTATATTCAGTTTCTGATTTAATCTTTATATGTAATTTGTGTGTACTACTCAATCTTGAATGTGACTCTCCAAACATCAATGTTTTGCTTGGAATATCTTTCTGATTCTTCTTTTTCAAAAAAAAAAATTGATTGCAGGTTAGTGAAGAATTGTCATCAAGCGTCTATGGTTGAATGATGTTAAATGAAGAAAGAAGATTCATAAAATGGATATAGGTTTTTTTAGTTTGAGGAAAGTTGACGAATGTTAGTTTTTTCTTTTGATTTAAATGTATGTTTATGTAACATCTTTATTTATATATTCAACCACCCAATGCTCTTATTTATTTGATTGTAGTTTTTCTATTTCGATTATGTTTATTTTCTTTTATTTTTTGTTGGGTTATCCTACACGACATATTTAAAAGACAATATTTAAAAGATAACATAATTTTGAACATTTGATATGTAATTATGATAGGCTTATCATGATATGTTCTTCATATGAAAGTAATTTATCCATATTACTATGACAACAATTACATATGACATTCACAAAAATATATATATATTATATGTGATTTGTTAACATGTATATGCACCTATGTATGAGATAAATTTATATACAAATATCTTTATGTTTAATAATTTAAGGGATTAAAATGATGCATCAAAACCAATTATTTAGACGAATATAATAATAATAATAATAATAATAATAATAATAATAATAATAATAATAATAATAATAATGATAATAATAATAAGAATAATAATAATAATAATAATAATAATAATAATAATAATAATAATAATAATAATAATAATAATAATAATAATAATAATAATAAATATACATTTCCAAGTACCGCATTCATTTGAAATTCACACAACTCAAGAGTTTTTAACTTATAGTTATTAATTAGTAATCCCTAATAACTTTTTATTTTCCTTTCTTTTATAAGGTTGTAAAGTTTTGCTCATTAAAAACATTAATTTATTTGAAGAGATTTGTGATTTAAATATGAAGAGTTCATATAAATGTTATAATAGATGTGTTAGTGTTTTTATGTTATTAAAAGTTATAGTGTTTATTTTTCATATTTTTTATTATTCGTTGTATATATATCTTTTCTAATACAAATGTTATAGTAGATGTTTTTCTATTTTTATGTTACTAAAAGTTGCAATTCATATTTTTTTTTCATACGTTTTGTTACCCCTTATATTATCAATCATTTGATATATAATTTACACAATTTTAAACGGTTTATAAAATTATAAAATAATTGTATATATCATAATCACTTTAAAATTAAACTAATATGTTTAATAAGACTAATATGTTAACTATATGTTTGCTTTGCTACTAACATTTTGTTTCAAAGTAGAAATATTAAATAATAATTTGGTAAAAGTTATTATTTTAACTATATAATTCTATTCTCGTGCAGCGTGTGGGGATTCACCTAATATCTTATAAAGCTAGCATTTTTCCTTGAACCTCATGCATTTGAAAATGTCTTTCATATGGCAACCCACCACAGTCCTACGAAGCTGGGACAGAGTATGATGATGAAAAGGAATTCCCAAATGCAATTGCTCTTGTAAGCCAACAGTTCAACAGACTACCACCCTCATCTTTTCGCAAAAATCAACAATTCACTAAACCTCCCTTTAACCATAACTTCAGTCCACAAACCAATCTTTCTCGATATCCCAAAAATTCTCACCCCACTCACCAATCTCCGCAATCTTAGAACACTCATCAATGCAAGGAGACACCACAGTCTGCCAAGCCAACTAATTCCGATACCTCAACCGAAGACAAAAATGATGTTGTCATTTGTCACAAATGCAATAATGATAAATCACTTTGCAAAAGATTGTAAAGCCAATGTGGTGAAAGACAGGGCATTCTATCTTAGAATGGCTTAAGAGATGGAAGAAAAGGAGAAGGCAAGGGCTTATGTGGCCCAGGTGAAGAGGGATCATCAAGTATGGTTGTCAGCGGATGAGGATGAAGATTTCAACATCAAGGGAAAAGGAAAAATTTGTATGCTGGCAACTATTGAAGAGGATGGATCAACCAAGCTAGCGGAAAACTATTGCTACATGGAAACAGATGGAACTATGAGCATCGTTGAGCAGGTAAAACTCAAGATCCATTCTAATAATTATAACATGCATGATTGTCAACCATTCTTAGACAACCTTAATGACACTTGTGATGCCGTCCTTTCAGACTATAACAAGGCCTTAGATGAGAAGAATATAGTGTCCCAAGAAGTGTTTCATGTAAGAGGACGACTAGAAGACAAGAGACTCAAAGTTGCTATGTTAGAAATAGACTTAGTGTTAGAAAACGATGCCAAAATGTTATGTGAAACCCAGTTAGGAATAACATTAAAATAAAAGGGATCTAGCTCAGAAGGAAAATGTATATTTGAGTCTGTTAATCGAAAAATTGTTTATTGAAAGTGAAGCCATTGAAAATCTTGTAAATAAAGGGATTGCAGATAATACATACAATTGGCGTTGGTCCAACGGGTATTCTACCACAAAGGATTCATCACCCGACTCAACAAAGACCGCTCCTATGTCCCTCCTAATCGAGAATTTCATTTTGCCAATCAACGACAAAACCTTCCCCAAAGACATTAGAGCCCACTTCGGTAGACTTCATAACCTGAGCAATAATTGTGTCATCAAGGGAATTCTTCCTGAAACCTCAGATCATCCAGGTGATCAACTACCCATCACTGGCACAATTTATCCCAACACTCAGGCTTCTTCAGTTGATGAAGAAATTCATATGGAAGGACCAGGTGAAAGCATAAGTTCAGACCGCAGTCCTACTCACTATAGTCTCGGACCACAGTCTACTCTACCTTCCATAAAGTGTCTCACTAAGGAATCATCCTTGACTTACTCTGCGATAGTTCAGTGTTCTTTACCGCAGACTTCAGTCAAAAGCACAGTGACCATGCAACCTATTACTCGTGAGTTACACATAGAGAATTTTGAATACGGCCAATGCTCTCAGAGTCCTAAATCTTCTAGTTCAAATGAATCAAGTCCACATTTTAAAAAACAATCAAAGCTTTCCAAGGAACCACAGATGAACACTACTGACTGCGGTTCTCCAAAAACTCAAGCAAAACCAGCTTTCAAAGAGGAACTTAGATCTCATGGTAAAAAACAGGAAAATGATTTCAAAAAGATAACCCTCAAGCAAACAAAAGTTTCAAATTAGAAGGATCTTGAAAATCTATTTCCTCTAATCGTTGTTCAAAAGGAACTACAGTCAAGGTGTCAGCCAAAATGAATTGTATAGTAAAAACTTTTTCTAACTCCTCTGACAAATCCCAAATGAAAGCCAAATCTTTTCAAAGATATCGTTTTCAAAAATATTCCTTGGACGATCCAAAATGGAAAGGAATCTTATCAACTCCTACAACTTTTTAGTCACCTCAATTCATCAAAAGGACAAAACCTAGGAGGAAATCAAATGTCCAAACTTTTTCAAATCCCAAGGGCAACTCAATCAAGTCTCAATCTCATACTAGTCACAAGCCTCACAATACACTCTCCGAAGTGCTGACCAAGTACAGTGTCTGGATGAATTAGAAAAACCTTTCTTTTGGATTTTATCAAAAAAGGTCTTTTCATGTCCAACCTCATAACTTTCCAAAACCTCGTAATTCTCCAAAATCTTGTCACACTCCAAAAGTTCACAAGCACCCAGGTTTAGGTCTCAAGATTGACACGAAACCTTCCCATGAACCTCGTATTCATGCATCTAGTCAGAAAAGTTATGGTTTGTCCCCGGGCTCCAAACTCGTTTGGGTGCCCAAAGTAACCCGCTAATTTGTGTAGGCTTTGTTCAAGGAGGAACAAGAAGAGGAGTAGGTGATCGATAGTGCCTGCTCCTTGCACATGATCGGAAGGTTAGAATACCTTCGGGATTTCAAGCCTATATGTAATGGTGGAAAAGTCACATTCGGCAACAACGCGAACGGTATCATCCGAGGTTACAGTGTACTAACAACAGGGAATTTCTCTATACAAAACGTTGCTTATGTAGATGGCCTCAAGCATAATCTCATAAGTGTAGGCCAACTTTGCAAAGCAGGTCATTGGGTTGAGTTTGATAATGAGTACTGATACATTATGACAAGTGATAGAAGCACCTGTTTGATCAAATCCAAGTCCGAAGGAAAAATGTATCCTTCGGATGTTTCATTGATCATTGGGAAACCACAGTTGTGCTTTTTATCCAAAGCAGTATCTAAAGTCAGCTGGTTGTGGCACTGCAAGTTGGCTCATCTGAACTATCGATATATCAACAACCTTGTTTCAAACGAACTTGTTAGAGGTCTTCACATTCTGAAGTTCAACAATGATACACTCTGACCTGCTTATGAGTGTGGTAAACAATAAAAGGGAAGTCATCCACTGGTGATTGATTCATCAATTTCTAAGCCTCTAGAGTTGCTTTGTATTGATCTATGTGGTCCATCTACCATAGCCAGTCTCCATCACAAGAAGTACATACTGGTTATAGTTGATGACTTTACTCGTTTCACTTGGGTCTTCTTCCTAAAACTCAAATCCAAAACACAACAAGTTCTAACAAACTTCATAAAAGAAATTGAACTCGAAATCAAGCTAACAATTCACAGAATCTGAAGTGACAACTAAACAGAGTTCACTAATCATCTCCTGAATAGATTCTTGGTTTCTAATGGTATTAGTCACAACTTCTCTGCTCCCTAAACACCGCAGCAAAATGGAGTAGTAGAGTGAAGAAATCATACTCTGGTAGAAGCAGCCAGATCCATGTTAAACCTTGCAAATCTTCCTCTATACTTCTGGGCCGAAGCTGTGGCAACTGCTTGCTTCGTCCAAAACCGAAGCATTGTCTACAAGCGTCTCAGCAAAATACCTTCTGAGAGCCTTAGCAATCCAAAACAGAATGTCCGATTCTTTCAAATATTCGGGGGTAGATGTTTTGTGATAAAAAAAAAGGATCACCTGAACCAGTTTGCACCGAAGTCAGATGAAAGCATTTTTCTTGGCTACTCAACAAACAAGGTAGCCTACAGGGTTCTCATCAAACGCACGAGACTAATAGTTGAAAGCTTCGATGGCAGATTCGATGACTATTACGTCTGTAACACTGCTTCATCAAGTGAAACAAAAGCTATCCTGGAAAGTGATATACCAGCCTCTTCAGGTCCGCTCAACATAGTTGAATTTAACTATGACGACCTATTTGACCCCGTAGAGACTGCTTAGCTCTCTGAAATTTGTGTGTCTCTGGTAGCTCAATAGCAACATGCTGAAGTCTCTGTCCCAATTCTATCCGAAGATTTGCCACTCAACACTTCCACCTCGCCGGTTGAGGGGGAAAGGTTAACACTGGGTCAAATGGAAACCATCTAGGTTCTAGTACTCGACGAAGCAACTCCGATTTCTATCCACAAAGTCCATATCCCATCAATTGTTTCCTCAGACTCTGATGAAGAAGAAAATATAGACACAAGAACTGATCTGAGGGTTATCACTCACTCTGTAATCCAAGGGAACGATCCTTAGTTCGAGAGGAACTCCCATCCGCAATCCATGGGGAACCTCATTCAAGTGCTGCTCTTAATCCCACAGTTCAAGTCCAAGACACTTCTATAGGCTGCTCACAAGTCGAGAGGGAACTGCCTTCTTAAAACACATAATCCTCTGACTTTGTTGACATTCCTTCCACCGCAACTACTGATCACCAACTACGTCGTCTACATGTTTGGACTAAAGATCACCCACCAGGTCAAATTATTGGAAACGATCTACAGGCGTATAGGCTCGATCTTCTCATGATCTAATGGACCACTGCCACTGCGTAACCTTCATGTCCCCAGTCGAGCCCGGATCCATCAGGGAAGCTCTTTTGGAGCCTAACTGGATCACCACCATGCAAGAAGAATTAGCAGAGTTTGAAAGAAACAAAGTATGGAAACTCGTTCTGAAGCCAAAAGGTCACACTATTGTTGGAACCAGATGGGTATACAAAAACAAACTCGATGAATCCGATGCGGTCGTACGAAACAAGGCAAGATTAGTTGCCAAGGGGTATAGTCAACTGAAAGGTGTTGACTATGATGAAACTTATGCCCCCGTAGCCAAGTTGGAAGCAATATGCATCTTCTTAGCATATGCGACCCAAAAAATATCAAAGTATATCAAATGGATGTAAAAAGTGCTTTCTTGAATGGTGAACTGAAAGAAGAGGTTTACTTGCAACAACCTCCAGGCTTCGAAAGTCTAGATTTCCCAGATTACTGTTTCAAGCTTGAGAAAGCAGTCTATGGTCTTAAGCAAGCATCTAGGGCTTGGTATGAGACTCTCTTTGAGTTTCTTTCCATGTCAGGATATAAAAGAGGTGTGATTGATCCAACATTATTTAGAAAGGAAAATGGTAATCACCTTATCTTGTCCAAATCTATGTGGATGATATCATATTTGGGTTAACAGATCAGGGTATGGTGAATGAATTTTCAAAGCTCATGATCAACAAGTTCCAAATGAGCATGAATAGAGAGATTAATTTCTTTCTAGGACTCCAAGTGAAACAAGTCCCTCAATGGATATACATTCATCAGGAAAAGTATACCTCTAAACTACTGAAGAAATACGCAATGGACAAGTGTTCCTCATCCAAGGTTCATATGGCCTTTGGTTATAAGATTTATGTTGATCATTCCGGAGAATCAGTGGACCACAAAACTTATAGATGAATGATTGGTGCTTTGATGTACCTCACCGCAAGTAGACCATATATTGTATTCGCAACAGGCTTATGCACTAGGTACTACGTTGATCTGAAGGTAGCACAATTAACAACAGTCAAGCAAAATTTTCAATACCTCAAAGGAAGCAAAGTTGTCAGCCTCTAGTATCCCGCAAGGAACGACTTCAGTCTTCAAGATTTCACAGATACGGATCACACCGGATACTGATTGGATAGAAAAAGTATTTCTAGTGGTTGTCAATTTCTTGGAGAAAGACTGGTTAGCTGGTCTTCACGAAAACAAAATTGCGTCTCTTTGTCTACCACAGAAGCCGAGTATGTTGCCGCAACTAGTTGTTGCTCTCAAGTCCTGTGGATGAAAACTCAACTGATGGACTACGGATATAGGATGCTATGGATACTGATTTATTGTAACTCAAAGAGTGCTATAGCGATTCCTGACAATCCTATTCACCACTCGAAGACCAAGCACATTAAACTACGATACCATTTCATCAAGGACCACATTCTCAAAGGTAACATTGAACTAATCTTCGTTCCATCTCATGAAGAGATTGTTGATGTGTTCACCAAGGCACTCAATGCAACAAAACTGAATAGTTTTCTACAAATGTTAGGGGTGATGAATCCAGACCCGCTGTTCTTTTTGAATTGATAGCTACCGCAGTCGTATTTTTGAAGAATATGCTTCTTGTCTTTTCAAATAAAAATTCTTGAAGCATTTTCTTCACTACAGTTCTAGTATATCAATCATATGTTCTTATGGTGTATCTGATATACTTCAATTACATATGATCCATATATTCTTCGGGTCCCTAATTCTTTTATTTCTAACCATTTGATCATGTGTTTTCAGTTAAAGTTACCACAATCATCCATGTCAACTATAGTCTCATCTCACTGCTTTCTACCACAATGGAGAATCATCTGCAATGGTGAATCTTCCCACAGTCTCATTAAAAATAACTTCATAAATTCCCGAAACATTGTGTGCTATTTAATGATCTTCATTAAATAAAATTCTTCATTCAATTCAAACATTCGTTTTGTAAGCAAACAACGTTTCAATTCTTTTCAAAAGCACTTTTTTGTGTCAGACCTATTTTAGGTTATATGACAAATAAATGCTTTTTCCCAGAAAAGAAATCTTTTTCATTAAACTATCAAATCTCTTTGCCCCCAAGACGTCTAATCCGTTCCATATCCCCCCTTTACTCAACGGATTAACGCCCCTCACCACACGTTCTCCAAATATGCGATAATGGGCCTGACATTTCATTAAATACCCTCTTCTTTTTCGAAAAACAAAAAATATCAAGTATTTCTTTTGTCACAACTAGGAATTTTGATGCTTTGTAACATCAACAATGATAACATTTGTGAACCAAAAATGTGAAAGCATGTATGATGCTTATCCAATGACTAAACGTTTTCCATCAAACACTCTGTGCAAGCACTTCAAATAGTCAACAAAGAATTCGAAACCCTAGAAACCCTGGTTTGAGTCCATTATGGACTAGGATTTTCTTATTGGGCCTAATGGACCAATAAGCTTCCAATTTGACCTCTCGGGCTTAAAACTCTTATGTGGGCTCTAATTGGACACACTTTCATTTATTTTAACATTTTGGGCCATAATGGGCCTAGAATGAAATAAAATACCCTTATTGGGCCATAAGAAACTTAATTAGCTCTAAAGGGCCATAAAACCCATCCCTTAATATATTTTGGGCCGTAAACCCTCTCCAAAGACCAAGTGGACCAAAATTAACTAATTGGGCCATAATATGGGCTTAAGCACAAAAGGCCCAAATTCTTTTTCTTTCCACTCTCTGTCACACCTCGAAAACCGAAGGCGGAAAAATTTTCGGGCCGGACTCCACATTGAGTAACAAATCCAATGTACATAGTAACACAGTAAACACAAAACGTTACATTACATAGAATTGTTTACATCTGTTTGAAAGAAAAATTATACAAGTGTTATATACATATATCCTATGAACAAAAGCAGAGACGAGTCTTCTAACGCTCCGTTTTCTCCAAAAGATGGCGATGTACCTGTCTAATGCTGACCTGAGAATACAAGCAGTTTGAAAATCAGCATAAAGCTGGTGAGTTCATTAGCGGTTTAGTTTTGAAAAAAACGAGTTTCCTTCGTTTTCTGAAAAAGTTGTTATTCAATAAAATCCCCCATTTTCTTATGAAAATAGTTTAGTTATCTTTTGTTATCAATTCGAAAATGGTTTGTTATGTCAATCCAGGAAAATCCCATATTTTCCTAATAGTTTAGTTATCCATTTGTTACCTTATTCGTCTACAAGTTGTTATGTTATCCCAAGAAAATCCCATATTTTCCTAAGTGTTGTGGTTAGTTCTAAGTTTAGATTTCGATGTACTAGTAACTACCATACTTATAGTATTAGTTAAGAATTCTGATATTTTAGTTATCCTACATTCGAATATCAATTATCTACTATACTTAGTTGTATTTTCGAATATTTGGATTCACTCAGAAACGTACATTAACAGTATTTTCGAAGTTCTGGTGATTTCCAAAAGAGTACATTAGATGTATCTTCGAAACTCTGACGACATCCTAAAGCATATGTTTTCGAAACTCAATCGTTGTCCAGAGGCACACTTTTGAATTATTTTCGAAACTCTGGTGACACTCAAGGCGTACACAAACTGTATTTCTGAAGTCTTGGCGTCATCCAAAGGCCTTATTTCGTATTCGTATTCGTATTCCTATTCCTATTCGCATTCGTATTCGTATTCGTATTCGTTCTATCCTATTGGTTATATTCGTATTCGTATTCGTATACCTATCCTATTTGTATTCGTATTCATATTCGTATTCGTTTTATCCTATTGGTTATCTTCGTATTCGTATTCGTATTATCCTATTAGTCATATTCGTATTCGTATTCGTATTCGTACTATTGGTACTTTATTAGAATATTCTTAGTTTATGATTAGAATGATTTCTTTTTCAAAATGTAATATGGTTTATAACACTTTTTAAAGAAATTTGTAGTTAGTCTAACAGTTTACCCTGCAATTCGAACCAGTAGATAACACGATTTTTGATATTAGAAGCGTACATAAAATGAAACATTTGACCTGAAAATAAGTTTAAGTACAAAAATTCCTTTGTACTTTTGCTTGTATCCCCCCTGAAAACATTTGAAAAACCTTTGAAAAACACGGAAAAAGGGTAGGGGTATGAACTCACTGGTTGAGGAACGCGTCAGTTTGGATCCTAAACATCAGTTCTGGGTTTGCAAACGCACAAGATTCCTATGTATGATGAAAAGATACACATTTGTATCTAATTAGGACTTGAATTATTAATTTGTTAGGGACATATGCTTCTAGATGCGAAAACACTTCATTACAAGTGTTTGGAGGGTCCTAGGTGACATCTATGGACACATAAAGCTTGTATATGGAGTTTACTCTTCAAGAGTAAACTCATACAAGAGTTTTTGTCCCTAAAGAACCATTCCCCATGAGTTTACGGCCGCAAAATCATGGTGGGGTGCTTTTGGTTGCTAAACGGCTTGAATCAATTAAGAGGGAATTTCTAGGGTTGGTTTAAAGGCATAGGAAATTGGTTTGAGCAATTTAGGGGTCATTTGAGTTGTTTACGGCAGTAAACTATATTTTTATTGCCATAAACTCTTGTACACTTGTCCAAAATGTTTCTTGGTGGCCCTCAATTAATCACATGTGATTTCAAGCTATTTTACAAGCCAAGGGGTAAAATTTGGGCACCATTTGACATAGTTTTAGGAGTTTACGGCCCAAGACCCATCTTATGGCCGTGAACTCCTTAGGGGCTTGTTTTCCTTATGTTTGAGGCTTCTAATTCGTTTGTGGTTGCTTCTAGATTTTTTTCAAGGCTTAGGAGGTGTGTAAGTGGCAATTTAACACCTTGGAAGGAGTTTACTCCCCATGGAGATGAGTTTACGGCCCAAGAATGTTCTTGGGCAGTAAACTCATGTTTACTCCTCAAAATTGATGTTCAAGGTGTTCCAAGTCCAATTCAATAATTCTATATGCCATATCTAAGCCTCAATGGTGTTTTGGAAAGGTTTTAAGGCATAAATACCCCCTTTATATGTGTTTACGGCCCAAGCATGTTCCAGGGTCGTAAACACATGAACAAGGTCCTAAATTATGATTTAAACTCGAATTTGAATGCTAAGGATGATATACAAGGAGTTAGGGAAGATACCTTGATGATTAGAAGCCTTAATTTGATGATTTTGGACCCATAGATTTGATTTGAGGAGAGAGGTTAGAGAGAGAGAGTGAAAAAGCTTCAAATGGAAGCTTGATCCTTTTTAAATAGGTTCTATGATTTGGACACGATGGAATTCTACCAGATACCGACATTAAACGGGGCTTTTGGTCGTACCCAATTAAGTTATCGTACTCCGGCGGGATAAAATTTAGAAATTTTTAAATTGATGATTTTGGGCCATTTTCATGAGTTTCTAAGGGATTTGCACACTCATGAGATTAAAATAAACTTACAAGTTTAAATAACTTAGCCCAAAAACAGAATAGGAACGAATCGGTAAAGACGGTTTTTACAAACAAAATGGGTTTCGGCGATGAACAACTTTGGGTTGTTACTCTCTCTCTCTCTTTCTCTCTCTCTCTCTCTCTCTCGGCCCAACCACAAAACAAAAGGAGGAAGAGTTGACTTTTTACTTGCCACCTGACAATTATACATGGGATATCCATGCAACTATCCCATACTTCCACGCACCTATCACTTCACACTCTCTCTTCTCCCCTCTCTTTTCTTCTTTGGCCGAGAACACATCGCACACACCCACACTCTTCCAAATTCGCTCAAACACTCACAAGAACACTCTCACATTTTCCCTCAAAATTTAGGGAATCACAAGGGCTACAAGAAGATCTTTTCTTCATATCACAAATCTTTGGTAAGTTGTTGCTTGATCTATACTCTAACTTCTTGATTTCCTTAAAAATCTCTCCTTAACTCATACAAAATTCATGATCTTGCCTCTTAGAACACATCTAAGCCAAAGATCCTCCAAGAAGCTTACTAGGCCGAGAATAGCATCAAACTTCTTCCATTTTCTTCAAAACCGTGATCAACTAGAAAATGTGAGTTCATACCTCTCTTTTCGGTTTTTACAAGTTTTATGGGGGAGAATACAAGTAAAATGTGTAGATCTATGTGTATGTGTATGCTATGTATGATTTCATGTACGTATGTGTGAATTTATGTGCTTATGTGTTGAATATGTAAACAAAAAGGAAAGAAATCTCGAGATCTATGACATAAGAAGGAAAAAAAACATGAACTTAGGTATACTACACTAAACAAGTCAGGAAAATACCCTCTAAGATTAAAATCAACATATTGTAACATAAAACAAATTTATCGGCTTAAATTGTCAAATAAACAAAAGTTGGGTTCAAATTGCCATTCACGGTTTTTCTTCAGGATCAAAAGAGTGAAAACAGTTACAATAAATGCTTTTATGAATATTATGCTCTTCAAAGGACTTGAAACGTAAATTGTTGCTTAAAGGGCCAATTTTTGGGCTTTTCGGCCCACTAAGCCAAAAATTACAAAAAACATGATTTTAAAGGGGCTGAAATGATAAATTCCTCAAAACAGGGGATAAAAAGTTAAACAAGACTATTTCAAGGGTTAAAATGATTCTCTTTTCCCAAAAAGGATAAAAAAATGTAAAGTTTTTGGATTTTGGGCCAAAATTGTAAAACTTGCAAAAAGTTTGGGGTTTAACCGAAAAACACTTTTCTGGAAGGGCTGAAACTGCCAAAGAATAAGTTTTGAGCTAAAAAAATATCATTTGAATAAGTCTATAGGTCAAAGGTGTCAAGAAAATGATTTAGGGGCTTAAAATGTATTTTTTTTGTATAAAGGACTAAAATTGTTATTTTTATTAAAGAAGGGCTGAAAAGGGGTCAATCCAACATTTTGAACCAATTATTTTATTTTTAAGATATTTGAGTCAAAAAAATACCAAAAGTTACAACTCATGAAAAGAGAGAGATGAATATACGTATAATCCAAATATCGTTATAAACAAATCGACCGATCTCGTGTCGATACAAAAATAACAATCGTCCAATCAAACCTTCTAACAATTATACAATTCCTAAAACAAGTAAACATTCAAAACTTTGGGCTTGAAAGTCCAATCATGCTTGTTGGGCCTTTGTGACCCATTAACATGATTTTTAGGCCCAAGGGATAATAAGAAATGTTATTCGACCTTCTATAACCCAATTTCTATTTAAGGGACCTCAATGGATTTTAAGTGCTATTGGGCCTTAGTGGCCCATTAGTATTGCTAGTAAGGTCCAAGTAAACAAATACAAGTCGATAATCCATAGTAATCAAAGTCAATTGGGATTTAGTGATGTAACAACCCGAAATTTCCGTATAAATTATTGTAACTCTTTTGTAGTCCAACTCGCGAAACCAATAGTCGTTCCAAATTCGATTTGCAATCTTCCGTATAATTAAGTCATTTATTAGTACACATTTAAAATGACTTAATGGGTGTCTTAATGCATTTAGAAATCATTTTAACACCCAACTTTAGTGATCAGAATATTTCTAGAAATTACCATATCGGGTTACGGTAACTCAATCGGGTACGACCAAAAACCTCGTTTAACGTCGGTATCAGGTAGAATTCTATCGTGTCCAATTCCCGAACATTATATAAACATGTTTAAGACTCCATTTGAAGCCTTTGGCCAAATTCTCACTAAACTCTTACAACCTCTCTCCTCCAAGCTAGAATTAAGGTCCAAATCACAAGTTTAAGGCTTCAAATCTTTATGGTAACCTCTCTAGCATGTTATTCATCATCTTTAGCCTTCAAATTGATGAATTAATTGAGTTTTGGGGTCAAGAACATGAGTTTACGGCCAAGGAGCAAGCTTGGGCTGTAAACTCCATTTTATGGGGGTTTTAAGCTCTTAAACTCCTTCCAAAACTCAATTGGACTTTAGGCATGGCTAAGGGACTTTAAGATATGGACTCTAATCAATTAAAACTTGAACTTTGTGAAGTTTGAAGGAGTTTACGGCCAAGGAGCATTCTTGGGCCGTAAACTCATTAAACTAGGGTTTTCATGCCTTTAAACCCTTCCAAATCACTTCTAAGGTTTAGATATGAATTATAGGACCTTGGATATAGCATTTGGACACTTGAATCATAACATTTGAAGGACTTATGTGAGTTTACGGCCAAGGAGAGTGCTTGGGCCTTAAACTCCCTAAAACAAGGCATAAAATCAATTTTAAAGTGTTAGAAAGCCATCCAACACCACCAAAAGCCTTGGAATAAATCAAGGGACCAACCAAAAATAGTTTAAGGGACTTAAACACAACATTTGTGGGTTTTCTAAGAGTTTACGGCCAAGGCTTGTTCTTGGGCAGTAAACTCCAAAATTTTTGGTGTTAGAATGCAAACTAAATACCCCTAAAGCCTTTAGATGAATTTTAGAAGCCCTTCTATGCAAGTTTTAGACCTTGAAACACATTATATCACCCTATATTAGAGTTTGGGGCCATGAAGAGGGTCTCATGGGCCGTAAACTCCATGGCAACCCTCAAATGTCCCATAAAACTCATGATAGGTCTTGGAATAATCCTATTAATCACATGCGATTTGTTTTAACAACATTTAGCATCATTTTTATAAGGATTAAGGAGTTTACGGCCAGGAACTTATGCTAGGCCGTAAATTCCCATAAATTAATCATGTTGGTGATTTTAATCCATTCCAAGCATTTAGAACAAATCCTAGAAACATTTCCCATGTCCATATAAGCCATTTAAGCCATTTAAACACCCAAAACCACACCCACATGAGTTTACGGCCGTAAACTCATGTATGTGTGTGTTTTGTGGGTGTAAACTCATTTAAATGTTTACTTATGGAGAGTAAACTCAAGTCCCAAGTCCCTTGTGCCTTTACACGTCCTTAAACGCCACCCAGGTCACTCCAAACGCTCATTTTAAGGTGTTTAACCTCATTGGAGTGTAATGTTCCATATGATTAGTGAATGTATCCCTAATTGTATATATATGGGCATTATTTCATTTTACATAGGGTCATCACGAGTAATCAAACCCCGAACCAACGTCTAGCATTCAAAACCGACACGTTTCCGAGTCCGGTGAGTTCATACCCCTACCTTTTTCACTGTTTTTCACTATTTTCAGGGGGGGAACACAAGCAAAGTACAAGGGTTTTCTTGTACTCGAATCTATTTTTTTATGTGTGTGTGTTTCACATTACATATGCTTTTAATACTGATTTACATAACTGATATCCAGTAGAACATACAACTCACTTGAACATTTATTTGTGAAATGGATTTTATAAACGGTTATGTTTTAAATATTTCACAAATGGTTTCCACATTTTATCAGTTAAAAGCATAACATTATAACACATGAATAATATAATTCGTACACTGTCTAATCCTCGGTAACATTCCACAGAGATACGCGAATGGAGGATTATCCTATTATTACTAGTAAATTTGTTATTCCGTATGATTGGAGACATGTCCTCGGCGAACACTCCACAGAGATACGCGAGTGGAGGACTACACCCGTAACCAGAATCTCTGGGAATTAGAGAGCGTGACTTGAGTGTATAGATCTATACAAGGCTGACTACCCCACACCTGGCTGCTAGCTACAGCCGAACCAAAATGGTTCAAGGGTGACGAAAGTCATAAGGTTTGTGGACTACTTATTGCCACAAGGATGTGGACTACTTATTGCCACAGGTTCAGTCTTTAGTATGGTTATGGAACTCGCAACTAGGATAACAGAGATTTAGTAATAGTAATAATGAATCACATACTACCTTTTTACAGATAACCAGGATTCAGTTTACATCTTTTACATCTTTTACATCTTTTACATCTTTTACATATGATAACCAACCTTCAGGAAGGTATGGGACCTTCCTGGGAAATCTTGTACACAACCAAGTCTAACAGAATACATCTTTTACATTGAAAACAAACATACAGGAAAGCATGGGGCATTCCTGGGTAACCTACACATAATCATACAAGAGTAACCAACTGAATAACATTACATCTTTTACAATAACTACACTTCAGGAAAGTATGGGACTTTCCTGGTAATACACTGATACATTAAAGACATAAAGCAATGTACCGGATAACTAAACCATACAGTACTCTTATGAAACAACAACCAAATTTTAAGAAAATATGGGATTTTCTTGGTGTGTGTTACATTTTCAGAAACAGAAAGGAAACATAAACATTTTCACAAAACAAAACTACTTATAAACTCACCAGCTTTATGCTGATTTTCAAACTGCTTGTGTTCTCAGGTCAGCGTTAGAACAGGTACCCGGAGATTTCTTTTTATCAGAAGACGGAGTACATGAAGATCCGTTTCATTTTGTCTATATATACTATGTATCACAACAGTACAAACTTTACTTTTGAAACAACTGTAAAATGTAATGTAATGGTTGTTTTACTTTCCTTACTATGTGCATTGGATTTGATACTCAATGTGGAGTCAACCTCGGAAATGTTTCCGCCTTCGGTTTTCGGGGTATGACAAGTGAGTAATAACGGGTGGCACCAACGTGTGTCGGTAGTAGTCTGTAGTTATAATCAAAGTCTCCTAGAGGGAGAGCGAGAGTTTGTGTATGGATCTATACGGGGGTGACTCCCCCACACCTCAGTTGTTTGCTATAGTTAGACTTGGCTAGTCTAGGGTGAAAAATCTTAAGATCAATTCCGGCGTTCACCAGAGTGCCAAGACAGACGAACTAGTCATTATCATGCATGGTTATAACGACTCATATAAATAAATCCAATATAAATCAAGTAACCAAGGTATGTCAAAATCATTCACGTAAGGGGATAACAATTCTAACCGTTATATGATATTTTTATTTTTGGAAAACATTGGGTTTTCCGGGGATGTTCAACATTTTTCACTGGTACTTTTAATACAAAGCTTTTCAATTATACACGTTTTAAAATCATCATGCATATATTTACGGATCTTCACACTTTTATATAAACAATGGTCTTTTCAGAAAATATCGGATTTTCTGGGTTGTTTTCTTTCAAACTACACAAAACATTTTCATATCAAACCTGCTTATGAACTCACCAATGTTCTATATATTTACAGATCATCACACTTTTATATAAACAATGGTATTTTCATAAAATATCGGATTTTCTGGGTTGTTTTCTTTCAAACTACACAAAACATTTTCATATCAAACCTGCTTGTGAACTCACCAACATTCTATATGTTGACCATTTTCAAAATAACTTGTATTCTCAGGTAACAGGTAAGCTGAAGAGTAGTACAATTTTTGTTAGTGTGTTGTGCTTTTGAAAACTATCAAACATTTTATGTTATGGATTTGTAATGTTAAAACAATGTACTTGATGTGAACAACGTCAGTTGTAATATATTGATGCATGGTGATATTTATGTTATGATTCATGTCTATTCATTGTGATGATATTCAATTTAAGTCACGCGAGCCCTCGGACATTTCCGTCGTCTGGTTCGGGGGTGTGACAGGTTGGTATCAGAGCACTGTTTATAGTGAACTAGCATATCTAACCACACATTGATATGCAACTATAAACATAAGAAGGGACCAAAAATAACTCTAAACAAAACAAAACAAATAAAACGCAACGATAAAACACCCCTACTCGTACGATATATGAAAAATAACATAATACCAAATCAAATAAGATAATTCTAGCATCTCGGTTAAGCCGAGACTATTTATAGTCGTATTAAGGAGTGAATGTATCCAGCTCAACTACATTTCCTTCCAGGTACAACTATCACATGCACCGAGGAAACCGCGATGGTAGGTAAACTTAAAAACATAACCTTTTTTTTACCAAGAAGAGAACATCAACTCAGTTATACAATAATTAAAAACATCTTAGGAATAATATTAGCATATTTATACACTCTCGCAGACAGCATGGCCGGTTTCCATCACCCTGGAGATCCTTATTTCCCTAATCAGGGGAATAACGGATGGTTGGAAGAATCCGAAGAGGAACCTGAAGAAGACCCCGAAGAGGAATCCAAAGGGAAACCTGAGGTGGAAGTCGAGGGCGGACCTGCTGAGCCAGTGGTGGACCAGGAAGAAGAGGAAGTCGAACGAGACCTCGAGGAGGAACCTAACGATGAACAAGATGGAGATTCGGATGCAGAGTCCGAAGTCATCAACTCCCCTTACCCGATTAGGGTGCCCGCTTATCGGATGGTCCCCACTGGTCCTACACCCCCCTGGGGTATCGACCTTTGGAGGTGGAGCAGATAACAGGGACATCGACCCCCGTTCAGCATGTCACGCGATTTCTATGACTTGAGGAAAGGAGGACCGGCTGATCGCTCGCTCCCGGTCATGGTGAGACGATTGCGGAACACTGGCGACCAAGCTTAGAGCATCGCCGATCAGATGCACCAGATGCGGACTAGGGTTGAGCGTGCAGAGCAGGAAATGCGAGAGGTTATCCGAGAGTTCCACATGAGGCAGAAGAGGTGGGAGGCTCGACTCCGAGATGCGGAAAGACAGTTGGCTCGCCTTCAGGGAGCGTCCACTTCCTCGGCACCACCCCCTGGCACATCCCATCATGACTAGGACTAGTCCTATCCGCATTTAGTATTATGCTACTATGATCTATGCTATGTACCATCGACTCTATGATTAAGTGATTACACTACTCATAGAGTCGTTACGCTGCCGAACATTCACCACTTATGTATGCTCTTCGAGAAAATTTTCATGTATCAAAGTACGGATAAAAATTTATGTGTTTTTCTGTGATGTTGTAATCTGCTATGTGTTATATATCCATGACTGTATGCTAATTTGTAAAACTACATCAGTTCGTGCCACACACCTAGTTTATAGGACCACAATCTCCGAAAAACCATAGACACTCAACATCTTTCCGTTCCATGATAGAAAGATGCCTCAACGACCAACCCGCGGAAAACCCTGGGCCAACCCCACCCGAAGTCAACTCAGTTGCATTCCAAAAAGCTGTATCTGTTGCGGTTACTGCAGCCATGGTGCTAATCCACCAAGGGAACATTGGTGGAGTCAATGGACAAGGGCTGGAAGTTCGAACAACGGGATAAATCAAGGACCTACCAAGACATGCTCCTACAAAGATTTCACCAATGCCAAGCATGAACCTTTAATGGCACAGGGGGAATGATAACCCTGAAAAGATGGATTGAGAAGGTGAAGTTGGTGTTCGAGATATGCGAATGCCCTTAGGAGATGAAGGTGAAGTTTTCCGCATGCACGTTCGTTGATCAAGCTCTCACTTGGTTGAACGGACATGTAGAAGCCATGACTCTCCCTGTGGCCAACTCTATGCCGTGGGCGGAGATGTAAGAAATGCTGATGGCCGAGTACTGCCCGCGAAGCGAAATTCAGAAGATGGAACAGGAATTGTGGAGCCTCACCGTCCGAAATTTTGACATTGAAGCATACAAGAAAATCGAATGATTCATCTGGGGATTAACCTCCCCGCTTCAAGGGAATGTAATAGCTAAGAATCCTAAAACCTTCGATAGTGCCATGAGATTGGACAAGAAACTGTACGACCACAACAACAAGAAGGGCGAGAAGTCAGTGGAAATTGATGGCAAGAAGGAGAGTGACAACAAGAAGGGAAATAATAACAAGAGAAATGGGCGACAAGGCTCGGAGTCATCTAAGAAGCAACAAACAGTGACAGTTAATGCTGCAACCACTCAAGTTCCCTCTGCACCACATGCTCCAGTCTCAGCTGCTCCAAGTGCTCCTAGGCAGTGTTTCGGAAATCTCCCGAAGTGCAACAAGTGCAGTCTCCTTCATAATGGAGAGTGCAGAGAGATGCATTGAACCAGTTGCAATCGAAAGGGTCACATGGGAAAATATTGGAAGACAAATCCTCCCTAGAATCAATAGCAAGGAAACAACAACAGCAACAACCGAAACAACAACAACAACACCAACAACAGCAGCAACAATGCAGGACCGAGCCACACCTGCTATGGATATGGAAAGACTGGGCGTTTCCGTCGGAATTGCCCCAACAACAACAACCCTGGGAATGGAGGAAAAGGAAGAGTGCTGATAATGGGTCAGGGAGAAGCGGTTAAGGACCCCACTGTTGTCACCGGTACGTTTCTCCTAAACCACACTTATGCATGCATCCTATTTGATACCGGAGAAGAACGAAGCTTTGTGAGCAATAAATTTAAACACTTGTTAAAACAACAACCCTAGAAGCTTAATGAAACCTTTATAGTGGAAATGGCCAATGGGAAAACAGAATCCACTGGGGAAATCTATATCGGATGTACCTTAACCTTGAACCAACACGCCTTTCGAATAAACTTAATGCATGTTTCCATTAGGAGTTTTATTGTGATTATTTGCATGGATTGGTTAAGCCCCCACCATGCTGAAATTATGTCTCACGAGAAGGCCGTTCGCCTTCACCTTCCAAATCGCAAAACCCTGATTGTATACGGAGACAAACCTAACATAAACCTTCGTCTTATCTTATGCATTAAGGCACAGAAGTATCTACGAAAGAAAGGCTTGACATTTCTAGCTCATATAGTAGATAAATCCAAGGCAGAGATCAATATTCGAGACATTACAGTAGCTTGCGAGTTCCCGGATGTCTTCCCTGATGATCTTCTGGGGATACCCCGAGAAGTACAAGTCGAGTTTCGAATTGACCTTGTGCCAGGAGCTACTCCCATCGCCAAATCACCCTACAGATTGGCTCCTGTGGAGATGCAAGAATTGTCCAGCCAACTCAGAGAACTTTTGGACAAAGGATTCATCCGAACCAGTTTCTCACCATGGGGAGCTCCGATTCTCTTTGTTAAGAAGAAAGACAGATCCTTTAGGATGTGCATTGACTACAAGGAACTAAATAAGCTCACTGTCAAAAATCGCTATCCACTCCCACGAATCGACGATCGATTTGACCAACTTCAAGGCACAAGCTATTTCTCTAAGATAAATCTACGATCTGGATACCATCAACTCAAAGTCCGAGAAGAGGATGTCCCCAAAACTGCTTTCCGATCTCTTTATGGACATTATGAATTTGTCGTAATGCCCTTCGGTCTAACGAATGCCCCTGTCGCATTCATGGACCTAATGAATCGAATATGCCGACCATTCCTCAACAACTTTGTCATCGTTTTCATTGATGACATTCTAGTTTATTCTCAAAGCGAAAAGGAGCATGGCCAACATCTCCGACGACTCCTGGAAACCCTACGAATTGAAAAGCTATACGCAAAACTGTCTAAGTGTGAGTTCTGGCTCCGTAGTGTGAACTTTTTGGGTCACGTTGTTAGTCAAGAAGGGATACACGTGGATCCCTCTAAGGTCAAAGCCATCGAAGGATGGGTGATCCCAATGACACCTACATAAATTCATCAATTTTTAGGTCTCGCAGGCTATTACAGGAGGTTCATCAAGAACTTCTCTAAGACAGCCAAGCCACTTACCATGCTTACACAAAAGGGTGTACCCTTTGAATGGTCAGATAAGCAAGAGGTTGCATTCCGAACTCTGAAGGGAGCACTCTACAGCGCACCGATACTATCACTACCAGAAGGAACATAGGACTTTGTAGTTTACTGCGATGCGTCGAATACGGGTCTAGGTTGCGTACTTATGCAGCATCGGAATGTGATAGCTTATGCATCCCAACAACTAAAGGCACATGAGGTGAACTATACAACCCACGATTTGGAATTGGGAGCTGTGGTCTTCGCCTTGAAAATTTGGAGGCACTACCTATATGGTACAAGGTGCACCATTTTCACGGACCACAAGAGTCTCCAACACATCTTAAATCAAAAAGAGTTGATCATGAGGCAACGAAGATGGGTAGAGCTACTAAACGCTTATGAGTATGAAATGAAGTACCACCCAGGCAAGGCTAACGTGGTAGCTGATGCCTTGAGTCGGAAAGAATACTCAAATCATCATGTAAAGACTCTCTCCATAACCATTCCATCCCACCTGACGTCCCAAATCAGAGCAGCCCAGTTCGATGCCGTGAAGACGGAAAACAAAACAAGCGAAGCATTACATGGAATGGAAAAGAATTTTGAAGCGAAGGAGGACGGAACATATTATTTCATGAACCGTATTTGGATCCCTAAACTTGGGGGATTCAAATAGGTAGTCATCAATGAAGCCCACAAGACACGATAATCCATCCATCCGGGTTCAGACAAAATGTACTTGGATATTAAGCAACATTATTGGTTGCCCAACATGAAGGCAGAGATTGCCACCTATGTTAGCAAATGCCTTACTTACGCTAAAGTGAAGGTGGAATATAAAAAAACCTCGGGATTATTGCAGCAACCAGTAATTCCCAACTGGAAATAGGAAAGGATTACTATAGACTTTGTGACCAAATTACCCAGGTCAATAGATGGATTGGACACCATCTGGGTAATAGTCGACAGATTGACGAAATCCGCTCATTTCCTGCCAATAAAAGAATCCTACAAGATGGAGATGTTGACAAGGATATACATCAAGGAAATTGTGAGACTTCACGGATGCCAATATCTATCATCTCGGATGAGATAGTAGATTCACTTCACATTTTTGGCAATCACTTCAGAAAGCACTAGAAGACATGCTTCGCGTGTGTGTGATAGACTTTGGAAAGTCATAGGATACCCACTTACCGTTAATCGAATTCTCATACAACAACAATTATCACTCGAGTGTCAAAGTTGCTCCCTTCGAGGCATTGTATGGGCGTAAATGTAGATCACCATTGTGTTGGGATGAGGTAAGCGACAACCAGCTAGAGAGAGGAATAACATCAGGCAATGTGTTAACGGGACCGGAGATCATACGTGAAACAACAGAGAAGATAGTTCAAATCAGAGCTCGACTACAAGCATCACGAGACCGACAGAAGAGCTACGTTGATAAACGGCGAAAGCCTTGGAGTTTCAAGTCGGGGATCGAGTGTTGTTAAAAGTCTCTCCCTGGAAAGGAGTTATTCGTTTTGGAAAACGGGGAAAGCTGAACCCACGATACATTGGACCCTTCGAGATTCTTGCCCGAATCGGTCTAGTGGCGTATAGACTGCAACTACCCGCTGAGCTCAGCAGTGTACTCCCCGTGTTCCATGTTTCCAATTTGAAAAAGTGTCTATCCGACGAAACCCTCGTCATTCCACTTGAGGAAATCGAAATCAACAAGAATCTCCGGTTCGTTGAAGAACCAGTCGAAATCATGGACAGGGAGGTGAAGCGTACTAAGCAAAGTTGCATTCTGATTGAAAGTTTGATTGAACGCGAGAGGCGGACCAAAATTCACATCGGAATGCGAAGACCATATAAAGCAGAAGTACCCTCACCTATTCTCGCGTTCTCAAATCTAGCTTTCAAAAGAATTTCGGGACAACATTCCCTCTAACAGGGGGGATGATGTCACAACTAGGAATTTTGATGCTTTGTAACAACAGCAATGATAACATTTGTGAACCAAAAATGTAAAAGCATGTATGATGCTTATTGAATGACAACAAATTTTCCATCAAACACTCTGTGCAAGCACTTCAAATAGTCAACAAAGAATTGGAAACCCTAGAAACCCTGATTTAAGTCCATTATGGACTAGGATTTTCTTATTGGGCCTAATGGACCAATAAGCTTCCAATTTGACCTTCCGGGCTTAAAACTCTTATGTGGGCTCTAATTGGAACCACTTTCATTTATTTTAACATTTTGGGCCATAATGGGCTTAGAATAAAATAAAATACCCTTATTGGGCCATAAAAAACTTAATTAGCTCTAAAGGGCCATAAAACCCATCCCTTAATCCATTTTGGGCCGTAAACCCTCTCCAAAGACCAAGTGGACCAAAATGATCTAACTAGGCCATAATATGGGCTTAAGCACAAAAAGGCCCAAATTCTTTTTCTTCCATCTCTCTCTCTCTCTCTCTCTCTCTCTCTCTCTCTCGCTTTGCCCAACCACAAAACAAAGGGGGGAAGAGTTGACTTTTTAGTTGCCACCTCACAATTATACATGCGATATCCATGCAACTATCCCATACTTCCATGAACCTATCACTTCACACTCTCTCTTCTCCCCTCTCTTTTCTTCTTCGGCCGAGAACACATCACACACACCCACACTCTTCCAGATTCTCTCAAACACTCACAGGAACACTCACACATTTTCCCTCAAAATTTCGAGAATCACAAGGGCTACAAGAAGATCTTTTCTTAATATCACAAATCTTTGGTAAGTTGTTGCTTGATCCATACTCCAACTTCTTGATTTCCTTAAAAATCACTCCTTAACTCATACAAAATTTGTGATACTGCCTCTTAGAACACATTTAAGCCAAAGATCCTCCAAGAAGCTTACTAGGCCGAGAATAACATCAAACTTCTTCCATTTTCTTCAAAACCATGATCAACTAGAAAATGTGAGTTCATACCCCTCTCTTTTTGGTTTTTACAAGTTTTAAGGGGGGAGAATACAAGTAAAATGTGTAGGTCTATGTGTAACATAAAACAAATTTTTGGGCTTAAATTGTCAAATAAACAAAAGTTGGGTTAAAATTTGTTAGAACAATGTTCTATTAGGATGGTATGATTCTATGCAAGTTAATAAATAAGGACGCAATAAAGAACACAAGAATGGAGATGAATATGTTGAATGATTAATGCTTTAACATCTCAGAAGAGCTCGATAAAGAACTTCGACTGTAGAGGTGTTTAGGGTTTACAATATTGAATGTAAAAAATCAACTACTTATCATGCATACATGCATGCATATTTATAGTAGAACCCTATTAGCTAATCTTGATAATCACTGACCTAATCTAGATAATCACGGATGGACAGGCCCAATCCGGATACAAAACTTAAGGCCCAAGACGCAACACAAACAGACTCAACAATCTCCCCCTTTTGCGTCTTTGGAGCAGAAACCTCAACTTTGTTTAACAACCGAAGACTTCTTTAAAGTCTTGAAAATCCTCGGGATGATAGCAAAACGATAGTACTGGAAAGTAATGTACCAACGCAGCATATCAGTGAAATTTTTCTTGTCAACTTCTGAGTTCTGCTTGCACCGATGTATCAAGTTGATAATGTGCTCCAAGCAGTCAGTAGAAAACAAATGTTTATCTACCAGAGCAAACAAAAGCTTGTGAGCTTCACCTTTCGTGAACATCACAGTAAGATTCGTTGAATCTATCTGTCCTATTTTCATCATGTTCACATCCCCTGGTTTTGGTGTAGTCTTCACAAGTGGCTTCTTGTTCATCACCTTCGCTATCTCCTGATCCATAGTAACAACTTCATGGATGTAGGAGGCCAACATTCTCTTCAGATGCTCTAAAATAGGCTCATATTCCACAGGATTAGTGAGCAGAATGTTGTATAGAAGAATCCAATCATGGAGGTTGAGATTGGGAAGGTCTGCAAGAGAGATAGTACACACCGTGTTTGCTCTACCACGAGTGATCTTGAAATTGATGTTGATAAATCTCCATGCAGGCAAAGGTTTGAGTAACTTGACAGCAATGATCTTTTGTGCGCTCCAATTCAAGTACTGTGGTTGCCCATACTTTAAGTAAAAGTCTATCAGCTCACGATCAACCTTCGGGTGAGGGAAAAGAACCTCAGTAGTTGAATCAAAACAATGGAAAATAAAAGGCTTCCTTGTAATTGGCATATCGGACTGCGAGTCCTTGGAGTTATCACAATCAAACAAAGCAACTGGCTCCAACCAATAGACAGAAGGAAACTCAATTGCCTGATTGATAAGTGTCTCTTTCGTCCATAAGGGAAACAAATCCTTCTTACAGTTCATGGTATCTTCTTCTTCTTTGTTTCTCCTTTCCCTTTCCTCTACTTCCTTTGGTACTTTCAAACTTTCATCCAGCTCTCTGTTTCTTTTCTTTCATTTGAGAGCATCAGCAATGGTTTCTTCTTCCTCGCTTTCACTTTCATCAATGGTCTCCTTTGGCTTTGCTTGTACACCAGTACCTGAAGCTACATTATCCTTCAGTTCGGTTGTGACACTTGGTTTAGCATCTTCTGTTTTCACAATTACTCTCGGTTGAACAACACAAGCACTACTTTCTCCCCCTTGTTTTGGAGGTACGAACCCCTCCGAAACACCCTTCATTTCATGCAGCATGGCAAAGGCAGGAAGGAGTTTGGATGTGAGATGATTACAAATTGTAAGAGATAAAATAGGATCATGAGAACCAAGCAAATTGGTCAACAAGTCCTTCACCTCACCCGCACAGCTTTTATACAAAACCCGTTGGACCTTCAACAAAGAAATTTCTTTCTCAGCTTGGGCTAGCTGCACCTTCTGGACTTCAATAGTGGCTTTGTGTTTGGCCAGTTCCTCCTTCAAGGCACTTTCGGTTGCCAGGGTAGCATGAAGAGAGTCAAAACGAGAATCCACTGATCTTAAAAAAGAAGTGTTCTCGGTTTGGAGCGATGAGCGTACAACATCGAACTTAGTGCTTTCTTCTTGAAGGGACTTAGAAAAGGAGTCCACAGAGGATTGTATTTTCACTGCAGTGGTTTCAGCATGAGCTTTCAAAGAGTCAAGGAATATTTGAGTTGTGTGAACAACCTTAGTAACCTTGGTTGTTTCCTGTTTACAAGACGATGTAGACGCATCAACTGCCTGAGTAGATTTTTCAATAGCCTTTGTGTATTGATCAATAGCAGTTTCGAGGAAGGCTTTAAGAACAACACCAATATAAGCTTTACTATCGTCAAGTAAGCAATCGAGCTTCTTATGAATTTCCTATAAATGTTGAGTTGTGACAGGAGCATCAATATCATCATCAGTCGGAAGCCGGTATGGACTGAAATAAGTAGAGTCATATTCATCATTTTCTCCACCAATGGTAGCACCAGAATCAGTGGAGTGGATAGGGGAAAGAGGTTTAGTGACGACAGGGGTTTCTATTACAACAGTTTCCCCCGTATAAGATGTTGGATAAGGTGTCTAAGTCCATAACTTATTTGGTATATACTTGACCCGACCCGGCATGGTCCATTTGGGTTGCATTTCATCCGAACTATTTATGGATAATTTTATGAGAGTTATACACATATGTTTATTAATATATTATAAGTTATAATATATTAATATGAAGTCATGTTATTTAATTAGTCTTAGTCTTAAATTAATTATGAATTAATTTAGAGATTAAGAGGAAGACTAATTAAATTGTGGGCTATTGTTTTATATAGTGTGGGCTAACACTCATTTGTTAATGGGCTAGGCTTGTATGGAAGTCCATGGAGCTTTTAACCCATGGGTCCTTGGAAAAGGAAAGGTCATGGGTTATTAGGGTTTCACCCTAATCATGTACACTATATAAGCATGCTTATGTTGCATGAAATAGCCACTAGTGTGGTTTTGTGTGTGTGGCCGTTTTTTATGTGTGTATACACTCTCTCAAAGTTTTCCAAGAGTTTGTGGCGATTTGTGATTCCATTTGAGGCATTCACACTATTGGTGCTTGGCCCTCAAACTCCTTAGGAATCAAACTCATCATCAAAAGATATGTAATCTCATCTAATTCTTTTATGTTTAAAAGTACTCCATGCCATGTTAGATAGGTTATGAACCTTGGAAAATTATTATTTTACATGTATTAAGACAAACATAGATCCAAGGTTTATTAGGGTTGCATGCACACTTAGGAAGTGTTAGATTGCTCAAAACCCAACATCAGATACATTGACATTCACTGTGGGGTTTGGAATGGTAGTGGTTATGGATTCTGTAAGGATTAGAGATGATAAAGGAGTTGTGGAAATAGGAATGGAAGTGATGGGAGGTGGTGGTGGGAAAGTTGTTTGTTGAGATGTGACTGGTGGAGTAATAATAGGATCATAGAAAGGTATGGTCTGTTTCGCTGATGAAGGTGGTGAAGGAACTCTGTTGTGATTGGGAGATTCAGTTGGAGTAGGTGAAATGGGAGGAGTGTTACCCCTTGGTGAGACATGATGACTTACCTCTTTTTCATTGTCATCGTCATGTTCTGAACGTGGAGGATTGGGACTTTTAGACCTTTGTGCCATCTTCTTTATCTTCTTTTTCTTTTGATGAGAAGAATCCCCTTCACCAGTCTTGCGTTTCGTGGACTTGGAGGACTTAGACTTTCCATCCTCAGTGGGTTCTTTCTTGGAGATTCGCTTCCCTCGGTTGTTAGGCTTGTCCAAGGCATCCAGAGCAGCCTGCTGTTCTGGAGAATGAACTCTCGGTCCAATGGGTGGAAGTTTCTGATATTCAGACATAACATTACTTCGGTCTGAAACAACCCTATACATGGACTCAAGAATTGATCCATTGTGAGGAAACTTAAGGGGATCCGAAAGAATGATCTTCTTCGTCTGGAAGGTAGTGATAGAGGCAAGCAGAGCATCCTTCACAACTGGAATCTCCAAAGAATTAATCGCTTTCCTCATAATAAGAGTCCAAAATCTTCCACAAGATACTTTAGAATTCATCGTAGATGTATTGAGGCTCTGCACCACCTGAGACCAAATTATTGACCCATAATCAAGATTGATCCCGTTATAGAGTCCATAAAGAAGGGTAAGGAAACCCTTGCTAGTACCGTCTGACCACCACTTCGTTCTGCTAGACCCTTAGTGAGTACAGTGAGCAATTCATTCCATTGAGACGGTAAACATGACTTCTTGACTTTGGTAATGGTAGTTAGCACATCGGTATACCCCATCTCATAAAGCATCGAGAACAATTGAGTCATCGTAATAAAATCCGGCGAGATAACCGAAGAATCGACAGCAAGATGCAAAATTGAACAAAACTTCACCTTCGAAACAAATGCCTTGTTATCGTGGATGACAAAATAGATGCGTTCTTTGTTTTTGTCATATGTCGTAGTGGAATAAACTTGAGATAAGAGCGACATTGGGACAGCTTCAGCCTGTGTTAGGGCTAACACTAGCGGTGAGTACTTCAAACATTCTACTACTTGCAACATGTATGCATCATACAAAAACGAGTTAAGTTCGATGATCATATTTTGATTGGGTTTGATTGTAAGCAATGTTGACGAAGCAGTCTGATCATGAACGGATGAAGAAGTCGCCATTGTTGATCGAAGAAGGAAGATGAACAGTGTATACTTGTCTTGTAAGTTTGAGAGAATTTGTTGTTGGTAAAAGACAAATAAAACGAGAAACCCTTTATATACCATTGCCAGGAGAGAGAAAAATCATGATGATAATGACGTGATCTCTGAAACGTCGCCTGGAAAAGAGTGATGAGACAGTGTGGTTACTCCTAGGTATACGTCAGCACGCATGAGTATAGAGAGCGTTCAAATTCACGCGCCCAAAGCTTATCTTCAATCGTCGTTTGAAATCCCTTGATAACCCCTTGTTTGACTCCAATAGAGAAAACAAAATCCAAACCAATCAGTAACCAGAATGTTGGAAAATTGAAATTTTTGTGCAATAGTGTGACAAAGATAAGGAAATAAGGAAAATATGTATGGGATGTGAGTGATGTCTCATCATAAGACAGAAATCAAGGGATTCCAGGAAAGAATCACATCCTTCAAAGTCAAGAGAGACTTGAAGTGGTTGGGTGGTTTCCCAAAAAATACGATCAACTGTTTTCTAATAAACATTGAAAGTTTTTTTTTAATTATACGGCTTCAGGGTAGCTTATCTTCAACCGAACTTCGAGTCTTAATATAAGACCGAACGTTGGAAGAAGTACTTGTGAGACCGATGTGGTCTATTGAACAAGTAGCTGGGATATAAGTTTGACTGACAAAAAAAGTAATAGAAATCTCAAAAACAAAATAAACTGGGTCTTTTGGGGAAGAAAAGTCTTTGTGTTAGACAATTTCAGAAAAGACCACGCAAAAATAAATGGAGATTTCATTAAGTAACTAGTAAGTTCCTTAATAATTAATTCACCGTCAATTCATTATTGGTGTCAGATATTGGGTTGCACTCAGCACATGGTATATGTATTTAAGATCACAAACACAGATGTTGTGTAACCATAAACCTCAGTGGTAAGGACCGAGAGTCTCAAGGGTTACATTGATGAACTAAAAGTATATGGAGAATATAAGGGAGGTGGCTATAGAATCGAAAGTACCTTCTGCTAGATAGTCGTGGCAAAGCAGAATTTTTTTATCTCGTATGAGAAGAGTAAGGTAGCTCTAGACCGAGTAGATTTGATCAGCTTGATTGGGAAGAAATGATAGGTGTAGATCGAATCATTAAGGCTTGGTCATAGTCGTAGAGACTTAGGTCAACATGCAGCAGCATGCTTCTAGGGACCCTTAACTAGTTCGTATTGAAACGAAAGATACCTGCCTTAGATCCACACTTTATTGTCCTAGTACTTTTATCACTTAAGAAGAACAAAGAAACACACCACATAAACCAAACAAACAAACGAAACAAAAAATATATTTTTGAATTTTTGGAATTTTCTGAAAAAGAATAAAAACAGAAAGATAAAATATCTTAGAAATTTAGAAGTTCTTTGAAAATGAATAAAAACAGAAAGATAAAATATTTTTGGATTTTTGAAATTTTCTGAAAAAGAATAAAAACAGAAAGATATATTATTTTTGGATTTTTGAAATTTTCTGAAAAAGAAGAAAAACAGAATAATAAAATAACTAAATTTAAATCGACTTAAAAACAAGAGAATGTACAGGATACACAACCGAAACCTAATATTAGATGAGTGAAGTGAAATAGACCGAGCGTTCGGTTCATTTCGGTTCCTGAAAATTACGGAGCCAAGATAGACCGAGCTGTCAGTTCATTTTGGTTCCCTAAAATTCCAGAGTCGAAATAGACTGAGTGTTCGGTTCATTTCAGTTCCCAAAAATTATGGAGCCGAAATAGACCGAGCGTTCGCTCCATTTCGCTTGTCTAATTTTTAGTGAGAGATTTGAGGATTCGGTACCGACTCTCCTTTCATCATGCCTAAGCCTTGTAAAATTTTCTTAAAGGTAGCTTCAGGTAAGGCTTTAGTAAAGATGTCAGCCAGTTGATCAACAGATCGAACAAAGTGTACTTCCATATTCCCATCTTCTACATGATCCTTGATGAAATGATATGTAAGTGCAATGTGCTTGGTTTTTGAATGTTGCACTGGATTGTGACAAATCCTAATTGCACTTTCTGAGTCGCAGTAGAGAGGGATCTTCTTCATACTAAGCCCATAGTCTCTTAGTTGACTTTGAATCCATAGCACTAAGAAGTGCAAGATGTTGCAGCTATATACTCAGCTTCAGCTGTGGATAGTGAAACACAAGTTTGTTTCTTGGACTGCTAGCTAACAAGTTTCCCGTCAAGAAATTGGCATCCTCCTGTTGTGCTCTTTCTGTCCTGTCCACATCCTCCTAGATCAGCATCAGAAAAGGCTTAAATGAAGAATCCAGATCTTGCAGGATACCTAAGACCGAGAGATGAGGTTCTCTTCAGATAACAAAAAATATTCTTTACTGCCACCATGTGAGGTTCTCTTGGATTGACTTGAAACCTGGCACAATAACAGACAGAAAACATAATGTCTGGTCTACTAGCTGTTAGATACATAAGGGATCCTATCATTTGACAATATAGTGTTATGTCCACATCAAGTTTTTCCAGAGATGGAGTTAACTTTGTGCCAAATGCCATAGGAACCTTCACTTTTGAATCACCCTGCATTCCGAATTTCGTCAGTAAGTTCTTTGTATAAGCCTCCTGGTTGATGAATATACCTTCTGGTCCCTATCTAGTATTTAAACCAAGGAAAAAATTAATTAGACCCATTGCGCTCATTTCAAATTTAGTCTCCATCAACTTCCTGAATTCAGCTATTAAGCTAGGATTCGTGGAGCCGAAGATGATATCATCAACATAAATCTGAACAATCATCAGATGTTCTCCTTCCTTCTTACGAAAGAAGGTTGGGTCAACCAAACCTTGCTTAAATTTTTACATTTTCAAAAAGCAAGTTAGTGTTTCATACCAGGCCCTCGGTGCTTTCTTTAATCCATAGACAACTTTATCTAGCACATAGCAATGATCAGGGTATTTTTCATTCAGAAAACCTGGCTATTTCTCAACATAGACTGTTTCTTCTAATTCTCCATTCAATAACGCACATTTGACATCCATTTGAAAAACTTCAAAGTTTTTATGAACAATATATGCCAAGAAGATTCTAACTGATTCCAACCTAGCTACTGGAGCGAAGGTTTTCTCATAATCTGTCCCTTCCTCTTGGCAGTATCCTTTCACCACCAACCGAGCCTTGTTGCGAATGACGTTTCCTTCTTTGTCCAATTTATTTCTAAATACCCCTTTCAAGCCAACTACAAAAGCATCTTTTGGTGTAGGAATCAACCTCCAATCTCGGTTGCGTTCGAACTCAAGGAGCTCATCCTGCATTGCTTGAACCCAATCAGAATGATCAAGTGCAGCATTTACAGTTTTTGGCTCAATTTTGGAAATAAACGAATTAAACATACAAAATTCAACTTTAGAGAATAATACAATTTGTTTCGCTTTCAATTGAGAATGAGTAAGAACTTTTTCAGAAGATTCACCAATGATCTGCTCCTTGGGATGGTCCTTTGTCCATTTTACTAACGGAGGATAGTTTGGATCAGATTCTGGATTCAATTCAGCTTCCACCTCTTCTTCAAATTCTGATTGATCATCCTCACCTTCATCAGTTGCATTCTCTTTCTCTTTCCCCCCCTCGACTGGCGAAGTGTAATCTCTGTCAACATCAGAGTCTGCAGTACCAGTGGAAGTTGGTGTCTCCCCTCGATTGACCTATTACTTGTTGGTTTTGGATCAGTACTATCACCTCCACCTAGACCTTTAAGTGTTGAGGAGGGAATAGGAGTCTCCCCCTGAACAGATACTTCGGTTGTCTTTGGTGCTTTGGAGCTCTCCCCCTTGAACTTTGAATCTTTGTTTGGAGAGCCAGTTGATGACGTAGCACCTTTAGGTTCACTTTCCATCTCTTTAACAGCTTCGTCAATGACCTTTTTGAGATTATCGATTTTGTTATCTGCTGCTGTCGCCTCTGAATGAATTGTTTTCTCTGGTTCATCAAACAGCCGAATGTATTCCTCGAACAAGTTGGATATTGGAATTGAGAATTGTCCAGATTCTGGGAATATGTCACCAAGGTCACCTTCAGTCCTCCGAACCTTCTTCATATAATTTTCATCAAAGGTGACATAATAAGTCTCTTCAATTCTTTTGGAGCATTTATTCAACACTTTGTATGCTTTTGATGACAGAGAATAACCCAGAAAAATTCCCTCATCAGCTTTGACGTCAAACTTATTTCGGTTCTCTTTAGATTTGAAAATAAAGCACCTTGAACCGAATATGTGGAAAAATTTGACATTAGGCTTCCTATTATTTGAGATCTCATCTGGAGTAATTGAGAATCTTTTGTTGAGCAAGGACCGATTCTGAGTGTAGCAAGAAGTGCCAATTGCATCAGACCAGAAGTATAATAGTAGTGAGGCGAAACTAAGCATTGCTCTGGCAGCTTCACATAGAGAACGGTTTCGTCTTTCAACAATCCCATTCTGTTGTGGTGTATAACGGGCCGGAAAGTTGTGAGTTATCCCCTTATCATTCAGAAAGTCCTCAAAATCCTTGTTCTTGAATTCCAGACCATTGTCACTTTTCATGTTTCGCACCGTCTTCCTCAGCTGTACTCCCACTTGTTTGATAAATGTCTTGATCTTAGGGGTTGCATCTGACTTCTGCTTAAGAAAGAAAACCCAGGTGAAGTGTGAAAAATCATCTACAATAACAAGAATGTAGTTACTACCACCGATGCTCTTGATAGCCGAAGGTCCACACAAGTCGATGTGCAATAGTTCAAGTGCTTCAACTATCTTCGTGTTTATGCGTGTAGGGTGGCTCTTTCTGCTCTGTTTTCCCATCTCACATGCAACACATAGATGCTCCTTATCGAACTTGAGAAGAGGGAGGCCCCGAACATGGTCACGAAGCACCAATTTGTTGATGTCTTTGAAGTTCAGATGCGATAGGTGTCGATGCTATAATCAGCTTTCATCGGTATTCACCTTTGACAGCAGACAAATAGTTCGTGTACCTCAAATTGGATTTAGATTCAGAGGGTACATTTCTCCCTTACGTTCATATTTCAGCAGAACCTTTTTGGATTGTTTTTCAATTATCTCAGACCCCTCATCATCAAATGATACTTTCAAACCTGTGCCCACAACTAATTGCGACACGCTGATGAGGTTGTGTTGTAATCCTTCTACATACGCCACTTTCCTAATCGAGAAGTCTCCATTGGTTATCATGCCATATCCCTTGATTGTTCCATAGGAATTGTTTCCATACGTTACACACCCACCATCCTTCAGGGACCGAAACTCCCTCAGCTCTTCCTTCCTTCCTGTCATGTGATGTGAGCAGCCACTATCTATGTACCATTCATCATCGAACTACTCGTCACTGATTACCTGCAAACTTAAGCAGATTTAAGAACCCAAAGTTTATTGGGTCCTGGTGAGTCTTTCACAGAAAAAGGAATTACAGTAGAAATATCAACCAAATAAGTTCGTTTAATGAGAGTAGTTTGATCTTTTCTTTTAATTGTATATACCTTAATTTTGGTTTATCTTGTTTAAATTTGAATTCGTTGGTTAGTTTGTTTGATGGCGTGTGGCTCCTAGGATTAGCTGATGATTGCTTGTTATGGATCCTAGTATCAGAAGTTAGCTTTCCTTTTCCTTTGATATTTGTTTTCAAATTTGCTTTTCCTTGAGGTTTGTTGAAACAAAAATTTGACTGGGGACCGAAACTAGGTTAAGAACTAGTAGGGGGACCGAAAGTTGACTTTGGACCGAAGCCAGTCTACGGACCGAAACATGACTTTCGGTTCTTAGACTTGGAATAGTAAAAACTTGGGCTGAAATTTTCTTTTACTATTTCCTTTCCCTTGTACTTTGAGATTTTCTTGGGAGGAATATACTTGAAATTTTGTGAATTCCAGTAACTCTTTCACTCATTTAGATTCTTTTCATATCTTTGATTTCCTAAGCGTCTTTGCTCAGCCAGTTGCTTCTGTGATTTGTGCATGTTGAAGATTTCCTTTTGCGTGTCTCTTTGAGTTTCGGTTGTTTTGACTCGTGCTTTCGGTTCTTCTTTCGGTTCTATAGGAATATCTTTGGTTCTACTGGTTCTTGGTTTGTCAGAACTTGAGGGTTTATTTAAGGGTTCAGCTACGTATCTTCCTTTAACTCTCCAAGAGGTCTACTCATATAAGCCTACTGTTTCGTCTTCATTATCTATAGTAGCTGATTAGAAGAAATCTTCGCACCCTTCTGCATTGTCTTTCTCCACCATGACTCTTAGTTCTGTTGTTTGTCTTGGAGTAACTCCTTTAGCTACATATACCTGATTCAGCACAATTTGAACCTTTTGAAAAACCGCGGCTTTTTCTTTGAGTTTCTTTTCCTTATCCGTTGCTAGACGAGCAAATTCCACTGAATTTTCTGAGATTAATGGTTTCTCATTCTCGGTTTCGCTCTTCATAAACTCAGAGCAATCAACTACCTCATCAACATATATCTCACTCATCTCACTTTCTTCATCAAATTCAGACGTATTTTCTAAGTTTATTTTATTTTTAGAAGCTAGTTTGGCATTAGATTGGTCAAATGAGTGAATTGTGTCCGACTTAATTTTTAACCTATCATTTTCATCTAAAATGTCTTTTAACATACATTTGTGTTCCTTTGAATCAATTAAGGTTTCTATTTTTTCCAGACCAATTTTATATGATACGGACGTCTCTTCGGATGATACTTCTGATTCACATTCTGCTATTATCTCGTCTTCCTTATATTCAAGAAATGGCAAAATCATCTTATGAATTTTCTTTCCTATCTCACAACTTAAATGCAATTGAGCTATATTAGTATATAAACGCTTAGCAATTAAACAAAAAACATTTCTTTGTTTAAAAAACTTTAAATTGTGCCTTTGAAAATAAATGCTTTCATCCCTAGCTCTAACTAACTCCGCTTCCTTCAGCTCAATCCACATTCTTCTTTCCTCACTTTTTGAAGACACCCTGCTGAGTTGGTTAGTTAGGTTCAAATTCGCTAAGCGAGTTCGCATGAGGCTACTACTTAGGATAGAAAATTTAAAGTTTAATTCAGTTAATTCTTCTTCAGAATCTGTTGTTGGGATTTTAAGAAATTCAAGAATAGATTGTACCTTTTTGATCAGCCGATCACAGTCATTGATCTTCTCACTTACTGCGTTGGCTGCTAAACACTTGTTCTTTGTCAGGTTCGGTTCCTTATCTGCACTTTCAGTTGATAGGCCAGCAGTGACAATTAAACACTTTCCAAATGAACCTCCTTCCTTTGTCACATAACCCTTTCCATGAGTGGGCCTTCTAACCTCTTCAACTTCAGAGTCGGTTGACCACACTTCTACGCCACCGAACTCATCTTCCCCAGCATTCTCCTGGACAATCAAGGCATTCATTGAGCTGTTAGTCATCTTCTTCTTCTTGATTTCTTCTAACTTGTGCATATAGTACGCCTCATCATCTTCACCCTCTTTCTCTCAGCCAATTTGCTTAACATGCAATCTTTGGCAAAATGGTTCTTGCCGTGACAGTAATTGCATTCGTATCCAGAGTCTCTTGCAAGCTTGCTCTACTTCTTTTCATCATCCTTTTGAGAGGAGTTCTTCGCTTCTTCTTTAACTTTCTCAGAGCTGTAACTTCCCTGCCAATTTCAGTTCTTGTTGACAGGAAATTTTCTTCTTGCAAACTTCTTCAGATTGGATATCATCAAAGCATATTCCTTACTATTCAGATCACACTCAGACATGTCCGTCTCTTCTTCATCTTTTAGGATACTTTTCCCTTTTGAGACAAGAGCCATAGATCCCATACCAGAGACTACTATTGCTTCTTTGGTTACCACGCTTTCATGGGACTTGAGTATTCCCACTAGTTTCGCTAGAGAGTAGGATTTGAATTGTTCATGTGCTTTCACAGTTGACACTATGGCTATCCATTCTGGTCGCAGCCCATTAATAAAAGTTACTTTCTGCTCGATCAATTTCCTCTCTATTCCATGCTTGATCATGTTACTCAGCAGATGATTGAACCGATCGAAAGTCTGTATGAGTTTTTCCTCTGGTTTTTGTTCGAAAGCTCGAAATTCAGACAATAACAAGGTTTGTATGGAGTGTTCCGAATCATCATCGGTCGAATAGAGCTCGTTCAATCTATCCCAAATTTCTTTGGCTATTGTGCACGAACCAACCAACCGAAAGGTATCAGACTGCAAGGCGAATCTGATTATCCTCGTCCTGCGGCATCTTGTCTACATCCGCCACCAGCTTGTTGTAATCCTTTTGGGACTTGAGAGTTGTGTTCGTTCCTGAGTGAACAAATGGCCCAAGCGTGATAGCTTCCCAGATGAGATAGCCATTGTGTTCAGAACCAACGACGTAGTCTTCGAAGTGTTGAGCCCATACTTCATAGTCTTGAGTGTAGAGTATGGGTATTCTGGTTGTTGATCCAATGCGGTTTGAGATGTTGATGGGGTTTATTTGCGAATCTTCATGAGACATGGTGAGCTAATAGAATCAAACCTATAAACTTGAGATTAGGGTTTTATCAGAAACAAAGTTACCGCCGATATGAAGAAGACGACTTCTATTTATACGATAAAAGTGGAAACCCTAAAGTATTCTGAATACAGAAGGAATGTGTATTGATCACACAATCTCCTTTTTCTTATACCAATTGCTAGAACATTGTTCTATTAGGATCATATGATTCTATGCAAGTTAATAAACAAGGACGTAATAAAGAACACAAGAATGGAGCTGAATATGTCGAATGATTAATGCTTTAACACCTCAGAAGAGCTCGATAAAGGACGTCGACTGTAGAGGTGTTTAGGGTTTACAATATTGAACGTAACAAATCAACTACTTATCATGCATACATGCATGCATATTTATAGTAAAACCCTATTAGCTAATCTAGATAATCCCTAACCTAATCTAGACAATCACGGATGGACAGGCCCAATCCGGATACAAAACTTAAGGCCCAAGACACAACACAAACGGACTCAAGAAAATTGCCATTCACAGTTTTTCTTAAGGATCAAAAGAGTTTAAACAGTTACAATAAATGCTTTTATGAATATTATGCTCTTCAAAGGACTTGAAATGTAAATTGTAGCTTAAAGGGCCAATTTTTTGGCTTTTCGGCCCACTAAGCCCAAAATTGCGAAAAACATGATTTTCAAGGGGCTAAAATGATAAATTCCTCAAAACAGGGGATAAAAAGTTAAACAAGACAATTTCAAGGGTTAAAATGCTTCTCGTTTCCCAAAAAGGATGATAAATGTAAAGTTTTTGGATTTTGGGCCAAAATTGTAAAGTTGCAAAAAGTTTGGGCTTTAACCGAAAAACACTTTTCTGGAAGGGCTGAAACTGCCAAAGAATAAGTTTTGAGCTAAAAAAATATCAATTGAATAAGTATATAAGTCAAAGGTGTCAAGAAAATGATTTAGGGGCTTAAAATGTCTTTTTTTTGTATAAATGACTAAAATTGTTATTTATATTAAAGAAGGGCTGAAAAGGGGTCAGTCCAACATTTTGAACCAATTATTTTATTTTTAAGATATTTGAGTAAAAAAATAAGAAAAGTTACAACTCATGAAAATAGAGAGATGAATATACGTATAATCCAAATATCGTTATAAACAAATCGGTCGGTCTCGTGTCGATACAAAAATAACAATCGTCCAATCAAACCTTCCAACAATTATACAATTCCTAAAACAAGTAAACATTCAAAACTTTGGGCTTGAAAGTCCAATCATGCTTGTTGGGCCTTTGTGACCCATTAACATGATTTTTGGGCCCAAGGAATAATAATAAATGTTATTGGGCCTTTTACGACCGAATTTCATATTTAAGGGACCTCAATGGCTTTTAAGTGCTATTGGGCCTTAGTGGCCCATTAGTATTTCTAATAAGGTCCAAGTAAACAAATACAGGTCGATAATCAATAGTAATCAAAGTCAATTGGGATTTCGTGAGTAATAACGGGTGGCACCAACGTGTGTCGGTAGTAGTCTGTAGTTATAATCAAAGTCTCGTGGAGGGAGAGCGAGAGTTTGTGTATAGATCTATACGGGGGTGACTCCCCTACACCTCAACTGTTCGCTACAGTTAGAGTCAGCCAGTCTAGGGTGACAAAATCTTAAGATCAATTTTGGCGTTCGCCAGGTGCCAAGACAGACGGACTAGTCATTATCATGCATGGTTATAACGACTCATATAAATAAATCCAATATAAATCAAGTAACCAAGGTAAGTCAAAATCATTCACGTAAGGGGATAACAATTCGAACCGTTATATGATATTTTTCTTTTTGAAAAACATTGGGTTTTCCGGGGAAGTTCAACATTTTTCACTGGTACTTTTAATACAAAGTTTTTCAATTATACACATTTTGAAATCATCATTCATATATTTACGGATCTTCACACTTTTATATAAACAATGGTCTTTTCAGAAAATATCGGAATTTCTGGGTTGTTTTCTTTCAAACTACACAACATTTTCATAGCAAACCTGCTTATGAACTCACCAACATTCTATATGTTGACCATTTTCAAAATAACTTGTATTCTCAGGTAACTGGTAAGCTGAAGAGTAGTATCAAGTATTTTAGTTTGTTGTGCTTTTGAAAATTATCAAACATTTTATGTTATGGATTTGTAATGTTAAAACAATGAAGTTGATGTGAACAACGTCAGTTGTAATATATTGATGCATGGTGATGTTTATGTTATGATTCATGTATCTTCATTGTGATGATATTCAATTGAAGTCATGTGAGCCCTTGGACGTTTTCGCCGTCTGGTTCAGGGGTGTGACATCTTTTAACTTTATTTGTGGCTGATAAAGGCTAAAACCCAAGGGCTTTTACCATTAACAGGTGTAGGTAAGGTAAATTCAATAATCATTTGAAATCTGGAACTATATAAACTCTTTTTCCCTCCTAAGAAAGCTTTACACTTTCTGAACTCTCAAAGATGATTATTCTCTTCTTCACCTTCTTGCACTGCGATTTTCTGCTAGTTCCTAATGCTTTTCAAAAATGGTGAAATTTGAAATTTCGAAGAAGCAATCAAAGGCTTCAGGGTCTGGAAGACCAACTGGTTCCTATTCATAAAATAGGAACCAGTCTCCATCGATTGCATCGACTAACTTTCGAGACGTGTTCAAAGATCGTCCCTCATACAACGAAGCAATCCGTTTGATGATCAAGTTCTTAACCTCACACCCATTATTTGGAGCCTTCAACTCCTTCACTGTCGTAGTTCCCCTTCCCACCTTTTTTAAATGTGCATTCTCTGCTTTTTGCACAAACTCAAACCCTCAAGAAGTTCATCTGAACTTGATCGATGATTCTTTAGTTATTCTGACTAAAGCCAAGTACTTGGATGCAATTAACCTGCGTGTTCTTCCTTCAACAAAGCTCTACTCTCCAAGCATGAATGACACAATCTCTACCCTATACTAGATGGGGTATTAGATGAAATTGAATGGCATTGGGGAATTCAAGAAGAATAAGTTTCTTGCAGTGTGGCAATACGTTTGTCATTTTGTGATTCGGAGTCTCTCTGGGAGAACCGGAGGCACTGACAATATGGGACTTAAGTTGTTGGAAATTGTGTGGAGCATCTTCACAAGAAATGTTGTGAACTACAGTCACATTCTATGGGACGATTTTCTACAATATGTTCCCAAGGAGAACCCAAGAGAAGATCTTACTGAAATCACTTTTTCACGCTTTTGGTCCCTCTGCATCTTAGATATCCATAAATATGCGAAGCTTGACATGGGTGCCGACACCAATCTCTTCGCCACATGTGACTTAAAATGGCACACTCTTTTGAAAGACCAATCAATTTTTGGACCACTAAGACTATTTCTTGTACACATCTTGATATATGTTGGACTTGAAACCCAAGAAGTTATAGATTACATAGAGGCTATGTAAGGTATTGACCCATACCATTCATCCCCACCTAATCCCAGTCAGGCGACTGTCATTTCCTCAAAACCCCATTGTCCCTCAAGTACCGCAGTTCCTACTGCAACCACGTTTCCTACTTCAACCTCAGCCCATGTTACTAAAGGACTCTCTCAACCAAAATCTAAGCGTGTCAAGCAACTTGTATCTTCTAAAAAAACGCCCCCGCAAGATAGTCAGGGAAAGGGAAAATCCTCCCTCAAAACGTAAACCCATGATTGTAGAATCCTCTACTGACTCCTCCTCATCTGAATCCGACTCATGACGAACCTGTTAATGTGGATGAATCCACAAGTGATGAATCAGATAACCTCTTTAGAAGAAACAAGCTTAAGATTACCACTAGCCAGAGCCAAATGCGTGACCGAACAAATACCGTTGTCTCTCAAAACACCCCGGTAGTCCTTAGAGCCCCCACAACCTTATTCGCTTCAACCATTTCTAGCTACTCAGATGCATAAAGTGCATCTGTTTGAATCGACCATGGAGACAACACCCCAGTTGGATTCCAAGAGGATCCTATTGGTTCACATCGCCCTAAGGTCTCCAGGGCAATTCACCTTCATCATTTTGAGCCTGAGGAGTTTTGCTCAACCCTTCTTTCTATAATCCAAACACTTGATACACCTACCCAACTACAGGGCATTTCTTCAGCCCTTGCCGGAACCACTCCAAGGCCAAACGTGACTATAGGTCAAGGAGACCAAGGAAGCCTGGGAAATCCTACTCTGCCTATATTACAGACGAGTGGTTTAGGCGTGGTGAGCACAAATGTGCAAGGATCCACGAACCCGGGAGACACCCCGGTGCGAACTCATGGATTTGATGGTTATGTTTCAGATGACTCCTGGACCCGGTATCAAAAGGAGCATGAAATTCAACTAGTTGCAACATATTGGGCAGACACCATCAGCAACGCCAAGATAGTTTATGATATTCTATAGATTTAAAACTGGATGTCTCGCATGGAAGCAACAGTGCAAAATGCTCAAAATCTTCACAATGTTAGTTCATCTAAACCTCCCCTCACTGTAGCCGCACATGGTTCAAATGAAGATTTCACTGCAATTGAGATCAGTTCTAGACCAATGTTTTGTTTGGATGATCTTAATGTCGATGAAATAGAGCAGCCTCATCACTCAGATGACTTCGTAATGATCTTTGATGAAGATGAAAAGTCCATTGGATCTCAACACTCCACCTCTAAGCTGAAAGAGAAGAAAAAGAAGAAGAAGAAGATGGCAATTACTACCAAAGAATTTCCTAGTCTTCAAGATAAAGTGGATAAGATTCTTGCCGCAGTCACATCCCCTTCACCGCAACAGACTGAAGTTGTTGGGCCGCAGTCCCTAGCAGAACGGATTGAACGCGTTGAAACTAGGGAACAAATAGCTATTGAAAGGATTTCTCTTAAATTTGAAGTGGGTATTAGAGCCCTGGATAATAACAGAACTGTTGTCAAACCCCAAAACCGGAATGGTGGAAACGTTCGCGGGTGGAGGACGTCATGTCAAGTATCACGAGATATGTATATGGTAAGCAAGTAATGAACAACCATTTCATTTAGAAAGAAAGTGTTTACGATGTATGTGTTCAAAAAACATAGAAGTCATAAACAAATAACAAAACAAGACTTGAAGCTATAATGCTCCAGCTTCTGAAGTCCCTGCACGAGCACCTATCTAATAGTCTCCTGAGAATACAAGTTATTTGAAAGAGTTGATCAGCAATTAAGCTGGTGAGTTCATAAGATTTTAGTGATATGAGTAAGCTGTAAAAATGTGGTTAAAATGTATATGTAAAGTGATGTAAGCTGTAAAGTGTTGTTTTGTAAAGTTTGCCTGTTCCTCTAGAAAATCATATATTTCCTACTTAAAACGGGAGTTGAGTAAAATGACACTACAAGCCTTTCTATGCGTAATAAGTGGGTACATGTTATATATACTTGGGGTAAACAAACAATCGATAATGCACATCTGCCCTAAACCTACAACCCGACGGGGTACAGTAAGTAAGGTGGATAGCACATATTCCATTGGTTGTTAGATCGTTGTCATATATAACCTTGGTGTATTCACTTGTTACTCATGGAGTTATTTGTAATGGTTCCTTTATGTCTAATGGAGAGTTCCTTTTAAGAAAACCTATATTTCTTATAATAAAATATTGCCTATGGTGACTACTTTTATAATAGCTTTGTTTATACTACTATATATAATTTGATATCGAGTAGATAATAGATTTGGTGACCTCGGTGTAAACCCACATCCAACAGGAACAGGACGTACAGCAAAGAACACACATCCTATTACCTGTCGAATATTAGTTTTATATGTAGACATGGTGTATAAACTAAGGTGTTATAGAGTTAACTCACTTAAAGTCTTTAAAACTGTACCGGCTTAATAAAATGGATTAAGCCCTTAACTGGGAAATCGCTAGTTTTTATATCAAAAGTACTGACTTTGAAACGAAAGTTTTGTACTAGAAAAACTGTGCATTGACTCTGTGTCCTATGACCTGATCCATACCTAGTACCCTTATGATGACTTAATGTATACTAAGCATAAATATATATAGATTCGGGTAAATAATAGATTGGGTGACCTCGGTGTAAGCCCACATCCAACGGGAACAGGACGTACAACGAAGAACACACATCCTATTAGCTGTCGGAATCTACTTAGCATATATGTATCCTATAGTGTATACATTACGGAATCATAAGGTTAGCATCATGGTCCTAACTTTTTAAAAGTATCCTTCTACCAAGACTCGATTGTTTTGAAAGCAGTCTTCTACCAAGACTCTATTGTTGTGAAAGCAATCTTCTACTAAGACTCTACTGTTATGAAAGTATTCTTCTACCAAGACTCTACTGTTCCTTTGTCAACTGAAAAGTACATTCTCCGTAGTTTATAACCCATCTCGATTAGAGAATAGGTTAACCTTCAAGTGTTACCGACACTTTATGAAAGTAATGGGAGAAATGAGTACCCTGATGTTGTTTATAATGACATATGGAGGTACTAACAACCTAAAAACATATGTGTTTTATTAAGGTCATAATGTGATAAGAAATTCCCATACTAAACGTTCTCCCTACGAGAGATTCTGGGAATCAAGGTTGACTTTCGCAATGAGTTGCTAGGCCACGTTATCCACATTAAAGTTATGAGATCACGTATACCCAATATAACTACCACAATGTGTTGTGGTTCATTGGTATAGTTAGATCCTGAAATTGTTCCATGCTATAGCACCTTATTATGTTCTGTTCTATTCTATTCTGTTTTGGTATTGTTCTGTTCTTTTCTGTTATGTTATGTTATGTTCTGTTCTGTTATGTTATGTTATGTTCTATTCTGTGTGTTTTGTGTGTGCTTCATTGTACTAGAATTAATGAATGGCATTCTCTTAAACTATACCTATAATAGCTTACTAATGCTCTAACTGGACTGTTACTGAAAAGACTCATTTATCTAACAAGTTATGCTTATACTTTAAAAATGGAGTTTTGTATAACTATAAAGTAACATAACCTTTAAAAGAGTTTTGAAATGTTTTAACAACTTATAAAATAACATAAGTAACATTTTGAAAGATGTTTATAACAAACATTTACACAATTATCATTGTGTTCAACTTGTATTCCCCCCTTAAAACAATTAAAATAGTTAAAAGATTCATTCCGGGGTATGAACTCACCTTATGTGGGTGGTTCAAACGGGTATGCGTGTAAGGATGAAAAGTTCCACGAATGATGTCCCGAGACACAATAAGTCCTAAATGACATATAAGGATACATATTGACATAAATACAGTGTTTACAACATTGGTCTGCTGGACGAGTGGTATTTCATGACGGTCTGCAGACGTCTGACGATAAGGCTTCGGAGGACAAGTACTCTTCACACGAGTACTTCGGGGGTTTAGAATGCGAAAGATAAAGTTTAGGTTTAGGTCGGACCTTCGATACGAATGACGAAAGTTTTGAGAACCTGTCGATCGAGGCGTTAGAAACATATGGCTTCAGTATGGTGTGGACCACGCCAACTCATGACGAAAGAAAACATCAGACTCTATACCGAACAAAGTTTTGGTCAAATGAAAGGAACGTCTGATAAACGACGATGTATCCCTGGTATGATTTGTACTGTACTCCTAGTATGTTCAACAATGTACTCCTTGTAATTGATCTTGAGTTTCCTGTTTTCTATTTTGAAATTAACACTCCTATGTATCGTACGTCTATGTGCGCATACATACAAATAAAAGTGCTTTACTAACTTGAAAGGATACTTTTATACTATGATCCCCCATGGTACCACTACCATCGCCCATCATATACAAGTCGTGAATACTTAAGATGATTCAGGCAGTCGACTGAGCATCTCTTCCTCAACCAATTAAGGAAAGGGGACCTAAGCGGAGTCGCTCACTCTAGGTTTGCAACATCTCAGTTGCGCACAACCCTGATGTATATGGCGAGTCATAATAGCTTCTCTAAGGGATATTTTAATTCTATTGAATATTACGACCTATTTCAACATTTGAGTTGTTATAGTTACTTTTAAGTGTCATCCCCAATTATTAATCTTATATGAATATAAATTAATTTTAAAAGTAATTACTATTTTGAAAACATACCACTACTCGTCGACGACTCCAGGGTAGATTCTCCTACGGTGATCATCAGAATACGTCCATCCGTGCCTGAGTTCTTGATTATTGGGCATTCCCTCTTAATGTGTCCATTCTCACCACAGCCATAACATGCTAAGTTTTCTTCAGCTCCGAGGACTTGGGAGATCGGTTGAGCTGGTGCCCTGCAGTAACGGACTGTGTGTCCCTTTTTGTGGCAATTCAGACACTGCATTTCTCGACACACTCTAGTGTGGTGAAAGTTGCACTTTCCACACTTTAGAAGGTTTCCAGCATAACGACTGGCAGATGCTGAAGTAGTAGGCATCGTAGCGGCGTACATTGTACTTGCTTGTTGCTCTTGTGAGATGTCTTGTGTTGTTCGCTTCTTCTTTCTGTTGTTCTCCGACTCTTGATTATAATCCTCTTCCCTTGATGACTCGGGAATAGGGACTTTTACGCTATGGCGGACTCCATGATCGATGAGTCGCTGAGCTAAGCGTTTAGCACTATCGAACGTGGCTGGGTTAGAAGATAACACATTTCCTTGGGTCGGAGCAGTCAGACCCTAAATGTATCTCTCTATCTTCTTTTTTTCCGAGATAATCATCTCGGGACATAGAGCTGCTAGTTCGCTGAACCGGTCCGTGTAGGTCACTATGTCTGAGCCGACCATAGTGAGATCCCACAGCTCTTGTTCTAGTTTTTGAATCTCGCCTAACGGACAATATTCTTCCCGCATTAACTCCTTTAGGTTTTCCTAACCTGTGGAGTTTGCCACTGATAGGGTCAGTGACTTAACATGGTTGTTCCACCATTTTAGGGTCTTGCCATCGAAGGTGCAGGCAGCAAACTTCACTTTGCTTCCTTCGGGGCATGAACAGATTTCGAAGACTGACTCTGTTTTCTCGAACTATTGCAGGAGGGAAATGACTCCTTCAGTCCCTTTAAAGGACAGTGGTTGACATCTGGTGAATTCCTTGTAGGAGAACTCTCCCTGGTGCATAGGGACCTCACCTTGAGTAGAATCGGTAGGCGCTTCGCCTCCACCTGTACTGGTGGAGTGAAATTGTGCCATGGTTGTTGCCACAGCCTCGGCCACTGCAGCGTTCAAAGTTGCATCGATTTGTGGAGAAGGTATGGGAGTTATCGGAGTAGCGTGTCTGGGTGATCTGCGAGGAGGCATCTTTGCTAAAACAAAACAAAGATGAGACGGAATAAGTCTATAGCAATGGACACAAGCTGAAAGTTGGAAAGACAATGTTATCCTAGTTCTGGATGTATCAGGTCCTGACTTCCACAGGGTTCTAGGAACAATTCATAAATGAGTCTATACCTAATAAACTGTATGAATTTGAAATAACTATCCTCGAATGAATATCTGTTTCCTGAATAACTGTTATCAATTGCATGTATGAAAATAATTCTAACACATGAAATGTGAGCAGTGTTTCCACTCGCTGGCTAATTTAACCTAGTTAATATTTATTAGTGTGACGCGTAAGACGTTTTTGGTTACTTCGGCTGATATTTCCTTGAAATCTTCTCATTGGTTTGTCCTTGTTCCTCCTAAACTCTTCTATTGTCTACTATGAGGAAGTGGTTACGTTTATTTGGGCTTGTCGTGCGAGAATGAAAGTGATTAAAGAACCTATGAGCTTTAAGGTAACTTTATGGGGTGATCCTTACGGAATCTTCCTATAATTATACTAGGTATACCAATTGGTATTATATATAATTGAAGATCAAATAGACCTTCGAACAATTGATCCCACCTCAACACTACTTCCTTAAAAGGAATGGATTGCGAAGCGTCGGTCACAGATTCTATGTCTATAAGGTCCTGATTATATATAAAACTTTATGAATATATGCTGTAAGATTATAGGCCTATCCGCAAGGGTCTTTTAAGTTATCACATAAGTTATGTATCTGGACTAAAATACTCCTATAGTATCCTAACATAATGTACTTGTTATGTTCTAGACTTGTTATCGCGCTATCGTATCATAGAATACTCCCATAGTACTCTAATTCTAACTGTACTTGTTCTGGCGTTCTCTTGACTGGTGTTCTGGTAAGTTTTAACCCTGTTGCAACACCACATCATTCCCAAACACATGTTGGTCACATCTCAAATGAATATAGTTGATCAGGCTATATTGATCCTAGTTATGATTACATAACTATTCAGGTTGACGATAGTGTCCAACCTCTAAGTACTTTTAGTTCTGTTCTCCTCGTGATCCTAGTTCTATTGTGTGCATGTATGAGCAAGTAGGTATATTTTTATAACTTGAAGTTGTACTCTAAAATATATCATTATCCAGAGCACTTAAGCCCCATTGTATTTATAGACGTATATCTTTTATCGGTTGATATACTTAGTTCACTATAAACAATGCTTTGATACCAATCTGTCACACCCCAATACCAGAACGGCGGAAACGTTCGGGGGTGGAGGATGTCATGTCAAGTATCACGAGATATGTATATGGTAAGCAAGTAATGAACAACCATTTCATTTAGAAAGAATGTGTTTACAATGTATGTGTTCACAAAACATAGAAGTCATAAAAAACAACAAAACAATACTTGAAGCTATAATGCTCCATCTTCTGAAGTCCCAGGACGAGCACCTGTCTAATAGTCTCCTGAGAATACAAGTTATTTGAAAGAGTTGATCACCAATTAAGCTGGTGAGTTCATAAGATTTTAGTGATGTGAGTAAGCTGTAAAAATGTGGTTAAAATGTATATGTAAAGTGATGTAAGTTGTAAAGTGTTGTTTTGTATGGCATTACATTATAATAGTTTACAGTAAAATGACACTACAAGCCTTTCTATGCGTAATAAGTGGGTACAAGTTATATATACTTGGAGTAAACAAACAATCGATTATGTGCATCTACCCTCAACCTACAACCCAACGGGGTACAGTAAGTAAGGAGGATAGCACATATTCCTTTGGTTGTTAGATCGTTGTCATATATAACCTTGGTGTATTCACTTGTTACTCATGGAGTTATTTGTAATGGTTCCTTTATGTCTAATGGAGAGTTCCTTTTAAGAAAACCTATATTTCTTATAATAAAATATTGACTATGGTGATTACTTTTATAATAGCTTTGTTTATACTGCTATATATAATTTGGTATCGGGTAGATAATAGATTGGCTGACCTCATTGTAAACCCACATCCAACGGGAACAAGACGTACAGCGAAGAACACACATCCTATTAGCTGTCGGATATTAGTTTTATATATAAACATGGTGTATAAACTAAGGTGTTATAGAGTTAACTCACTTAAATTCTTTAAAACTGTACCGGCTTAATAAAATGGATTAAGCCCTTAACTGGGAAATCGCTAGTTTTTATATCAAAAGTACTGACTTTGAAACGAAAGTTTTGTACTAGAAAAACTGTGCCTTGACTCTGTGTCCTATAACCTGATCCATACCTGGTACCCTTATGATGACTTAATGTATACTAAGCATAAATATATATAGATTCAGGTAGATAATAGATTAGGTGACCTCGGTGTAAGCCCACATCCAACGGGAACAGGACGTACAGCGAAGAACACACATCCTATTAGCTGTCGGAATCTACTTAGCATATATGTATCCTATAGTGTATACATAACGGAATCATAAGGTTAGCATCATGGTCCTAACTTTTTAAAAGTAGCCTTCTATCAAGACTCGATTGTTTTGAAAGCAGTCTTCTACTAAGACTCTATTGTTATGAAAGCAGTCTTCTACCAAGACTCTATTGTTATGAAAGTTGTCTTCTACCAAGACTCTACTGTTCCTTTTTCAACTGAAAAGTACATTCTCCGTAGTTTATAACCCATCTCGATTAGAGAATAGGTCAACCTTCAAGTGTTATCGACACTTTATGAAAGTAATGGGAGAAATTAGTACCCTGATGTCGTTTATAATGACATAAGGAGGTACTAACAACCTAAAAACAAATGTGTTTTATTAAGGTCATAATGTGATAAGAAATTCCCATACTAAACGTTCTCCCTACGAGAGATTCTAGGAATCAAGGTTGACTTTCGCAACGAGTTGCTAGGCCACGTTATGCACATTAAAGTTATGTGATCACATATACCCAATATAACTACCACAATGTGTTATGGTTCATTGGTATAGTTAGATCCTGAAATTGTCCCATGCTATAGCACCTTATTATGTTCTGTTATGTTCTGGTATTGTTCTGTTCTGTTATGTTTTGTTCTGGTATTGTTCTATTCTGTTATGTTCTGTTATGTTCTGTTCTGTGTGTTTTGTGTGTGATTCATTATACTAGAATTAATGAATGGCATTCTCTTAAACTATACCTATAATAGCTTACTAATGCTCTAACTGGACTGTTACTGAAAAGACTCATTTATCTATCATTGTGTTCAACTTGTATTTCCCCCCTTAAAACAATTAAAATAGTTAAAAGATTCATTACGGGGTATGAACTCACCTGATGTGGGTGGTTCAAACGGGTATGCGTGTTAGGATGAGAAGTTACACGAATGAAGTCCCGAGACACAATAAGTCATAAATGACATATAAGGATACATATTGACATAAATATAGTGTTTATAACAACTATATGAAAGGAAACATCTTCCGGGGCTAGGAAACACCTTAACCAAGTGTTGGAATCACATGTCATTCAACATAGGAAGGTATAAAGGCACTTATATGAGTTTACTACCATGAGTTCACGGCCCAAGGGAGTTTACGGCCGTAAACTCATGGTTACTTATGGGTTATTGCAAGTATAAAAGCTAGGGAATTATTTAGGGACATTAGCTTTAGCCTAGGATGAGAAAGACCACTTCTTTTGGCACTTTTGGGGTGTTCACGGCCCAAATGAGTTTACAACCGTAAACTCATGGCCAAATATTCTTATGAGGGTCCTAAAGGTCATAAACAAGCATTCTAAATTCATGCATAAGCCCTTGGAAGTGTTTGTGGCATCAAAACACCCCTAACTTGAGTTTACGGCCCATGGACCATTTGGCCTTGTGTTTGCGGCCGTAAACACTTATGGGTGTTGTTATTTTGGTTGTTTTGGCTCCTCAACACATCATGGTAAAAAGCTATGCTAGTCTCTTGGCTTAAGGGTGGCATTTAGGGCATTTTGACACTCTAAAATGGAGTTCACGACCCAAAAACTTCCTTGGCCGTGAACTCACTTTTGGTCCTTGATTTTAAATTATTTTGATGCCTAAACATGTCAAGGTTTGTCCCTTGTTTGGTTTCCAAGGTCTAGGGGATATTGGGTACACTTTGGCCCTTGAAATGGAGTTTACTCCCTAAGGTGTTCTTGGGCGGTAAACTCACAGATCTTGGTGTTTTCCTATGATTTCTAGTGTATTAAGCATATACAAAGCTTTAAAACAACACTAGATAGAAGTACTCACTTTCCGAAACAAAAGTCCGAAGATCCTTGAGAGAGAATTTGGCTTTTCTCTAGTTGGAATTGTAACTAATGAATAATTTGGTTCAGAATTCTATATATAGTCCTGGGATTTTTGGCAGAAAATATTTTATTTCCGGAAAGAACTCTAATATCATACAGTTTTTGAATAACAGAGTTGCACAAGACCCAAGTGCAACCTCTCTCATGATATTTCCTTAAGTGTAAATCCTGAATTGCTCAAACTTATCCCAAAAGTTTGAAAGTTAGCAGCAACAGACTTGGTTTCTATATATGTGGAAATTTTTTTGGGTTGTCACAACTGTTGACCACAAAGAATTCATGGTGACTGCCAAACGCCTAATCAATGAAGTATCCGCAATCAAAACTGAACTGCAAACAACAAATGTAGATCAAGCAGTCTAATCAAAGAAGCTTGTTGAGGAAACTCACGATGCTTATGAATCCACAATTGTGGTCCTTCAGTCCACAAATAACCAATCACGACGCTCTTTATCTGCTAGCTCACATGGCCAGGAGATCCTAAAGCTCACAAAGGAAATCCACAACCTCTTTTTCAACACTTCTATTCCCAACAATCAGCAACTAAGAGAAGTACTCAAATCACAGTTTAATGACGTCTTCTAAAAAATAGACGGTCTAAAGCAGTGGTTTGAGGAGCAACAAGATGTTTCTTCCTCAAAAGGGGGAAGTGAGAATGCAAGCTATCAATCTCCTCCAATTTAGTTGTCGATCAACATCAGTATCATGAAGTACTTCTAACCGCGGATCAAGTGAATACTCCCACTCCGGTGCCATCTCACCATTCTCAACCGCAACATCCTTCTTCATCGCATCAAAAACAACAACACTTACCGCATAAAGAACACTCACCAATTCAATAAATCCATCAATCCCCACCTTGTCAAGAAACTCCACCACATTTTAAAAATCTGGATCCAACCATGTCATCCGAACACTCCAATGACTCCCCCGCAACCCGACAAAGGGAAAAAGACAGGAAAGCAGCAAAATTTGCTGAAATGATCTGGAGAGAACATAGCTTTGATATGACGATGGATGAAACTTTGATCAACTCGTGGGTTAATCCTACAAGAAGACAACTTGATGATGATGGATGAAACTCTGATCAACTTGACGTATGTCGAACCACCTTCAGATGGATATTGGGATATCCCAATTTCTCCCAATGCCAAATTCTTCACTGTCTTTGAACCCTTCGACCACAGTCTACCTATTAAACAAAGATTTCCCCTTGAGTTTGAACGACTCAGTCGTGTCCACGCCAAACACAGATCAACATTTGAAAGTATCTGGTCTAACGATAGACCCTCCGGAGTCACGAGATATAAGTGTTGGATTAATGACTAAGTCCATAACTACAATTGGTAAGACTTGACCCGACCCGGCATGGTCCATTTGGGTTGCATGGCATCATGCACTTGGATAGACTAAATGAGATAAATAAGACACTTATGGTTATTAATATATTATCAGTTCTAGTATATTAATAATAAGAATAATAAGATTATTTAATTAGTATTGATCAAGAATTAATCTACGATTAATTAAGTGATCAAAAGAAGAGTAATTAAATATATGGGTTGATTGTGTAAATCATCCATACTTATATAGTGGGCTATTGCTCCACGGATTATCTAGTTGGGCTAAAACCCATATGATGCTTCATGGATGCTCCATGGTGTTTTTGTACCCATGGATCATGGAAATGAAAGACCATGTCAATTAGGGTTTACATGGTGTAACCCTTACTATATATGCATCTTTTTCTTGACCAAAATCAGCAACTAGTATGTGTAATAGAAGGGCTAGCCAATTTCATGAAGTGTAGATTTCTCTCAAGTCATTCCATGTGTACTTGGTGTTGTGTGAACCATTTGAGGTGTCACACTTGAGGCACTAGGCACTCAAGCTTCATGAAGACATTCTATATCAAAGAGGTATGTATTCTATCTTGTTATACTCATTATTTTGTACGCTAGATTAGGATAATACCTTGGATGTTCATAATTGCATGTATAATAGTGAAAACAGAGATCCAAGGTATTTAGGGTTTCATGTACACTTAGGAGTGTTAGAATGCTCAAAACCCAATACTGGTATCAGAGCCTAGGCTTGTTTTCTTGTTATACTTGCAATAGTAGGTGGAAAATCGAGTTTTGATGCTGTCTGCCTAGCAGACTCGCTGAGTCCATGAATGGAATCGACGAGTCCAAGGCAAAATGCATCCAACTCGCCGAGTTGGTTCGTGCACTCGACGACTTGTACCCCTAGACAACATATATTCAACTTTTTTGGCCGGAATTGGACTAGGAACATTACCCTAAGATGTTTTTGGACTTATAAACTTATTTTTGATGTGGTAATGTTCATGCTAATCCAATTTTAAAGATAATTGTCAATAGATTCATGTTTTGTATTAGTTTAAGGTTTAGACTAATTACATGGAAAAGTTTGATTTGAATTATCTTGTTCTTATGAGTTGCTTAGATTAATAGAAAAGTTGTGTGAAATAGTTGTTTTCAATCCATTTTAATCTAAGAGTTGATTCCAAAGTGTGTTTTTGTAACTTGTCCTCAAGTTATATGAAAAGTCACATTTAAGAATCATAAAACTCATAAAGGTTAGCTAAGGTTACAGAAATGGAGAGTCTAGTTCTAATTAAATGGTTTTATGACTCCATAACTTGTCCTCAAGTTATGGAGGTTCAAGAGTCTCTTCATTAAATAATAAGTAATAAAAGATGTAACCTTAATTAATTTCATAAGTTACAAAATAAAGAAAAGTTAATTCTTTTATTAGTTTAAAGTCTTCCATAACTTGTCCTCAAGTTATGGAACTTGAAGAGTTTTTAATTAAAACTACTTTACACTCATAAGTTATGGAATTAATTAGTTTTGAATAGTTTCAAAACTTGCCCTCAAGTTTTGGAATTTGTAAAGTTTTCTCTTATGAATACTTTAATTTGAAGTTAGCCCTTAGAATTTTAAAAGTTAAAATTCAACCCTTATACTTTATAATATTATAAGTTAATAATAATAATAATATATATATATATATATATATATATATATATATATATATATATATATATATATATGTATAAGAGCAAGTCAGTCTTACCGTTAGTAGGCCTCATTCACGAAGCCGGTCTATAAGGGGGGGTATTAGGTTACTGCCTATAAAATGGCAGTTTAATGGGTGTCCACTCTCACCCACCGCTTCCTTGACTGGTGGAGGGTCGTTAGCCGAACGGGTAGGACAAGGACTAGAATTCTCCCTTCATGAAAAGTATTAATGATAAATACTAAGTAACTAAACCATTTATAAATACCCATTCTTAGTTACTTAGGAAAAATGTGAATAAGGTGCTAATCCATGAAATTACACTTTGCACTTTGTTTAAGTCGGCTAGTGGAGTGTGTGCGGTTAACCAACACACTAACTCATATTTAACAAGGTATGCAAAGGGTAACTTAATGTTTATCATAGTATCGATGGAGCGTGTGTGGTTAACTGGCACATCGATAGAGGGGTAAAAAACTTAAGGGTACCAAGTAATTTGCATGGTTACTTCACACCTTGTTTTGTGATCCTCGGCATCCCAGTCACAAAACCTGAAGGGCACACTCGAGATTGAAACATGCCATTGAAAAGTTCAATGAATCTCAAAGATCTAGGAGTTTCAAATCCAATTAAAACCTAATAATACATTTCGTTTATCTTGGTGGAATGTAGCACCTGGTTCCTGGTACGTAAAATTTATCCTGGTAATTGTCATTTTAGCCTTAGACTCGGCGAGTTGTAGGTCCGACTTGCTGAGTAGGGACGCGGTCCGGGGGCACGTTTAAGTTGGCAACTCGGCGAGTCCATATTCTGGACTCGGCGAGTCACCGCTGTCTGTTGAAACCCTAAATTTCAAGGGTTTGCACCCTATTTAAACACTCATTTCCGCCCCAACCTCGCCCCCATTCACCCTCAGAGCTCCCAACATCGTGTTTGCCCTTTTCCTTGTGAGATTGAAGTGTTTTGGGTGTGTTCTTGAAGTTTTTTGAGGAGAAAGAGGAGTAGATCAAGAAGAGGAGAAGGAGGCCAAGCATTTTTGAGACATCTCAACGTTTTCCTTGAGGTATAGCTCGTTTCCCCTCGGTTTTCAAGCTTGTAGTCCCTAATAGCTTCATGAAAGTCCTTTTTGAGCCATTCTTCAAGCTTGTTTGTGCTTGGTGGGTTGTAATAAGTTGTTAGCCTTTAGATCTAGGCATGATTTAGTCCCTGGAGCTTGGATCTACTGCCTTTATGGAGTCACATTGCATGAAAGTCCTAGATCTACCCATTTTGGTGCACTTTGAGCCCTAAAAGCTTCATTGGTGATTATCTACATGTAAAGTTGGAAACTTTACGTGTAAACCAGGCCCAAGGAACCCAGATCTACGAATGGCATGGACTGGATACAAGCAAAATTGCGTGTATAGTTTTTGCTTGAGACAGACTTAGCGAGTCGTTCATCTGACTCGGCGAGTCAGGTCGCGAGTCCCCGGGTTGTTCCCCTTTTTGTGTTGCGAGCTGGAGTGGTGAGTCATAGGGTATGACTTGGTGGGTTGGAAGCCAGACTCACTCATGAAGTCACTCGGTGAGTCATTGCAACGACTCGGCGAGTTCACGGCAATCTCCTTGTCTCAAGAACAAATCGGCGAGTTATTCATACAACTCGGCGAGTCACAGCTCAGAGTGTTCTTCGGATGAAGATGAACTCGGTGAGTTGTTCATACAACTCGGCGAGTCGGATGAAGGACTATTGGCCTTGGGTATAGAAGTAAGACTCGTCGAGCCTACGCTTAACTCGACGAGTAGAGACGGACTTATGGCCAGACTAAAGGAAAGGGACTCGGCGAGTTGGCTAGCCAACTCGACGAGTATGGTCAACTGGCAGTTGACTGTGACTTGACTCATGACTCGTTAAGGGTAAATGGACAATTTACCCTGAGGGTGGTTAGCAGTAATTGATGAAGTGTTTGGTGGGAATTACAGTCGGAGGATTTCCGAAGCAGTAGCAGCAGCAGCAGACATACCTTTCCCACACAGATCAGCAGCTACTTCGAGGTGAGTTACCTTCCAGTAGCGGTGGGTCTAAGGCCACAATGTCGGCCCACCAGTAGGAGACATATGATATATTATTGTCTCTGTGATATCATCTAGGTTTTCTACTACCTGATATGTTATATGCTAGCATGATATGTTATATGTGATAGTAGTAGAGTTCGGTTGTTAGGACTGGAGGGTAGTCAAACACCCCAGATACGTCTGACAGTATGTGATGTTATGTTTATATGCTAGCATGATCTGTTATATGAATTAGAGGTAGTAGGAGGGGAGCAGTCCCCGAGTTCGGTTGTTAGGACCGAATGGTAGTTCAGACACCCCAGATATGTCTGATAATATGTTATGTTATGATATGTGATAGTAGTAGTAGTAAGGGGGTGAAATAGTCCCCGACGTTTGGTCGTTAGGACCGAAGGGTAGTCAGCACGCCAGAATGGCTTGACACGAGTAGGACGGCACCCCAGAATGGCCACATGGGTAGGTCGGCACCCCAGAAAGGCCGTATCGGGTAGGTCGGGCACCCTAGAAATGTCTGGCAGTATGTATGATATGTGATTGTATGGTATGTGGTACGATGGGGGAACTCACTATGCTTCGTGCTTACAGTTTTCAGTTTTGGTTTCAGGTACCTCTTCTTCGAAAGGGAAGGAGCTGGCGCGGTAGCGGCACATCACATACACGCCTTGTATTCCGCACTATGAGATCTTCCTGGGGATATGTACTCTGACATTGTTATGATTTATAAAATGGTTTCCAGACACGCAACATCTTTTATGAAATGATATGATCAGTGAATGTTTTAATTCTAATGTGTTGCAAAGTATATGTTTTAAAAATGAAATTTTTGGCTCGTATTTTTGGGATGTTACAAGTTGGTATCAGAGCCCTGGTTTGAGGGATTCGAACACACCGTCGGGGGTGTTTGAACTCAAATCGAGGGATTAAAAGATTATGGAAAAATAAAATGTTTTTAAAAAGGCTAGAAAAGGGTACTAAGAAAGAACAAAGTGTGTGTGATGTGCGCGACCGGCCAAGCTCAAGTAAGTATTCCCCAATGTACCCATACAAGCTTATGTTATGCTTATCAGTTTTAGTAGAACCGCATGATAGAATCGGACTAAGGATCTAGGAGTGATGCCTTATGTGCCTGCTTTATGTGCTTCAGTGTGTGAAATGTTGCATGCTATAATTGAGTAGACAGCAGTAGGATGGCCTGTTTAGGTTATGCCTCATAGTGCGAATTTGGCATTGTATGCTTGTTCAGTTTTTCTCTACGAGGATAGAGCTGCTTGAGATTGTTTCCTTTATGTCCAAATATTGTTTGCTTTGTGCTATGTAGGCTTTGAAGTGATGGGAGTCAGTTGTTAGGTGAATACGTTAAAGTCACATGTGATCAGGGTTGAATAATCTCAGAGTGTTGGTGTTGACCCTATTGCGTAGCTCTTTTTTGAGTTCTAACCGTGGTAAGGATGAGTCCCTCACTCGAAGGATTATCCGAGCCTCGTCACATGTGATTGTATTCAGGTAATAGTTAATTGGCATCACCAAGAGGCCTTCAGCAACTGAGGACTAGGTTGGGTGGAGTCAGAGGCTCATAGGGTAAGCCTAGGGTAAGAGTAGCAGAGATCAGCGGTAGTGAAAGGGACCTAGTGGAGTCAAGGCAGTCCTTGGAGAAGGTATGGATAGATGTGGAAGGTAGTATGGGCCCGTACTACTGAAAGCAGAGGATCTGTACCCGAATTGAGGAATGCCAAGATAAGACCAGGAAACTTGTAGTAGATGTGATTCCTCAAGGAGTATCAGTATCACTAACGGTTGTATTTATGTATTGCAGAATGGTGGTACTACGTTCGAGGCCGATAGATGGCGGTTCAGGAGAGGGGTCAGGTTCGGGATCAGGCTCCGAGCCAGTAGATGAGGGAGTACGCGAGTTCATCGCGTCAGAGATCACCAGAGGCATCCTTGAGTCGACCCCCATCATCTTCGGGTCGATCAAGGAAGGGATATTGGAGTTGATGGAGGATCGCCTCCGGGCATTCAGGAGCGACAGGGCATCTAGCCTGTCGGGATCTCGCACGCTATTCTTCAAGGACTTTCGGGGCAGTGGTGCGCCAGATTTTCATGGGGCGAAGGACCCCATAGCTGCCAGGCGATGGATTGTAGACATTGAGTCTGCACAGTTGACTAGCTTCTGCCCTGAGGGGTCGAAGGTGAGATTTGCAGTAAGATGTTTGAGGGATCGAGCTAGGGATTGGTGGGAGTCCGTCGGTGACTCGTTGGGAGCCTCGGCTGTCGAGGCTATGACCTGGTCAGACTTCGTGACCAGGTTCAGGGGAGAGTTTGCGCCAGCTGTCGAGCTTCAGCAGCTGGCCAGGGAGTTCCTAGATATGAGACAGACGATGGAGACTGTGGCGGAGATTACCGCCAAGTTCCGGGAGAGGGCATTGTTGGTGCCCCAGTACGCGGGTGACGAGGATATGAGGAGGACCCGCTATGATTGCCAGGGCAAGGATTTGACGAGGATATGACGAGGATATGCTACGAGCTGATATTCGGGAGCATGTCAGTTTTTCAGCTTGCCCTACCCTAGACTCTATGATTGCCAGGGCAAGGGAGAGGGAGAAGAAGCCCAAGGGATCCGATGGTAGGCCGAAAGGCCAGTCAGGACCGAGCTGCTACAGGAAATGCGGCAAGCCTCATGAGGGGGGATGTAGACTGGGATCGTCGGGCTGCTATAACTGTGGCAAGACGGGGCATATCAGTAAGGATTGTACTTCCCCTGCACCCGTGATTCAGTCATCGGAGTTGTTGTGTTTCCACTACAACCAGAGGGGCCACAAGAAGGCCAATTGCCCCCATTTGACAGCATCAGCGCCAGTGAAGGCGCCAGCTCCAGCTACCCTGCGGATTACTGATGGACGGCAGGGCAAGGCGGGGCTCCAGTGGTGATGAGCCGGGCATTTCAGCTGACTACAAAGGAGGCACGCACCACACCCGATGTGGTGACGGGTATGATTCTTTCCTTCTATCTTATTTTATGATGTTATGTTATTGATTTGTGCTCTGTGTATATGCATTAGGATCGTTCCATGTGAACGGTATTCCAGTTCAGGTGTTGTTCGACTCGGGTGCCACCCAATCATTTGTTTCCCTTGCGCTTAGCAAGAGGTTTACTGAGTCCTCGGGTGTGTTGGATTGCCCTTTAGAGGTAGAGATTGCCGATGATCGATCGGTGTGAGCATCAGCAGTGTTCAGGGATTGTGTTTTGAGGTTATTTGAGGAGCGTTATTTGGTGGATTTGGTTCCCATACCGTTGCGGGGGAACAAGCTGATTATAGGCATGGATTGGTTGAGCCCTAATGGGGCGGTGATAGATTCCGCACAGCAGCTAGTGCGGGTCAGGACCCCAAGCGGGGGAGAGTTGGTGATCCACGTCGAGAGGCCATAGCGTGGACCTATAGTATGTTCAGCAGCAAGAGCTAGGCGCTACCTTCAGTAGGGATGCGTGGGGTATATCACGTATGTTATGGATACCCGGGAGACGGGTAAGGCGATGGTGAGCAAGGTTCCAGTGGTACGAGACTATGCTGATGTGTTCACGGAGGAGCTTCCTGGAATACCTCCGGAGCGCCACGTAGAGTTCAGGATTGACCTAGTTCCTGGTGCGGCTCCGATAGCCAAGGCACCCTATCGGTTGGCTCCTCCCGAGATGCAGCAGCTGTCTACGCAGCTGCAGGAGCTGCTAGACAAGGGATTTATTCGTCCGAGCAGTTCGCCCTGGGGAGCCCCGATCCTGTTTGTGAAGAAGAAGGATGGGTATTGATTATCGGGAGCTGAATAAGGTAACGGTGAAGAACCGTTACCCACTCCCGAGGATTGATGATCTCTTTGATCAGTTGCAGGGAGCATCTTGGTTCTCCAAGATCGATTTGCATTCAGGCTATCATCAGATGAGGGTTAGAGAGGAGGATATACAGAAGACCGCGTTTCGGACGCGTTATGGCCATTATGAGTTCGTGGTGATGCCGTTTGGGCTCACCAATGCTCCTGTCGTGTTCATGGACCTCATGAACCGCGTGTGCAGACCGATGTTGGATCGGTCTGTGATAGTTTTGTTGGATAAGGTGTCTAAGTTCATAACTTATTTGGTAAATACTTGACCCGACCCGGCATGGTCCATTTGGGTTGCATTTCATCCAAACTATTTATCGATAATTTTATGAGAGTTATACACATATGTTTATTAATATATTATAAGTTATAATATATTAATATGAAGTTATGTTATTTAATTAGTATTAGTCTTAAATTAATTATGAATTAATTTAGAGATTAAAAGGAAGACTAATTAGATTATGGGCTATTGGTTTTATATGGTGTGGGCTAACACTCATTTGTTAATGGGCTAGGCTTATATGGAAGTCCATGGATGATCCATGGAGCTTTTAACCCATGGATCCTTGGAAAGGAAAGGTCATGGCTTATTAGGGTTTCACCCTAACCATGAACACTATATAAGCATGCTTATGGAGCATGAAATGGCAACTAGTGAACTACTGTGTGTGTGCTTGTGTGTGGCCGAAAATACAAGTGTGTATACTCTCTCAAAGTTTTCCAAGAGTTTGTGGTGTTTTGTGATTCCATTTGAGGCATTCACACTATTGGTGCTTGGCCCTCAAACTCCTTAAGAACCAAACTCATCAAAAAGGTATGTAGTCTCTTCTAACTCTTTTATGTTGAAATGTTCCCCATGCCATGTTAGATAGGTTATGAACCTTGGAAAATTATTATTTTGCATGTATTTAGACAAACATAGATCCAAGGTTTATTAGGGTTGCATGCACACTTAGGAAGTGTTAGATTGCTCAAAACCCAACAGTGGTATCAGAGCCTAGGCTTGCTTGTCTGATACTTGATGCAAAATCGTGAAAAAGGTTGAAATTGTTGCTGTATGGTTGATGGACTCGCCGAGTCCATGGGGGGACTCGCCAAGTTCAAGGCAAAATTCATCCTACTCGGCGAGTAGGTTCGTGCACTCGGCGAGTAGAATGATCAGAATGCAGAATTTCGACTTTTGCTGCTGGAAATGGACTAGAAACATTACCCTAAACTGTGTTGGTGTTTTAAAACTTGTTTTAGTTGGTCTAATGGTTGTTCTAATCCATTTACAATAGCACATATCAAAATTCCATATTTTTTATGTGTTCATATAATTCTTGAAATTTTGATGATCATGTTCATGTTCTTATGAATTTAGAAGATGGTAGGAATTATTTGCTAAATTGTTTAGAATTAATTCTTGATCATTTATGTGTTTTAATGGAGTCCATAATTTGTCCTCAAGTTATGGATATCCAAAGGTCACTTTTCTTTAACACACACATTTAAACACATAAGTTACATGAAAATGAAGAGTCTTCATTTTATGAACCTTTAATTCATAAGTTATGAAATGAAAAGTTTTGGATAGTTACAAAATTTGCCCTCAAGTTTTGGAATTTGGAAAAGTTTCACACACTTTAATAAACTTTAATTCCAACACTTAGAATTTTAAAAGTTAAAATTCAACACTTATACTATTTATAACATTAATGGTTAATTATATATATATATATATATATATATATATATATATATATATATATATATGTATGTATGTATAAGAATAAGTCGTTCTACCGTTAGTAGGCCTCATTCACGAAGCCGGTCTATAAGGTGGGTATAAGGTTGTTGCCTATAAAATGGCGACTTAATGGGTGTCCACTCTCACCCACCGCTTGCTTGATCGGTGGAGGGTCGTTAGCCGAACGGGTAGGACAATGACTTTAAATTCTCATTAAAAGTATAATGAATATTATAAAGTAACTAAATATTTTTTTATTTAATTCCCAATCTTTGTTACTTTAGGAAAAATGTGAATTTGGTGCTAGCCCATGGAATTCACACTTTGTACCTTACCAAGTCGTTGGTGGATCGTGTGTGGTTAACTGGCACACTAACTTGGACTAGTAAGGATCACGAAGGGTGACTTAATGTTTGTCATAGATCAATGGAGCGTGTGTGGTTAACCGACACATTGATTGGGTGATAATATTAAGGGTACCAAGTGAATTGGTATGGTTATTCACACCTTGTTTTGTGATCCTCGGCATCCCAGTCATAAATTTTGAGAGGGCACACTCGAGATTGAAACATGCCATTGAAAAGTTTAATGAATCTCAAAAGATCTAGGAATTTCAAATTCAATTAAAACCTAATAAATTATTTCGTTTTTCATGGTGGAAATTGGTGAATCGTCATTCGCCTACCTTCAAATATTTTATAGCTTGGATTACGGCATCCCTCTTCTAAATTATAAAATATTGTGTTGGGTCCTAGCCTTAATATTTCATATTGGGTGTTATATTAAGGACTTTGAATCAACTAACTTGATTTTCTCCTATTATAGATGTTTGGTTCAGACAACTATGATCTTCCCAAATCTCTTGAAGATGGTGTCCCTCAACATCATGCTTCACTTCCTCCACCTCCTCCAATTATTCTCCCTCACCCACAAGTTCTTGAAAAGTTTAAACTCACTCAATCCCTATTGGCAAGCAAAGTCTATGTGTGCTCACATCTTGGAGATAAAGTCACATATTGACAAGCCGGGAGAGTTGGGTGTCAAAGTCTCGTGAAGGTTGGATGTTCAATCACTTTCTTAGTAACATAGTGAGTCTCTGTGGGACTACTATGATACAGACTATGACATGACGCTCCATGATGTTATCTATTTGCTTGGTGTTGTGGAATCAGCAATGATTTGGAACACCAGTAAAGCAAATTTCATTAAAAGAACAACTTCCCAAGTCTTAAATGGACATTGACAATGGTAGCATTGGATATCTAGAAAGGCATTTCTCTTCCCAATGGAAAGGGATCGGCTATAGTCAACTCGGTTGACCAAATGGTAAAGAGAAAGGCTAAGTCTGAGATAGTCTCATGTGCCATTACCAAAGGGTCCATGTGTTTTGTTGCCAAAGGAAGGGGCATTGGTTGCGAAGCTGCCCTATTCACCTGAAAAGTCCTAAGGTTGATCAAGTCAAGAGGTTTGACTCTACTTCGGGTAAAGTCCACTATCTAACTCTATTAAGTTCCTATTTGGAGATTCTTATTACACAATGTGAATGGGTCACATGCTGATGTTTTTAAGAATCAAAGAAAAGATAGGAAGCTTAAAGTAAGTATGTGTTGATTCTGATTGCAAAGGTGGGTTTCGATCGCATGGTTCGGTAATCAGAATTTTGAGCTGTTGCTTAAGAGTTATAATATATTGCTTAGGAATAGATAACAACAAGGTTTTCATGTGGATTGTAAGGATAAGTTTTTCCGCAAAGTTTTAAAATAAAAAAAGGGTTTTAATTTTATTTATTTTAAAAATATCCTTACAATGGCATCTGTGGAAATTGTTGCTTATATGCTTCCAGTAATAGCAATATTGGAAAGTGGATTTGATTCCTTCATTTGTGGTAGTGTCTGAATTTACCAAATGAAGAAAGTTTTTCATCACCCAAGTTTCAATTGGACAGAAACTTGGAATCATACAAGTTGTATTGTATGATGAATGAGAATTTTCATCTTTGAAAATTAAGACTAATTCTTGGATCACATGTCTATGTGAGTCAATTGAAGGACTAAGGAATTAGGTACACTGGGTGTGCGTTGGTCAAGGTCCACCACAAAGATTGATTTGTCATGATTTACTAAAGATTAGTAAATATGATTATACTTATGAGGTTAAGTATAATTCTATAACATTGGAAAGGTTACAATGTATGACAAAACAAATGAGAAGAATCAAATTAGGCAGAAAGAAAAAAGTTTCTCAAATCTGAAAGGATGGGAGAGTACTTTAGTATCATATTTCATGATCATCTTAACGATTATGAAACCATATCACAAATTCATACTCTAAGGACGTCTTAGTACATTGTTATGGCTAAGAAGAGAGGTCCTGAATTGTTGGATTGGTTAAAATCAAGAAGATGAGTCATACTTCGTTCCAAAACAATTCTTAGAGTCATACTCCAAGATTGTAACTTTGAGTGACATAAAGGAAGATTTAAAACACTTATCAAATGTAAGAGTAAAATGTTTTCTGCTCTTGTACATTTGAGATTGGTAAGTTGTGATGTCTTGGATGAGACAAAGACCAACTAAGACCAATTGTGTGAAGTGTTAGTCTTGATAAGAATCCGCACTATCCCTTGAATATTTGTTTTGTCAAGGAACGGTTCTTGACTGGGGAAACTTATATGTCAAGGGGGCAGTGGGAGCCTTAAAGATCCTGAAAGAGTTTCAAGATTTAATCAAGAGTAAAGCCTGTAATTTATCACTAGCACACGACTTAAGCTTTGCAACCTATCGTGTTGACATAATTCTTATTTCTGTACCTACTTCAAATAAGTTGAATTTGGATGTGAGTTATTAGAGGTCAACTTGGAAGCATTTGTGGGCCTTGTGCTACCAAGGTGACAAGAAACTAAGATTGAACAAATTTAATCCATGTAAGGCTGAATTTGTCACTAATCTTATCTTGTGATGATGGTTTTGAAAAATTCACATGGATAGGAACACATACACTATAAAATCTAAGTGTCATAAGGTTTATCTCCGATTCATGAAAATGATGGTGAGGAAACGCTTTCACTAAATAGATTTTACGTAGATATCAATTGTGTTATTTGCATTTTCAAAAGTCGTTAGTGGAGCGCGTGTGGTTAACCGGCACACTAACATGGACTTGTGAGAAATGGAAAATGCCTAAGCGATTGAGAGTATGATTACGGCATCCCTTTTCATAGTCCTGAAAATTGTTTAGACACACATGTGAGCTATCTAAGAAAGGGTGTATGAATCTAAATTTCAGAAGTCCAGCAAATTTCTAGAAATATGTCAGAGCTAGTGGGAGAATAAGTGTTATGCTGATAATCATCATGTTAGTGGGAGCATGATTATTACGTTTAGTGTTGCAAGTTAGCAATGTTAATTATAGAAAACAAAGTTTTAATTCGTGAAGTTGCAGGGGTTGAAAAGTTTTTTTACTATAATTAAGGGAGAGGAAATTATACTTCATTTCAATTCTAAAGCTTAGATTGAGATTTTAATCATCTTTAGTCAAGAATATATATGAATTTTTTGTTGGAATGGTTCAACTTGAAGAAATTCTATGTATATTGCGTTTTCAAAATTTGATTATGATTACGGCATCCCTCTTCATAGTTAAATTTAAAAAACATGGCAAATAAAAAATATTGTAGCAAAAGACTTGTCTAGTATCATGTCTTTATGTCAAACATCATGAATGGTGTCCCATATGCTTCGAATATAGGATCGATTGCATGTGCTATAATATTCATCTTTTCTAAATTTTCCAAATGCTTAAGGCCTTGAGAGGGGAAAAGTCTAGAACTGGAGATGACTAAAGTGATTAAGCAATTGTCGAGGACGATCTGAGGTTCGCCGAAGATTGGTTGCTTACAGAAAGTTGAAAGTATGATGTAAGTTGTCGAAAAGGACCATATTGACATATTCTGAAAAGAAGTAACTCTTGTTCGGAAGTGATAGTCAAAATGGGACTATGGAAATGTCTCCATAGGTGGATGTTATTCAATCTATGTAAGATTAGAAAACCTTAATGCAAAGAAGGATGTTCAAAGCAATGTACTTTGAATATGAGACTTCCGTTCCATAGAAGTTGACCTTCTTTGGAATACTCTGTAATGACTGGTGACAAGGTTTTGGTGACTTTGTGCATAATCATTACAAGAGGAACATTGCATAAAAGTTTAAAATCTAACAATTTTTTTTTTGGTAAATGATAGGAATCGGGGATTCTCACATTTACAATAAGGATTTGGGATTGTGAAATGAGTATCATTGGAATCATGTTCAATTGATCTACATCACAATGTAAGGATCACAGACAAACATAGTGTGCATACTTGGAGTATGGCATAACTATTGTTTAGAAAAACAAAGTGTACATGCTAGGAGCATGGGACGACTGTTGTTTTTATTCAAGTCTTAAGTTGATTGTTTGAAACATTATACAATGAATAATGTAATCAATATGGTGATAAATAAAAGGTGGTTCTATTTATATTCAAAAGGGTTCTGAGACCATATTGGATTCGATTATTATTGTGTTTCACTTTGCATGTTTTGACTTCCAAAATAGCTAGGTTATTCTTTCCGAATGACTAAGTTATTTAAACACTGCAAAGTCGTTCATATGTTGGAAGTAGGTATGAATCAAGACTGTCATGAATCGAGCTTATAGATGGCTAAATGGGTTTAATCATAGTAATGGTTGCTACAACATTCACGAGTGGTCATAAGTTATGAGTATTGGAATAAACCCATGCTCACTTGTATCACTTCATGGAATTTATCTCGAGTGATCGTGAGACGGTAATATCATATAAATCTTCAAACCTAGAGATATGAGTTGTTACCTATGAGTTGGTTGTGCATTGATTGCACGTAAACGCATCAGTAACTTGATGTTATAAAACATGCCTTTGTGTACAATTCAACAAGTAGTAGAACAAGCATATGAGTCGAAGTTTATCTGTTCCTTCTAGAAATAGAAGCGATATCTGGGCCCCTCGATGATTTTTTTGTGACCTATGTACCGGCCGGTCAGAACTAAATTGATGTGTTCGATTAATTTCTTTGTCAAACAAATCGAAAATCGGGAAACAAACTGCTGGACAATAAGTACGACGTTGTTCCATGTATTTTTCCGGCTAATATCATGACAATAGAGGATTATATGATCACTTATCTAAAATGGGGCTTCATAGTTCAACAGAGTTTTCGAGAGCTACGATTGCTGGTTGGTTCCTGAAGTAACATATGCAAATATAGTTATTAGACTTATCCAAGTGGGAGTCTGTTGGATAAGGTGTCTAAGTCCATAACTTATTTGGTATATACTTGACCCGACCCGGCATGGTCCATTTGGGTTGCATTTCATCCAAACTATTTATGGATAATTTTATGAGAGTTATACACATATGTTTATTAATATATTATAAGTTGTAATATATTAATATGAAGTTATGTTATTTAATTAGTATTAGTCTTAAATTAATTATGAATTAATTTAGAGATTAAAAGGAAGACTAATTAGATTATGGGCTATTGGTTTTATATGGTGTGGGCTAACACTCATTTGTTAATGGGCTAGGCTTATATGGAAGTCCATGGATGATCCATGGAGCTTTTAACCCATGGATCCTTGGAAAGGAAAGGTCATGGCTTATTAGGGTTTCACCCTAATCATGCACACTATATAAGCATGCTTATGGAGCATGAACTGGCAACTAGTGAACTAGTGTGGGTGTGCTTGTGTGTGGCCGAAAATACAAGTGTGTATACCCTCTCAAAGTTTTCCAAGAGTTTGTGGTGTTTTGTGATTCCATTTGAGGCATTCACACTGTTGGTGCTTGGCCCTCAAACTCCTTAAGAACCAAACTCATCAAAAAGGTATGTAGTCTCTTCTAACTCTTTTATGTTGAAATGTTCCCCATGCCATGTTAGATAGATTATGAACCTTGGAAAATTATTATTTTGCATGTATTTAGACAAACATAGATCCAAGGTTTATTAGGGTTGCATGCACACTTAGGAAGTGTTAGATTGCTCAAAACCCAACAGTGGTATCAGAGCCTAGGCTTGCTTGTTTGATACTTGATGCAAAATAGTGAAAAAGGTTGAAATTGTTGCTGTCTGGTTGATGGACTCGCCGAGTTCAAGGCAAAATTCATCCTACTCGGCGAGTAGGTTCGTGCACTCGGCGAGTAGAATGATCAGAATGCAGAATTTCGACTTTTGCTGCTGGAAATGGACTAGAAACATTACCCTAAACTGTGTTGGTGTTTTAAAACTTGTTTTAGTTGGTGTAATGGTTGTTCTAATCCATTTACAATAGCACATATCAAAATTCCATATTTTTTATGTGTTCATATAATTCTTGAAATTTTGATGATCATGTTCATGTTCTTATGAATTTAGAAGATGGTAGGAATTATTTGCTAAATTGTTTAGAATTAATTCTTGATCATTTATGTGTTTTAATGGAGTCCATAATTTGTCCTCAAGTTATGGATATCTGATGGGATTAAAACAACTTTTAATCTAAGAAGATCGATTAGATCTTGAGCAAGTATATGAATATAAAACAGTTAACAACGCAATAATAAGAACAAACAGCTTGAATCAAACGTGTCGAATGATTAAATAAAATCCTTAGAAGAGCTCGATTAAGAACATCAACTGTAAAGGATTAGAAGATTACAAGAACGATTACAGAAAAATATAATACTCTTGATCAATCGCTGTATCGATAGTCTCTAGCATCTTAACCTAATATGCATGCAAGCATTTAACTTATATACAATACATAAAAGGCTCTCGGTTGGACAGGCCCAAACCGGAGAATAAAAGGCTAATCTAATGAGCCCAAAAGACGCAACATCAAAACTCTTTTCAGCCCAACAATCTCCCCTTTGCGTCAATTTGGAGCGAGACTTTCACTTCCTACTTGGGCTGGCGGCTGAAGCTGGTACCTTCTTCTTCACGGTACTAAACAGACACTTGGTTATGGAAAGGATGGTCTGTCTAAACCGGATGTACCAATTGATCATATCATTGAAGTATTTGATATCATCAGCCGAATTGTCTTTACACTGCTTGATGATGAATAAGATGTGCTCCAAGCAAGTTGTAGTGTAAAGATGTTTGTCAGCTAAAGCGAAGAGACATTTCTGTCCTTCGGCTCTAGTGAACATCACAGAGTTTCGCCTCGAATCTATCTTGCCCATTAGCATTTGATTCAGATCACTGGCCGATCCCACAGGCTTGACTTTCGGTTTCTTCTTAAAAACTGTGGCAACCTCCTGATCCATTAGGGCCACCTCCATGATGTAGCATGCCAGCATCCTTTTGACATGGTCTAAGATGGGACCATATTCGGCTTCGTTTGTCAGCAGGATGTTGTACAAGACTATCCAATCATGAGGGTTCAGATTGGGCAGATCCGCCAGAGAGATCATGTGAGCAGTTCTTGCAGATCCTCGGATAAGCTTGAACTTGACGTTTATGAATCTCCCCACGGCAAAAGGCTTCATCACCCGAACATTGACAATCTTCTGGGCGCTCCATATAAGGAATTGAGGGCGAGCGGCCTCCAGGTAGAAGTTAATGAGCTCCCTGTCAAGCTCATCGTTCGGATGCGGGACTTCAGAAATGTTAGAGAAGGCGTGGAAGATGAACGCCTTTCGAGTCAGTGGCATATCGAACTGCGAATCAATGGTGTTGTTGCAGTCGAACGATATTACCGGCTCGAGCCATAGTATGCTTGGAGTCTCTATGGCCTCTTTTATCAACCGATCCTTGGTCCAGGCAGGGAAGAGCAACTTTCGGCTCTCAAGGAGATCGTTGGCTTCTTTTTGTTTACGTTCGGCTTCTTCAGCTTCACGTGCCACACGACTGACATCGTCATCAGTATTGCGACTGTTCTTTCTCTTTAACATGTCCGCAATAGTCTCCTTGTCTTCATCTTCATCTTCATCTCCATCCTCTGCTATGTGTTTGCCCTTGTTATTCATACCCGAACCCGAGGCATGACCAGTTTGGGGTGGTTCGGTTGTGTGAGTAGCGTTGGAGGACGGAGGTGGTTTCGATCCTTTCTGCTCTTCTCCCCCTTGTTTCGGAATGGACACGAAACTCGGAAGGCCTTCAATTTTGCTTAAGAGGGCCATGGCCGGGGAGAGCTTTTCAGCGAGGGTGCGCCTCACCGAATGATTAAGGATTGGGTCGTGTGCTTCCAGGATGTTGGATAGAGCCGCGTGGACATCCGAAACACACGTCTTGATGACTTCCCTCTCGGATCGAAGAGCTTCCAATTGTTGTTCAGAGTTGGAAAGCTGCGTGCTCTTGACCTTTAGGGCAGTTGTTTTACTTGCCAGAACGTCCATCAGAGAGTTCTCTGCCGCAAGATCCTCTTGTAGTTTTGCCAGACGGGCATCGATGGAGGCACGGAGTGCCGAGTTGTCGTCGCTGAGGTTTTGGCGGAGGGTAGCGAACGAAGTCAACTCCGTCGAGACGAACTTGGCCAATTGTTGAACAATCGGTTCAAGAGTCGTCTTTGTGGCATTGGCGCTTTCCTGCAGAGACTTTAGCAGGTCCGAAGCGTCGGAGAATAGTTTATCGACTTTTTCGGTCGCTGCCTCACAGGCTCGGGTGGAGGCGTCTATCGCAGCAGTTGCTGAGGCTACTGAGTCATGTTGAGCCCTGGAGAAGGCATCAACGATCCTCTGAAGGGCAGCTTCAGATAAGGTGGACTGCTGGTTTGAAGAGGAGGCGAGAAGTTGATCAACCTTCTCGTTAAGATCGCGGAGATGCTTCTTTGTCACTGGAGCATCATCCTCCTCATCACTCTGAACTTGAAACGGACTATAGTAGACCGAATCAAAGTTCATGTGATCACCACCAAGGAATTGATCATCGCCATCGGAGGCGTCTTCTGGAGATTGAGGTGGTGGTGAAGCTGGGGGTGTTATGGGTTTAGTTGGTTCAGGTTGAGTAGGTGGGGGGTTAATTTCGGGTGGTGGTTGTGTATGGGTTTCGGTTTGTGGAGGTTCGGTTACGGGAGGGGTTTCGGTTACAGGTGGTGTTTCGGTTGAGGTGGTGAAAATGGGTGGAGGTATAGGGAATGAGGTTGGTGGTATAGTAGGGGTTATGGTGGGAATGGAAATAGGGATTGTGGGTGGAGGGGAAGGAACTGGGGATTGGTGAAGTTCCATCTCCGGGGTTGGGGACCGAGGGGGTGTGTTGCCTCGTAGAGGAGAGACATCGCCTTGTGATCCTTCAGCGTCCGAACTCTCAACCTCGGATTCACTTGATGAGGAGGAAAGGATTAGCTTGCGCTTTTGTTGGGTCTTCCTCCTTTTCGGTTGTGGTGACGAAGCAGCCTTCGGTTGTTTGCGCTTCTTGGGAGAAGGTTTTGGGGCTTTGGATGGTTTCTTCCCCTTGTCTGCCTTTTTACCCCTGGCCACCGGTTTGTCGGCATCATGAATTGATCGCAGCATGTCCGGTGTCAGTTCCCTCGGACCAGATGGCCCTAACTCCTTGATCGCCTTGATCATACTGCTGTCTGATGGCACACTACCATACATCGACTCCGGGATAGAGCCAATGAAGGAGAATTTCGATGCATCGGATACGATGATCTTTTTGGTATGGAAGGTACCAACAGAAGACATTGGGGCACCGTCAGCAGTTGGGACCTCAAACCTGTCCATGGCCCATCTTGTAATCAAGATCCAGAACCGGGCCAGCGACACTTCAGAGTGGCGAGAAGTGGAAGAAAGGCTCTGAATCAGTTGTTGCCAAAGGACAAACCCATAATCGAGGTTGATCCCGTTGTACACCCCGTACATGATTGACAGGAAAAGACGACTGGCTCCGTCCGATCCTGAGCTCCTCTCAGATAGTCCCTTGAAGAGAACTGTAAATAGCCCATTCCACAGGGGCGGTAGGCATGACTTCTTGAACCTGGCGACGGAGGTAAGAACTTCCGTGTAGCCCATATTGTAGAACATGTTGTAGAGCATACCAACCGGAATCGTCTCCGGGTGAACACGCGATGGGTCAGCAGCAAACCCAAGCATGGTGCAGAAGCGGGGACGAGAAATCGACGTTTTGTGTTCCGCCACTTCGAAGAATATCCTGTCGACGCCCTTGTCGTAGTAGGCCGTCGCATAGACTTGAGATAGAGCCACCATTGGCACCGTCGCAATTCTGGACAATGCGGGAGCAAGCTGGGAGTACTTGAGGCATTCGATAACCGGCGACATGTAGGGATCATAGGCTAGTGGGTTCAGATCAATCACGAGGCATTGCTGAGGACGGATTGGAAGAATTTGAGAAGTAGCCTGGACGGAAGAGGATTCAGCCATTGTTGCAGGTTGGAGAAGAAGATAACCGGGAGAGAGTTTGGAAGTATTTTTGCTTTGGAAATTATGGGGCAGTAAAGAGGTAAAAGGTGGTCTGGATGGGTTTTTATAGTAGGTGATAGGAGAGAGAAAGATCGATTCAAATCTCTTATGGAAATACGGAAGAGTTTTTGAGTGACTGATTGGTGACAGTTGGGACGTGCGATGATCACGTAGGAGAGAGAGTGTCAGATTCCTAGGATCACACCGCCCAATAAGCGCCGGTTCAGAGAGAGGAACCGTTTCCATTTCCACACGCGCCATTAATGCCAGATGGATGACGCTTCAATACTGCACACGCGTCCAAATGTGTCAGAAAAAGCGCGGCCGCTTCAAATTCACGCGCCCTCCTTTTTACCGTCGTTTGAATATCTATCCTTTGAACTTCCGCCGCGTCAGCAACTTTTTGTCTTTATGCCTTTTGTTAATCAGCTGTATTCAATTGAGGACCCACGTGGCTAATTTTTGGCCACAACTTCATTAGTAATCCCTCAGTAATAAACCAGCCTGTAAAATAATTAGTAACGGAATTTTGAAAATCTAGGATTTTCGTGCAAAGAGTGTAAAAGATAAGGAAATAAAGCAACTCTTTTTGGAATAATCTGTGATGTCAATTATGACACGAAACTGATGATCCCGGGCACGAATCTCTTCCTTCAAGATCAAGAAAGACCTCAAAGTGTTAGTGTGGAATCCCGTTGAATTACGATCAAACATTTATTAATAAATGTTGAAAGGCTTCTTTTAATAAGGCTAATTATGGGTGGTTTCGCTTTGATTCAACAATTCAATTCTTCATATAAGAACGAAAGTGAACAAAGTACTTGTGAGACCGGTGTAGTCTGTTGAACAAGTAGGGTAGAGTAGATTTTTAAGTGACTTGGTTAAGTATAAAATCTCAGATAAAAAAAATTATAACAGGATACCATGGGAAGAAACGTTATGGTGTGTAACAATTTCATTGGAATCAGGAAAAAAAATTGAGATTTCATGAAGGTACATTCGTCAATTCATTGGTGTTGAATTTTGGGTTTCACTCAGCTCGTAGTGGCACGAAGCTAAGATCATAAACACAGATGGTGTGTAACCGTAAACCTCAGCGGTAGTTTCTGAGAGTCTCAGGGGTTACAGTGATGAAGCGAATGTTATGGAGAAGTGTAATGGGGATGGTGAAAGAAGACATAGTACCTCTGCTGCGAACAAAAGGACCAAGCAGGAGACTCTGAACTCATGTGAGAAAAGAGTGAGGTAGCTCACGATTAGAATAAATGAGTTAGCCTTATTGGGAAGACAAGGTTTGTGTATACCAGGTCATGAAGGCCATTATTCAAAATCTTATGAGGCTTGGGACACATACAGCAGCATGCTTCTAGGGACACTTAAGTAAGTCATGAAATATATCCCCATAAACGAATGAGCACACAAATAAATAAAATATTGTTGCAGTTTTTGAAATTAATAAAAAAAATTAAAATAGTAAAAAAATAAAAAAATAAAAAAAATAAAAAAAATAAAAAAGTAAGAGTTAAAATAAAAATAAGACTAAAAAAAATCTGGAAAGAAAAAAAATTGTAAAAGTTGAAGAACCGAACCCGAACCTTCGGTTGGTTTCGGTTCAGGAAAATGTTGAAAAACCGAACCCGAACCTTCGGTTGGTTTCGGTTCTTGAAAATTTTGAAAAACCGAACCCGAACCTTCGGTTGGTTTCGGTTCTTGAAAATTTTGAAAAACCGAACCCGAACCTTCTTGAAGTTCCGGTCTTTGAAAATTTTTAAGAAACCAAGAAGTTTAGAGATAAAAAAAACTTGTTACGTAAAGAAAAATAAATTTTGCACAAGAAATATACAACACAGAAAAACTACCTTTGAAGTAATGAGCGAGTCAGATGGTTGAACCGAACCCGAACGTTCGGTTGGTTTCGCTTCTTACGGTTGAGATTGAGTGGTAGTGTGAGGAACTGATTCTGATTCCATCATACCGAGCCCTTGCAATATTTTATTGAATGATGCTTCAGGAAGAGCTTTGGTAAAGACATCAGCCAGTTGATCAGTGGTTCTTACGAAGTGAACTTCGACATTTCCATCTTCCACATGATCTTTGATGAAGTGATACCTCAGTGCTATGTGTTTGGTTTTTGAGTGTTGCACTGGGTTATGACAGATCCTAATTGCACTTTCAGAGTCACAATATAGTGAGATCTTCTTCATATTGAGTCCATAGTCTCGAAGTTGACTCTGGATCCAAATCACTTGTGATGTGCAGGATGCAGCGGCAATGTATTCCGCTTCAGCAGTAGACAGCGACACACATGTTTGTTTCTTGGATTGCCAGCTAACCAACTTCCCATTAAGAAATTGACAGCCACCAGTTGTGCTTTTGCGGTCGAGTCCACATCCTCCAAGGTCAGCATCAGAATAGGCTTGAACGAAGAAGCCTGAATTGGATGGATACCATAGACCTAAGGAGGCGGTTCGCTTGAGATAGCGTAGGATGTTCTTCACTGCCAGCATGTGAGATTCGCGTGGGTTAGCCTGAAATCGAGCACAGTAACATACAGAAAACATGATATCAGGCCTGCTAGCAGTTAGATACATCAATGAGCCTATCATTTGACGATAGAGCGTGATGTCAACAACCGGTTTATCTAGTGAAGGGGTCAGCTTGGTGCCGAATGCCATTGGGACTTTGACTTTTGAGTCTCCCATCATTCCAAACTTCGCTAGGAGAGTCTTAGTGTAAGCTTCCTGATTGATAAAGATGCCTTCGGGTCCCTGTCTTATGTTTAAACCAAGGAAAAAGTTAATAGGACCCATTGAGCTCATTTCAAACTTAGTCTCCATCAACTTTCTGAATTCAGCTGTTAAGCTGGGATTCGTGGAGCCAAAGATGATGTCATCGACATAAATTTGAACTATCATAAGGTGGTTACCTTCCTTTTTATGAAAGAAGGTTGGGTCAACCGAACCTTGTTTGAATTTGGACATCTTCAAAAATTTTGTAAGCGTTTCATACCAGGCTCTCGGAGCTTGTTTGAGGCCGTACACAGCTTTATCCAGAATGTAGCAATGATTTGGATACTTTTCGTTCACGAACCCAGGAGGTTGCTCCACATACACAGTTTCTTCAAGTTCTCCATTGAGAAATGCACACTTGACGTCCATTTGGAAAACCTCAAAGTTTTTGTGAGCAGCATAGGCCAGAAATATTCTAACCGATTCTAGCCTAGCTACTGGAGCGAACGTTTCTTCGTAATCTATCCCTTCCTCCTGACAGTATCCCTTGACAACCAGACGAGCCTTGTTCCTTATGACATTACCTTCCTTGTCCATTTTGTTTCTAAAAAACCATTTAAGACCAACAACCGAAGCATCTGGAGGAGTTGGAATGAGGCGCCAGACTTTGTTCCTTTCAAACTCATTCAGTTCGTCTTGCATCGCTTGAACCCAATCAGAGTGATCGAGGGCAGTGTTCACTGTCTTCGGTTCAACTTTTGATACGAATGAGTTAAACATACAAAACTCAACCTTTGAGAATAAGGATGTCTGTTTTGCCTTCAGTTGAGATCGGGTCAGAACCTTTTCAGATACATCACCAACTACTTGGGAGATAGGATGATCTCTGGTCCATTTTGTGAGAGGAGGGTAATTCGGATCGAAGGTTGGATCTAGTTCAGCATTGATCATCTCTTCGGGCTCAGATTGGCTATCGTCATCATTCGTCATATCATCATGCTCCCCCTCAATTGATGAGTCTTGAGAAACATGAGTTTCAGGGGTTTCTTGTGGTGCTGGAGTTTCAGGCATTGAAAAACCTTCGTTTGGAGGGGCACCTTCGGTTGGAGAAGTACCTTCGGGTGAGGTTGTAGAGCTTTGCTCCCCCTCGATATGAGAACTTGGCTCCCCCTCGACTGAAGCATTGTTGGTTGGAGAGTCATCAGTGGGCGATTCTCCTTCATGCATTCTTTTTGCAGTATCTTCGACAATCTTCTTCATATGATCTATCTTGTTGTCAGCTGCACCTGCTTCGGAGAGAGAAGCTTTTTCCGGTTCGTCAAAGAGATCCAGAAAGTTCTCGTACATATTGGCGATTGAGACTGTGACTTGACCAGTTTGAGGAAAGATTTCCCTGGCAGTGTCATCTATGGCCTATAGCTTCTTGACATAGCTATCGTCGAAGGTCACATAGTATGTCTCTTCAATCCTTCTTGATCGTTTGTTTAGGACCCTGTACGCCTTTGAAGTGAGTGAGTAACCCAGAAAGATTCCCTCGTCAGCCTTGACATCAAACTTGTTGCGGTGTTCTTTAGAGTTAAAGATGAAACACCTTGAGCCAAACACGTGGAAAAATTTCACGTTGGGTTTTCTGTTATTTATTATCTCATATGGTGTGAGCGTGAATCGCTTGTTGAGATAGGACCTGTTTTGTGTATAACAAGCAGCAGAAATAGCGTCAGCCCAAAAATAAAGAGGTAAGGAAGCGAAACTTAGCATAGTTCGGGCAGCTTCACACAACGATCGGTTTCGTCTTTCGACTATTCCGTTCTGCTGTGGTGTGTAGGGAGCTGAGAAATTATGACTGATTCCCTTTTCTGCAAGAAACTCTTCAAACTCTTTGTTCTTGAATTCGAGACCATTGTCGCTCCTTATGTTGCGAACGACCTTCTTGAGCTGGACTTCAATTTGTTTGATAAACGCTTTCAGCTTTTGAGTCGCTTCAGATTTGAGCTTTAGAAAGAACACCCATGTACATCGAGAGAAGTCATCAACGATAACAAGAATGTACTTGCTACCACCGATGCTTTCAATAGATGAAGGACCACACAAATCGATATGAAGCAATTCGAGTGGTTCAACAACTTTTGTGTTAATTATGGATGGGTGACTTTGACGACTCTGCTTTCCCATTTCGCATGCAGCACACAAATGCTCTCTGTCAAACTTGAGCAATGGAAGACCCCTAACATGACCTCCAGTGACAAGTCGGTTGATATCCTTGAAATTGAGATGAGAGAGTCTTCGGTGCCACAACCAGCTTTCGTCGGATTGAGCTTTTGATAGCAGACATATGGCTGGGTTTCCTTTGATGGGTTTTATGTTCAGAGGAAACATTTCACCCTTTCGCTCTGACTTCAGAATCACTTTCTTTGTCTTTTTCTCTATGATTTCCGAACCTTCATCATCGAATGAAACTTTGAGACCAGTACCTCCAACAAGCTGAGATACACTGATGAGGTTGTGTTGAAGTCCTTCCACATAGGCCACCTTTCTTATGGTAAAATCACCATTCATTATCATCCCATATCCCTTTATGGTCCCGAAAGAGTTATTTCCAAACTTAACGTTGCCACCATTTGCAAGGGATCTGTATTCCCTAAGCTCCTCTTTCCTCCCTGTCATGTGACGCGAGCAGCCACTGTCGATGTACCATTCTTCGTCAAACTGCTCGTCACTTATAACCTGCAAAAAATTAAGCAGATTTAGGAACCCAAAGTTTCTTGGGTCCATGTGAGCTTTTCATGGGAACAGGAATAGTGAGAGAGATGTCAACTAGATATGTTCGTTTTATTAGAGTTGTTTCATCTTTCTTTTTAATGGTAAAGACTTTTATTTTATGAACATTAGGGATGTTCGTTTTGGACTCAGGTTTGGATTCATCGACCTTTTGCTTTCCCTTCTGTTCAGCTGAAGAATGAGGTTTTCGAGGGCCAGCGGGATTAGTTTTGGAACTAGATGGAGATGAATGAGTGGAAGTAAAAGAACGAGAAGAATTAGGAAGAGAGAATTTGGATTTGGATGGAGATGTCTTCCTTGCTGATGACTCTAGGTGACCCTTTTGCTTTTGATCGTTGGTGGGGTTAACCTTTGAGTCTTGTTCCTTTTTCATTTTGGAGCCGAACCTCTGTGTTCGGTTGGTGTTGTTCTTGGAACCGAACCTTTGGTTTCGGTCGAAGTCCTTTTCAGAACTGAACGTTGGCTTTCGGTTGGTATCTTCTTGCGAACCGAACCTTGGCTTTCGGTTAGTGGAACTTTCAGGCTTTCGTACAGGATTGTTTTCATACTTCAGATTCTTGTCCTTGTGTGTATAGTATGCGTTCTGGAAGTGCCAGAATTGTTTCCTTTCAGAAAGATTTTTCCTGTATCTTTGGTTCCTCTCTATCTTCTTATCCCTCATCTGCTTAGGTTGATGATGAACGTTCGCTCTTGTTTTTGCTGTAACTTTGACTGATTCCTTTTGAACTTCAGTAGTTTTTCTTTGTGCAGAATGAACAGATGGAATATCTGAAGAAGATTCAGTTTGCACTGAGGAAGTGAAAGGAGTATCTAATGAAGTTTCGCTTCGAGCTGTAGATGTTGAAGGAATGTCTTCTTTTGCTAAACAATCATCCTCTTGAGGAATTTCTTTGGTGCCACTTGTACTTGGTTCACTGAAATTATCAGGCTTGTTCAAGGGTTCAGGTATGTACCTCCCTTTCTTCATCCAGGAGGTTCTTTCAGAGAGACCAACGGTTTCGTTTCTATAATCAATAGGGGCTTCCCAGAAATACTCATCACAACCATCAGCATTGTCTTCGTTAACAATAGCTATGAGTTCAGCTGTTTGATGTTCGGTTACTCCAGTCACCTTGTATACTTGATTTGGAGTGGTCCTGACCTTTTGATACACAACAGCTTTTTCTACTAATTTCGGGGACTTTTGTTGGGACAATCTAGCGAATTCCACGGAATTTTCAGAAATAAGGTTTTTGTGGTTTTCAGTTTCGCTTTTAACAAATTCTGAGCAGTCAATCGTATCCTCCACAGAAATTTCACTCATGTTTTCGTCCTCGTTAAGCTCAGATGAATTTTCAACATCGATTTTGTTTTCTGAGCTTACGTTGGCGTTAAGAGAGTTAAATTTTTTCATGGTTTCGGTTCTCAGTTTAAGTCAGTCATTTTCGTCCAAAAGGTTTTTGAGCATGTCCTTGTGGTCTTTGGACTTAATGAAGGACTCAATTTTGTCCAGTCCATACATATAGGTTGGATTGACATCATCAGACGATATCACACTTTCACAATTGTAAGCTTCGGCATCGATTTCATCCTCCTTAAATTTTAGAAAGGGCAAAATCATGCGATGGATCTTTTGGCCTATCTCACAATCCAAGTGAAGTTGAGTAATATTGGAATATAAACGTTTAGCTATTAAACAAAAAACATTTCGTTGTTTTAACAATTTCAAATTGTCTCTCTGCAAATAAATGTTTTCGTCTTTAACTTTAATTAATTCCGACTCTTTTAACTCAATCCACATTCGCCGCTCCTCACTCTTCGACGCCGCCCTGCTTAATTGATCAGTCAGGTTAGAATTGGTGACTCGAGTTTGAGTTAGGCTACTATCTAAATGAGAAATTCTTGTATTGATATTTTTCAGTTCTTTCTCGTAAGAGGATGGTGGTACTTTAAATGAAATAAAAGCATATTGTACCTTCTTTATCAGTTCATCGAGTTCATTGAACTGCTGGATGAGTGGTTTAGCCGTAAAGCACATATCCTTCTGCACCTTCGGTCCATTGCTTCCTCCATCGGTGTTGTATCCCCTCATTTGAGACACCTCAGTCACCATGAAACATTTTCCACCACTGCTTTCCTCCTTAGCCACATATACCTTTCCATGAGTAGGCTTTCTCACTTCTTCGTCTTCTGAGTCAGTAGACCAAACTTCAGTGCTACCGAACTCATCGTCATTGACCGAACCCTGCACAATAAGAGCATTAATAGAAGGGTTAGCGGTAGACTTCTTCTTTCTTAACTCATCCAATCTCTTCTGCAGCACAGCTTCCTCATCATTTCCATTGTCCTTTTCAGCCATCTTCTTAAGAACACAGTCCTTAGCGTAGTGGTTCTTGCCACCACAATAGAAACAGCTTACTCCGGAATCGCCATCTGTTTTCGGTTCCTTTTTGGGCTCCTCAGCTTTCGGTTCATTGTTTGCTTTTTCTGAGCTGTAACTCCCCTGCCAGTTTCGGTTTTTGTTGCTGGGGAATCTCTTCTTTATGAACCTCTTAGGATTGGATACCATCATGGCATAATCCTCAGTTGAGAGGTCATATTCATCCAAGTTGAGCTCTTCATCCTCCACCACAGCTTTACTTTTAGATAGGAGGGCCAACGAACCAAGACTAGAGACAACATTCTTCTCTTGAACCACATTCTTCTCTTGGGACTTTAGAATACCTACCAGTTTTGCCAAAGAATATGATTTAAACTGTTCATGGGCTTTGACTGTGGAAACAACTGCTCTCCATTCAGATCGCAGTCCATTCAAGAAAGTAACCTTTTGTTCGATAAGCTTCCTTTCAATGTCGTGTTTGATCATCTTGCTGAGAAGATGATTGAAGCGATCAAACGTCTGGGTCACAGTTTCTTCGGCCCCTTGCCTGAATTCACCAAATTCAGATAGAAGTAAGGTTTGGATGGAATGTTCAAGATCTTCGTCTGTGGAATACAGTTCGCGAAGTCTATCCCAAACTTCCTTTGCCGTAGTGCATGAGCTGACCAGCCTGAATGTGTCGGACTGAAGGGCGAATCTGATCAACCTAAGTGCCTTAATATTGCACTGGAGTTTGTCTTTTTCATCTTGCGCGATATTCGTCACGTCCTTGAGCAGATCATTGTACTCTTTTTGCGTCTTAATGATTCTGGACGACGTAGAATGAGAAAACGGTCCACTGATGATGGCTTCCCATATGAGATAACCATTGTCCTTCGATCCAATCACATAATCTTCGAAATGATGCGCCCATACTTCATAGTCATGGGTGTACAAGATTGGAATCTTTGTCGTCGAACCGATGCTGTTGGAAATATTAATAGGGTTTGATTGCGTTGCGTCCATAATGATCGTAAAAACCTGTTCAAAGATCAGACTTGTAATAAAGCAGATTAGGGCAAAACAATAAATACTAAGATACGTCAATTAAGATGACGGCTCAATAAATATCGATGATTGCGGAAAACCCTAATGGAAATCTTTTTCACAGAAAAGATGTGTATCGATTACACAGCCTCCTGCTCTGATACCAATTGATGGGATTAAAACAACTTTTAATCTAAGAAGATCGATTAGATCTTGAACAAGTATATGAATATAAAACAGTTAACAACGCAATAATAAGAACAAACAGCTTGAATCAAACGTGTCGAATGATTAAATAAAATCCTTAGAAGAGCTCGATTAAGAACATCAACTGTAAAGGATTAGAAGATTACAAGAACGATTACAGAAAAATATAATACTCTTGATCAATCGCTGTATCGATAGTCTCTAGCATCTTAACCTAATATGCATGCAAGCATTCAACTTATATACAATACATAAAAGGCTCTCGGTTGGACAGGCCCAAACCGGAGAATAAAAGGCTAATCTAATGAGCCCAAAAGACGCAACATCAAAACTCTTTTCAGCCCAACAATATCCAAAGGTCACTTTTCTTTAACACACACATTTAAACACATAAGTTACATGAAAATGAAGAGTCTTCATTTTATAAACCTTTAATTCATAAGTTATGAAATGAAAAGTTTTGGATAGTTACAAAACTTGCCCTCAAGTTTTGGAATTTGGAAAAGTTTCACACACTTTAATAAACTTTAATTCCAACACTTAGAATTTTAAAAGTTAAAATTCAACACTTATACTATTTTTAACATTAATGGTTAATTATATATATATATATATATATATATATATATATATATATATATATATATATATATAAGAATAAGTCGTTCTACTGTTAGTAGGCCTCATTCACAAAGCTGGTGTATAAGGTGGGTATAAGGTTGTTGCCTATAAAATGGCGACTTAATGGGTGTCCACTCTCACCCACCGCTTGCTTGATCGGTGGAGGGTCGTTAGCCGAACGGGTAGGACAATGACTTTAAATTATCATTAAAAGTATAATGAATATTATAAAGTAACTAAATATTTTTTTATTTAATTCCCAATCTTAGTTACTTTAGGAAAAATGTGAATTTGGTGCTAGCCCATGGAATTCACACTTTGTACCTTACCAAGTCGTTGGTGGAGCGTGTGTGGTTAACTGGCACACTGACTTGGACTAGTAAGGATCACGAAGGGTGACTTAATGTTTGTCATAGATCAATGGAGCGTGTGTGGTTAACCGACACATTGATTGGGTGATAATATTAAGGGTACCAAGTGAATTGGTATGGTTATTCACACCTTGTTTTGTGATCCTCGGCATCCCAGTCACAAAATTTGAGAGGGCACACTCGAGATTGAAACATGCCATTGAAAAGTTTAATAAATCTCAAAAGATCTAGGAATTTCAAATCCAATTAAAACCTAATAAATTATTTCGTTTTTCATGGTGGAAATTGGTGAATCGTCATTCGCCTACCTTCAAATATTTTATAGCTTGGATTACGGCATCCCTCTTCCAAATTATAAAATATTGTGTTGGGTCCTAGCCTTAATATTTCATATTGGGTGTTATATTAAGGACTTTGAATCAACTAACTTGATTTTCTCCCATTATAGATGTCTGGTTCAGAGAACTATGATCTTCCTAAATCTCATGAAGATGGTGTCCCTCAACATCATGCTTCACTTCCTCCACCTCCTCCAATTATTCTCCCTCACCCACAAGTTCTTGAAAAGTTTAAACTCACTCAATCCCTATTCGCAAGCAAAGTCTATGTGTGCTCACATCTTGGAGATAAAGTCACATATTGAAAAGCCGGGAGAGTTGGGTGTCAAAGTCTCGTGAAGGTTGGATGTTCAATCACTTTCTTAGTAACATAGTGAGTCTCTTTGGGACTACTATGAGACAGACTATGACATGACGCTCCATGATGTTATCTATTTGCTTGGTGTTGTGGAATCAGCAATGATTTGGAACACTAGTAAAGCAAATTTGATTAAAAGAACAACTTCCCAAGTCTTAAATGGACATTGACAATGGTAGCATTGGATATCTAGAAAGGCATTTCTCTTCCCAATGGAAAGGGATCGGCTATAGTCAACTTGGTTGACCAAATGGTAAAGAGAAAGGCTAAGTCTGAGATAGTCTCATGTGCCATTACCAAAGGGTCCATGTGTTTTGTTGCCAAAGGAAGGGGCATTGGTTGCGAAGCTGCCCTATTCACCTGAAAAGTCATAAGGTCGATCAAGTCAAGAGGTTTGACTCTACTTCGTGTAAAGTCCACTATCTAACTCTATTAAGTTCCTATTTGGAGATTCTTATTACACAATGTGAATGGGTCACATGCTGATGTTTTTAAGAATCAAAGAAAAGATAGGAAGCTTAAAGTAAGTATATGTTGATTCTGATTGCAAAGGTGGGTTTCGATCGCATGGTTCGGTAATCAGAATTTTGAGTTGTTGCTTAAGAGTTATAATATATTGCTTAGGAATAGATAACAACAAGGTTTTCATGTGGATTGTAAGGATAAGTTTTTCCGCAATCAGAACCGGATTTCAGTAGACCCGACCAAGGTGGAGGCCGTGATGAGGTGGGAGGTTCCGAAGTCTCCATCCGAGATTCGGATTTTCCTAGGATTGGAAGGCTACTATCAGAGGTTCATTCAGGATTTCTCCAAGATAGCCATACCCCTGACACGGTTGACTAGGAAAGTCATGGTCTTTCGGTGGGGGCCTGAGCAGTAGGCAGCGTTTGAGACTCTCAGGCAGAGATTGTGCAAGGCGCCGATCTTAGCCCTGCCCGAGGGCGTGGAGGATTTTGTGGTATATTGCGATGCGTCGATCTCAGGTTTAGGCACAGTTTTGATGCAGAGGGGGCATGCCATTGCTTATGCCTCGAGGCAGCTGAAGCCTCACGAGGCGAACTACCCGATGCACGATTTAGAGTTTGTGGCGGTGGTCTTCGCCTTCAAGATTTGGCGGCATTACCTTTACGGGGTTCGTTGTACCATTTACACGGACCACAAGAGTTTGAGGTACCTCATGGATCAGCCGAATCTAAACATGAGGCAGCGTCGGTGGTTGGACGTGGTGAAGGATTATGATTGCGAGATCCTTTACCACCCAGGGAAGGCCAATGTGGTGGCTGATGTGCTTAGCCACAAGGCGGCGCCGAACAGGGATGTTTGCATGAGGATGATTGTGGTGACCCTCCTGTTGGATCAGATTCGGGAGGCTCTACAGGAGACTATGAAGGAGGAGCATCGGAAGAATGAGCGAATAGTGGGTCAAGTCACCTTTTTTGATTATGATAGCCGGGGGTTGTTGACACTACACCGTATGGTGTGGGTGCCGTATCATGGAGGTGTGCGCCAGATCTTGATGGAGGAGGTGCACAAATCCCGATTCTCTATTCATCCAGGGGCAACGAAGATGTATCGGGATCTTCGCCTGGACTATTGGTGGCCCTGCATGAAGCGGGATGTGGCGTGGTACGTCGAGCGGTGTTTGACCTGCAGGAAGGTCAAGGCTGAGCATCATAGACCGCACGACAAGATGCAGCCGTTGGATATCCCGTTGTGGAAATGGGAGGATATTACGATGGATTTTATCACGAAGCTTCCACGAACGGTGTGAGGAGTAGATTCCATTTGGGTCATCGTGGATCGGTTGACCAAGAGCGCCCATTTTATTCCGATTCCGGAGAGTATCTCGGCCGAAAAGTTGGCCGATATCTATATCAAGGAGATAGTGGCGCGGCACGGGGTGCCAGTGTCAGTGATATCAGATCAAGATGTGCGGTTCACTTCCAGGTTTTGGAAGAGGTTTCTTGATGAGTTGGGCACTCGTCTGCATTTTAGCACCGCTTTTCACCTGCAGACGGATGGTCAGACTGAGCGGACCATCCAGACTTTGGAGGATATGTTGCGGGCGTGCGTGTTAGATTTCGGTGGTAGCTGGGATACCTATCTTCCTTTGGCTGAGTTGTCGTACAACAATAGCTATCACGCGAGTATTGATCGTCCCCCATTCGAGATGTTGTACGGTCGGAGGTGCAGGACCCCGATATGCTGGGGCGAAGTTGGCCAAAGGGTCATGGGGAGCACCGATGTGGTGCTCAAGACGACCGAGAGAATCCAGTAGGTTCGAAGCAGGCTTCAGACTGCGCAGAGTCGGCAGAAAAGTTACGCCGACAAGCGTCGATCATACCTGGAGTTCCAGGTCGGGGATATGGTTCTCCTAAAGGTGTCGCCTTGGAAAGGCGTCATTCGATTCAGGAAGCAGGGCAAGTTGGGCCCGAGATTCATTGGACCGTTTAGGGTTGTAGCCCGGGTGGGCAAGGTGGCATATAGGTTGGATCTGTCAGCCGAGCTCAGCCAGATCCACAGCACCTTCCATGTCTCCCAGTTGCGGAAGTGTCTCGTGGATGATTCAGCGGTGGTGCCATTAGAGGATATACAGGTTGATGACAGTCTGAATTACATTGAGTGCGGAAGTGTAACTTATTAGTTTAAGGTTTAGACTAAGTACATGGAAAAGTTTGAATTGAATTATCTTGTTCTTATGAGTTGCTTAGATTAATAGAAAAGTTGTGTGAAATAGTTGTTTTCAATCCATTTTAATCTAAGAGTTGATTCCAAAGTGTGTTTTTGTAACTTGTCCTCAAGTTATATGAAAAGTCACATTTAAGAATCATAAAACTCATAAAGGTTAGCTAAGGTTACAGAAATGAAGAGTCTAGTTCTAATTAAATGGTTTTATGACTCCATAACTTGTCCTCAAGTTATGGAGGTTCAAGAGTCTCTTCATTAAATAATAAGTAATAAAAGATGTAACCTTAATTAATTTCATAAGTTACAAAATAAAGAAAAGTTAATTCTTTTATTAGTTTAAAGTCTTCCATAACTTGTCCTCAAGTTATGGAACATGAAGAGTTTTTAATTAAAACTACTTTAAACTCATAAGTTATGGAATTAATTAGTTTTGAATAGTTTCAAAACTTGCCCTCAAATTTTGGAATTTGTAAAGTTTTCTCTTATGAATACTTTAATTTGAAGTTAGCACTTAGAATTTTTAAAGTTAAAATTCAACCCTTATACTTTATAATATTATAAGTTAATAATATATATATATATATATATATATATATATATATATATATATATATGTATAAGAACAAGTCAGTCTTACCGTTAGTAGGCCTCATTCACGAAGTCGGTCTATAAGGGGGGGGGGGGGGGGGTATTAGGTTACTGCCTATAAAATGGCAGTTTAATGGGTGTCCACTCTCACCCACCGCTTCCTTGAGTAGTGGATGGTCGTTAGCCGAACGGGTAGGACAAGGACTAGAATTCTCCCTTCATGAAAAGTATTAATGATAAATGCTAAGTAACTAAACGATTTATAAATACCCAATCTTAGTTACTTAGGAAAAATGTGAATAAGGTGCTAATCCATGAAATTACACTTTGCACTTTGTTTAAGTCGGTTAGTGGAGCGTGTGCGGTTAACCAGCACACTAAGTCATATTTAACAAGGTATGCAAAGGGTAACTTAATGTTTATCATAGTATTGATGGAGCGTGTGTGGTTAACTGGCACATTGATTGAGGGGTAAACACTTAAGGGTACCAAGTAATTTGCATGGTTACTTCACACCTTGTTTTGTGATCCTCGGTATCCCAATCACAAAACCTGAAGGGCACACTCGAGATTGAAACATGCCATTGAAAAGTTCAATGAATCTCAAAGATCTAGGAGTTTCAAATCCAATTAAAAACTAATAATACGTTTCGTTTATCTTGATGGAATGTAGCACCTGGTTCCTAGTACGTAAAATTTATCCTAGTAATTGTCATTTTAGCCTTGGACTCGGCGAGTTGTAGGTCCGACTCGCCGAGTAGGGACGCGGTCCAGGGGCACGTTTAAGTTGGCGACTCGGCGAGTCCATATTCTGGACTCGGCGAGTCACCGCTGTCTGTTGAAACCCTAAATTTCAAGGGTTTGCACCCTATTTAAACACTCATTTCCGCCCCAACCTCGCCCCCATTCACCCTCAGAGCTCCCAACATCGTCTTTTCCCTTTTCCTGTGAGATTGAAGTGTTTTGGGTGTGTTCTTGAAGTTTTTTGAGGAGAAACAGGAGTAGATCAAGAAGAGGAGAAGGAGGCCAAGCATTTTTGTGACATCTCAACGTTTTCCTTGAGGTATAGCTCGTTTCCCCTCTGTTTTCAAGCTTGTAGTCCCTAATAGCTTAATGATAGTCCTTTTTTAGCCATTCTTCAAGCTTGTTGTGCTTGGTGGGTCGTAATAAGTTGTTAACCTTTACATCTAGACATGATTTAGTCCCTGGAGCTTGGAGCTACTGCCTTTATGGAGTCACATTGCATGAAAGTCCTAGATCTACCTCTTTTGGTGCACTTTGAGCCCTAAAACCTTCATTGGTGATTATCTACACTTAAAGTTGGAAACTTTACGTGAAAACCAGGCCCTAGGGACCCAGATCTACGAATGGCATGGACTGGATTCAAGCAAAATCGCGTGTATAGTTTTTGCATGAGACAAACTCGGCGAGTCGGGTCGCGAGTCCCCGGGTTGTTCCCCTTTTGTGTTGCGAGTTAGAGTGGTGAGTCATAGGGTATGACTCAGTGGGTTGGAAGCCAGACTCACTCATGAAGTCACTCGGCGAGTCATTGCAACGACTCGGGGAGTTCACGGCAATCTCCTTGTCTCAAGAACAACTCGGCGAGTCACAGCTTAGAGTGTTCTTCGGATGAAGATGAACTCGACGAGTTGTTCATAGAACTTGGCGAGTAGGATGAAGGACTATTGGCCTTGGGTATAGAAGGAAGACTCGTCGAGTCTACGCTTAACTCGACGAGTAGAGACGGACTTATGGCCAGACTAAAGGAAAGCGACTCGGCGAGTTGGCTAGCCAACTCGGCGAGTCTGGTCAACTAGCAGTTGACTGTGACTTGAATCATGACTTGTTAAGGGTAAATGGACAATTTACCCTGAGGGCGGTTAGCAGTAATTGATTAAGTGTTTGGTGGGAATTACAGTTGGAGGATTTCCGAAGCAGCAGCAGACAGACCTTTCCCACACCGATCAGCAGCTACTTCGAGGTGAGTTACCTTCCAGTAGCGGTGGGTCTAAGGCCACAATGTCATCCCACCAGTAGGAGACGTATGATAGATGATTGTCTCTGTGATATCATCTAGGTTTGCTACTACCTGATATGTTATATGTTAGCATGATATGTTATATGTGATAGTAGTAGAGTTCGGTTGTTAGGACCAGAGGGTAGTTAGACACCCCAGATACGTCTGACAGTATGTGATGTTATGTTTATATGCTAGCATGATCTGTTATATGAGTTAGAGGTAGTAGGAGGGGAGCAGTCCTCGAGTTCGGTTGTTAGGACCGAAGGGTAGTTCAGACACCCCAGATATGTCTGATAATATGTTATGTTATGATATGTGATAGTAGTAGTAGTAAGGGGGTGAAATAGTCCCCGAGGTTCGGTCGTTATGACTGAAGGTTAGTCAGCACCCTAGAATGGCTTGACATGGGTAGTCAGCACCCCAAAATGGCTTGACACGGGTAGGACGGCACCCCAGAATGGCCGCATGGGCAGGTAGGCACCCGAGAAAGGCCGTACCGGGTAGGTCGGGCACCCCAGAAATGCCTGGCGGTATGTATGATATGTGATTGTATGGTATGTGGTACGACGGGGGAACTCACTAAGCTTCGTGCTTACAGTTTTCAGTTTTGGTTTCAGGTACCTCTTCTTCGAAGGGGAAGGAGCTGGCGCGGTAGCGGCACATCACATACACGCCTTGTATTCCGCACTATGAAATCTTTCTGGGGATATGTACTCTGACATTGTTATGATTTATAAAATGGTTTCCAGACACGCAACATCTTTTATGAAATGATATGATCAGTGAATGTTTTAATTCTAATGTTTTGCAAATTATATGTTTTAAAAATGAAATTTTTGGCTCGTATTTTTGGGATGTTACATGGAAATTGGTGAATCGTTATTCACCTACCTTCAAATATTTTATAGCTTGGATTACGGCATCCCTCTTCTAAGTTATAAAGTAGTTTGTTGGGTCCTAACCTTAATATATCATATTGGGTGTCATATTAAGGACTTTAGATCAACTATCTTGAATATCTCCCAAAAGATGTCTTGTTTAGACATCTATGATCTTCCCAAATCTCTTGAAACAAGCATTACTAAATGAAGATTATGTCCCATGGAAATCATACTTCTTTCATCTCCTCCAATTATTCTCCCTAACCCACAAGTTCCTGAAAAGTTTAAGGTCACTCAAGTCCTATTGGCAAGCAAAGGTCTATTTGTGATCACATGTTGGAGATGTAGTCACATATTGACAAGCCGGGAGAGTTGGGTGTCAAAGTCTTGAGAAAGTTGGTGGCTCAACTACTTTCTAAGTCACATAGTGAGTTCTTTTGGCATTCCTATGAAACAGACTATGAAAAGACCCTTAATGATCTTATCTATTTGCTAAGATCAACTTCCTAAAACTTTATTGACTTTGACAATAATGACATTGGATATCGAGTAAAGCTCTCTCTTCCCAATGGAAAGGGATCGGAAATAGTCAACTCGGTTGACCAAATGGTAAAGAGAAAAACTAAGTTTGTGATAGTCCCATGTACCGTTACCAAAGGGTCCATATGTTTATATTGCCAAAGGAAGGGGCATTGGTTGCGAAGCTGCCAATTTACCTAAGGGTGTTAAAGTTAACAAGTTTGACTCTACTTCAGGTAAAGTCCACTATCTAACTCTGCTAAGTTTCTATTCTGAGATTCTTGATACATGATGTGACTGGGTCACATGTTGATGTTTTAAGAATCAAAGAAAAATGAAGAAACTTAAAGAAAGAATATGCTGAATCTGATCGCGTAGATGGATTTCTATTGCATAGTTTGAAGATCAGATTCTTGAGCTACTTCTTAGGAGTTATGAGCTATTGCTTAGGAATAGATAACAACAAGTTTTCATATGGATTGTAAGGATAGTTTTTCCGCCAAGTTTTAAAATAAAAGAAAAGTATTTTGATTTTATTTATTTTAAAATATCCGTACAATGGCATTTGTGGAAATATGTGTTGCTTATAAGATTTCATTAAAAGCAAGAGTGGAAATATGAATTTGATTCTTTCATTTTTGGTAATGTCTAAATTTACCAAATAAGGAAAGATTCTCGTCACCCAAGTTTCAGTTGGTCCAGAACTTGGAATCATGCAAGTGGTATAGCATGATGAATGAGAACTTTCAAGTATTGGAAAATTAAGATTAACTACTTGTTTCGCATGGATGTGTGAGTCAAGTGAAGGACTAAGGGATCCGAGTACACATTCTTGTGAACTGATTAAGTCCACCACAAAAGATCGATAAGATTATTCGTCATAATTTACTAAAGCTCAGTAAATATGGTTATACTTACAAGCTTAAGTGTAATTCTGAGACATTGGAAAAGGTTCCAATGTAAGGCAGAGCGAATAAGAAGAATCAACTTAGGCAGAAAGATAAAAGTTTATCAAATATGAAAAGATGGGAGAGTGCTTTAGTATCAGTTTTTGTGATCATCTTAACAATTAAGAAACCATATCAAAATTAGTTCTCTAAGGAAATCTCAGTGCATTCTCATGACTATGAAGAGGAACTTGAATTGCTGAAATGGTTAAATCAAGAAGATGAGTCATACTTCGTTCCAATACAAGTCTTAGAGTCATACTCCAAGATTGTAATTTGAGTGATATGTCTTAAAGAAGGTTTAAAAACACTTGTCAAATATAAGAGTAAAAGTTTTCTACTCTTGTACATTTGAAATTGGTAAGTTGTGATGTTTTGGATAAAACAAAGATCAACTAAGGCCAATTGTGTGAAGTGTTTGTCTTGATTGGAATCCACACTATCTCTTGAATATTTGACAAGAGAGTCTTATATGTCAAGAGGACAGTGGGAGTCTTAAAGGTCTTGAAAGTCTCAAGAACTAAGCAAGAATAAAACCTGAAGTTCTTCACTAGCACACGACTTGAGGTTTATAGCCTATCGTGTTGACATATTCTGTGCCGATTCCAGTTAATGTTGGCTTTGCATATGAGTTCTTAGAGTTCTCAATTGGTTGCACAACAACTTGGAAGCAATGGCATGCCCTTGAGCTGCCAGGTGGCATGAAATTAAGATTGAGTTTAGTCCATATGAGTTTGGATTTGTCATTATCCCTGTCTTGTGACTGTTGTTTTGACAATTCACATGGATAAGAACACATACACCATTAAATCTAAGTGTCATAAGGTTTCTCTCCGATTCATGAAAATGATGGTGAGGAAACACTTCCACCAAGTAGATTTGAAGTAGATAGCAATTGTGATATTTGCATTCTCAAAGTCGTTAGTGGAGCTGTGTGGTTAACCGGTACACTAACATGGACTTGTGAGAAGAGGCAAAGGTCTAAACAATTGAGACTATGATTACGGCATCCCTTTTCATAGTTTTGAAATTGTTTAGACACACCTGTGAGCTATCTAAAAGAGGTGTATGATGTTGATAAAGTTTTATCAAAGCAATCTAGCATCAGAAATTTGAACTTTGGTAAGAAAGTCAATAAAGTATTGATTTCTAGAAGTCCAGCTGATTTCTGAGTACATGTCAAAGCTAGTGGGAGCATAAATGTTATGCTAATAATTATCATGTTAGTGGGAGCATGATAATTATGATAAAGGTTGCAAGTTAGCAATGTTATTTATAGAAAACAAAAGTTTCAATTGGGAAAGAGTTGTTATGCTATAATTAAGGGAGAGGAAATTATACTTCATCTCAAATCTAAAATCTTAGATTGAGGTTTTAATCGTATTTAGTCAAGGATATATATATATATATATATATATATATATATATATATATATATATATATATATATATATGAATTTCATGTTGGAATGGCTCAACATAAGCAAATTCTGTATATGGGTCCATTATTTGCGTTCTAAAATTCGATTATTATTACGACATCCCTTTTCATAATCTGAATTATGAGAACTTGGCAAATAGAAATGGAAATGTTATAGCAAAAGACTGGTTTATTCTTTATGTGAGACATCATGAATCGTGTCCCATATGCTTCGGATATAGGATTGATTACATGTGCTATATTCATCCTTTCTAAAATTTTCCAAATGCCTGGGGCATTATGAAGGGAAAAGGTCTAGAATTGGATATGACTAAAAGGATTAAACTATTGTCAAGGACAATCTAAGGTTTACCAAAGATTGGTTTCTCAAGGACAGTTGGAAGTATAATTTTAATTCTGGAAGGACCATATTGACATAATCTGTAAGGAGGCAACTCTTGTTCAGAAGTGATAGTCAAAATGGAATATGGAAATGTTTCAAAGCTAGAAATTATTCAATCTGTGTAAGATTAGGAAACTTAATGCAAGAAGGATGTTTCCAAGGAGCTGATCTCCTTGGAATGCTCTATAATGGTTGTTGTAAAGTCTTTCTGACTTTGTGCATAATCGTTACAAGAGGATCAATGCATATAAGTTTAGAATCTAACAGATTTCAGTAAATGGCCTGAATTTGGAACTCTTGCAATTACAGTAAGGAATTGGGAATGTGAAATGAGGATCATTGGAGTTATGTTCAATTGATCTATTTCACAAAGTAAAGATCATAGACAAACATAGTATGCATACTTGGTGTATGGCATGACTAGTGTTTAGAAAACATAGTGTACATGCTTGGAGCATGGGACAACTATTGTTTTAAATTCAAGAATAAAGTTGATAGCTGAAACAGCATACAATGAATAATGTGTAATCATATGGAGATAAACTAGGTCATTGTTCTGGATTACCAAGTTATTCAAACCATCCACAGTCAGTCATATTATTGTGTTTTGACTTCCAAAAATAAACTAGGTCATTGTTCTGGATTACCAAGTTATTCAAACCATCCACAGTCAGTCATATGTTAGAAGTAAATATGAATCAAGACTGTCATGGGTTGGGCTTGTAGAGGTCTAAGATGATGGACAAAGGGCTACAACACTCATGAGTGCTCATAAGTTCTGAGTATTGGATTCAACCCGCGCTCATTGGAATCACTTCATGGATTTTATCACGAGTGATCATCAGACGATAATATCTTATATTCTTCAAACCTAGAGATATGAGTTGTTACTATGAGTTGATAGTACATTGATTGCACGAAAACGCATTGGTAACTCGATGTTATAAAACGTGCCTTTGTGTATGATTCAAGAAGTAGTAGAACAAGCCATATGAGTCAAAGTTTATCCATTCCTTTTACCTTCGGGATAAAAGCGATATCTGTGGGCCCCTCGATGATTTGATGATGACAAACAGAAGTGCTCAGCCGGGCCAGGATTGATTTGATTTGTTCAATTAGTCAGTCGTCATAAATCGAAAATCGGGAAACAATAGATGGACAGAGAAAATGATTTATAATCCATGTCTCAGTCCATATGATATCTAGAATGGAGGAATATATGACCCCTTATCTAATTGACAAGTCATCGACAAAGGTTAGAGTTCATCTACAAGGTCAGAGTTTGACAGAAGCTTTTGAGAGCTACGATTGCTAGTCGGTTCTTGAAGTCATACACAATAATAGTTTTAGACTTATCCAAGTGGGATACGGTTGGATTAATATCTAAGTCCGTAACTATAATTGGTAAGAGTTGAACTGACCCGGCATGGTCCATTTGGGTTGCATGGCATCATGCACTTGGATAGACTAAATGAGAGAAATAAGACACTTATGGTTATTAATATATTATAAGTTCTAGTATATTAATAATAAGAATAATAAGATTATTTAATTAGTATTGATCAAGAATTAATCTAGGATTAATTAAGTGATCAAAAGAAGACTAATTAAATATATGGGTTGATTGTGTAAATCATCCATACTTATATAGTGGGTTATTGCTCCATAGATTATCTAGTTGGGCTAAAACCCATATGATGCTTCATGGATGCTCCATGGTGTTTTTGTACCCATGGATCATGGAAATGGAAGGCCATGTCAATTAGGCTTTACGTGGTGTAACCCTAACTATATATGCATCTTATTCTTGACCAAAATCGGCAACTAGTGTGTGTAATAGAAGGGCTAGCCGATTTCATGAAGTGTAGATTTCTCTCAAGTCATTCCATGTGTATTTGGTGTTGTGTGAACCATTTGAGGTGTCACACTTGAGGCACTAGGCACTCAAGCTTCATGAAGACATTCTACATCAAAGAGGTACGTATTCTATCTTGTTATATTCATTATTTTGTATGCTAGATTAGGATAATACCTTGGATGTTCATAATTGCATGTATAATAGAGAAAACATAGATCCAAGGTATTTAGGGTTGCATGTACACTTAGGAGTGTTAGAATGCTCAAAACCCAACAATAACATCAGAAGATTCATGAAGTCAGACTTTGTCCAGTACACACTGACAAGAAGAGGTGACGAGTATATCCGAACATAAGTAGACTTTCCCTGCATTAATCCGGAGGAGGTATTCTTAATTGCTAGGGTGTTTCAGATCAAGTTGGAGAAATATCCCAAGATGAAGATTGCATTTTAAAAGGCCTGTGAGTACCTGAAATGCACAATGTGCAATTTTCCCAAGATTGATGTTGATATTCATCCATCCCTTGTTCAAAAGTTCAACCTTCCTACACTTGAACCAACACCTATTTTTACTAAAGGATATCAAGATCGATCCTTAGGTGCAACCAACTTTCCAGAATTCGGAGTGGTATTCAAGAGAGTCAACAACAACGTTAAATACTTCGTCCCCATCATAGCTATGCGCCGCCTAATCCTCAGGCAACTGGAAGTCACCTTGACTTCGGTGTAGAGGTCGAAGCACACAACTGATGAAGTAAAATTTGAAATCACAAGGAGGATCACATGGCTGGGTGAAGTGAGAAAGTTTTGGTGGTTACTGATCAAGTTCATGAAACTCAACAGGTGAAAAGGTTGAAGAGATCACTTATGGGGAAATTGTTGAATCAAGAAAGTGACCCTCTTAAACCTATCAATCTGAAATTTACTTCTCTACCGCAATGGATCTTGTGCTACTGCCATGTCAAGTGAAGATGTCATCCTCAACGACTTCATCCGCAACAATGACTTGTTATTTTCTTAACTTATCTATTTACATTGTATTGTCCAGTGTGTCTTGCATGGAAACTTCTATCGGAATTTTTCTTTGTTTATTTCTCATGTAATTTCTCAGAACTCTATAAATAGAGTACTCCGCTTCTGATTGAATATACATCTCTTAGCTCTCTTAATATCTGAATCTCTCCTTATCCTTACATTCTCTCTAAGATCTTACTGAACTTACACTCATATACTAAGATCGAACTTTCAAACTCTCCATCGGAGCAAGTCATTGTGACTTCATTCACTTTAAGCTGATCACATAAACTAACCTGGTTTGATTGCAATCCTTGTTATGAATCATCTTAGTGTTTACTTGATATATAACTTGTTGTCATTTATATTTCGTACTTTTCTGCACTTAAATATTCTGCAACTAACTCTTTAACAACTCTCACTTCTTATTATTGTTGAGGTTTATGATCCTTTCAGATTAACTTTATTTCGCAATCTATAACTTGTTCTAACGTTTGTTCAAGTGTGTTTCTCAAAACTTTTTCTCTCAACATTCAAAATTTCGAAAATGATTTTGGACGAGATTTTTATTTGGATCGAGTTTGATTAATATCCGAGTGTCTTTTAGCTGAGTTAAGCAAACTCACTTCCATTGGAGGCCGAGCTTAAGTAACATGTCAAATATTTGGTTGTCTCAGCCAAGTTTTACAACCATCTATGTAATACAATTTTAAGTTCTAACCTTATAAAAGACATCGCTATTATCATATGTTCTACATAATTATAATAATATTTATCAAAAATACTAATTTACTATTTAATAAAAAGATGTTTATATTATCATATGTTGTAGATAATGATAATATTCAAGATAGATAAAAAGATGTTTCTATTATCATATGTTTATATAATGATAATATTTAATATAAACGTTTTAATTTAATATGAATTTATTATTTATTAGATAACAATAATGATTTATTTATTTTTAAAAATTTATAAACTTTTTTCTATTTTAACCATATAATTTTGTATATGCACAATCACTTCAAGTTCCAACCTTATCTCTTATGATACAGTTAAACATAATGATAATATTAAAAATCATTTTTTATATTTGTTATGAAATTATTATTTAATCGTTAATAACACTGATTTAGTTATTTTTAATATAAAATAAAATTTTCCTATTCTGCGTAACACGCGGGCACTCGCCTAGTTTACAATAAAATTTGCATGTCGGTGATAAATTGGTAGATAATATTATTATCATGGTGTTTAGTTGGGTTAAGCAAAAAACCAATAAACATACATTTTAAAACATATTTTCTTAAATGATATAATAATTTCACATATAAATGAAGTAATTAGTTATGAAATAGTTGTTTGTCATTTATTTACGTTCCATAGATAATACCAATGGTCTGTGTGAGCTTGATTTGGAAGGAGACTAATGAGACCATAAGATAGTACAACTGAATTCATATATTTGTAAGTTATTTAAATTTTAGTCAACAAAAAATTATTTAATTTGTATGAATGCGACATTACATAATATCTAATTTACGGCAGATAAAATTTCATATTTTATAAGGTACAATTTATTAATATAAAATAAGTCCCATTTAAATACAACCATTCATGGTTGTTTATGGCTTTGCTACACCCAATACAAGTTACAATCGCTGACTACGACATTTCATCACCATGTAACCACGTATCAATGCTACCAGTACCTGTATATTATATTCAGTTATTCACCAACCATATCCCACAATAACTATTTAGAATAAACTTATATTTGTTATATAACCCGATTATGTTATTCATAACTAAAAATATCAAACAAATTACATCAACGTTGTAAATCTATGAAATGACAATTATCGTTAACAAAAAACATTATTGGCTATTTACAAGATGAAAGCAGCCAAGTTGATGCTCGACAAGTAAAACAATTGTTAAGTTTTCCGGTGACGGATCTGTGGTCACTCACAACGTGATAAACAAATACTTAGGCTGAACACACACACTCATAAACAAATACTTAGGTTCAACACACACACACACTCAAATTTATGCTTATTTTGGTTTGTTTTATTTTTATAGTAATAGTTAATGACCAGAGGATTTAGTTCCGGTCTAGCTTTTCCATTCAAAGAACCCAAATGCGAATTACATAAAAGACAAAAAAGAGCTCGAGCTAGAGAAAGAAGCTGATCAAGTAAAATATCCATTATCATAAATGAGCTATCATGATTTAGAGGAGGAGACATGACGGATGCACTCACTTTGGAAGAATATGCCATTAGGATGCGAGAAAACACTGGTCTAGAATTAGTTAGACCCACAATTCCACCTATGACAAATATTGATTTGAAGGGCCAATTCCTAAACGTGCTAAAAGAAACACCGTTTATGGGAAAGATCACAAAGATGCCAACAAGCACATTGATTAAGTTCTAGAAATTGAGGGCTACTTCAATATTCCGTGAGTATTAAGAGATGCAATGATGTTACGAGTGTTACCGATCACACCAAGAGATGTAGCCTAGAGTTGGGTAAAATCATTACCGGTTGGATCAATTAGAACATGGGATGCACTTAAGGCAACGCTTATGCAACAATTCAACCCACCATCACGAATAGCCAAGATGAAAGCGAAAATTCTAAGCTTTCAACAAATAGAAGGGGAAACATTATTACAAGATTATGTTGTTAAATTGTACATAACATGACCTCAATGCACATCAAGAGATACTAACGTTCTATAATGGTATCAATGTGTACACAAGGCAACTTATTGACTCAGAAGGTACGATCACGAAAAGAAATCCGACGACATGCAAGGAGATTATAGAGAATTTGTCAAATCAATCTCATGAATGGCACTCACCTACAAATGGAGGGATTCAAGCAAGAGAAATGGGAGAAGGATCTGTTGGGATAGCATTGTTAAATGCAAAACTTGAAACTATGGATAGGAGTATCAAGAAAATCAATCAAACCATACATACTATTCAAGTTGGTTGTGATAATTTTAGTGGTGCTCATTTCTTACGGGTTTGTGATCTCGATGAGAATAGTAGAAAGAAAGCACAAGTATATTACTCAAGTGTCGATAAGTATGATCAAGACAGAGGCTAAAGGAGAAGGAATGGAAGCTATATAAAGAGTATAGAAAAGAGAGGGATGAGAAATGGAGCTCATTTCTCAAGGGTTTCTGTTCTCGATGATAATGGTAGAAAGAAAGAACAAGTATATTACTTGAGTGGCGACGAGTATGATCAAGGCATGCGGCAAAATGAGAAGGAATGGAAGCCATACGAGGAGTATAGAAAAGAGAGGGACAAGAAATACAACGAAAAAGACGGAGGATTTTATAACAAGAGCAACCAACGCAAGATAAGAAAAACAACTTGGAGTTACTTTTGTTGGATTAGTGTCTAAGTTCATAACTATATATGGTATGTACTTGACCCGATAGTATCATGGTCCTTTTAGGTTGGCTTCACCATAGCAACTTGACTGGATGAATTATGGAGAAAGAGGTTAATTATGATTTATTAATATATTATAGAAATAATATATTAAAGGAGGAATTATATTATTTAATTAACATTGGTCAAGAATCAATTTAGAATTAATTTTGTGGTAAAAAAAGATTAATTAAATTAAGGGGGCTGATACTGTTATTATAAGATAGTTAAAAAGTTAGGTTTGGGATCCATAAGGAAGCAATGGACAAAATCTATGTGGGAGTCCACATAGAATTCGTCCAAGGGGCCTTCTGGAAGGATCTTATGGGCTGCTTAAGGACTAAGCAATTGGATTATGGTTTTGACTGAAACCCTTGTTGCTCAGCTATATAAAGACCCCATGGAACTCCTAAAATTGGCACTTGAACCCTAAGAAGATTACCAACCGATTATTGTGATCCCTCCCTCCCTATCTCTCTCTCTCTCTCTCTCTCTCTCTCATTCTTCCAACTTGCTCTTGGTGTTTGTGATCTATTAGAGGCATCACATTTGAGGTGCTAACTTCTCAATGGTTGAAGATCAAGCTAGCTACAACTGAAAGGTAAGATTCTAACTTTGTTTTGAATACAAATTTCAATTTATGCATGCTAGATTAGGGTTATATATTTGGATGTTTAATGCATGTAGAATTAGAGAAAAACCTAGATCCAAAGCTTTAGGGTTGCATGTGCACCGTAAGAATGATGTATTGCTCATAACCCATCAGTGGTATCAGAGCATAGATCGTTTTTCTATTGTATTTGATGCATTGATTAATTGTTCATAGCTGGAAAAGTCAAAATCTTGCAATCTACTGATGAAATCGTCGAGTCCTCAAATGAACTCGACGAGTCAGGGCTACTCGACGAGTCCAAAGTTTGACTCGGCGGGTTGGCTCGTTAGTTGGCAGATTTTTCGGGATTTTAACAAGAATTGAATTGGGATAATTACCAAAAACAGTTTTAACAGATAAATTTTTATTATATAGTAATGAATATCCCCATCCAATTAGAAGATAATTCTCATATTATAAGATAATTACTCGTTTATATGATAAAATTAATTATTTGTATTATTTGTTTTGAATTATCTTGTCTTGAAAGTGGATTCGGTCAAATTATGTGATAAATATTAATTATATGATTATTTAATTATTTTTCATATGTGATCTAAAAGATATTTTGAAAAGTTTCAAAATTTGCCCTCAAGTTTTGGAATTTAAATTTTAATTAAAAAGTTTTAATTTTGAAATATTTAAATTCTAAACCTTAGAATTTTAAAAGTTTAAAATTCAGCCATTATACTATTATAATATTAAGAGATTAATAATTGTATATATGTATAAGACAAGTCAGTCTTACCGTTATTAGGCCTTATTCACGAAGCTGGTCTATAAGGGGTGTTTAAGGAAGCGGCCTATAAAATGACTGCCATTGGGTATTCACTCTTACCCACCGCACTCTTGACTAGTGGAGGGTCATTAGCTGAACGGGTATGATATAACAAACTAATTCCTCATTAATAATTATAATGATTTATAAAGAAACTAAATGTTCTCACAAATTCCTTATCTTAGTTACTTTAGGAAAAATGTGAAATTGATGCTATTCCATGAAATTGCACTTTGCACCTTGCTAAGTCGTTAGTGGAGCGTGTGTGGTTAACTGACACACTAATTTGGGATTAGCAAGAGTGGAAAACGGTAGCTCGATGTTTATCATAGATAAATGGAGCGTGTGTGGTCAACCAACACATTGGTTAGGTGATAAATGACATCGAGAGTACGAAGTACATTTGCATGGTTATTCACACCTTGTTTGTGATTCTCGGTATTCCAGTCACAAATTTGAAGGGCATAATCAAGATTTAAACATGCCATTGAAAAGTTCAATGAATCTCAAAAGAATCCAGGAATTTCAAATTCATTTAAAAGTTAGTATTCTTTTTCGTTTTTCATGGTGAAAATTGGTAAATCATCATTTACCTACCTTCAAATATTTTACAATTAGATTACGAAATCCCTCTTCCAAATTGGGAAATATTGTGTTGGGTCCTAGCCCTAATTTTTCATTTCGGTGTTAAATTGGGGATGCTTATCTAATCTAAACTTTGTCTCTTTTATTTTTCAGATGTCTACCTCAAACAACAGCAACGCTTCTGGCTCCAACCTTTTTAGCTCTTTCTCACTCATGAACTTGTGTGGGAGGGTGATCTTTGATGGATCCAATTTTAATGATTGGATTCGCAACATTCAAATGGTCACCCGTCACGAGGACAAGGAGTATGTTCTCGACAAGGAGCTAAAGGAGATTGACCACAACACTGCTACTCCTGAAGAAATCGCTCAATATGATGCTTATGAGAGGGACACGACAAAGGTGTCGTGTATCATGCTCGCAACCATGACTGCCGAACTCCAAAAGTCCTACGAGGAGTACTATCCTTACAAGATGCACCAAAATTTGATGTAAAGGTACCATCAAAGTGTGAGGCAGGAAAGGTACGAGATCATCGCCTACATGATCATCGGAAAGATGAAGGGTAGAGAGTCCATCACGACCCACTTACAAAAGATGCAAAGGTTTGTGGACCATCTGCTGAAGTTGAATGTGAACTTTGACGAAGAGCTGGCCATTGATATCATTCTACAAACTTTGCCTCTTTTTATGATCAGTTTCGTATGACCTATCATTTGAACAAGGAGGAGGTCACTCTAAGCAAGCTTCAAGGCCTGCTGCGAACTGCTGAGAGTAGTTTGAAAGGAAAAACTATTGCATCAAATCCTACTGCTAATGCCCCTATCATGGCAATTGGACAAGGGAAAGGGAAGAAGAGGAAGGATCCTTCTAATAGCCACAAGGGAAAGTCTCATGATGGATCCTCTTCTAGTGGGACCAAAGCTGGTTCTGCTGCTCCCTCTTCAAATCCGAAGGATGCAGAGTGCTTCCACTGTCACGAGAAAGGGCATTGGAAATGAAGTTGCCCGAAGTATCTGGAAGACCTCAAGGACGGTAAAGTAAAGCCCCACTTTACAAGTATTTACACTATTCAATCTAACAACTCATCACATGCTATTTCTTAGGTCCTTGATACAGGATGTGTTTTTCACATTTGTTATGATTTGCAGGGTCTAAGAAGAAGTAGGGATGTGGAGCATGGGAAGATGAACTTGATCATGGGGAATAGGAAAGTGTCATCTGTCACCATGATTGGAGTTTATTCTTTAGTTCTTAGTAGTGGGTTAGGTTTAGAGTTAAATAATTGTTGCTACTCGTCAGAAATGACACGGAATATTATTTCTTTTCGTGGTTTGTATAAACAAGGTTTTAGATTTTCATTTAATAATGAAATTGGTTCTATTAATGCTTTCTTGAATGGTACTTTCTATTTTGAAGCATTGACTTGTAATGGTATATATGAAACTGTGATGGTTGTAGACAACTTAGGAAATAATGTGTTGCATATCGATTCGTCCAATGGTTTGGACAAAGCACGCTTGTGGCATTGTCGTCTTGGACATGTCAACAAGAAACGCATAGCCCAACTCCAAAAGGATGGAGTCTTGGAGTCATTTGACCTTAAGTCCGATGACACGTGTGAATCTTGTATGCTTGGAAAGATTACCAAGTCACCCTTCACTGTTTCTTGGGAAAGGGGTGAGGGTTTATTAGATCTCATACATATAGATATATGTGGGCCCTTTAGATCCACCACAAGAGATGCAAACCGCTTCTATGTGACTTTTACTGATGATTATAGCAGATATGGGTATATCTACTTAATCAAGCACAAGTCAGAAACTTTTGAAAAGTTCAAAGAGTTTAAGCAAGAAGTGGACAATCAGCTAGGCCGGAAGATAAAGATGCTCCGATCCGATTGAGGTGGGGAGTATCTTAGTATCGAGTTCCACAACTATCTTAAGGAATGTGGAATTTTTTCACAATTGACGCCTCCTAGGAGACCGCAACTGATTGGTGTGGTTGAGAGGCGTAATCGAACCTTGTTGGACATAGTTCATTCCATGACGAGTCGAACTTCGTTACCTATCTCATTTTGGGGGTATGCCTTAGAGACTGCCGCCATATCCTTAATCTAGTCCCAACTAAGAAGGTTGCCAAAACACCTCACGAGATGTGGATAGGGAAGGTTCCCTCATTGGCACATATCAAGGTTTGTGGTTGCGAGGCTTTCGAAAGACGAGAGAATCACGACAAGCTCGAACCTCGTAGTGAGCGATGAATTTTCATCGGCTACCCACATAAGTGTTGGATAAGGTGTCTAAGTCCATAACTTATTTGGTATATACTTGACCCGACCGGCATGGTCCATTTGGGTTGCATCTCATCCAAACTATTATGGATAATTTTATGAGAGTTATACACATATGTTTATTAATATATTATGAGTTATAATATATTAATATGAAGTTACGTTATTTAATTAGTTTTAGTCTTAAATTAATTATGGATTAATTTAGAGATTAAAAGGAATACTAATTAAATTATGGGCTATTTGTTTTATATAGTGTGGGCTAATACTCATTTGTTAATGGGCTAGGCTTATGTGGAAGTCCATGGATGATCCATGGAGCTTTTAACCCATGGATCCTTGGAATAGGAAAAGACATGGGTTATTAGGGTTTCACCCTAACCATGCATACTATATAAGCATGCTTATGGAGCATGAAAGAGAGCCTAAGAGATAGCCTAAGAGAAAGCTAGTGTTCTAGTGTGTGTGTGCATGTGTGTGGCCGAAAATACAAGAGTGTGTATACTCTCTCAAAGTTTTCCAAGAGTTTGTGGTGTTTGTGATTCCATTTGAGGCATTCACACTATTGGTGCTTGGCCCTCAAACTCCTAAGAACCCAACACAACAAAGGTATGTAATCTCTTCTAACTCTTTTATGTTGAAATGTTCCCCATGCCATGTTAGATAGGTTATAAACCTTGGAAAATTATTATTTTGCATGTATTTAGACAAACATAGATCCAAGGTTTATTAGGGTTGCATGCACACTTAGGAAGTGTTAGATCGCTCAAAACCCAACAGTGGTATCAAAGCCTAGGCTTGCTTGTTTGATACTTGATGCAAAATAGTGAAAAAAGTCGAAATCGTTGCTGTCTGCATGCTAGACTCGCCGAGTCCATTGGGGGGACTCGCCGAGTCCAAGGCAAACTTCAACCTACTCGACGAGTCCGTTCGTGCACTCGGCGAGTAGGATCGAAAGAATGCAGAATCTCGACTTTTGCTGCTGGAAATGGACTGGAAACATTACCCTAAATTGTTTTGGTGTTGTAAAACTTATTTTAGTTGGTGTAATGGTTGTTCTAATCCATTTACAATAGCATATATCAAAAATCCATGATTTTATGTGTTCATATAATTCTTGAATTTTTGATGATCATGTTCATGTTCTTATGAATTTAGAAAATGATAGGAATTATTTGCTGAATTGTTTAGAATTAATTCTTAATCATTTATGTGTTTTAATGGAGTCCATAATTTGTCCTCAAGTTATGGATTACCAAAGGTCACTTTCATTTAACACACACTTAAAACACATAAGTTACATGAAAATGAAGAGTCTTCATTTTTATGAACCTTTAATTCATAAGTTATGAAATGAAGAGTTTTGCAAAGTTACAAAACTTGTCCTCAAGTTTTGGAATTTGTAAAGTTTCACACACTTTAATAAACTTTAATTCCAAACCTTAGAGTTTTAATAGTTAAAATTCAACCCTTATACTATTTATAACATTAATGGTTAATTATTATATATATGTATAAGAATAAGTCGTTTTACCGTTAGTAGGCATCATTCACGAAGCCGGTCTATAAGGTGGGTATAAGGTTGTTGCCTATAAAATGGCGACTTAATGGGTGTATACTCTCACCCACCGCTTGCTTGATCGGTGGAGGGTCGTTAGCCGAACGGGTAGAACAACGACTTTAAATCCTCATTAAAAGTATAATGAATATTATAAAATAACTAAACTCTTTTAATTCCCAATCTTAGTTATTTTAGGAAAATGTGAACATGGTGCTAATCCATGGAATTCACACTTTGTACCTTACCAAGTCGTTAGTGGAGCGTGTGTGGTTAACCGGCACACTAATTAGACTAGTAAGGATCACGAAGGGTAACTTAATGTTGTCATAGATCAATGGAGCGTGTGTGGTTAACCGGCACATTGATTAGGTGATAATATTAGGAGTACCAAGTGAGTTAGCATGGTTATTCACACCTTGTTTTGTGATCCTCGGCATCCCAGTCACAAAACTTGAAGGGCACAATCGAGATTGAAACATGCCATTGAAAAGTTCAATGAATCTCAAAAGAATCTAGGAATTTCAAATCCAATTAAACCTAATTAATCATTTCGTTTTCATGGTGGAAATTGGTGAATCGTCATTCGCCTACCTTTCAAATATATTATTACTTAGATTACGGCATCCCTCTTCTAAGTGTAATATATTGTGATTGGATCCTAGCCTTAATATTACATTTGGGTGTCTTATTAAGGATCCTAAATATCTAATCTAAACTTACTTTCTTCTTTCAGATGTCTTCCAACACTAATGCTTCAGGCTCTAACCCAACTGGTTCTTTCTCTCTCATGAATCTTTGTGGGAGGGTCATCTTTGATGGTTCCAACTTCATGGATTGGATTAGGAACATCAGGATGGTTACTCGTTACGAGGACAAGGAATATGTCCTCGATAAGGAGTTAAAAGAACTTGATGAGTCTACTGCTACTCCTGAGGAGATCGCTGAATTCAGGACTCATGAGAGAGATGCTACTAAGGTGGCATGTATCATGATGGCCACGATGACAGCCGAGCTCCAAAAGTCATATGAAGATTTCTACCCTTTTGAGATGCACCAAGACTTGATGGAAAGGTACCATCAGAGTGCTCGTCAGGAGCGGTATGAAATAATCTCCTCCATAATAACTACCCGCATGAAGGACGGTGAATCCGTCACGGGCCACATGCAAAAGATGCAAAGGTATGTGGACCGTTTGCTGAAGCTGAATGTTAACATCCCCGAGGAGTTAGCAATTTACATCATTTTGCACTCCTTGCCTTCTTGTTATGATCATTTTCGAATGACATATCATATGAACAAGGAGGAAGTTACCCTCAGCAAGCTTCAAGGACTCTTGAAGACCACTGAAACCGGTCTTAAGGGTAAAGCGGTTGTTACCTCTACTACTCCTACTCCAACTTCTACCCCTGTTTTAGCTATTGGGCAAGGCAAAGGGAAAAAGAGGAAACACCCTTCGAAGGGTACCAAGGGAAAGTCTCTTGAAGGCTCCTCATCCAAGACTAAGAACGGTTCTGTCACTCCTTCTGCCATTCCAAAGGATGTTGAATGCTTTTATTGCCATGAAAAGGCACACTGGAAGCGAAACTGCCCTAAGTACTTGCAGGATCTAAAGGATGGGAAAGTGAAACCCACCTATGCAGGTATTTACACTATATTGTCTAATTACTCAACATATCCTAACTCTTGGGTGCTTGATACAGGATGTGGTATTCACATATGTTCTGATTTGCAGGGCCTAAGAAGAAGTGAGGATGTGGAGCACGGGAAGATAAACTTAATCATGGGGAATAGGAAGGCTTCACCTATTTCCAAGATTGGAGTTTATACTTTGTTGCTTAATAATGGGTTAAAATTAGATTTGAATAAATGTGTATACTCGTCTGAAATGGCGAGGAATATTATTTCTTTTCATGCTTTGTACAAACAAGGTTTTACCTTTTCGTTTGATAATGAATGTGGTGGTATTAATGCTTTCTTTAATAATGTGTTTTGTTTTAAAGCATTACCTTGTGATGGCGTGTATGAAACTGTGTCGATTGTAGACAACTTAGGAAATAATGTGTTGTATATTGATTCTTCTACTAGCCTAGATAAAGCATCATTGTGGCATTGTCGTCTTGGACATGTAAACAAGAAACGCATAGACCAACTCCAAAAGAGTGGAGTCTTGGAATCATTTGACCTCAAATCAGATGATAGTTGTGAATCTTGTCTACTTGGAAAAATGACAAAATCACCCTTCACTGGAGCTTGTGAGAGGGGTGAAGGTTTGTTGGACCTAATACATACTGATGTATGTGGGCCATTCAAAACCGCCACAAGGGACGCTAATCGGTATTATGTGACTTTTATTGATGATTATAGTAGATATGGGTATGTCTACTTGATCAAACACAAGTCCGAAACCTTTGAAAGGTTTAAGGAATTCAAACAGGAAGTAGAAAATCAATTGGGCAGGAACATTAAGATGCTTCGATCCGATCGAGGTGGTGAGTATCTTAGTACCGAGTTCCTTGACTATCTTAAGGAGTGTGGGATTGTCTCACAATTGACTTCTCCCAGGACACCACAGCTGAATGGTGTAGCTGAGAGGCGTAATCGTACCTTGTTGGACATGGTTCGCTCTATGATGAGTCGAGTTTCGTTACCAATCTCTTTTTGGGGGTATGCCTTAGAGACTGCCGCCCATATCCTTAATCTAGTCCCTACAAAGAAGGTTACCAAAACACCTCATGAGATGTGGACTGGGAAGGTTCCCAATTTGGACCACATCAAAATTTGGGGTTGCGAAGCCTTCGTGAGGCGTGAAACTCATGATAAGCTTGAACCCCGAAGTGAAAGGTGTATTTTCATCGGCTGCCCACAGAAATCCTTCGGTTACCTTTTCTACAGACCCAGTGAGAATGTGGTCTTTGTAGCACGAAGAGGGATCTTTCGCGAGAAAGAACTTATAAGCCAAGGAGACAGTGGGAGGCAGATTGATCTTGAAGAAATTCAAGAATCAATTGGTGAAGGAACCTCAGACACTAGCAATCAACCTGAGGTAGAAACTCCTGTTGATCCAGCTGACGAGTCTGTACCTCCGAGACGTTCCACACGGGTTAGGAACACACCTTCGTTTTATTATGGTTTTCATATTACTACGGAAGGTGATACGTTTATTAGTGATAGTACACTAGTAAATTTGGATGAACCTAGTAGTGTTAAGGAAGCCATGGCAGGCCCGGAGTCTGCTAAATGGAAGGAGGCTATGGACAGCGAGATACAGTCCATGTATGACAATCAAGTTTGGAACTTGGTTGACAATGTACCAGGCCGTAAAACAGTCGGGTGCAAATGGATCTTCAAAAAGAAGACCGACATGGAAGGAAAAGTGCATACTTATAAGGCTCGACTGGTTGCGAAGGGTTTTACTCAAACTCAAGGTATTGATTATGATGAAACCTTCTCGCCGGTGGCCAAGATTAAGTCTATTAGGGTTATGTTAGCCATTGCAGCATTTCATGATTATGAAATATGGCAAATGGATGTCAAAACCGCTTTCCTTAATGGAAAGTTGGCTGAGGATGTGTACATGAATCAGCCAGAGGGTTTTGTCAATGCAGAGTACCCTAATAGAGTATGCAAGCTTAAGAAATCCATCTATGGATTAAAACAAGCATCTCGTAGCTGGAATCTTTGTTTTGATGAGAAGGTAAAAGAGTTTGGCTTCTTGAGAAGCGAAGATGAGTCTTGCGTGTATGTCAGAGCTAGTGGGAGTATAGTTAGCTTCTTGGTACTGTATGTGGATGACATACTACTCATAGGAAATGACATCCCAACCTTGCAGGAGGTTAAGTCCTGGCTTGGGAAGTGCTTTGCTATGAAGGACCTAGGGGAGGCTACCTATATCCTAGGGATAAGGATATTAAGAGAAAGGAGTAGAAGACTAATTGGACTTAGTCAGAGTATCTACTTGGATAAGGTGTTGAAAAGGTTCAACATGGAGAATTCCAAGAAAGGAGATTTACCGATCCAAAGCAATACCAAACTGAGTAAGACTCAGAGTCCGAGTACAGAGGCTGAGATAGCTGAGATGAGCCAATTACCATATGCTTCCGCAGTTGGCTCGATCATGTATGCCATGACTTGTACCCGTCCTGATGTGGCATTTGCTTTGAGCATGGTCAGCAGGTATCAGGGGAACCCTGGCAAGGCTCATTGGACCGCGGTAAAGAACATTCTCAAGTACCTGCGGAGGACTAAGGATTGGGTCCTTACCCTTGGTGGCAGTGATGACTTGAGAATATTAGGGTATAGTGATGCTGGTTTTCAGACTGATAGGGATAATTTCCGCTCTCAGTCGGGCTGGATCTTTACCTTAAATGGAGGGGCAATTTCTTGGAAGAGTTCCAAGCAGGAGACGGTGGCTGATTCGACTTGTGAATCAGAGTATATAGCAGCGAGTGAAGCAGCGAAGGAGGCGATATGGCTAAAGAACTTCATCGGAGACCTTGGAGTTGTACCAGCTATTAAGGAACCTATAGAGATTTTCTGTGACAACAATGCTGCGGTTATCTTAGCCAAGGAACCAAGAGATCATGGCAGATCCCGACACATTGACAGAAAATATCACTTCATAAGGCACAAGATTGAAGAAGGACTCCTTGTGACAAGGAGGATATCGTCAGATGAGAATCCTGCAGATCCCCTTACGAAGGGACTGACGAGGGTTAAGCATTTTCAGCATGCGAGACGCATCGGGCTGAGGGACGATATTAGTTTTACAGATTAGATAGTTTTCCTGAAACTTGTAAAATGTAATCGACGTTTGATGATGAATAAAATTTGTGATTTATTTATGAGTAAAGTGTTACTATCATTGTCAATTATTTACTATTGTTTCAGTTTTGCATGTTTTGACTTCCAGAATAATTAATTTGTTCAAACCTCCACAATCGATCATACGTCGGAAGTAAGTATGAATCAAGATTGTCATGAATTGGGTTTGTAGATGCCTTAAAGGTGTTTAGGCATGGCAATGGTTGCTGCAACATTCATGAGTACTCATAAGTTATGAGTATTGGTATAAACCCACGCTCACTTGTATCACTTCATGGAATTTATCTCGAGTGATCGTGAGACGATAACATCATATAAATCTTTAAACCTAGAGATATGAGTTGTTACCTATGAGTTGGTTGTGCATTGATTGCACGTAAACGCATCAGTAACTTGATGTTATAAAACGTGCCTTTGTGTACAATTCAATAAGTAGTAGAACAAGCATATCAGTCGAAGTTTATCTGTTCCTTCTAGAAATAGAAGCGATATCCGGGCCCCTCGATGATTTTGTGTTGACCCATATACCAGGCCTGGTCAGAACTAAACCGATGTGTTCAGTGAAGTTCTTCGTCAAACAAATCGGATAATCGAGAAACAACTGCTAGACAATAAGCAAGACATAGTTCCATGTGTTTGTCCGGCTGATATCATGAGAACAGAGGATTATGTGATCACTTATCTAAAATGGCGCTTCATAGTTCGACAGAGTCTTCATTGTTCGAGGGAGTTTTCGAGAGCTACGATTGTTGGTTGGTTCCTGAAGTTATAGGCAAATATAGTTATTAGACTTATCCAAGTGGGAGTCTGTTGGATAAGGTGTCTAAGTCCATAACTTATTTGGTATATACTTGACCCGACCGGCATGGTCCATTTGGGTTGCATCTCATCCAAACTATTATGGATAATTTTATGAGAGTTATACACATATGTTTATTAATATATTATGAGTTATAATATATTAATATGAAGTTACGTTATTTAATTAGTTTTAGTCTTAAATTAATTATGGATTAATTTAGAGATTAAAAGGAATACTAATTAAATTATGGGCTATTTGTTTTATATAGTGTGGGCTAATACTCATTTGTTAATGGGCTAGGCTTATGTGGAAGTCCATGGATGATCCATGGAGCTTTTAACCCATGGATCCTTGGAATAGGAAAAGACATGGGTTATTAGGGTTTCACCCTAACCATGCATACTATATAAGCATGCTTATGGAGCATGAAAGAGAGCCTAAGAGATAGCCTAAGAGAAAGCTAGTGTTCTAGTGTGTGTGTGCATGTGTGTGGCCGAAAATACAAGAGTGTGTATACTCTCTCAAAGTTTTCCAAGAGTTTGTGGTGTTTGTGATTCCATTTGAGGCATTCACACTATTGGTGCTTGGCCCTCAAACTCCTAAGAACCCAACACAACAAAGGTATGTAATCTCTTCTAACTCTTTTATGTTGAAATGTTCCCCATGCCATGTTAGATAGGTTATAAACCTTGGAAAATTATTATTTTGCATGTATTTAGACAAACATAGATCCAAGGTTTATTAGGGTTGCATGCACACTTAGGAAGTGTTAGATTGCTCAAAACCCAACAATAAGTCCTTTGGATATCTCTTCTATAGACCGAGTGACAACGTTGTCTTCATTGCGAGGAGAGGGGTTTTCCAAGAGAGAGAACTCATATTCCAAGAGGATAGTGGGAGGCTAATTGATCTTGAAGAGGTTTAAGAATCAAGCGATGAAGGAACCTCTAACACTGCCACTCAACCCGAGGAGGAAACTCCTGTTGAACCAATTGACGAGTCCTTACCTCTTAGACGTTCCATTAGAGTTAGTGTTCCACCCGTATTATATGGTTTCCATATAACTATTGAGGGTGATACATTTATTAGTGATAGTACACTAATAAATTTGGATGAACCTTACAACTACAAGGAAGCCATGGCGGGCCCAAAGTCTTTGAATTGGAAAGAGGCTACGGACAGCGAGATTCAGTCCATGTATGACAATCAAGTTTGGAACGTGGTTGACAATGTACCAGGTCGTAAGACGATCGGGTGAAAATGGATCTTCAAGAAGACCAGCATGGATGGGAAAGTACACACATATAAGACGCGATTGGTTGCAAAGGGCTTTAGTCAAACTCCCGGAGTTGACTATGATGAGACTTTCTCACCAGTAGCGAAGATTAAATCTATAAGGGTTATGCTAGCCATAGTTGTGTTTCATGATTATGAAAACATGGTAGATGGATGTGAAAACCGCTTTCCTAAATGGGAAGTTGGCTGAAGAATTTTACATGAGTCAGCCAGAGGGTTTTGTCGATGCGCAACACCCTAATAGAGTGTGTAAGCTTGAGGAGTCCATCTATGGATTAAAACAAGCATCTCGTAGATGGAATCTTTGTTTCGATGAGAAAGTTAAAGAGTTTGGTTTTTCGAGAAGCGAGGATGAGTCATGTGTATATGTCAAAGCCAGTACGAGTATAGTTAGCTTTCTCATATTGTATATGGATGACATACTACTCATAGGAAACGACGTCCCAACCTTGCAGGAGGTTAAATCCTGGCTTGGGAAGTGCTTCGCTATGAAGGACCTCGGAGAAGCTTCTTATATTCTGGGGATAAGGATATTGAGAAATATGAGTAAAAGACTAATAAGACTTAGTCAAAGTATCTACTTGGACAAGGTGTTGAAAGGTTTCAACATGGAGAATTCCAAGAAAGGGGAGTTACCGATCCAGAGCAATACCAAGTTGAGTAAGACTCAAAGTCCAAGTACCGAAGCTGAGATAGCAGAAATGAGTCAAGTACCTTATGCTTCCGTTGTTGGCTCGATCATGTATGCTATGACTTGTACTCGCCCTGATGTGGCCTTCGCTTTGATCATGGTCAACAGATATCAAGGGAATCCTGGTAAAGCTCATTGGACTACGATAAAGAACATTCTTAAGTACCTACGGAGGACTAAGGATTGGGTTCTTATCCACGGTGGGAGTGATGAATTGAGTGTAACATCCGGACTTCCAGGTATTTTATTTATTTATTTATTTATTTTGAGGACTATTGAGCTACTCGACGAGTCAGTGCTCCAACTTGTCGAGTAGAGTCGCGATGTGCCACGTGGGATTAATGACCTACTCGACGAGTCCTAGAGCCTAGTCGCCGAGTAGGCACTGGTATGAGAAACCCTAAATCCCCCGGTTTAGGGCCTATTTAAAGGCACTCATAGCCTCATTTGTGGCTACACTTCCGTAATAGCAAACCCTAAACGACCATTAAGCTTAGAGAGAGAGAGAGAGAGAGAGCTTAGCTAATTGTGAGTGTTTGGTGCATCTTGTGAAGAGAAGGGAAGAATTCCAAGCCTAGAGAAAAGAAGGTGATGCTAGATCCGAGGTTGTTTCACTTCAAAGCTTCTGGGAAAGGTATAAAGCTTGCACTTTTCTCATTATTTTTAATAGATCTCATGATTTTTGGAATCTAGGGTTTCTCCATCTAAATATGAGGACCTTGAGCGTTTTATGTTCATTGAGAGGTTTGGACTTCAGATCTGGACCATGTGAGGTCCCTAGAGTCCAAAAGTCCCTGCTTTATCCAACCATAATAGTGATCTTCAGTGAAAAACCCTTTTTAAGTTACGTTTTGGCATTTTATGCTCTAAAATGCCATGTATGAACGTAAAGCCTGTGACTTTACGTGATAAATGAGTCATAGGAGTGTAGATCTAGAGATTGGGAAGGTTATATTCCTCGGAATCGATTGAATGAGATAAGAGTCTGAATGGGAAACCATGGAGGGGTAAAATAGTCTTTTTACCACTTCAAGATAGAGAGAGAGGGGGGGGGGGGAGAGATGACTTAGTAAATGTGTGATTTAAAGAGTTAATTAGATATAATTATCATATGTGATTAGGCGGAGGCTAGATTTGGTGATTCGTGTGCAAGAAGTATTCATTCACTTAGCTTACCTGCGAGGTGAGTCTTCTCACTATACTTAACAATAGTGGTATCCTTATGTGATTGATCTATCTTATGTGATTATCTGTATATTGTAGTATTCTACATTATGTCTTTGTGATTTATGTTGAATATTGTTGTTTTAAGTTACTGAGTTGGGATCGGAGGGTCCCACTGATACACATCGATAGGAGGGTCTTACTGAGTTATGGCCTAGAGTGGCTAATAAGTTGTGTGTGGTATTTTGGGGAACTCACTAAGCTGTGTGCTTACCGTGTTATGTGTTATGTGTTTTAGGTACTTCTCAAAATCACGGGAAGGCGTTTGCGTGATTGTAGACACTTGTTCATGATTACGTTGAGGATTCTGGGATTTAACTTTTGTTGGGAATTTATGTTGACATTGAGACACTTATGGTTTTATGAAATATAATATACAAGTTTTGTGTGTTTTAAAATGAAAATTTTGGTTTAAAATTTACGGTGTTACAAGTTGGTATCAGAGCCTTCGTTTGAGGGATTCAGATGCACCTCCGGGTGTGTTTGGACTCAAACTGATGATTTGAGAAGAATTTTCAAAAGAAAAGAAAGTTTCCCAAAATGAGAAAGAGTTTCAAGAGAAAACAAGTGGAAGCGGTGTGTACAATCAGCCAGAGCCCGAACGGAGATTTCCCAAAATACCCTTACATTTGTGTTGTAAGATAATTATGAGATATTTTGTTAGGATTGCATGCTAGAGGGTAGGCTAGTTATTCCATATTCTAGGGCTAGAATTGCCTGATTTGTGATGCCTTAGTCTAGGAGATGATTTGATCAGTGGTATATGTTATTTGCTTGAGTATGAGCTGAGTTTTGAGTCGGGAGATGATCTAGGAAGAGATACTTAAATAAACTTAAGAGAGTGGTCTACCGAGAGAGTAGCTGGAGATTTGTGAGACATAGAGTATATGTGAATTACAATCCTAGGAGGAGCTAGGACTTGGGGTGACTACAAATGGGGTGTGGAAGGTAGTATTGGGACCGTACTACTGAAAGATCCTAGTCTATATGCAATTCAAGTAAGAATCTATGGGATGCTAAAGAGGAAGTAGGGATGAGTAGTTGAGTGTGAGTATGCTCGAGCGAGTTTCTGATGATTTTGTGTTCTGTTTCAGAGACATTATGGTAGGTATGCGCCACACCCAGAGAGCAGTGGAGTTAGCGATAATGAGATTCGTAGGATGATTCATGACGAGGTGGCGGCAGCCATACGTGAGGCTATTTCGGAGATGTTTTGGTCTATTAATACCACTTTGATCGAGACATTTGACGAGCGATATGCTACAGTTTCTGACACAGCTACTGCTGCAGCCACAATAGTTGTCGTTGCAGCTATGCCACAGAGGGTGACTCGTTGCCATACTGGGAGATTAGCAACATGCAGCCATCGGAGTTTGATGGGACTCAGGATCCGATTGTTGCAATGAGATGGACCTCTGATATCGAGGGTTGTTTCTACACGTTTTCATGCCCAGAGCATTTGAGGGTGCAGTTCGCGTTCAACCAGCTTAGCTTGGGAGCGAAGGACTGGTGGAAGTTTGTGATGACCAGTTCTACTCCTGCAGAACATTCTGCGTTGGCTTGGGAGAGGTTTTTTGCGATGTTCTGAGTATGTTCCTCCGGTGGAGAGGGAATGGTTGGCCCAGGAGTTTTTGTCTCTTAGATAGAAGACAAAGTCGGTGACTGTGATTACGCGGGTGTTTCACGAGAGGGCATTGTTTTGCCTTGAGCATGTGGTGATTGAGCAGGCACGCATGAGTCGGTACTTGAGCATTTTGAGGAGGGATATTCAGGAGTTCGTGGTGAACTCGTCTTACCGGACATTTGCTGAGCTTCAGGTAAATTCCAGGAGGAGGGAGATCGAGCTGGAGACTCAGGCGAGGAAGGACGCGGAGTCTTAGGGGAGAGATCGGCGACCGGCACAATCGTAGCTGATAGCCAAGTGGGCTAAGCCCGCTGATTCGAGATCAGGAGGCTAGAAGGGCCGCACATTTTCCAAGTGCGGAAAGAGTCATGAGGGAGCTTGTCGGGCGGGGATTTGCTACAAATGTGGAAAGGAGGGGTATATGTCGAAGGATTGACCCAAGGGTTTTGTAGTCTGTTACCACTGTAATCAGGATGGACAACAGAAGTCCGAGTACCCTAAACTTGTTCAGGGATCTGCCCAAGGTTCCACTCCTACTGCATTACGTGCTACAGATGTTCGGACTGTGAAGGTCAAGGTTCTGAAGGCTCGTGGGAGTGATTTTCAGCTGATAGCAGAGGAGGTCCGCGCAACACCTGATGTCGTGGCTAGTACGTATTTCCTTATTTATTTACTTATTATGAGATTCTCTTTTTTTGATTATTCTGGGCTATATTTAGGTACATTTCTTGTGAGTTTTGAACCTACATTAGTGTTATGTGACTCGGGTGCGAGTCAATCCTTCATGTCTCTAGCCTTTTGTGACAACCCAAAAATTTCCATTCGGAAAAACCATACACTACAATTGAAGTCAAATCTGTTTCTGCTAACTTTCAAGCTTTTGGGATAAGTTTCAGTGTTTTAAAGTTAGTGCTTCAAAATATATTAGGAGAGAGGATACCCTAAGGTTTATTATGTAGCAATAAGTGCCCAAAACATCAAGAGTTTGGATTTTACGGTCCAAAATGGTTTTGGGACCGAAAACCCTCAAGGCTATATAAGTGGGACTTAGCCATTTTAGTTCATTTCTTCCATTTCAACTAGAGAAAACCCGAATTCTCTCTCAAGGATCTTCACCCGTTCACCCCGAATTGTAAGTACTTCAACCCTAGAGTGTATTAAAGTGTATTACATGCCTAGATAACATTGAAATCATCCAGAAATCACAAAGACAAGGTGTTTACGGCCCAAGAACATTCTTGGACCGTAAACCCAAAAAATAGGGCCAAGGTGTGCCCTATGTCCCTATAGACCTTGGAATCGAACCTAGCAACTACCCTTGACATTATTAGGCCTTAGAAACATCAAGAAACAATTGTTGGAAGAGAGTTTACGGCCAAGGATGATCTTGGGCCGTAAACTCCCTTTTATGGTGCAATGAAGCCCCAAATTCCTTCCTTAAGCCTAGAGACTAGCCTAGCACTTTACGTTGATGTGTTTAGGTCTCAAGGCAATCAAAATACCATCACCCATAGGTGATTACAGCCGCAAACATATGCCAAAGTGGTCCATGGGCTGAAAACTCAAGTTAGGGGTGTTTTGATGCCATAAACACTTCCTAAGGCTTAGACTTGAAGTTAGGATGCTTCATTATGACTTTTAGGACCCTAAACAACCCTCATAAACATAAATGGACATGAGTTTATGGTTGTAAACTCATTAGGGCCGTGAACACCCCAAAAGCTCTAAAGAAAGTGGTCTTCCTCATCCTAGGGTAGAGCTAAGGTCCCTAAATCATTCCTAGCCTTCAAACTTGCACTTACACATGAGTAGCCATGAGTTTACGGCCATAAACTCCCTTGGGCCATAAACCCATAGTAGTAAACTCATGTGAGTGCCATTCTACCTTCATTTGTTGAATCACATGTGATTCCAACACTTGGTCAAGGTGTTTCCTCGTCCCGAAAGGTGCTTCCTTTCATATAGTTGTCATAAACACTATATTCATGTCAATATGTGTTCTTATTTGTCATTTAGGACTTAGTGTGTCTCGGGACTTCATTCGTGGAACTTCTCATCCGTACGCGCATACCCGTTTGAATCACCCACATCAGGTGAGTTCATACCCCGTAATGAATCTTTTAACTAATTGGGGGGGGGGGGGGGGGGAATACAAGTTGAACACAATGATAGTTGTGTAAATGTTTGTTATAAACATCTTTCAAAATATTACTTATGTTATTATAAGTTGTCAAAACATTCCAAAACTCTTTTAAAGGTTATGTTACTTTATAGTTATACAAAACTCCGTTTTTAAAGTACAAGCATAACTTATTAGATAAATGATTCTTTTCAATAACAGTCAAAGTAGAACATTAGCAAAATATTATAGGTATAGTTTAGGAGAATGATATTCATTACTTCTAGTACAATGAAGCACACAAAGAGTCAGTTCAGTTCATGAGTCTATACTAATGGTATACGTTTACATAAATACATTACATAAATACTTTTACATAGATACGCTTACATGGAATACATTTACATAAATACGATATCAATACACGATAACAGAACATAACATAATAAGGTGCTATAGCATGGAACAAGTTCATGATCTAACTATACCAATGAATCACAACGCATTGTGATAGTTATATTGGGTATACATGATCATAGTAATGTGGATGTTCACGGCTTGCACTCATGCAGGGGTGGCGTGTAGTTTCCTAGAATCTCTTGACAAGGGAGCGTTTAGCATGTGATCTAGCCATCACATTATGCCTTAACCCTCAATTAAGGCAAAATAGTACTAAAAGTAGTCACTTATTACAAATACTACAATACTTACACTGTCAATACGACAATTACAGAAGGATACAAAATTCCAGTTTCAATATTATTAATACCTTTACCATGTGTCATATTCATATAATCGATGAGGTAGATTAGATTAAATTAATAATAGTAGTACAGTTGGGTGTTGGTAGAAGGCTACTTTAAAATAGTCGAGTCTTGGTAGAAGGCTACTTTCAAAACAGTTGAGTCTTGGTAGAAGACTACTTTCAAAACAGTCGTGTCTTGGTAGAAGGCTACTTTTAAAAGTTAGGATCATAATGCTAATCTTATGATTCCTTAATATATACACTATAGGATACATATATTCTAATAGATTCCGACAACTAATAGGATGTGTGCCTTCGCTTCATTTCCTATTCTCATTGGATTGTGGGCATGGACCGAGTTCCCCCAATCTATTATCTACCTGAATCTATATATATTTATGCTTAAGTATACATTAAGTCATCATAAGGGTACCAAGTATGGATCAGGTTATAGGACACAGAGTCAAAGCACAGTTTTTCTAGTAATAAACATACTTTTCAAAGTCAGTACTTTTGGTATACAAATTTAGAGATTTCCCAGATAATTGCTTAATCCCTTTTATTAAGCCAGTACAGTTTTAGAGACTTTAGGTGAGTAACTCTATAACACCTTAGTTTATACACCATGTTTATATATAAAACTAATATCCAATAGATAATTAAATGTGTGTTTTCCGCCTTACTTCTTGTTCCCGTTGGATTGTGGGCTTAGGGCAGATTCACCCAGTTAACTTTCTACCCGATGTCAGATTATATATAGCAGTATAAAAAAAGCTATTATAAAAGTAGTCACTATGGTCGATATTTTACTATAAGAAATATAAGTTTTCTTAAAAGAACTTTTCATTAGATATAAAGGAACCATTACAAATAACTCCATGAGTAACAAGTGAATACACCAGGGTTATATATGACAACGATCTAACAACCAATGGAATGTGTGCTATCCGCCTTACTTTCTGTTCCCCGTTGGGTGTGAGCTTAGGGCAGATGCGCACAATCGATTGTTTATTTACTCTGAGTATATATAACTTGTACCCACTTAGTACCCATAGAAAGGCTTGTAGTGTCATTCTACTTAACTTTCATTCAAGTAGGATATATAGGATTTTCTAGAGGAACAGGCGAACTTTTCAAAACAGAACTTACAGCTTACATCACTTTTACATATACATTTGCAACAACATTTGACAGCGTACATCACTTTTACATATATAGTTTCAAGAACATTTTACAGCTTACTCACATCACTTAAATCTTATGAACTGACCAGCTTAATTGCTGATCAACTCTTTCAAATAACTTGTATTCTCAGGAGGCTATTAGACAGGTGCTCGTGCTGGGGATTTAGAAGATGAAGCATTACAGCTTCAAGTCTTGTTTTGTTATTTGTGTATGAATTCTATGTTTTGTGAACACACATAGTAAACACTTTCTTTTGAAATGAAATGGTTGTTTATTACTTGCTTACCATATACATATCTCGTGATACTTAACATGACGTCCTCCACCCCCAAACGTTTCCGCCGTTCCGGTTTTTGGGTGTGACAGATTGGTATCAGAGCATTATTTATAGTGAAATAAGTATATCAACCGATAAAAGATATACATCTATAAATACAATGGGGCTTAAGTGCTCTGGATAATGATATATTTTAGAATATAACTTCAAGTTATAAAAATATACCTACTTGCTTATACATGTACATAATAGAACTAGTGTCACGAGGAGAACAGAACTAAAAGTATTTAAAGGTGGGGCACTGTCGTTAAGCCGAATAGTTATGTAACATAGCTAGGATCAATATAGTCTGATCAAATATATTCATTCGAGATGTGACCAACATGTGTTTGGGAATGATGTGGTTATGCAACAGGGATAAAACTTACCTGAACAACAGTCAAGAGAGCGCCAGAACAAGTACAGTTAGATTTAGAGTACTATGGGAGTATTCTATGATACGATAGCGCGTTAACGATTTTAGAACATACCAGGTACATTACGTTAGAATACTATAGGAGTATTTAGTCCAGATAAATAACTTATGTGAGAATTTAGAAAGACCTTTATGGATAAGTCTATAATCTTGCAAGATATATTCCTAAAGTGTTATATATAATCAGGATTTTATAGACATAGAATCTATGGCCTACGCTTCGCTATCCGTTCCTCTTAAGGGTGTAGTATTGAGGTGGGATCAATTATTCGAAAGTCTATTTAATCCTCAATTATATACAAACTTGTGTACCTTGTACAATTATAGGAGGATTCCGTAAGGATCACCCCATAAAGTTACCTTACAGCTCATAGGTTCTTTAGTCACTTTCATTCTCGCACGAGAAACCCAGATAAATGTAACCACATCCTTAGAGTATACAATAGAAGAGTCCAGGAGGAACAAGGACATGTTCATGAGAAGTTTTCAAGGAAAGATCAGCTGAAGTAACCAAAACGTCTTACGCATCACACTAATAAATATTAATTAAGTTAATTTATCGAGCGAGTGGAAACACTGCTCACATTACATGTGTTAGAATTATTTTCTTACATACAGCTGGTAACAGTTATTCAGGAAACAAATATTCATTCGAGGATAGTTAATCCAAATTCATAGAGCTTATTAGGTATAGACTCATTTATGAATTGTTTCTAGAACCCTGTGGAAGTCAGGACCTGATACATCCAGAAGTAGGATAACCTTGTCTTTTCAGCTTTCGGCTTGTGTCCATTGCTTTAAGCTTATCCTGTTTCATCTTTGTTTTCTTTTAGCAAAGATGCCTCCTCGCAAATCACCCAGACACACTACTCTGATAACTCCAATACCTTCTCCACAAATCGATGCAACAACTCTGAACGCTGCAGTGGCTGCGGCGGTGGCAATAGCCATGGCCCTATATCACCTCACCAGTACAGGTGGAGGTGAAGCGCCTACCGATTGTACTCATGGTGAATTCCCTGTGCGCCCGAGAGAGTTCTCTTACAAAGACTTCACTAGATACCAGCCATTGTCCTTTAATGGGACTGAAGGAGTCATTGCCCTTATGCAATGGTTCGACAAGACAGAGTCGATCTTCAAAATTTGTTTATGCCCAGAAGGAAGCAAAGTGAAGTTTGCTGCCTACACGTTCTCCGGCAAAGCCCTAACATGGTGGAACGACCATGTTAAGTCATTGACCCTATCAGTGGCTAACTCCATAGGTTGGGAAAAACTAAAAGAGTTAATGCAGGAGGAATATTGCCTGTTAGGCGAGTTTCAAAAACTGGAACAAGAGCTATGGGATCTCACTAAGGTCGGTTCAGACATAGTGACCTACACTGACCGGTTCAGCGAACTAGCAGCTATATGACCTGGGATGATTACCTCGGAGAAGAAGAAGATAGAGAGATACATTTGGGGTCTGACTGCTCCGACCCAAGGAAATGTGTTATCTTCTAACCCAACCACGTTTGATAGTGCTAAACGGCTGGCATAGTGACTCATCGATCATGGAGTCCGCCACAACGTAGAAGTACCTACTCCTGAGCCATCAAGGGAAGAGGACAATAATCAGAAGTCGGGGAACAAGAGGAAGAATAAGCGAACAACACAAGACACACCGCAAGAGCAACGAGCGAGTACTATGTACGCCGCTACAAGGCCTACTGCTTCAGCACCTGCCAGTCGTTATGCTAGAAACCTTCCGAAGTGTGGAAAGTTCAACTTTCACCACACCGGAGTATGCTGGGAAATGTAGTGTCTGAACTGCCACAGAAGGGGACACACAGTCCATTACTGCAGGGCACCGGCTCAACCGATCTCCCAAGTCTTCGGAGCTGAAGAAAACCAAGCTTGCTATGGCTGTGGTGAGACTGGACACCGTCAGAGGGACTACTCGATAATAAGGAACTCAGGAGCGGATGGATGCATTCTGATGATCACCGCAGGAGAATCCACCTCGGACTCGTCGACGAGTAGTGGTACGTTTTCAAAATAGTAATTACTTTTAAAAATTAATTTATATTCATATAAGATTAAAATTTGGGGATGAAACTTAAAAGTAACCATAACAACTCACATGTTGAAATAGGTCGTAATATTCAAGAGAACTGAAGGATCCCTTAGAGAAGCTATTATGGCTCACCATATACATCAGGGTTGTGCGCAACTAAGGTGTTGCAGACTTAGAGTGAGTGACTCCGCTTAGGTCCCCTTTCCTTAATTGGTTGAGGATTTGAGGCAGAGATACTCAGTCGACTGCCTGGCTCATCTTAAAAATTCACAGTTGGTATATGACGAGCGATGGTAGTGGTACCACGAGGGATTATGGTATAAAAGTATCCCTTCAATTAATAAAGCACTTTTGTTCATATGTATGCACACATAGAGATACAATATGTAGGAGTGTTAACTTCAAATAGAAACTAGGAGACACGAGTACAGTTACAAGGAGTACATTGTTGAACATACTAGGAGTACAGTACCAATCATACCAGGGATACATCGTCGTATATCAGACGTTTCTTTCAATTGACCAAAACTTTGTTCAGTATAGAGTCCGTTGTTTTCTTCGTAATGAGTTGGTGTGGTCCTCACCATACTGAGTTCATATGTTCCTATCGCCTCGATCGACAAGTTCTCAAAATTTTCGTCTTTCGTATCGAAAGTCCGACCTAAATAAAAAATATATATTTATCTTTCGCATTCTAAACCCCCAAAGTACTCGTGCGAAGAGTACTTTGTCCTCCGATGCCTTATTGTCAAATGTCCACAGACCGTCACGAAATACCACTCGTCCAGCAGACCAAGTTCGAGCACAGAGGCTAAGGATGAATACAGCCCACCTATTATTAATTAGTATATGCGCGAGGGTGGTATATGAGTATGATTACGCAGATCTAGTATGTGTGTTTCCGCCCTATCTCCTGTTCCCCGTTGGGTTGTGGACCTGGGGCAGAGTTGCACATCTGACAGTGCTACTAATCCTAATTATATACGGCTTGTATACACGAGGTAAATATAGATGGACCAAGTATGAATCATATCAAGAACACCAGGGCAAAGTTGCCAGGTCTACGAGTGAGTATTCTGCAAATCAGAAGAGCGCAACCCCAGTAGTAATGCTAAGAGAGCTAATTTCGGGACGAAATTCATTCTAACAGGGGGATGATGTTACAACCCAAAAATTTCCATTTGGTAAAACCATCCACTACAATTGAAGTCAAATCTGTTTCTGCTAACTTTCAAGCTTTTGGGATAAGTTGAGTGTTTTAAAGTTAGTGCTTCAGAAGATATCAGGGGAGAGGATACCTTAAGGTTTATTATGTAGCAATAAGTGCCCAAAACTTCAAGAGTTTGGAGTTTACGAACCAAAATGGTTTAGGGACCGAAAATCCTCCAGGCTATATAAGTGGGACTTAGCCATTTTAGTTCATTTCTTCCATTTCAACTAGAGAAAACCTGAATTCTCTCTCAAGGATCTTCACCTGTTCACCCCAAATTGTAAGTACTTCAACCCTAGAGTGTATTAAAGCGTATTACATGCCTAGATAACATTGAAATCATCCAGAAATCACAAAGACAAGGTGTTTACGGCCCAAGACCATTCTTGGACCGTAAACCCTAAAAATCGGGTCAAAGTGTGACCTATGTCCCTATAGACCTTGGAATCAAACCTAGCAACTACCCTTGACATGATTAGGCCTTAGAAACATGAAGAAACAATGGTTGGAAGAGAGTTTACGGCCAAGGATGATCTTGGGCCGTCAACTCCCTTTTATGGTGCAATGAAGCCCTAAATTCCTTCCTTGAGCCTAGAGACTATCCTAGCACTTTAACTTGATGTGTTTAGGACTCAAAGTAATCAAAATACCATCACCCATAGGTGATTACAGCCGCAAACACATGCCAAAGTGGTCCATGGGCTGAAAACTCAAGTTAGGGGTTTTTTGATGCCACAAACACTTCCTAAGGCTTAGACTTGAAGTTAGGATGCTTCATTACAACTTTTAGGACCCTAAACAACCCTCATAAACATAAATGGCCATGATTTTATGGTTGTAAACTCATTAGGGCCGTGAACACCCCAAAATCTCCAAAGGAAGTGGTCTTCCTCATCCTAGGGTAGAGCTAAGGTCCCTAAATTATCCCTAGCCTTCAAACTTGCATTTAAACATGAGTAGCCATGAGTTTACGGAAGTAAACTCCCTTGGGCCGTAAACCCATGGTAGTAAACTCATGTGACTGCCACTATACCTTCCTTTGTTGAATCACATGTGATTCCAACACTTCGTCAAGGTGTTTCCTAGTCCCGGAAGGTGTTTCCTTTCAAATACTTGTCATAAACACTATATTCATGTCAATATGTGTCCTTATTTGTCATTTAGGACTTATTGTGTCCCGGGACTTCATTCGTGGAACTTCTCATCCGTACGTGCATACCCATTTGAATCACCCACATCAGGTGAGTTCATACCCCGTAATGAATCTTTTAACTATTTTAACTATTTTAAGAGGGGGGGGGGGGAATACAAGTTGAACACAATGATAATTGTGTAAATGTTTGTTATAAACATCTTTCAAAATATTACTTATGTTATTATAATTTGTCAAAACATTCCAAACTCTTTTAAAGGTTATGTTACTTTATAATTATACAAAACTTCGTTTTTAAAGTACAAGCATAACTTATTAGATAAATGATTCTTTTCAATAACAGTCCAAGTAGAACATTAGCAAACTATTATAGGTATAGTTTAGGAGAATGCTATTCATTACTTCTAGTACAATGAAGCACACAAAGAGTCAATTCAGTTCATGAGTCTATACTAATGGTATACGTTTACATAAATACATTACATAAATACTTTTACATAGATACGCTTACATGGAATACATTTACATAAATACGATATCAATACACGATAACAGAACATAACATAATAAGGTGCTATAGCATGGAACAAGTTCATGATCTAACTATACCAATGAATCACAACGCATTGTGATAGTTATATTGGGTATACATGATCATAGTAATGTGGATGTTCTCGGCTTGCACTCATGCAGGGGTGGCGTGTAGTTTCCTAGAATCTCTTGACAAGGGAGCGTTTAGCATGTGATCTAGCCATCACATTATGCCTTAACCCTCAATTAAGGCAAAATAGTACTAAAAGTAGTCACTTATTACAAATACTACAATACTTACACTGTCAATACGACAATTACAGAAGGATACAAAATTCCAGTTTCAATATTATTAATACCTTTACCATGTGTCATATTCATATAATCGATGAGGTAGATTAGATTAAATTAATAATAGTAGTACAGTTGGGTGTTGGTAGAAGGCTACTTTAAAATAGTCGAGTCTTGGTAGAAGGCTACTTTCAAAACAGTTGAGTCTTGGTAGAAGACTACTTTCAAAACAGTCGTGTCTTGGTAGAAGGCTACTTTTAAAAGTTAGGATCATAATACTAATCTTATGATTCCTTAATATATACACTATAGGATACATATATTCTAATAGATTCCGACAACTAATAGGATGTGTGCCTTCGCTTCATTTCCTATTCTCATTGGATTGTGGGCATGGACCGAGTTCCCCCAATCTATTATCTACCTGAATCTATATATATTTATGCTTAAGTATACATTAAGTCATCATAAGGGTACCAAGTATGGATCAGGTTATAGGACACAGAGTCAAAGCACAGTTTTTCTAGTAATAAACATACTTTTCAAAGTCAGTACTTTTGGTATACAAAACTAGAGATTTCCCAGATAATTGCTTAATCCCTTTTATTAAGCCAGTACAGTTTTAGAGACTTTAGGTGAGTAACTCTATAACACCTTAGTTTATACACCATGTTTATATATAAAACTAATATCCAATAGATAATTAAATGTGTGTTTTCCGCCTTACTTCTTGTTCCCGTTGGATTGTGGGCTTAGGGCAGATTCACCCAGTTAACTTTCTACCCGATGTCAGATTATATATAGCAGTATAAACAAAGCTATTATAAAAGTAGTCACTATGGTTGATATTTTACTATAAGAAATATAAGTTTTCTTAAAAGAACTTTTCATTAGATATAAAGGAACCATTACAAATAACTCCATGAGTAACAAGTGAATACACCAGGGTTATATATGACAACGATATAACAACCAATGGAATGTGTGCTATCCGCCTTACTTTCTGTTCCCCGTTGGGTGTGAGCTTATGGCAGATGCGCACAATCGATTGTTTATTTACTCTGAGTATATATATAACTTGTACCCACTTAGTACCGATAGAAAGGCTTGTAGTGTCATTTTACTTAACTTTCATTCAAGTAGGAAATATAGGATCTTCTAGAGGAACAGGCGAACTTTTCAAAACAGAACTTACAGCTTACATCACTTTTACATATACATTTGCAACAACATTTGGCAGCATACATCAATTTTACATATACATTTTCAAGAACATTTTACAACTTACTCACATTACTTAAATCTTATGAACTCACCAGCTTAATTGCTGATCAACTCTTTCAAATAACTTGTATTCTCAGGAGGCTATTACACAGGTGCTCGTGCTGGGGATTTAGAAGATGAAGCATTACAGCTTCAAGTCTTGTTTTGTTATTTGTGTATGAATTCTATGTTTTGCGAACACACGTTGTAAACACTTTCTTTTGAAATGAAATGGTTGTTTATTACTTGCTTACCATATACATATCTCGTGATACTTAACATGACGTCCTCCACCCCCGAACGTTTACGCCGTTCCGGTTTTGGGGTGTGACACCTTTAGTCGTCACATTGGTATCCAGCGTTAGGCGTTGAGTCGGCCTTTGAGGGTTTCTATAGTAGATGAGCGTATGGTTTTTGCTACTGAGGTATTCCGAGGATATGTGCTAGAGATTTTTGGTGTCGATTTTCCGATTGACCTGGTACCGATCGTGATGGTTGATATCTGCGTCATAGTGGGCATGAACTAGTTGAGCAACTTTGGAGTAGTGATCAACTGCAAGGGCCAGTTGGTGACTATACGAGACCCTAGTCGGGGAGTGCTTAAAGTGTATGGCGAGGGTACCAGATTTTGGTCAGCTTTCTGCTCTGCCGCCAGGCCAAGGCAGAGTTTATGGCATGGTTGTATGGGATTCGTGGCATATGTGATGGATTCGCGGATTGTGTCAGAGAGGCAGAGTTCTATCTCTGAGGTTCCAATAGTGTGCGAGTTCCCTGATGTTTTCCCCAAGGAGTTATTGGGTGTACCTCCCGAGAGGCAGGTGGAGTTTCAGATTGATTTGGTTCTGGGAGCAGCGCCTATCGCCAAGGCACCTTATCTCCTTGCGCCACCAGAGATGCAAGAGTTATCCTCACAGCTTCAGGAGCTACTGGGGAAGGGATTTATTTGACTGAGTAGCTCGCAGTGGGGAGCGTCGATCCTTTTAGTCAAGAAAAAGGATGGTTCGCACTGGATGTGCATTGATTACCGGGAGTTGAACAAGTTGACGGTGATGACTTGAAAAACTCTTAGATCGATTACATATTCAATAGGTTAATTAGTAAAGCAAACATATAAACACAATAAAAATGAGATGGAATCAAAGTAATGCATAATGATTCAAATGTAGTCACGCCTCAGCAAAGCTCGACAAAGAACTTCTGCTGTAGAGGCGAGCTAGGGTTTGTAGTACAATTACTATGAATAATATTGAAACCGATAATAAGTAAGGATGCATGCATGCACCTTAAATACTAAACCCTAATACAATAAACACGGTTGGACAGGCCCAAACCGGATAATAAAACTAGGCTAAGGACCAAGCCTAAAGAAGTAACACATCTAGACCCAACAATCTCCCCCTTTGCGAAAATTTGGGGTGAGACTTCACTTTGGTGGAGGTTGTGGAGTTCGCTTCACAACCTTGAATAGTCTTGGAATAATGGCAAGAAGAGTCTATCTGAAAACCATATACCACCGAAGCATTTCTGAGAACAACTTCTTGTCTTCCTCACTATTTTGATCACACCCATGAACAAGTTCAAGAATGTGTTGTGACAACCTGAAATTTCTAGCTTGTATAAGTGTTCAAATCTATCAAATTTAGACTCGTGTTGCTATCTTTTAGCACTGTTTAGGGTCTATTCTGAGTATTCTGAGACTAGTGCATCAAAGGAATCATTGTTTGGATTTGTTAGTTAAAGTTCCAAACCATCTAGCAGACCGTAAACGTCCTCAAAAGGAGTTTACGGTCAGGACATTAGAGCTTACGGTCATGGTGACCGTAAAATCCGTCCTATATATATAGTTCATGATCATTTTTGATCATTTCTTCCATTCCAAGCCTAGAACCCGATTTCTCTCCCAAGGATCTTAAGGTTTTTCTTCCAAACTTCAATAATGTAAGTGATTCCTTCCCTTTTGGAGTTAATAGATCTCTTCTTCTTGATTCACTCTTGAGTTCATCCATAAATCTCATCTTTTGAGTCTAGATCTTCAAGATACTCAAGAACATGAAGAACACTTTAGTGTTTTGGGCCGAAAAAACTGTTCTTTGCTTCTAAATTGTAAGTATCTATCTTCTATACTTGTTTTCTAGTTAGGATACTCGATTAAGGCCTTGAAAACATTCATTTTTTATGAACAGAATGTTTTTACGGTCTAGTGTATCTCCTTAGACCGAAAACCCTTATTAAGGGTGCAAATGAGGCATTAAACCCTCCTAAAGTTTATAATGGAACCTAGAACTCTTCTACAAGCTTGAATGCCCCTAAAAATCACTCCTATGAACGAAATGACATGATTTTATGGTGGTAAACTCATGGACAGTAAACCCTATGATCGTAAGGTCACTGGACTATAAACCATAGGACCATAAACACATGGGACCTTGAACCCATTGGACCGTAAACCATAGGACCATAAACACATGGGACTATGAACTCATTCGACCGTGAACCCATTGGACTGCAAACACACTTAGTCATGCCATTTGGACCGTAAACTCTTTAGGGTGGCCGTACACCCTAAGTGTGCAATCATATGCGATTGTATCGCTTCAGTCTAAGAGTTTCCTAGTCTATTAGGGTGTTATCCTTTATAATTAGTTGTTTATAGACTAATCAATTACATATACATGCCATTATATGTTTATTAGGATCTTTGTGTGCTCAAGGTTTCACCTGACACTCTACATCCTTTTTCTAAACATACTTTCGTACCACTCACTACAGGTGAGAGCATACCCCTTAATCTACCTTTTAAATGATTTTCAATGCTTATATGGGGGGGAATACATGTCGAAACATTATAGTTATTATATCAATCACACGTGATTAATAACTATCAAACAAATGGATTTACTATACTTTTAACAGTTTTACCAAACAAACTACTTCAAAATGTTTATCAAACTCTTTTACATGCTAAAATCTTCATCAAACTTGTTCTTATAAGCCAAATTGCCTTTAAAATCGTTTTATAAATTGACACCAAGTCATCAATATTTATTATTAAACTCTTCAAAATGTTTTACAAAACATCTTTTTAAACTTATATATTGTCAAATGCATGTCTATATATGTATAGTTATATAAGTAACATTTAAAGGACTTAGGATTGATAAATCGCTTTATTTTCTTTTCCTTGTTTAGATGTGGCCTGAGAGTATAGGTTATTTGTCCGAATGTCGTTTAAATATCAGTTATATATTTTGTATACATATATAGACATAAAAGTACCATCAATTAGTTTAGTACCTTTGGGTAGCAAAGGCATACCTTCATTCATTCAAACCATAGAAGTTACTAGTAAACTATAATAGGTATAGTTTATTAATTCGCTACTCATTATTTCTAGTACAATGAGACATACAAATAGTCAGTTCATACATGAGTCAATACATACTATAACGAGAAACAGATTGAGAATACTATAACGAGAAATAGATAGAGAATACTATAATGAGAAACAGATAGAGAATACTATAATAAGAAACAATACATACTATACACGATACAAGAGAACATATTATGATGAGAAACAAAGCGAACATACTACATACTAGATAGAGAGAACATATATTACACTAGTACATAAATACATATACAAGAATACAATAACATAAATGTGAGCCACGGTTTCGGGGCATGGCATCACCTGCCATGGCTCGTTTTGTATCTAGAGTCTCCGAGGGGGGGGGGAGAGCGTGAATTTGTGTATAGATCTATATTGGATTGACTATCCTTCACCTTGCTGTTCGCTACAGTGGGACTTGCAAGTCTACGGGTGGCAAATGTCATTTCTTCCGACGTCTTTCATCATCGTGTTTTTAGTCGATAGTATGGTGCATTCATATCACATTAAACCTTAATTAACAACCAGTTTATGGTAGTTAGTACAACAATAGTTACCATAAAACAACACTACAATACTTTATTATTTTCCCATTGCATTCACATTGTGATCTTCTCACATAAACAGTAATGTAAAAACTATATTTATGGTTAATGATAGTCACACTTGGGAAAATACACACTTTTACAAGAAACAAACATACAAAACATTTGATGCCTTGGTAGAAGGCTATGTTTAGTAGAAAATATAGGATTTTCTAGGAGATACAAACATTTACTACAAACATTTACAAACTTATACATCAAACACTTACAAACATTTTCATACAAACAAAGATACTAAAATGCTTATGAACTCACCAGCTTTAATGCTGATCAACTCTTTCAAAATAACTTGTATTCTCAGGTCGTCAGTAGACAGGTACCGATGCCAGGTTTTGAGAAGGTGGAGCTCATTCAAGACTCGTCTCTTCTTTTGATTAACATTTTTGTTGTCTTAAAAACTTCACAGAACACACTTGTATTAAATCATATTATTAATGCAATGGATGATGTTCTTGCTTATTTACTATTATGCTTTGTTGTGATACTGTACATGGCGTCCTTCACCCCCGAACGTTTCCGCCATTCCGGTTTTGGGGTATGACACATTGGTATCAGAGCATTGTTTATAGTGAATCGAGTATATCAACCCATAAAAGATATACAAAACATAAACACAACGGGATTAAAATACTCTGACCAAGAGTTTATAATTTTAAATAATAAAATATTTAACCAAGTATACATACCTGCATTCATACTAAAATCAGTGTCACTAGGACATAACAAAAGTATTACGGTTGTTGAACATCACAAGTAGGCTCGGGGATATATGGTCAGTTCTGGGAATCACATAGCCTGATAAACTATGTTGGTGCAAGAAGTGACTAGAATATGCCCGAGAATGGGTGTGATGTGGCAACAAGTCTTAAAACTTACCAACACTACTACAATGAAAACATTAGAATAGAACATAAACCTAAAAAACTATAGGAGTATTTTGTGTTACTATAATTACTTATTTGAGAACTAGTAAGGATCATCTTATAATTATCTTAGGTAATACGTCTATTTAGATTTAAGATTCTTATACCCCTTTTTCTCGCGTAGATATCATGGCTGGAGTCCATCCACTCGGCGACGCGTACTTCCCAAACCAAGGCAATGCTGGATGGCTTGAAGCAGAGCCATAAGAGAATCATCCAATCCCTCTGGATGACGACTTCGCAGAGAATTTATGGGAGGATTCTGACTCCAAACCTGAGTCAATAACCTACCCCCAGCGGCTCAAATCCCTAATGTTAACCCTCGTCCAACATTTCAAGGTCCTACACATCTATGGGAAACAAACTTGAACAGATGGAGCCATGAACAGGGTCAACCATTACCTTACAATGGAGATCGAAGCTTCTATAACTTGAGCGAGGGAGGCTCAGCAAATAGAGTCCTACCTATCCCGGTCCGTATGATTGCCCATAGTGATGAGTAGGGTAGAGCGGCCATCAACCAAATCATGGAATTTGATGCCGATGCGGGAGTCAATACCATACACATTCTCTATCTGGAGTCTGCTTATGAAAGGACTCAGAATCTGAATGCGACCCTGCAGAGAGATCTTACTACAACCCAAGCTGAAGTCAGGGAACTTCAGGCTGGGCAGGCAATGAGTGAAAGGTGCATGAGAGACATCGAGTGCCATCTGTCAGAATCAAGGACTCATTCTAGTGGTTCTCGTTGTACATATAACCTACTCAACTTTTTCTTTTGGATATAGCATAGTCTATGTAAAAATTCTAGTTTAATTTCCTATCTATGTAAAGACTTTGAATCTGTTAAGTCTTGTTAGGTCGTAGTTCTGTCAAAATTTTCCTATCTTGGTCTGATGTAAGACCTACTTCTAGGTAATTTTCCCAAACTTGTTACATCTGTAATACCAGTATTATTGACAAATATATAATCTCATGGAAATTATTATCCAAATGCTATCATCTTTTTAGTAATAGATCTACATTCAATCATACTATTCGGTTGTGTTGTTGGGCTATGGAGAGTTAGTCCATGAGTCACTCTCATCATTTCTCTCTATTAAATTCTTACAAGTATCTTCATCTTTGTACACTTTTAGGTAAAAGATGCCGCCGCACCGATCAATGAGATGCATTCCTCGAGTAACTCCGATACCACCACCACCTCCTTCATAAATCGATACGACAACTCTAAATGCTACAGTAGCTGCGGCTGTGGCAACAGCCATGGCTCAATATCACTCTACCAGTACTAGCGGAGGTGGAACACCTATTCATTCTACTCATGGTGAGGTCCACGTGTGCTCGATAGAGTGCTATTACAAGGACTTCACCAATTGCAAGCCAAAGTCCTTTAAAGGGACTGGCGGCGTCATTGGCCTCTCACAATGGTTCGAGAAGACATAGTCGATCTTCGAGATCTCCTCTTTCCCAGAAGAGAGCAAAGTCAAATTTGCTTCTTGCATCTTCGAGGAAAAAGCCTAAGATGGTGGAATAGCCATGTCAAGTCACTAACTCTTGTTGTGGCAAATTCTATGGGCTGGGAAACTCTGAGAGAGTTCATGATTGAAGAATACTGGCCGAGGGGTGAAATCCAGAAACTAGAACAAGAACTATGGACCATAACCATGAAGGGCTCCGGCATAGCTTCCTATCTTGCTAGATTCTGCGAGCTGGTGGCCCTATGTCCCAACATGGTTCACACAGAGGGAAAGAAAATAGAAAGGTACATCTGGGGACTGGTGCCTCCATTTCAAGGGAATGTGTTGGCTTCAAACCCCACTACATTCGATGGTGCCAAGCGGTTGGCACAATGGCTCATTGACCATGCGGTTTGTACCTCGTTAACAACAACAACCCTAGCCATCTTAGAACCCTCCAAAGCCACTACCAGTAAGCAGTAATTCTGGGATTACAAGAAGAAGCAAAAAGTTGCCAAAAAGCAGCAAGTCGTGGCAGTTCATGCTGCGATAGCACCTGCCGCTGCTACTCCGGTAAAGCAATACACGAGAAGCTTGCCGAAGTGCAACAAATGCAACTTCCACCACACGGGAGTCTACCGGGAAATGTAGTGTTCTAACTGCAACAGGAAGGGGCACACTGCCCGTTTTTTGCAAATCTCTATTAAGGCCAATTAACCAAGTCCCCGACACTGGTATGGTCCAGGCTTGCTATTGTTGTAGCGAGGTGGGCCACTACAAAAGGAACTGACCAAAGGCAGGGAATGTTGGTGGAGTGGGAAGAGTTTTGGCTATAGGCCACTAGGAAGCAGTTGCCGACCCCACAGTGGTCACTAGAACGTTTCTCCTCGATAACTCCTATGCATGCATACTGTTTGATAGTGGGGCCAGAGGAGTTTCGTGAATCAAAACTTTGCTCACTTACTTAAGAAAAAATCGCAAACACTTAAAGAACTGTTCACTGTAGAAATGGCTAATGGGAAGACTGAGAGCACTAGCAGTATATAAAAGGATGTACTCTAACTCTAGATAGCCATTCATTTTCAATCGACCTCATGCCGGTCTCAATTAAAAGTTTCGATGTCATTATCGACATGGATTGGTTAAGTCTACATCGTGCTGAAATCATGTGTTACGAAAAGGTTGTTCGCCTTAATCTTCCGTATGGCGAAACTCAAATAGTCTATGGCAACAAACCCGACACGAACCTTCGTACCATCTCGAGTATTCAAGCCCAGAAGTACTTGCGAAAGGAATGTCGTGCATTCCTTGCTCACGTTGTCGTTACGAGCCAAGAATCGAAAAATCTAAAGAACATCCAAGTAGTACGCAATTTTCCAGGCATCTTTCCAAAAGAACTCCCAGGATTACCTCCACAACGTCAAGTCGAGTTCATAATCGATGTAGTTCCAGGAACTACCCTAGTAGCCAAATCGCCCTATCGTCTAGCACCTGCAGAGATGCAAGAACTGTCCAGTCAACTTAACGAACTGCTCAGCTAGGGCTTTATAAGACCAAGCTTCTCACCCTGGGGAGCTCCAGTCTTGTTCGTCAAAAAGAAAGACAGATTGTTTCGTATGTGCATCGACTACAGGGAACTCAACATGCTTACGGTAAAAAATCGTTACCCTCTTACTCGCATAGACGGTTTATTCGACCAACAACAAGGGGCGGATTACTTTTCGAAGATTGATCTGAGATCCAAGTATCACTAGTTACGAGTGCTTGAGGAGGATGTCCAGAATACAACCTTCCGATCTCGTTATGGACACTACGAGTTTGTAGTGATTCCATTCGGATTGACTAATGCGCCTGCAATATTCATGGACTTAATGAATCGGGTATGTCATCCTTACTTGGATCAATTCGTCATTGTGTTCATTGATGACATACTTATCTACTCTTGTAGCAAGGAAGAGCATAGTAAGCTTCTACGTCAGATCTTTGAAACATTACGATCAGAGAAGCTCTACGCAAAGTTCTCTAAATGCGAGTTTTGGATCCGAAGAGTCGAATTTCTGGGTCATGTTGTTAGTGAAGAAGGAATTCATCTAGACCCTTCCAAAATTAAAGCTATTGAGAACTGGTTAGCACTGAAGACGCCTACAGAAGTTCGTCAGTTCCTAGGCCATGCTGGCTACTATCGTAGGTTCATTCAGAACTTCTCTCGAATTGCGAAACCTCTTACGACTTTGACCCAGAAGGACGTGGCCTTTGACTAGGAAGAGAAGCAGGAGAAAGCGTTCCAAACGCTGAAACGAGCCTTATCCACCGCACCGATACTATCCCTCCCAGAAGGAATAGATGACTTCGAGGTCTAATGTGATGCATCCAATCAAGGGCTCGGTTGTGTTCTAATGCAATGAGGTAAGGTCATTGCCTATGCCTCAAGACAGCTGAAGACACACGAGGTCAACTACACCACACATGATCTTGAGTTAGGAGCAGTTGTGTTTGCTCTGAAGATCGAGAGACAGTACCCATATGGTACGGAGAGCACTATCTTTACAGACCACAAAAGCCTACAACATATATTTGACCAGAAGGAACTCAACATGAGACAACGACGGCGGGTCAAGCTACTCAGTGATTACGAATGCGAAATTTGTCACAACTAGAAATTTTTGTGCCTTGTAACTACAACACTTAAGCCAAATTATGAATCAAAGACATAAGAGCATGTATGATGCATACTCTATGACAATAAAATTTCAAACAAACACCCCATGCAAGCATTTCAAGTAGTCAATAAGCAATTGGAAACCCCAGGAGTTCTTGTTTAAGTCCATTTTGGACTAGGAATTCCTTATTGGGCCCAATGGACCAATAAGCTTCCAATTTGACCATCTTGGGCTTAGAACTGTTAAATGGGCTCTAGTTGGACCCACTTCCACGTGTTTCAATATTTTGGTCCATATTGGGCCTAAAGTGAAATAAATTAATTACATGAACCATTTTGGGGCATAATTTACCTAATTTAGCCCTAATAGGTCATAAAAATTATACTTTGATTTATTTGAGTTAAGCATCATCTAGCTTAACTATAATATGGGCTTAAGGGCAAAAAGCCCAAAAATCTCCTCTTTCCCTCTCCATTCTCGGCCCAAGCCCAAAGGAAGGAAGAGTTGACTTTGCGTGTGCCACCTCACAATTATTCAAGGGGCTTCCATGCAAGAGGACTCATACTTCCATGCACCATCCTTTAAAACATTTCTCTTCTCTCTTTTCTCCTTGATTCTCGGCCGAACCCAAACACACACACACACACACACACACTTCACTCAAACTCTCTCAAAAGAAACTATCTTCACTCCTCTCCAAGTGTTCGAAAATTTGGAAGCTTTCAAGGAGGTTTTTCCCAAAAACACATCATCTAAGGTAAGTTGATGTTAGATCCATAAGCTAGTTATTTCATTCCATTCAAGAATCATCTCTTAATCCATTCAAACTTATGATTTAGCACCTTAGAAGCATCCAAGTTCGAGATCTTCCAAGGAAGGTTGCTAGGGCCGAATTTTTCTCATTTTTCCTTCCAAAACCGAAACCACACCCAAGGTGAGCTTCATACCCCCTCTTTTTCGGTTTTTATGAGTTTTTGTGGGGGAGAATACAAGCAAATGTGTAGATCTATGAGTAAATGTATGCCTTGTGTGATTTTTATGCTTGTATGTATGATCTTATGTGTTTTGTGATTAATATGTTAGCCAAAAAGAACCTAAAAACCGAGATCTACAATATGACGAATGAACTAAACATAACTTATACCATTTTACACTAATCAAGTCTAGAAAAATAGTTTATTTGGTTAGAATTAACATTTTTGGACTTAAAACCCATTTTTGGGCTCAAATTGTCAAAAATACAAAACTAAGGGCCCAAAACGACAAATGATAATTTCTGGAGGTTGAAAAGAGTCCAAACAGTTTCTAATATAAATTTTCTGAATATCAACACTTTTGAGGGGCTTAAAATGTAAATTTTGAACATAATTGGCTAAATTGGGCTTTTCGGCCCAATGAGCCCCAAATTGCGAGATTTTTGAAATTGAGGGGCTGAAAATGCAAGTTTCTGTAAAACAGAGGATTACAAGTGTAATAAAACTATTTCAAGGGTCAAAAATGTTTTTCAAAGTCATAAGGGATAAAAAATGCAAAAATTTTTCATTTTGGGCCAAAACTGTAAAGTTGCAAAAATGAGGGTTCCAACCGAGAAAATTTCATTTTTGAAGGACTTAAGCTGTTTAACAAGTAAATCTGGGCTGAAAATGTCTTTTCAATAAGTTTTGATACTAAAGTGTCAAGAAAAATGGTTTAAGGACTAAAATGGAAATTCTTTTATATAAAGGGTTAAAAGTGTAAATTTTATCCAAGAAGGGTCATAAAAAGGTAAATCTTATTTTTAAACAATAAATCCTTTAAGATAAAATACGAGCACCACGGCTACCGGTGAAACGTAATACCAAATTCACCTTCAACACCAATATCGTTACCAAACGAATTGATTCGGTCTCGAATCAATAACGAATTAAAAATCAATAAACAATAGTACTTCATTAAACACGCGAAATTTACGAGAAGTCAATATACAATCTTTGGGCTTGAAAGTTTCAAATCGTGCTTGTTGGGCCTAGCTAGCCCAATAACATGATCTTTAGGCCCGAAGGGAACGCGCTTACATCTTATTGGGCCTTCTATGACCTAATTCCATGTAAAAGGACTTTCAATAGCTTTATTGTGTTGTTGGGCCCCAAGGGCCCATTGGTACTGCTAGCAAAGTCAAGAAGTAAAATGCAAATTGGGCCAAGTGCCTTTCGCATTCCCGATAGCCTTGAACGACTTATGGAAATAATGGGGGCTTCATACCTTCCTTTCTCCTCGGTTGTGGGGCTATGAGAAGTCAGGGTGGTTAGATTAAGTGAGTAGTACGGATGAAGCCTAAGGGATCGTTTGTATCTGGTAGTTATAAACTAGTCATCTTCATTAATGCGTGATTATAACGACTCACAACCCATAATTAATCCAATGTCACCTGGAATTATCGGAAACAATCGTCGTATCGATATAACAATAAACAAGACACGAAAATTTATGTATGAGGAAAACATCGGGTTTTCCCGGGAAGTTCAACACTTTTACCTAAGTTATGTATACAAGGTTGAACAATCATACACGTTTACAAAAATCGACAAGCATACTATGGATCTCCACACTTTTTCTTATGTACAATATTCGTTTAAGAAAATATCGGATTTTCTAGGTTTTCAAACTACACAAAAATCATTATTTTTCAAACATGACTTATGAACTCACCAACATTTCATATGTTGACGTTTTTCCAAAGTACTTGTATTTTCAGGTAACAGGTAAATTGAAGAATATGTATACAGTGATGTCACGGTGTTTTGTTTAAATGAGTATCAAACGGTTTAAGTTATGGAAATGTAATGTTTAAAACAATGTACTGAATGTAAACAATATCAGTTGTCATATTACAATGCATGGTGATGAATGATGATATGATTCATGTATAATCATTGTGATGGTATTCAATTGAGTCACAATAGCCCTCGGACGTTTCCGCCGTCTGGTTCGGGGGTGTGACAAAATTCTTTATCATCCCGGCAAGGCCAACGTTGTAGCTGACGCCCTAAGTCGGAAAGAATACTATGGTCGTAGAGTCAAATCATTGACTACGACTATCCATTCACACTTGTCCATACAAATTAAGGCGGCTTAGCTCGACGCTTTGAAACCTGTAAATGTGGGAAGTGAATCCCTGAGAGGGATGGATAAGAACATGGAAGTCAACGGTGGCGGAGCCTTATATTTCATGGATCGGATCTGGACACCGAAGAATGGTGGCTTTAGAGACTTGGTCATGACCGAAGCACACGACACTCGATATTCCATCCAAACAGGTTCAGATAAGATGTATCTGGATCTTAAAAAGTTATACTGGTGGCCTAACATGAAAGCAGAAATTGCTACCTTCGTATGTAAATGCCTTACTTGCGCCAAGGTTAAGGTCGAGTACCAGAAACCCTTAGGTTTACTACAGCAACCAGAGATACCAGAATGGAAGTGGGAGCGAATCACAATGGACTTCATAACCAAGTTGCCCAAGACTACGGGTGGTCTCAATACAATTTGGGTCATCGTTGACAGGTTAACCATGTCCGCACACATCCTGCCTATCAAAGAGACAGAAAAGATGGAGAACCTAACAAGAACCTATATTAGGGAGATCGTATGACTGCATGGTGTGCCTATATCCATTATCTCTGATAGAGATAGTAGATTCACTTCAAGATTCTGGAAGTCGCTACAAAGTTCTCTAGGAACTAGGCTGGACATTAGTACAACCTACCATCCACAAACCGATGGAAAAAAATGAGAGGACTATCCAAACTTTAGAGGATATGTTGCGAGCCTGTGTGATTGACTTTGGGAAAGCATGGGATACTCACCTACCCCTTTTCGAATTTTCCTACAACAATAATTATCACACGAGCTTAAAGGCTGCCCCATTCGAGGCCCTCTATGGCCGGAAGTGCATATCCCCTCTGTGCTGGGATGAGGTGGGTGACACCCAGTTAGCTAAAGGACGAGTTCCTGACAGCACTCTCATAGGTCCGGAGATCATTCGGGAAACAACTGAGAAGATCGTTCAGATTCGTGAACGACTAAAAGCCTCTAGAGACCGACAGAAAAGCTACGCAGACGAATGAAGGAAACCTTCAGAATTCCAGGTGGGAGACTGCGTTCTTTTGAAAGTCTCACCGTGGAAGGGCTTGATACGCTTCAGAAAGCGTGGGAAGCTCAATCCAAGATACGTAGGGCCTTTCGAGATTCTCACGAGAATCGGCCCTATAGCTTACAAACTCAACCTACTTCGCGAACTAAGTAACATACAATCTACTTTCCATGTCCCAGACTTGAAAAAGTGCCTATCCGACGAGACTCTTGTAATCCCACTCGACGAGATCGAGATCGACAAGAGCCTCAACTTCGTGGAAGAACCAGTAGAGATCATGGACCGAGAGGTCAAGAAAACGAAGCAAAGTCGTATCCCGATAGCGCTGGAACGCCAAGCGAGGACCTAAATTCACTTGGGAGTGCGAGGATCAAATGAAACTGAAATATCCTCATCTTTTCGCTTAGTTATTTGTATTAACTTAATTGCTTAAACTCTAATTTCGGGACGAAATTCTCTCTAACGGGGGGATGATGTGACAACCCGAAATTTCTAGCTTGTATAAACGTTCAAATCTATCAAAGTTAGACTAGTGTTGCTATCTTTTAGCACTGTTAAGGGTCTATTCTGAGTGTTTTGAGACTAGTGCATCAAAGGAATCAGTGTTTGGATTTGTCAGTTAAAGTTCCAAACCATCTAGCAGACCATAAACCTCCTCAAAAGGAGTTTACGGTCAGGAAATTAGAGCTTACGGTCATGGTGACCATAAACTCCATCCTATATATATAGTTCATGATCATTTTGATCATTTCTTCTATTCCAAGCCTAGAACCCGATTTCTCTCCCAAGGATCTTAAGGTTTTGCTTCCAAACTTCAATAATGTAAGTGATTCCTTTCCTTTTGGATTTAATACATCTCTTCTTCTTGATTAACTCTTGAGTTCATCCACAAATCTCATCTTTTGAATCTAGATCTTCAAGATCCTCAAGGACATCAAGAACACTTTAGTGTTTTGGGCCGAAAACACCCTTCTTTGCTTCCAAATTGTAAGTATCTATCTTCTATACTTGTTTTCTAGTTAGGATACTTGATTAAGGCCTTTGAAACATTCATTTTTCATGAACAAAAGGTGTTTACGGTCTATTGTATCTCCTTAGACCGAAAACCCTTATTAAGGGTGCAAATGAGGCATTAAACCCTCCTAAAGCTTATAATGGAACCTAGAACCCATCTACAAGCTTGAATGCCCCTAGAAATCACTCCTATGAACGAAATGACATGAGTTTACGATGGTAAACTCATGGACCGTAAACCCTATGACTGTATGGTTATTAGACCGTAAACACATGGGACCGTAAACCCATTGGACAGTAAATAATAGGACCATAAACACATGGGATCGTGAACCTACTGGACCGTGAACCCATTGGACTGCAAACTCACTTGGTCATGCCATTTTGACCGTAAACTCTTTAGGGTTGCCATACGCCCTACGTGTGCAATCATATGTGATTGTATCCCTTCAATCTAAGAGTTTCCTAGTCTATTAGGGCGTTATCCCTTATAATTAGTTGTTTATACACTAATCAAATACATATACATGTCATTATATGTTTAGTAGGATCTTTGTGTGCTCAAGGATTCACCTGACACTCTACATCCTTTTTCCAAACATACTTACGTATCACTCACTACAGGTGAGTTCATACCCATTAATCTACCTTTTAAATGATTTTAATTGCTTTTATGGGGGGGGGGGGTACAAGTTGAAACATTATAGTTATTATATCAATCACATTATATTAATAACTATCAAACAAATCAAATTACTATACTTTTAACTGTGTTACCAAACAAACTACTTCTAAATGTTTATCAAACTCTTTTACATGCTAAGCTCTTCATCAAACTTGTTCTTATATGCCAAACTACCTTTAAAATCGTTTTATAAATTGACACCAAGTCATGAATATTTATTATTAAACTCTTCAAAATGTTTTACAAAACTTCTTTTTAAACTTATATATTGTCGAATGCATATCTATATATGTATAGTTATATAAGTAATGTTTAAAGGACTTGGGACTGATAACTCGCTTTATTTCCTTTTCCTTGTTTGGATGTGGCCTGAGAGTATAGGTTATTTGTCCGAATGTCGTTTAAATATCAGCTATATATTATGTATACATATATAGATATAAAAGTACCATCAATTAGTTCAGTACCTTTGGGTAGCAAAGGCATACCTTCATTCATTCAAACCACAATAATTACTAGTAAACTATAATAGGTATAGTTTAGGAAGTCACTACTCATTATTTCTCATACAGTGAAACATACAAAGAGTCAGTTCATACTGTTGGATTAGTGTTTAAGTCCATAACTATAATTGGTATGACTTGACTCGACCCGACATGGTTCATTTGGGTTTCACTTCACCGGAACAATTTGTATGGATAGACTTATGAGAAAAAGGATATTTATGATATATTAATATATTATAAGTTATAATATATTAATATGAAATCATATTATTTAATTAGTATTGATCAAGAATTAATTTGGTGATCAAAAGAGACTAATTAAATATGGACTCTTATATATATATATATATATATATATATATATATATATATATATATATGGAATGGGCCAAGGTTTATTTAGGATGGGATAAAAGTGTATGGAAGTCCATGGATAGTCCATGGAGCTTTTAACCTATGGATCCTATGTAAATCAAAGGTCATGGGTATTTGGGTTTACATGGATGTAACCCTAATCCTCCATAATATACAAAGGGGTCCTTGGCTCACAAAATTGGAACTAGTGTGTGTGAAAGAAAAGGTGGCCGATTTTAGTGAGCTCCACATTCTCTCAAGTTCATCCAAGTTGTTGATGGTGATTTTTGATTCCACTTGAGGCTTCCATACTATTGGGGCTAGGCTCTTAAGGCTACATACATCAAGACTTCAAGCTCCACAATAAGGTATGTTATCCTAACTAGATTCTCGTGTTATATATGGGAATTGTATGCTAGTTATAGGTAATACCATGGAATATTAATATTTGCATGTATAATATAGTAAACATAGATCGAAGGTATTTAGGGTTGCATGTACACTTAGGAGTGTTAGAATACTCAAAACCCAACAGTGGTATCTGTAACATCCGGATTCCCAGGTATTCTATTTTGTTCATTTATTTTGAGTTAAAGAGAAGGACTCGACGAGTTGACGCCTAGACTCGTCGAGTAGGATCGCGATTCGCTGACTGGATTAATGAATGGACTCTACGAGTCGGCAAGGTTACTCGACGAGTCCGTGCTGGCGGAAAAAACCCTAATTCTTTGGGACTGTGCCCTATTTAAGGGTCCTTATAGCCCTCATTAGCGGCTACCAGTCCAGAGTGAGAAACCCTAGAGAGCTTGAGCGAGTTATGTGTGAGAGAAAGCTATTTTGATCCATTGTTGGTGTTTTTTTGCAAGAAGAAGGTATTTCCAGCAATAGAAGGTCAATGGGGTTGCTATTCTGTGGTTTTGAAGCTTAGATCTCCATTGTTGAGGTAGTAATTCGACCCCTTCTTCTGTTTAGCTTAAGATCCTTGAATCTAGGGTTTTATATACCCTTTTATTGGCTTGAATTGATGAGTATGTTGTCCCTTTTAGTGTTAGACTCTGGATCTGGACCTTTAGAGTTGCAAAGAGCCTTATCCTTCCTGCTTTATGTTGTTCCATGGAAGAAATGAACTTAGGTTGCCATTTTAGAAGTGAATTCATCAAAAGGAGATCTATGTGTGTTGCATGAACGTAAAGGTCGGACCTTTACGTGATTATTGAGTATGGGATGGTCAGATCTATAGGATAGAGAAGCAGATATGGCCTCAGAAGGTCAATTGAGTGTTGCCATGGAAGCAACTTGCCGAGTTCATAAGAGGACTCGACGAGTCGAGTCGGGGTTGCCCTGCGATTTGTGACAGAGGTAACCCGTTGAGTGGAGGATGACTCGACGTGCCAAGTGAGGCTTAAAAGGCTCAGAGGACCCGTGTGGACTCGCCGAGTCGCCCATGTGCACTCGACGAGTCTGGTCAAAGTTTGACCATTGACTTTTGTTGACTTTTAGGGTCTAGTCGATGTTTGGACGTTTGAGCCATTGGAGGGGTAAAATGGTCTTTTACCCTTCTAAGAGAAATTAGAGATGGAATACCCTAGCATTTGAGAGTCGTATTGATTAGAGTAATTATTTTATGTTATTGGACCGAGGCTAGATCAGTATTTCCGAGTTCGAGATTTACCGGGTTACCCGAGGTGAGTCTTCTCACTATACTTTACCTAGAGTGGTAATTAGAGTTACGTGACAGAGTATCTTGTATGCTATTTATGTGATTGTGATGCACTGCATTATTTCTATGTGATTTATGTTGTGTGTGTTCTAGAGTTAGGACACGAAGGTCCACAGAGTTAGGACCAGAGGGTGCACAAAGTTAGGACCCGAGGGTCCATAGAGTTATAGCCTCGAGTTGCTAATATGTATTGTATATGGTATTTTGGGGAACTCACTAAGCATTTATGCTCACAGTGTTGTGTATTATGTGTTTCAGGTACTAGCGAGGACCGTGGGAGGGCGCCGACCTGATCCATACACACTAGGAGAATTTATGTGTTTGAGATCTTTGGATTTGTTTTACTCTTACATCATGTGATACAATGGATTTTTATGATATTTTATGAATGGAAGTATGTTTTAAAAAGAAAAATTGTTTTGAAAATTTACGTTGTTACAAGTTGGTATCAGAGCCTTTGTTTGAGGGATCTGGATGTACCTTCGGGCGTATCTGAACTCAAACTGAGGATTTGAGGAAGTTTTTCATAAAAAGAAACAATTTTCTATAGGAAAAAGAATTTGAGAAAAGCGGAAAGAAGCAGTGTGTACGATCAGTCAGCGCCCGAACGGTGATTTCCCAAAATACCCTTACATTAGGTGTTACATGATACGATATGACATGTTATGCAAGCTAAAGTAGGCTTGGTATTCATATTAGGAGTACAGTAGCTAGGTATTCATATCAGGACTAGAGTGGCCTAATTTGTGATGCCTTAGCCTAGGAGATTACTGCTGCTATGAAATGCTTGAAAGTGAATAAGTAGCAGTGAGGAGCGTATGAGAGGTCTGCTGGAGAGTAGCCTATGCATAGCGAGATTAGAGTACTTTTGATCTGAGATCCTAGGAGGAGGACTTGGGGTGAATACTGATGTGGTGTGGACGGTAGTATAAGGAACCATACTATTGAAAACACCGAATCAGCACGCAGTCCAAGTAAGAATCCTTAGCGTACTGAGGAGCAAGTAGGGTTGAGTTATCGAGTGCGAGTATGCTCGGGTGAGTCTCTGATATTTTTATGTTGCATTTCAGAGACATCATGGCTAGGACACGCCACAGACTAGAGACTAGCGGCGTGAATGACGAGGAGCTTCGTCAGATGATCCACGATGAGGTGGCTGCGGCTATCCATGCAGAGATTCCGGAGATGTTTGGGTCTATCAAGACCACTTTGATTGAGACATTTGATGAGAGATATGCACCGGTTACTGAGGCTGCAGCCGCTGCAGCTACCGCAGTTGTTGCTGCTACTAGACCTCAGGGTTGTGATTTGTTGCTGTTCCGGAAGTTCAGCAACTCGAAGCCACCGGAGTTTGATGGGATGCAGGATCTGATTGCTGCGATGATATGGATTTCTGACATCGAGGGATGCTTCTACACGTGTTCATCTCCGGAGCATCTGAGAGTTCGGTTCGCACTGAACCAGCTTCGCCTGGGAGCGAAGGACTGGTGGAAGTTTGTGACGGCGCATTTCACTTCTGCAGAGCTTGTTGCAGTGACCTGGGAGAGGTTCACCGCTATGTTTCATGATGAGTACGTTCCCCCCGGTGGAAAGGGAACGGTTGGCCCAGGAGTTCCTGAACCTCAAGCAGGGTACTAAGTCTGTTACTGTGATCACTAGGATGTTTCATGAGTGGGCGATGTTCTACCCTGAGCATGTGTCTTCCGAGCAGGCACGCATGAGTCGATATCTGAGCATTTTGAGGAGAGACATCCGTGAGTTCATGGCAAACTCGTCGTACCGGACATTTGCCGAGCTTCAGGCAAATGCTCGGAAGAGGGACATTGAGCTTGAGACTCAGGCTAGGGAGGAGGCGAAGTCTCAAGGGAAGGATCAGCGACCGACTCAGTCCCAGCCGGCAGCCAAGCGGGCCAAGCCCGCCGATTCGAGATTCGGGAACCAGAAGGGCCACACTTGTGGGAAGTGTGGCAAGAGTCATGAGGGGATCTGTCGTGCAGGGTCTTGCTACAAGTGTGGACAGGAGGGGCACATGGCCAAGGATTGCTCCAAGGGATATGCAATCTGTTTTCACTGCAACCGGACTGGACACCGGAAGGCCGAGTATCCACAGCTGCGGAGGTTGGCACAGGGAGCACCGCAGGGATCTGCCCCTGCTGCCGTAGAATCTACTGAGGGTCGGCCAGTGAAGGCCAAGGCATCGAAGGCACGAGGGAGAGCCTTCCAGTTGACCGTGGAGGAGGTCCGCGCAGCGCCCGATGTCGTGGCTAGTATGTATTCTTTCATTGATTTATATTGAGTTGAGACATTGTGCTTATATATTGTTATGCATAGGTACTTTTCTTGTGAGTTGTGTACCTACTTTGGTGTTATTTGACTCAGGTTTGAGTCGGTCTTTTGTGTCATTATCCTTTAGCCAGCACATCAGTATCCGTCGAGAGGCGATGAGTCGACATCTACGAGTTTCCATAGCTGACGAGCGAGCGGTCTATGCCACTGATGTGATTCGAGGATGTGTACTCGAGATCTTCGGTGTAGCGTTCCTAATTGATCTATTTCCTATTGCGATGGGGGATGTCTGTGTCATTGTGGGCATGGACTGGTTGAGCAGATTTGGAGCGGTTATCGACTGCGAGCAACAGTTGGTGACCATACGAGACCCTAGTGGGGGAGTACTTACGGTATACGGCGAGGGCACCCGTTCTGGGTCAGCATTATGTTCGGCTGCTAGGGCGAGGCACAGTCTACAGTAGGGCTGTAGTGGGTTTGTGGCCTATGTGATGGACACACGAGTTGCCACGGAGGGGCCGAGTTCGGTTGATGTTGTACCGATAGTGCGAGAGTTCCCGGACGTTTTCCCCGAGGAGTTGTCGGGTGTGCCTCCTGAGAGGCAGGTGGAGTTTCGCGTTGATTTAGTTCCGGGAGCGGCGCCTATTGCCATGGCACCCTATCGCCTTGGGCCGCCAGAGATGCAGGAGTTATCCTCGTAGCTTCAGGAGCTGCTGGAGAAGGGGTTTATTTGACCGAGTAGCTCGCTGTGGGGAGCGTCGATCCTTTTTGTCAAGAAAAAGGATGGTTCATATCGGATGTGCATTGATTACCGGGAGTTAAACAAGTTGATGGTCAAGAACCGTTACCCCTTACCGAGGATCGATGATCTGTTCGATCAAATGCAAGGAGCGTCTTGGTTCTTCAAGATCGACTTGAGGTCTGGATATCATCAGATGAGAGTGGGCAATGAGGATATCCAGAAGACAGCGTTTAGGACTCGTTATGGGCATTACGAGTTCGTGGTGATGCCTTTTGGGCTCACCAGTGTACCGACAACATTCATGGATCTCATGAACCGGGTGTGCAGGCCGATGTTGGATCGATCGGTGATCGTGTTCATCGACGATATATTGGTGTAATCGAGATCTAGAGAGCAGCATGAGGAGCACTTGAGAGAGATTCTCGTAGTTTTGAGATCGGAGAGGCTATACGCCAAATTCTCCAAGTGTGATTTCTGGTTACGAGAGGTCCGGTTCTTGGGGCATCTCGTTAATCAGAACGGGATATTGGTCGATCCGACCAAGATTGAGGCGGTGATGAGATGGGAGGTGCCGAGATCCCCCACCGAGATCAGGAGTTTTCTGGGGTTGGCCAACTATTATCAAAGATTTATCAGGGATTTCTCCAAGATTGTCGTTCCTCTCACTAGGTTGACCCGGAAGGGCGTGGCTTTTAGTTGGGGTCCCTCGCAGCATGCCTCATTCAAGACACTTCGTCAGAGATTATGCGAAGCCCCGGTGTTAGCCCTTCCAGAGGGAATGGTGGATTTTGTGGTGTATTCTGACGCATCGATATCGGGGTTGGGTGCGGTGCTGATGCAGAGAGGGCACGTGATCGCATACGCATCGAGGCAGCTGAACCCTCATGAGACGAGGTATCCCACCCACAATCTGGAGTTGGGGGCAGTGGTATTCGCCCTCAAGATCTGGTGTCTCTATTTGTATGGGATTCGGTGTACCATATACACGGATCACAAGAGCCTGAAGTATTTGATGGATCAGCCCAACCTGAATATACGCCAGAGGAGATGGTTGGATGCGGTAAAGGATTATGATTGTGAGATCCTGTACCACTCGGACAAGGCTAACGTCGTAGTCGATGCCCTGAGCCGTAGGGCGGAGAGTGCCCCAATGCGAGACGTCTGTATGAGGTTGACGATAATGACACCGGTGTTGGACACCATTCGGGATGCCCAGGAAGAGGCCGTGAGACTGAAGAACCGCAAGAGAGAGCGGGTGATCGGGCAGGTATCTAAGTTCGTTGCTGATAGCCGAGGGCTTATGACCTTTCAGGGTCGGATATGGGTGCCGTTTGAGGGCGTGGCACGTACCATTCTGATGGAGGAGGCGCACAAATCGAGGTTCTTAATCCATCCTAGGGCCACTAAGATGTATTTGGACCTGAAGAGAGACTATTGGTGGCCCTGTATGAAGAGGGATGTTGCGTGCTTCGGTGAGAGGTGCTTGACCTATTGCAGGGTAAAGGCCGAGCACTAATGTCCGCATGGCAAGTTGCAACCACTTGAGGTTCCCCAGTGGAAGTGGGAACATATTTCTACGGATTTTATCACCAAATTGCTGAGGACCGCGAGGCATGTTGATGTAATTTGGGTGATCGTTGACAGGCTGACGAAGAGTTCTCATTCCCTTTCTATGAGTGAGAGCTCTTCCGCAGAGAGGCTGGCAGAGTTGTATGTGAGAGAGGTGGTATCGTGGCATGGAGTACCGATCTCGATTGTGTCAGATCGATATGTGCGTTTCACTTCCAAGTTTTGGAATAAGTTCCATGAGAAGTTGGGTAGTAGGTTGCATTTCAGTACTGCATACCACCCACAGACGGACAGACAGAGTGAACGGACGATTTAGACACTCGAGGACATGCTTCGAGCATGTGTGTTGGACTTAGGTGGAAGTTGGGAAATGTATCTGCTGTTGGCTAAGTTTTCTTATAAAAATAGCCACCATTCGAGTATTGGCATGCCTCCCTTTGAGTTGTTGTATGGAAGGAGGTGTCAGAATCCCATCTGTTAGGGAGAGGTAGGGCAGCGAGTTAAGGGTATCACAGAGATAGTGCTTCAGACGACAGAGCAGATACAACAGGTCAGACAGAGATTGTTGACAACTCAGAGTCGCCAGAAGAGTTATGCGGATAGGCGACGATCCGAGCTCGAGTTCCAGGTGGGAGATTTCGTTCTCTTGAAGGTATCTCCTTGGAAAGGAGTGATCCGATTTAGGAAGAGGGGCAAGCTAGGGCCCCGGTACATTAGTACATTCTGGGTGACCGCGAGGGTGGGCAGAGTAGCGTATCGTTTGGAGCTACATGTGTAGTTGAGCCAGATACATGATACCTTCGACATGTCTCAGTTAAGGAAGTGTATAGCTGACGAGTCGGCAATGGTGCCGCTAGAGGATATTCAGGTGGATGTGAGCCCGAATTATGTTGAGAGACCGATCATGATCCGGGATCGAAAGGTCAAGGTTCTGAGGAAAAAGGAGGTGCCCCTGGTTCAGGTCCAGTGGCAACATCGGAGAGGGTCCGAGCTGAGTTGGGAGCCGAAGTTAGAGATGCGGGAGCAGCATCCAGAATTGTTTGCAGAGTGAGATTTCGAGGACGAAGTCTGATTCTAGTGGGGGAGATGTCACACCCCCGAACCAGACGGCGGAAACGTCCGGGGGCTGTCGTGACTCAATTGAATACCATAACATTGAATATATATGAAACATAACAACATTCGTCACCGTGCATTAATATATTACAACCAGCAGTGTTTACCTATCATACATTGTTTAAACATTACATTCCCAAAAATTAAATTGTTTGATTCGTACATAAATAAACTGCAACCGTCACTGAATATGATTTCCCTTGATTCACTGGTTCCCTGAGAATACAAGTATTTTGAAAAACGTCAACATATGAAATGTTGGTGAGTTCATAAGTAGTGGTTGAAATTGAATGTTTGTATTGTTTGAAAAACCGCCAGAAAATCCGATATTTTCTGAAAAGAAAAGCTTTTGAAAACGTTTGTGAAGATCCATAGGTATGCTTGTTTGTTTCTATACTTAAAAAAAATTTCATTTAAGTTGTATGCATTTCAAATCTGTATGTATTGAAAACCCTAGGAAAACCCGATGTTCTCCTAGTTCCTTGAATTGTATGAAGTTACATTGAAACCATTGTATAGCGTATAGTGTCAGTCCCAGGCGACGTTGGAAGGTTCTCGAGCAGGATTATTTACTACAAACCCGCGTTACACAAACGCCTAGTTTATAGTTATACTAACGACTCCGAAGGCGTCGTCAGTACTAATCGCGTTATCCAATCGCCCTGACTAGGTGTCGTCCCACATCCGAAGAGTAAGAGGACACGAAGGCCTCGATGACTCTATTAATCGGTTGGGGATAATATGTGTGCGAGGGGTCCCCGACCCGCCTCGTAAAATATGCAGACTTTTCTAGCAATACCAAGGACCCTTGGGGACCAGTGGTATACAAGCCATTGAAAGTCCCTCTACGTTGTGCCGAGTCGGTGAAACTCAACACTTCGTAGAAAATATGCGTCTTCGGGCCTTAAGATCAGGTCATTGGGCTAGCTAGGCCCAACAAGCAAGATTTTACACTTTTGGGGCCCGAAGATGGTGCGTAGACGTCTGTGCACACTCGTATGTAAGCTAAGTTCCCAAACGTTATTTATATGAACCGTAGTGTTGTAGAGTTAGTAGTTGTAGATTTCTATTGGCTCGAGACCGAGCCAATTCGTTTAACAACGACTTTTGGTATTGTAATGTGTTGTATTTCGTCGATAGTCACGGTGCCATTATTTGATCAAATTGGGTATATTGAATTAGCCTTGAAATATTTCTGTTTTCAGCCCCTCATTGTTTGTAAAATTTACATTTTCAACCCTTTTATTAAATACTTCCCGGTTTGGTCCTTAAACAAATTTCCTTGACATTTTAACACCAAAAATTATTGAAATTAATATTTTTCAGCATATTTTTCATAGAAAACAGTTTAAGTCCCTGAAAATGCAGTTTTCTCGGTTTTAATCCCTTCTTTTCGCAACTTTGACAATTTTGGCCCAAATTGGAAAATTTTTGCAACTTTGGTCCTTTTTAAATTTAAAAAGCATTTTAAACCTTTGAAAAGGGTTTGGAACACTTATAGTCCACTGTTTTACAGAAAATCGCAGTTTTGGCCCTCCAAAACAGAAAAATTCGCATAATGCGCCTCATTGGGCCGAAATTTCCATTTTTAGCCCATTAAGCTTGAAATTCATGTTTTTAATCCTCTAATTGAGTATAATTCCAGAAATAGTTTTATGGAAACTGTTTTGGCACACTTCATCCATCAGAATCTATGAAATGTCAATTTGGGCCCTTAATTTTGTATTTTTCACATTTTTGGCCCAAAATTTGTGTTTTTAGCTTAAAGAAAATTGTTACTAAACCATTTAGCTATCTTTCTTGAAACACTTTGTATTTAGAAATATATTTGAAGCTAAAATCATTTAACACAAGATATATCTCGGTTTTGAGGGGTTTTATGGCTAGATCCAACATTAAAACACATAAAAGCATACATATAAGCATGGAAATCATACAAGGCATACAAACACATATAGATCTACACTTTCACTTGTATTCCCCCCCCCACAAAACTCATAAAAACAGAAAATAAGGGGTATGAAGCTCACCTTGGGGTGTTGATTCGGTTTTGCAAGGAAAAATGGAAGGAAAATGAAGTGTTTTTGGCCTTAGCTCCCTTTGATGAAGATCTCGAGTTTTGAGATGGTTCTAGGATGCAAGATCACGATTTTTGCATAGATTAGGAAAGGATTGTGATAACAAAAAGAATTTAAATCATAGATCTATGCATAATCTTACCTTAGATGAAAATTTTGTGGAGATTTCCTCTTGAATGCTTCCTAGAACTCGAGATCTTTGAGTGGAGAGGGAGAGTTGTTCTTGAGTGATCTAGAGAGGATTTGAGAGATTTTTGTGTGTGTGCGGGTGTATGGCCGAGAGTGAGAGTGAGGAAGGAGTGAGATGATTTTTGAAGTGATACTTGCATGGGAAAAGGAAATATCTTGCATGGAGATCCTATGGACAATAATGAGGTGGCATACTTAAGTCAACTCTTCCTTATCTTCTTGGATTTGGGCCTTTGGGCCGAGATTTTTGAAAGGGAAAAGAAAAATTTGGGCTTTTTCCCTTAAGCCCAAAATTAGAGTTAGTTAGAGTGTGTTTTATGCTTAAAAGAATGTAGTATGATTTTTATATTTTTATTGGACTAGTTTAGGTTATTCATGTACTAAGGCTTTTAACTTGATTTCATTATAGGCCCAACATGGCCCAAAATGTTGAAATAAATTAGTGTGGGTCCAATTAGAGCCCAATTAGGGTTCTAAGCCCATGATAGTCTAATTGGAAGCTTATTGGTCCGTTTGGATCCAATAAGGAAGTTCTAGTCCAAAATAGACTTAACAAGAACTTCTAGGGTTTTCCAATTGTTTGATGACTACTTGTAGTACTTGTATGATGTATTTGATTGAAGTTTTTGATTCACATTTACTTGAATGTATAGATTACATAGCTCAAAATTTTCAGTTGTGACATCATCCCCCCGTTAGAGGGAATTTCGTCCCGAAATTCTATTTGAAAGCTAGATTTGAGAATGCTAGAATAGGTGAGGGTACTTTTGTCTCATTTGATCTTCGCGTTCCCAAGTGAATTCTGGTCCACGCTTTGCGTTCCACCGTACTTTCACGATCGGGATGCGACTCTGCTTAGTACGCTTCACCTCCCTGTCCATGATTTCGATTGGCTCTTCGACGAACAGGAGATTCTCATTGATTTCGATTTCATCAAGAGGAATGACAAGGGTTTCATCTGATAGGCACTTTTTCAGATTAGAGACATGAAACACGGGGTGTACACCGTTTAGCTCCGCGGGTAGTTGTAGTCTGTATGCTACTGGACCTATTCGGGCGACGATTTCGAAAGGTCCAATGTATCGCGGGTTCAGCTTTCCCCGTTTTCCGAAACGTATAACCCCTTTCCAGGGTGAGACCTTCAACAATACTCGATCACCGACCTGGAATTTTAAGGGCTTTCGCCGTTTATCAGCGTAGCTCTTTTGCCGGTCACGCGATGCCTGTAATCGAGCTTTGATCTGGACAATCTTTTCTGTGGTCTCGCGAATGATTTCCGGTCCTGTTATTTCCCTATCTGACGTATGTGTTCTTGCTAGCTGGGTGTCACCTACTTCAGCCCAACATAACGGTGATCTACATTTACGCCCGTACAGTGCTTCGAAAGGGGCCACCTTAATGCTCGAATGATAACTATTGTTATATGAAAACTCGATCAACGGTAGGTGGGTATCCCAAGACTTTCCGAAGTCTATCACACATGCACGAAGCATGTCTTCAAGCGTCTGAATGGTTCGTTCGCTTTGACCGTCCGTTTGTGGGTGATACGCAGTGCTCATATCAAGATGAGTTCCCATGGCCTTGTGGAGCGACTGCCAAAAGCGTGACGTGAACCTACTGTCCCTATCCGAGATGATAGATTTTGGCACTCCATGAAGTCTTACAATCTCTCGTAGGTACAAACGCGTCAGTCTCTCCATCTTGTAGGACTCTTTGATTGGTAGGAAATGGGCAGATTTCGTCAGTCGGTCGATTATTACCCATATGGTGTCCAATCCGTCCGACGTCTTGGGCAGCTTGGTCACGAAGTCCATAGAAATCCCCTCCCATTTCCACTCAGGGATTGCCGGTTGTTGTAACAATCCGGAAGGTTTCTGGTATTCAACTTTTACTTTGGCGCACGTAAGGCAATTTCCAACATAAGTCGCGATTTCCGCCTTCATGTTAGGCCACCAATAGTGTTGCTTGATGTCCAAATACATCTTGTCCGAACCGGGATGAACGGAGTATCGTGTCTTGTGGGCTTCCTTCATAACGGTCTCCCTGAATCCTCCGATTTTTGGAACCCAAATACGGTTCATGAAGTAGTATACCCCATTCTCCTTGACTTCTAGGTTCTTCTCCATTCCGCGTAATGCCTCGCTACTTCTATTTTCCGTTTTCATAGCCTCTGCCTGGACTGATGCAATTTGAGTGGTCAGATGAGACTGAATGGTTATCGAGTGCGTTTTCGTACGGCGATTTGTGTACTCCTTCCGACTTAATGCGTCAGCTACCACGTTGGCCTTGCCTGGATGGTACTTGATCTCGCATTCATAGTCAGTTAGTAATTCCACCCATCGTCGCTGTCTCATGTTCAGCTCCTTTTGATTCAAGATGTGCTGGAGGCTCTTGTGGTCCGTAAAGATGGTGCACTTTGTGCCGTACAGGTAGTGACTCCAAATTTTCAGAGCGAAGACCACGGCTCCCAGTTCTAGATCATGGGTCGTGTAATTTACTTCGTGCGTCTTTAGTTGGCGGGACGCATATGCTATCACTCTTCCACGTTGCATGAGAACACAACCTAGGCCTTGATTCGACGCGTCACAGTATACTACAAAATCTTCCGTTCCTTCGGGTAGAGATAGCACAGGTGCGCTACAGAGAGCTTGCTTTAAGGTTCGAAACGCAATCTCTTGTCGGTCTGCCCACTTGAATGGCACGCTCTTTTGCGTAAGCAAGGTAATCGGCTTGGCGATCTTAGAGAAGTTTTGGATGAATCTCCTATAGTAGCCTGCTAGGCCTAAGAACTGACGAATTTCTGTGGGCGTAGTCGGAGTTGTCCATCCTTCCACAGCTTTGACCTTAGAGGGGTCCACATGAATTCCGTCTTGGCTAACCACGTGACCTAGAAAATTCACGCTCCGTAGCCAAAACTCACACTTAGAGAGTTTGGCGTAAAGCTTTTCCGATCGCAGCGTCTCTAGGACTTGTCGGAGATGTTGGCCATGCTCCTCTTTGCTTCGAGAATAGACGAGGATGTCATCGATAAACACAATGACGAAGTTGTCCAAGAACGGTCGACAGATTCGGTTCATTAGGTCCATAAATGCGGCGGGTGTATTTGTTAGACCGAAGGGCATTACGACGAATTCATAATGTCCATAGCGGGTTCGGAAAGCGGTTTTAGGAATATCTTCTTCTCGGACCTTGAGTTGATGGTACCCGGACCGTAAATCTATTTTAGAAAAATAACTAGCTCCTTGGAGCTGGTCGAATAGATCGTCGATTCGCGGAAGTGGGTAGCGGTTTTTGACAGTGAGTTTATTTAACTCTCTGTAATCGATGCACATTCTGAAAGATCCGTCCTTCTTTTTGACAAAGAGTACCGGAGCTCCCCATGGCGAGTAGCTAGGTCGGATAAATCCCTTGTCCAGAAGCTCACTGAGTTGGCTGGACAATTCCTGCATTTCAGCAGGAGCCAATCGATATGGTGATTTAGCGAGAGGAGTTGCTCCTGGAACGAGGTCGATCCGGAACTCAACCTGTCTCTCTGGGGGTACTCCTGCAATATCTTCAGGAAACACGTCCGGAAATTCACACGCTACCGGAATGTCTTGGATGTTAGTTTCTTCTTTGGTCTTGTCCACTATGTGAGCCAAGAACGCCAAATTGTTCTTTCGCAAGTGTTTTTGTGCTTTGATGCACGAGATAAGACGAAGATTCGTGCTAGGTTTGTCTCCGTAGATTACTAAGGTTTCGTGATTTGGGAGACGAAGGCGAATGGCCTTCTCATGGCACATAATCTCAGCATGGTGGGGGCTTAACCAATCCATGCCGATAATCACATCGAAACTCCTAATTGATACTGGCATCAGATCTATTCGTAAGACGTGTTGGTTGAGGGTTAGGGTACATCCGATGTAGATCTCTCTAGTGGATTCGGTTTTCCCATTGGCCATTTCCACCGTATAGGTTTCATTTAGCTTCTGGGGTTGTTGTTTTAGTAAATGTTTAAACTTCTCGCTTACGAAACTTCGCTCCGCTCCGGTATCAAATAAGATGCATGCATAAGTGTGGTTTAGGAGGAACGTACCGGTCACAACTGCGGGGTCCTGAACTGCATCACTCTGACCCATGGTCAACATTCTTCCTGCTCCTCTGTTTCCTGAGTTGTTGTTGTTGTTAGGGCAGTCTCGACGGAAATTCCCCGTCCTTCCACACCCAAAACAGGTGTGGCTAGGCCCTGTGTTGTTGCCGCCGGTATTGATGTTGTTGTTATTGCGGTGGTTGTTGTTGTTGTTCTGGTTGTTTCCCTGACTCTGGTTCTGAGAAGGATAAGTCCTGCAAAACCTTGCAGTGTGTCCCCTTTGGTTGCAACTGGTGCAATGGAACTCCTTGCATTCTCCATGGTGATGGAATCCGCACTTATTGCACTTGGGAGAATTACCGGAATAGGGTCTTGAAGCATTTGTAGCAGCTGAGGCTGGAGCATGTGGTGTGGCTGGAATCGGCGCAGTAACAGCATTAACTGCCACTGTTTGCTGCTTTTTAGAGGTCTCGGGGCCCTGACGCCCCTTTCTCTTGTTGTTCCACCCTTTCTTACCATCACTCTCCTTTTTCTTCTCAGTCTCTACCGATTTCTCGCCCTTTTTGTGGTTATGATCATATAGCCTCTTTGCCAATCTCTTCGCACTGTCAAAAGTTTCAGGGTTCGCAGCTATCACATTCCCTTGAATGGGGGATGTCAGTCCCCAGATGAATCGTTCGATCTTCTTTCCCTCTGATGTGATCATACCCGGACACAACAGAGATAGCTCACTGAATCTCGATATGTAAGCATCGATGTTCCCATTCTGCACTGTGAGATTCCATAGTTCCTGTTCCATCTTCTGTATTTCGCCTCGGGGGCAGTACTCAGCCGTCAACATCTCTTTCATTTCTGCCCAGGGAATAGAGTTGGCAACAGGGAGCGTCATAGCTTCTACGTGACCATTCCACCAAGTGAGTGCTTGGTCCACAAAAGTGCAGGCCGCGAACTTCACTTTCATCTGCTCGGGGCACTCGCATATCTCGAATACCGACTCTACCTTCTCGATCCATCGCTTTAGGGCGATCACTCCTCCGGTGCCGTTGAAAGTTCGGGGTTTAGCGTTTGCAAAGCCCTTGTAGGTACACGTTTTAGTGAGTCCTTGGTTCGTCCCGTTGTTCGAACTTCCGGATCCTTGCCCGTTACCTCCTCCGTTGTTCCCTCGGTGAAGTTGTGCCATAGCTGCTGTGACCGCAGCAGACACGGCTGCCTAGAAAGCAGTGGAGTCAACTTCTGGCGGGGTTGGTTCGGGATTTCCGCGAGTAGCTGGGCGAGGCATCTTTCTGTCATGAAACGGAAAGATGTTGAGTGTACGTGGTTTCTGTGAGGTTGTGATCCTACTAACTAGGTGTATGATGCGAACCTAAACATTACTACCATCGGGCATACAATCATAATGTCTCAACAAAACACACAAAAGTCTATTAATATTATTATCCGCATTTAATACAAGAAAATTTGCTCGTAGGAGCATACATATGTGATACTAATCAGACAGCATAACGGCTCCATGAGTAGTGTAGTCACTTAAACATAGAGCCGGAGTACATAGCATAGTTCCTAATAACCTACTATGATAAGTCTATCCCTAACCGCGATGAGCTGCGTCAGGAGGTGGTGCTGAAGATGTGGATGCTCCCTGAAGACGAGCCACTAGGCGTTCTACGTCCTGAAGTCGAGATTCCCACCTTACCTGCCTCATGTGAAACTCCCGGAGGACGTCACGCGTCTCCTGTTCCGCACGCTCGACCCTAGTCCACAACTGGCGTACTTGATCAGCAGTGCCCTGAGCAAGGTCGCCGGTGTCCCGTAATCGTCTCACCATGACCGGTAGGGCTCGGTCGGCCGGTCCTCCATCCCTCAAGTCAAAGAACTCACGTGACATGCCAAACGGGGGTCGCTGTCCCTGATGTCTGCTCCATCTCCAAAGATCAATGCCCCAAGGAGGGGTAGGTCCAGTGGGTCCCACACGATAAGCAGGCACCCTGATCGGGTAAGGGGGGTCGATGACCTCGGACTCTGCGTCCGAATCACCCCCTTCGCTGTGATCGAGCTCCTCTTCGAAAGGTTCTTCGTCTTCTTCGGGTTCGACAGGCTCGCCCTCGACTTCTGCCTCCGGTTCCCCGTCAGATTCCTCTTCGGGGTCCTCCTCAGGTTCTTCTTCAGGCTCTTCCTCAGGCTCCTCCTCCTCCTCTAGCCACCCGTTGTTTCCCTGATTAGGGAAGTAGGGGTCTCCAGGGTGATGAAAACCAGCCATGCTGTCTGCGCGAGTACGTAAATATGCTAACATTATCCTAGGATGCTATGACTATTATACATACTAAGTGATGGGTTTAATACAAACAATCCTATGTGTGCATGCAACCCTAGTATTGGATCTATGTTTTCACTATTAGTTATACAGCTTTATGAACACAAAAAGAAACCTGGCATGCTACTATAATTTTCGAAATTCATATATAAAGCTAGAATACATACCTTTTGTTGTTACATAGCAATAACAACTAGTTCCTTGAATTTCCTTAGCTCTTGAAAGCAAGTACCACAAGTGTAGTACCTCTAATGGAGTCACAAACACCATATGCAACTTGGATGAAGAGGAGAAGAAAAAGAAGCACCAAAAGCGGCTGGAAACCCTAATGGAAGTCTTATTCACGTTTTTGGGGCATAGGGGCCCTTTATATACATGTAGGCTATTAGGGTTTACAACTAGGAAACCCTAATTTGACTGCTTAGACCCTAAGCAGCCCATGGACTCCTTAAACATATCCCTTGGACGATTTCTAATGGGCTTCCCATAGAATTCGTCCAACCTATATATTATTAGGTGATCCATAGCCCAATTATAATTATCTTATAATTACAACTTCAGTCCCCTAAGTTTAATTAATCTCTTTTAGCCACAAAATTAATTAACAATTAATTCTTGACTAATATTAATTAAACAATATGATTTCTCCTTTAATATATTATTCTCATAATATATTAATAAATCATATTTAAACCTTTCTCTCCTTAAATCATCCTACATATTGCTATGGTGAAGGCAACCCAAAAGGACCATGCTCATAATCGGGTCAAGTATATACCAAAATAGTTATGGACTTAGACACTAATCCAACAGTCTCCCACTTGGATAAGTCTAATAACTATTTTCCGTATGACTTCAGAACCTGATCAGCAATCGTAGCTTTCAAAAGCCGCTGTCAACTCTGATCTTATCAGATAGCGTGTCCTTTAGATAAGGGATTATATATTCCTCCATTCTCAAGATATCGTATAGACAAAAGACATGAATTTCAATCATTCTCTCTAAACTATTTCCCGACTTCCGATTCATGACGATTGATAACAGACTACAATTGAACACATCAACTTAGTCCCGGCTTGGCCAAGCGCTTAGATGTCATCACTAAATCATCGAGAGGCCCACATATATCGCTTTTATCCCACTTTGGATAAAAGGAATGGATAAACTTCGACTCAAATGCTCACTTGCATTTACTGATCGAATCACACATAACAATAAGTTTTATAACACCAAGTTACTGGTGCGTTTACTTATTATCAATGTGCAACCGATCAGCAAATAACAACTCACACGTCTCGGTTTCAAGAATATACAATATTATCGTCTCACTAATCACTCGTGATAAAACCGTGAAGTGATCCAAGTGAGCGTGGGTTTAATCCAATACTTTAATCTTATCAAAGCACTCACGAACTCTGCAGCAAACTTGTGCCATGTCTAAACACTTCAGACAATCTACAGACAGATTCATGACAGTCTTTATTCATACCTACTCCCAACGTATGACCAACTGTGGATGTTTGAATAACCTAGTTATTCTGGAAGTCAAAACATGCAAATTGAAACATGACAACAATACTTAATCCTATATGGCCCCAAACTTGTGAGAGTAAATAAAACCCTTCTATTTATCCACCATATTGATTACTCATTATTTATCATTTAATGTTTCGGATAATCAACTCATTACTCGAATTACAACAATAGTTATCCCATGCATAAAGCATGCACACTATGTTTCCTATGGTCCTTACTTTGTGAAATAGATCAATTGAAAAACTTTTTAATGATGCTAATTTCACAATTCCCAATCCTTATCATTAGTGTAAGAACACAAGGTTCTTCCACTACTAGAATATTCTAGATTCTAACATTTTATGCAACGATCCTTTCGTAAAGTCATAGCACAAAAGTCACCAAGATTTGGCTAATGAAATTACAAAGTATTTTCTTAGAAATTGTTACAAGACAATTCCATAGTCGTGAAGTCTCACATTCAAAGTACATTCCTTTGAACATCCTTATTGCATAAAGTTTTTCTAATCTAGACACAGAATCTCGATATCCAACTCCCAATATGGAAACATTTCCACAATTGCCATATGACAACTCATTCTTAATAGAATCTTTTCTATTAATAATAATGTCGATATGGTCCATCCAATATCATACTTCCAACTACTCAGAAGCGACCAATCCTCAGCGAACTTTGGATCATCCTTTAAATTCTTTCAGTCAAAACCAATTCTATTCTTTTTTCCCTCTTAATGCGCTAGACATTTGGAAAATTTTAGAATGGTAAAATACTATAGCATTTACAATCAATCCTATACCCGAAGCGTATGGGACACGATGCATAATGTCTTACATAAAGATATGATACTTTACCAATCTTTTGCCATAATATTTTATGTGTCATGTTCTCACAATTCGAACTATGAAGAGGGATGCCGTAATCATAGTCGAATTTAAGAACACACAATGTATCCTTTGACTGAAGATATTAAAATTTCTTAATCTAAGCTTTAGATTTTGAAACGAAGTATAATATTCTCTCCCTTAATTATAGCAAAACAACTTTTCAACCCATGCAACTTTGCAAATGGAATCTTTGTTTTTCTATAATTAATATTGCTAGCTTGCAATACTCGCCATAAAAATCATACAAGCATAACACTTATGCTCCCACTATCATGATGATTATCATATAAGCATAACATTTATGCTCCCACTAGCTTTGACATGTACTCAGAAAACAAATGAACTTTCAGAAAACAATGCCTATTGAATCTCTGAAATCCATATTTCTAATACCAGATGCTTCGAAAAGCCTTATACACCTTTTCCTTAGATAGCTCATATGTGTGTTTAAACAATTCATAACTTATGTTACTAAGTTCCAAATGTTGAAACTAATTGCCAAATCTCACAATTCGAACTATGGAAAGGGATGCCGTAACCATAATCGAATTTGAGAATACAATTTTCACAATTGCTATCTTCTTAAAATATCTCTTAGTGAAAGCATTTCCTCACAGTCATTTTCATGAAGGAGGGAATCTTATGACACTTAGATTTTATGGTGTATGAGTTCCTATCCATGTGAATTTGCCAAAAACAAGGTTTGCGACAAATCCAAACTCATATGGACTGAACTTTCTTAATCTTGATTTCTTGCCCTATGGTAACACGAGTGCCCACCACGCCTTCCAAGTAGTTTAGTAACTTGTCCTTACATATCAATTTACTTTCCATCGACTAAGGCTTTAGTGTGTATTCAAATGAGAACTCATAGAACTCATATACACAATTAACTCAATTGGAATGGCACAGAAACAAAACAATGTCAGCACGATAGGTTGTAAACCTCAAGTCGTGTGCTAGTGATGATCGATAAGGTTTATTCTTGATTTGTTCTTGAAACCTTTTCAAGACCATTAAGACTCCTACTGACTTCTTGACATATAAGATTCTCTTGTCAAGAAACATTTCTTGACAAACAAATATTCAATAGTTAGTGAAGCATTTATCAAGACAAAACACTTCACACAATTGGTCCTAGTTGGTCTTTGTCTTATCCAAGACAGCACAACTTACCAATTTCAAATGTGCAAGAATAAGAAAACTTTTCCAAATTCCACATTTGATGAGTGTTATAAACCTACTTAAGACTTTTCACTCAATGTCACAATCTTGACTCTAAGACTTGATATTGGAACGAAGTATGATTGACTCTTTGATTTAACCATTTCTACAATTCTCAATTCCTCTTCTTAGACATGCAATTGCACTAAGACTCCCTTAGAGGATCAATTGAGACATGGTTCTTAATCATAAGGACTTATCATAAAACACAATAAAAGGTATTCTCCCTTCTTCTTAGAATAGAGAAACTTTTATCTTTCTGCCTACTTGATTCTTCTTTATTCGTTCCACTATTCATTGAAACTCTTTCAATCAACTTAGAATTATACTTAATCTTATAAGTATAACCAATATTTACTAAACTTTAGTAAATCGTGACGAATATCTTTGTCACTCTTGTGGTAGACTTGATCAACGTACGACCTAGTGTACTCGATCTCCTAGTTCTTCAATTGACACTTTGCCAAAGAATTAGTCTAAGGTTCCCAAATGTGAAAGTTTTCCATTCATCATACAATGCACATTGCATGATTCCAAGTTTCTGTCCAATTGAAACTTGGGTGATGAGAAACTCTCCCTATTTGGTAAAATTTTGACATTTCCACAAATAACACAATTAAGAATCAAATTCATTATTGTTAATAATAGAAACATTCAAACATTAATTCTTTCATACATGCCATTGCAAGGATAAATAAATAAGATAAAGTCAAAATTCATTTTATTGCGGAAAAATTTTGTCCTTACAATGCAATTCAATTGAAAATCAATGTTATTACATATTTCTTAACAATCTATTCTAACTCCAAGTAGTAGCTCAAGAATCCATTCTTCAAGTAATGCGATCGAAATCCATTTCTTCATGATTAGATTCAGCTCACTTCTTCCCTCAAGCTTCCTCTCTTTTCTTCGATCCTACAAAACATCAAAATGTAATCTTATCACATCATGTATTAAGAATCTAGAATAGGAACTCAAAAGAGTTAGATAATGGATTTTACCTGAAGCAGAGCCATACGTCTTGACTCTCCCATCTCTTAGATCTCTCAGGTAGTTAGGGCAACTTCGTCTTCAATGCCCTTTCTTTTGGCAATAAAAGCAAATGGACTCCTTTGGCACAGCACATCGGACAATCACAGACTTAGTTCTTTCTGGACTTCCAATGTTGCCAGTGTTCATTGAAGTTTGGGAGTTTGATTCACTAGACAAATTTGCTTGACCAGCACGCCAAGTCATTGCTGATTCAGCAGCTATAAGCAAATAGGTGAGATCAATTAGGGTCACGTCGTGGTCCATCATATAGTACTCTCTAACAAACTCACTATATGATTCAGAAAGTGACTGAAGAACCCAGTCAACAGCCAACTCACTTGAAATCTCGACACCCAACATGCTTAACCTATCAATGTGTGACTTCATCTCTAAGACGTGTGCACACACAGGTTTCCCATCTTCGTGTTTACTCGCCAAAAGGGCTTGAGTGAGCATGAACTTTTCAAGCCTTTGAACTTGTGGGTCAGGGAGAACAATTGGAGGAGGTGGAGGAAGTGAAGCATGACTCTCATTTCCTTGATCATATCTCGGAACGTCATCTTCATTTGGAAAGCTTGTTCCAAAGGATTTGGGAAGACCATTGTAAGATTCAGACATCTACAAAACGGGAGAAAATTCAAGTTATGTTGATTAGAATTCTTGATGTAACACCCAAATGAAACATCAAGCTAGGATCCAACACAATACTCTACAACCTAGAAGAGGGATGCCGTAATCTAGTTGTAAAATATTTGAAGGTAGGTAAATGACGATTTACCAATTTCCACCATGAAAAACGAAAAGGAAGATTAAGTTTTAAATGAATTGAAACTCCTAGATCTTTTGAGATTCATTGAACTTTTCAATGGCATGTTTAATCTCGATTATGCCCTACTATTTGTGACTGGGATGCCGAGGATCACAAACAAGGTGTGAATAACCATACGAATCACGTGGTGCACCCAATGCTACGATCACCTAATCAATGTGCCGGTTAGCCACACACGCTCCATTGATCTATGATAAGCATCGAGCCACCCTTCGCTACCAATGTCATCCCCAAATTAGTGTGCCGGTTAACCACACACGCTCCACTAACGTTTGACAAGGGTACGAAGTGTAATTCCATGGGTTAGCATACAATTTCACATTTTGCCTAAAGTAACTATGATTTGGGAATTTGAAAAAAAAAACATTTAGTTACTTTGTACTTCATTATACTTATAATGGAAGGTTTCTGTCCTATCCTACCCGTTCGGCTAACGACCCTCCACTAGTCAAGAGTGCGGTGGGTAAGAGTGGATACCCATTCAATCGCCATTTTATAGGCAATTTCCTTAAACACCCCTTATAGACTAGCTTCGTGAATGAGGCCTACTAACGGTAAGACTAAATTTTTAGTTATACATATATAATATTAAACTTTTAATGTTATATATAGTATAAGGGTGTATTTTACACTTTTAAAATACTAGGTGGTTTAAATTATACTTTTAATTAACCAAAATCATTATGGATTTATTAAACTCTCTTTTAATTATACACTTAATTAATTTAATAAAACCATAAGGGTTTAATTTGAACTTTTCAAAATCGGGGTTTTGGATTTTAGACTTTCAAAATTAACTTTTAATCAACAATTTAAATTCCAAAACTTGAGGGCAAGTTTTGAAACTCTTCAAAACAATTAGGTTTTAATCTCACTTAAAATTTTGAATTTGAGACATTTAAATTAAAATTTTAAATATTAAAACTGTTGATTTAATAATTACCATAAATTAAACAATTAATTTAAATTATTAAATCACAAGGGATTATCTAGATCATGAGGATAATTACCAATTATACATCTAAGATATCCAAATCCCTTGAATCCCTCTCTAAATCTCGAAAATAAGGGATGGGATAATTCAAGATCTTTAATTACCATATTTAACAATTAAAAGATAATTACAAGATATGGGATTATCCAAATCCCTAAAATTTAGGATCTAACCTTGGGGAAGGAGGTAATTTCGAAATCCAAGGGTTGGAAAACCCTAGATTTCAAAATCTTGGAGGCTAAGGAAAGGATTTGGGAAACCCTAGCAAAAATCGCCATCTAGGGTTTAGCAACCCTAATTGCGAAAAATACCTAGCCTTTAGGGTTCATTAGCCATAAACCCTAATATGTCAAGTTCATAAATTTGAATAAAAGCTAATTGAAAACAAAAACCAATGGCTCTGATACCACTGATGGGTTTAATACAAACAATCCTATGTGTGCATGCAACCCTAGTATTGGATCTATGTTTTCACTATTAGTTATACAGCTTTATGAACACAAAAAGAAACCTGGCATGCTACTATAATTTTCGAAATTCATATATAAAGCTAGAATACATACCTTTTGTTGTTACATAGCAATAACAACTAGTTCCTTGAATTTTCTTAGCTCTTGAAAGCAAGTACCACAAGTGTAGTACCTCTAATGGAGTCACAAACACCATATGCAACTTGGATGAAGAGGAGAAGAAAAAGAAGCACCAAAAACGGTTGGAAACCCTAATGGAAGTCTTATTCACGTTTTTGGGGCATAGGGGCCCTTTATATACATGTAGGCTATTAGGGTTTACAACTAGGAAACCCTAATTTGACTGCTTAGACCCTAAGCAGCCCATGGACTCCTTAAACATATCCCTTGGACGATTTCTAATGGGCTTCCCATAGAATTCGTCCAACCTATATATTATTAGGTGATCCATAGCCCAATTATAATTATCTTATAATTACAACTTCAGTCCCCTAAGTTTAATTAATCTCTTTTAGCCACAAAATTAATTAACAATTAATTCTTGACTAATATTAATTAAACAATATGATTTCTCCTTTAATATATTATTCTCATAATATATTAATAAATCATATTTAAACCTTTCTCTCCTTAAATCATCCTACATATTGCTATGGTGAAGGCAACCCAAAAGGACCATGCTCATAATCGGGTCAAGTATATACCAAAATAGTTATGGACTTAGACACTAATCCAACACTAAGCAAACATTCTCTTTTTGGGTGATAAAGGGTATAGTTTTAGGTTCCCTGGCTATCCCGATCTCATCAAGACGTGTGTTAATTTTACCTTGGAGAGAATGTAGTTGATCAGGCTACATTCACTCCTTGGTATCACTAAGAACAGTCCCGAATTAACCGAGATACCAGTGTTATTGTGTTTGATTCAGCGTTAGATCTTTATTCCTAATGCAAGCAAGTGTGTTTTATTTACTTGTTCTGTTCAGAGTTATGTTAGTCCCTCTTTTTGGTTTATAGTTGCATATCAATGTATGGCTCGACATGCTAGTTCACTATAAACAAAGCTCTGATACCAACCTGTCACACCCCCGAACCAGACGGCGGAAACGTTCGGGGGCTGTCATGACTCAATTGAATACCATAACATTGAATATATATGAAACATAACAACATTCGTCACCGTGCATTAATATATTACAACCAGCAGTGTTTACCTATCATACATTGTTTAAACATTACATTCCCAAAAATTAAATTGTTTGATTCGTACATAAATAAACTGCAACCATCACTGAATATGATTTCCCTTGATTCACTGGTTCCCTGAGAATACAAGTATTTTGAAAAACGTCAACATATGAAATGTTGGTGAGTTCATAAGTAGTGGTTGAAATCGAATGTTTGTATTGTTTGAAAAACCGCCAGAAAATCCGATATTTTCTGAAAAGAAAAGCTTTTGAAAACGTTTGTGAAGATCCATAGGTATGCTTGTTTGTTTCTATACATAAAAAAAAATTCATTTAAGTTGTATGCATTTCAAATCTGTATGTATTGAAAATCCTAGGAAAACCCGATGTTCTCCTAGTTCCTTGAATTGTATGAAGTTACATTGAAACCATTGTATAGCGTATAGTGTCAGTCCCAGGCGACGTTGGAAGGTTCTCGAGCAGGATTATTTACTACAAACCCGCGTTACACAAACGTCTAGTTTATAGTTATACTAACGACTCCGAAGGCGTCGTCAGTACTAATCGCGTTATCCGATCGCCCTGACTAGGTGTCGTCCCACATCCGAAGAGTAAGAGGACACGAAGGCCTCGATGACTCTATTAATCGGTTGGGGATAATATGCGTGCGAGGGGTCCCCGACCCGCCTCGTAAAATATGCAGACTTTTCTAGCAATACCAAGGACCCTTGGGGACTAGTGGTATACAAGCCATTGAAAGTCCCTCTACGTTGTGCCGAGTCGGTGAAACTCAACACTTCGTAGAAAATATGCGTCTTCGGGCCTTAAGATCAGGTCATTGGGCTAGCTAGGCCCAACAAGCAAGATTTTACACTTTTGGGGCCCGAAGATGGTGCGTAGACGTTTGTGCACACTCGTATGTAAGCTAAGTTCCCAAACGTTATTTATATGAACCGTAGTGTTGTAGAGTTAGTAGTTGTAGATTTCTATTGGCTCGAGACCGAGCCAATTCGTTTAACAACGACTTTTGGTATTGTAATGTGTTGTATTTCGTCGATAGTCGCGGTGCCATTATTTGATCAAATTGGGTATATTGAATTAGCCTTGAAATATTTCTGTTTTCAGCCCCTCATTGTTTGTAAAATTTACATTTTCAACCCTTTTATTAAATACTTCCCGGTTTGGTCGTTAAACAAATTTCCTTGACATTTTAACACCAAAAATTATTGAAATTAATATTTTTCAGCATATTTTTCATAGAAAACAGTTTAAGTCCCTGAAAATGCAGTTTTCTCGGTTTTAATCCCTTCTTTTCGCAACTTTGACAATTTTGGCCCAAATTGGAAAATTTTTGCAACTTTGGTCCTTTTTAAATTTAAAAAGCATTTTAAACCTTTGAAAAGGGTTTGGAACACTTATAGTCCACTGTTTTACAGAAAATCACAGTTTTGGCCCTCCAAAACAGAAAAATTCGCATAATGGGCCTCATTGGGCCGAAATTTCCATTTTTAGCCCATTAAGCTTGAAATTCATGTTTTTAATCCTCTAATTGAGTATAATTCCAGAAATAGTTTTATGGAAACTGTTTTGGCACACTTCATCCATCAGAATCTGTGAAATGTCAATTTGGGCCCTTAATTTTGTATTTTTCACATTTTTGGCCCAAAATTTGTGTTTTTAGCTTAAAGAAAATTGTTACTAAACCATTTAGCTATCTTTCTTGAAACACTTTGTATTTAGAAATATATTTGAAGCTAAAATCATTTAACACAAGATATATCTCGGTTTTGAGGGGTTTTATGGCTAGATCCAACATTAAAACACATAAAAGCATACATATAAGCATGGAAATCATACAAGGCATACAAACACATATAGATCTACACTTTCACTTGTATTCCCCCCCACAAAACTCATAAAAACAGAAAATAGGGGGTATGAAGCTCACCTTGGGGTGTTGATTCGGTTTTGCAAGGAAAAATGGAAGGAAAATGAAGTGTTTTTGGCCTTAGCTCCCTTTGATGAAGATCTCGAGTTTTGAGATGGTTCTAGGATGCAAGATCACAATTTTTGCATAGATTAGGAAAGGATTTTGATAACAAAAAGAATTTAAATCATAGATCTATGCATAATCTTACCTTAGATGAAAATTTTGTGGAGATTTCCTCTTGAATGCTTCCTAGAACTCGAGATTTTTGATTGGAGAGGGAGAGTTGTTCTTGAGTGATCTAGAGAGGATTTGAGAGATTTTTTTGTGTGTGTGTGGGTGTATGGCCGAGAGTGAGAGAGAGGAAGGAGTGAGATGATTTTTGAAGTGATACTTGCATGGGAAAAGGAAATATCTTGCATGGAGATCCTATGGACAATAATGAGGTGGCATACTTAAGTCAACTCTTCCTTATCTTCTTGGATTTGGGCCTTTGGGCCGAGATTTTTGAAAGGGAAAAGAAAATTTTGGGCTTTTTCCCTTAAGCCCAAAATTAGAGTTAGTTAGAGTGTGTTTTATGCTTAAAAGAATGTAGTATGATTTTTATATTTTTATTGGACTAGTTTAGGTTATTCATGTACCAAGGCTTTTAAATTCATTTCATTATAGGCCCAACATGGCACAAAATGTTGAAATAAATTAGTGTGGGTCCAATTAGAGCCCAATTAGGGTTCTAAGCCCATGATAGTCTAATTGGAAGCTTATTGGTCCGTTTGGATCCAATAAGGAAGTTCTAGTCCAAAATAGACTTAACAAGAACTTCTAGGGTTTTCCAATTGTTTGATGACTACTTGTAGTACTTGTATGATGTATTTGATTGAAGTTTTTGATTCACATTTACTTGAATGTATAGATTACATAGCTCAAAATTTTCAGTTGTGACAGGAGAATTGTAACATTCGGATTCCCATGTATTCTATTTTAATCATTTATTTTGAGTTAAAGAGTGGGACTCGATGAGTAGGATCGCGATTTGCTGACTGGATTAAGGAATTGACTCGACGAGTCGGCAAGGCTTCAGCATTAGCGTATGGGATAGAGTTCGAGTGAGGCATCAACCATAGATTGCGTAACTTTCGAGATGCTTCCTTGCAAAAGCAAGCACTACTCCAAAAGCAGTGAGCTCCGCAACAAAAGCGAAGCGAGCTGACTCGACGAGTCCGTGCTGGCAGCAGAAACCCTAAATCTTTGGGCTTGTGCCCTATTTAAGGGTCCTTATAGCCCTCATTTGCAGCTACCAGTCCAGAGAGAGAAACCCTAGAGAGCTTGAGCAAGTTGTGTGTGAGAGAAAGCTATTTTGATCCATTGTTGGTGTTGTTTTGCAAGAAGAAGGTGTTTCCAGCAAGAGAAGGTCAAGGGGGTTGCTATTCTGTGGTTTTCAAGCTTGGATCTCCATTGTTGAGGTAGTATTCCGACCCCTTCTTCCGTTTAGCTTAATATCCTTGAATCTAGGGTTTTATATACCCTTTTATTGGCTTGAATTGATGAGTATGCTGTCCCTTTGAGTGTTAGACTATGGATCTGGACCTTCAGAGGTCCAGAGAGCCTTATCCTTCCTGCTTTATGTTATTCCATGGAAGAAATGAACTTTGCATCCATTTTAAAAGTGAACTCATCAAAAGGAGCCCTATATGTGTTGCATGAACGTAAAGGTCGGACCTTTACGTGATTATTGAGTATGGGAAGGTCAGATCTATAGGATAGAGAAGCATATCTGACCTCAGAAGGTCACTTGAGTGTTGCCATGGAAGCAACTCGTCGAGTTCATAAGAGGAATCGAGGAGTCGAGTCGGGGTTGCCCTGCAATTCATGACAAAAGTAACTCGTCGAGTGGAAGATGACTCGACATCCCAAGTGATGCTTAGAAGACTCAGAGGACCTGCGTGGAGTCACCGAGTCGCCCATGTGAACTCGACGAGTCTGGTCAAAGTTTGATTGTTGACTTTTGTTGACTTTGAGGGTCGAGTCAATGTTTGGACTTTTGAGCCATTGGAGGGGTAAAATGGTCTTTTACCCTTCTGAGAGAACTTAGAGATGGAATACCCTATCATTTTAGAGTCGTATTGATTAGAGTAATTATTTTATGTTATTGGGTGGAGGCTAGATCAGTATTTCCGAGATCGAGATTTACCGGGTTACCCGAGGCGAGTCTTCTCACTATACTTTACCTAGAGTGGTAACTAGAGTTATGTGACAGAGTATCTTGTATGCTATTTATGTGATTGTGATGCACTACATAATTTCTTTGTGATTTACGTTGTGTGTGTTCCAGAGTTAGGACCAGAAGGTCCACAGAGTTAGGACCAAAGGGTCCACAGAGTTAGGACCAGACGGTCCATACAGTTATAGCCTCGAGTGACTAATGTGTGTTGTATATGGTATTTTGGGGAACTCACTAAGCATTTATGCTTATAGTGTTGTGTGTTATGTGTTTCAGGTACTAGTGAGGACCGTGGGAAGACACCGACATGATCCATACACACTGGGAGAATTTATGTATTTGAGATCTTCGGATTTGTTTTACTTTGACATCATGTGATACAATAGATTTTTGTGATATTTGATGAATGGAAGTGTTACACCCCCGAACCAGACGGCGGAAACGTCTGAGGGTTGTTGTGACTCAATTGAAAACCATCACAGTGAATATACATGAAACATAACATCATTCATCACCATGCATTGAAATAGTACAATTGGTAGTGTTTACATTTAGTACATTGTTTCATAACATTACATTCCCAAAAAGTAGATTGTTCGATACTAGTTAAACAAACAACAAGTCATCACTGAGTACATTTTTCCCTTCGATTTACCTGTTACCTGAGAATACAAGTATTTTGAAAAACGTCAACATATGAAATGTTGGTGAGTTCATAAGTAGTCTTTGAAATATAAAGTTTTGTATTGTTTTGAAAACCACTAGAAAATCCGATATTTTCGGAAAAGAGTATCGTGTAAAAAGTGTGAAGATCCGTAAGTATGTTTGTTTGTTTCTATAAATGTAAAAAAAATTGTTAAACTTGGTATGCATCTTGTAGGTGTATGAATTGAAAACCCTAGGAAAACCCGATGTTTTCCTAATACTTTGAATTACGCGTTTTATATTTTGTTATACCGTTGTGATGTGTGTATTCGATAATTCCAGGTGACATTGGATTAATTATGGATTGTGAATTGTTATAAACACGCATTAATGAAAACGACTAGTTTACAACTATACAAACAATCCCTTAGGCGTCGTCTGTACTATTCACTAAATCCAACCACCCTAACTTCTCATAGCCCCACAACCGAGGAGAAAAGAGGGTGCGAAGCCCCCGCTATTTCCATAAGTCGTGCAAGGCTATCGTGAATGCGAAACCCTAGGCCCGACTCGCATTTGTGAATTCTCGACTTTGCTAGCAGTACCAAAAGACCCTTGGGGCCCAACAGCACAAAAGCCATTGAAAGTCCTTTTATGTCACAACTGGAAATTTTGTGTCATGTAATCTATACACTCAAGTTAATGTGAATCCAAAACTTAAGAACATGTGTGACACCTATGATTATGATATCAAAAACTTCAATCAAATACATCATACAAGTACTACAAATAGTCATCAAACAATTGGAAACCCTAGAAGTCCTTGTTTAAGTCCATTTTGGACTAGGACTTCCTTATTGGACTCAATGGACCAATAAGCTTTCAATTTGACTATCATGGGCTTAGAACCCTTAAATGGGCTCTAATTGGACCCACATTAATTTATTTCAACATTATGGGCCATGTTGGGCCTAGAATGAAATAAATTAAAAGCTTTGATACATGAATAACCTAAACTAGTCCAATAAAAATGTAAAAAATCCTACCACATTCTTTTAGGTTTAAAACATACCCAAACAAACTCTAATATTGTGCTTAGGGGCAAAAAGCCCAAATTTTTCCTTTTCCCTTCAAAACTCTCGGCCCAAGGCCCAAACCCAAGAGGAGATGAAGAGAGTTGACTTTCAAGTGACACCTCACTATTACCTCATGGTTATCCATGCAACATATCTCATATACCCATGCATACATCACCTCAAAGATCACTTCTTCTTCCTCTCTCTCTCTCACTCTCGGCCATTGCAAACACACACACCTCACAAACTCTCTCAAGAACACTCAAGAAAACTTCCTCCCTCTCCACTCAAAGAACTCGAAATTTAGGAAGCATTCAAGAGGAAATTTCCACAAATTCTTCATCTAAGGTAAGATTAAGTTTGGATCTATGACTTGGATTCTTTTTGTCATCAAAATATTTTCCTAATCCATGCAAAAATCGTGATCTTACCTCTTAGAAGCATACCAAACTCGAGATCTTCAAGAAAAGGGTGCTAAGGCCAAAAATCACCAAGTTTTCTTCCATCTCTTCTTCAAAAACCGAAATCACACCCTAAGGTGAGCTTCATACCCCCTATTTTCTGTTTTTATGAGTTTTGTGGGGGGGGGGGGGAATACAAGTGAAAGTGTAGATCTATATGTGTTTTGTAAGCCTTGTATGATTTCTATGCTTATATGTGTGTTTTTGTGTGTTATAATGTTGGATCTGGCCATAAAACCCCTAAAAACCGAGATATACTTTATGTTAGATGATACTAGCATCAAGTATATTTCTACATACAAAGTGTTCCAAGAAAAATAGCTAAATGGCTTAGTAACATTTTCTTTGGGCTAAAAACTCAATTTTTGGACATAAAATGCTAAAAATATAAAGTTAAAGGGCCCAAATTGAAATATTTCGAAATCTGATGGGGGAGATGAGTCAAAACAGTTTCCATAATGTATTTTCTGAAAATATACTTGTTGGAGGATTAAAAACATAAATTTCAAGCTTAATGGGCTAAAAATGACATTTTCGGGCCAATAGGGCCCATTATGCGAAATTTCTGTTTTGAAGGGCCAAAACTGTGTTTTTCTGTAAAACAGTGGACTACTAGTGTTCCAAATACTTTTCAAAGGTTTAAAATGCTTTCCAAATTTAAAAAGGACCAAAGTTGCAAAAATTTTCCAATTTGGGCCAAAATTGTAAAAACTGCGAAAAAGAGGGGTTACAACCGAGAAAACTGCATTTTCAGGGACTTAAACTGTTTTCAATGAAAAATATGCTGAAAAATATTAATTTCAATAACTTTTGGTGTTAAAATGTCAAGAAAAATGATTTAAGGACCAAACCGGAAAGTTATTTAATTAAAGGGTTGAAAAAGTAAATTTTACAAACAATGAGGGGCTGAAAACAGAAAACTTTCAAGGCTATTCAATACACGCAAATTGATCAAATAATGGCACCGCGACTATCGACGAAATACAATACACAACAATACCAAAAGTCGTTGTTAAACGAATTGGTTCGGTCTCGAACCAATAAAAACCCGAAACTACTAACGCGACGATACCTCGATTCATACAAGTAACATTTGGGAATTCAATATACACGTGAGAGTGCACAGACGCTTATGCACTATCTTTGGGCCCCAAAGGTGTAAAATCTTATTTGTTGGGCCTAGCTAGCCCAATGACCTGATCTTAAGGCCCGAAGACTTCTACCTTACGAAGTGTTGGGTCTTACCGATCTAACACAGCGTAAAAGGACTTTCAATGGCTTGTATACTATCGGTCCCCAAGGGTCCTTTGGTATTGCTAGTAAAGTCGGTATTTCATGCGAGGCGGGTCATGGACCCCTCGTACCTTTTTTTTTTATCCCCAACCGGTTACTGGAGTCATCGGGGTCTTCGTGTCCTCTTTCTCTTCGGATGTAGGGAAGTCAGGGCGGTTGGATAACGTGATTAGTACGAATGACGCCTTCGGGATCGTTAGTATAGCTATAAACTGGTCGTTTGTGTAACGCGTGTCAATAGCAATTAATCATGCTAAAAGATAATCTGACGTCGCCTGGGATTGATAACTTCATACGTTGCAATGGTTTCATTCTAACTTCATGGAATTCAAAGAATTAGGAAAACATCGGGTTTTCCTAGGGTTTTCAATACATTCGGTTTTCAAAACGTACACAATTTTGATGAACATTTTCTTTACAAGTATAGAAACAAACAAGAATACCTATGGATCTTCACAAACATTTTCAAAAGCTTTTCTTTTCAGAAAATATCGGATTTTCTGGTGGTTTTCAAAACGATACAAAACATTGTTTTTTTTTAAATACCGCTTACGAACTCACCAACATTTCGCATGTTGACGTTTTTCAAAATACTTGTATTCTCAGGGAACCAGTGAATCAAAGGAAAACGTACTCAGTGATGGCTTGCAGTTTACTTATTAACGAATCGAACAATTTATTTTGGGAATGTAATGTTTAAACAATGTACTTCATGTAAACTTTATTGGTTGTACTATATTAATGCTTGGTGACGAATGTTGTTACGTTTCATATATATTCAATGTTATGGTATTCAATTGAGTCACGACAGCTCCCGAATGTTTCCGCCGCCTGGTTCGGGGGTGTGACAGGTTGGTATCAGAGCTTTGTTTATAGTGAACTAGCATGTCGAGCCACACATTGATATGCAACTTTAAACCAAAAAGAGGGACTAACATAACTCTAAACAAAACAAGTAAATAAAACACGCTTGCTTGCATTAGGAATAAGAACATAACGCCGAATCAAACACAATAATGCTGGTATCTCGGTTAATTCGGGACTGTTCTTAGTGATACCAAGGAGTGAATGTAGCCTGATCAACTACATTCTCTCCAAAGTAAAACTAACACACGTCTTGATGATATCGGGATAGCTAGGGAACCTAAAACTATACCCTTTATCGCTAAAAAGAGAACGCTTGTTTAGTCCGTACAATAGTCATAGCATCCTAGGAATAATGTTAGCATATTTACATACTCGCGCAGACAGCATGGCTGGTTTTCATCACCCTGGAGACCCCTATTTCCCTAATCAGGGAAACAACGGATGGCTAGAGGAGGAAGAGCAGCAGGGTATCCAGTTCCATCAAGTCCTAGTAGCTCACGGGATGCTTGAGGATGAACCGGGAGAGAATCCAGGGGAAGCACACGACGTCGGACCCGACGAAAATGTAGACACTGACTACGAATTTGGAGAGGTCGACGATGACGACGAGGAAGGTCAGGTCGGGGACCAGGACCCCGTCCCGCCATGCGAGAACGAGGCACAACCAGATCACCCCGCTCCACCAGTGAACCCCCCCAAGAGAGAACCGTTCCCTCGAAGCTGAGATCGCCGCACTGCGACAACAGCTGTATGCTATGGAAGCTCGGGCAGTGCGAGCAGAGCATGAGAGGGATGAGGTTATTGGAGACATGGCAGAGATAGCGCAGTTACTGGCGCAACATTTCGGCATATGACCTCGGCACCATCTCCTGACGCAGCTCATCACGGTTAGGGATAGACTTATCATAGTAGGTCATTAGGAACTATGCTATGTACTTCGGCTCTATGTTTAAGTGACTACACTACTCATAGAGCCGTTATGCTGTCGAATTAGTGTCACTTATGTATGCTCTTACGAGCAAAAATTTTCTTGTATTAAATGCGGATAATATTAATGAACTTTTGTGTGCTTTGCCATGATATTACAAATTGTTATGCGTTAAGATGTTATGATGGTAGTAATGTCTAAGTTCGTACCATGCACCTAGTTAGTAGGATCGCAACCTCACAGAAACCACATACACTCAACATCTTTCCGTTTCATGACAGAAAGATGCCTCGCCGAGCTACTCGCAGAAATCCCGAACCAACCCCGCCCGAAGTTGACTCCACTGCTTTCCAGGCAGCCGTGTCTGCTGCGTTCACAGCAGCTATGGCACAACTTCACCGAGGGAACAACGGAGGAGGCAACGGGCAAGGGTCCGGAAGTTCGAACAACGGGACGAATCAAGGACCCACTAAAACGTGCACCTACAAGGACTTCACAAACGCTAAACCATGAACTTTCAACGGCACTGGAGGGGTGATCACTCTGAAGCGATGGATCGAGAAGGTGGAGTCGGTATTCGAGATATGCGATTGCCCTGAGCTGATGAAGGTGAAGTTCGCGGCCTGCACTTTTGTGGACCAAGCACTCACTTGGTGGAACGGACACGTGGAAGCCATGACGCTCCCTGTAGCCAACTCTATGCCATGGACAGAACTGAAAGAAATGTTGATGGCTGAGTACTGCCCACGAGGCGAAATACAGAAGATGGAGCAAGAGCTATGGAACCTCACTGTGCAGAATGCGAATATCGATGCCTACATATCGAGATTTAGCGAACTATCTCTGCTGTGCCCGGGTATGATCACATCAGAAGGAAAGAAGATTGAGCGATTTATCTGGGGACTGACATCCCCCATTCAAGGGAATGTGATAGCTGCAAACCCTGAAACGTTTGACAGTGCGAAGAGATTGGCAAAGAGGTTGTATGATCATAACAACAAGTAGGGCGAGAAGCCAGTGGAGGCTGAGAAGAGAAAGGAGGGTGATGGCAAGAAAGGGAGGAACAACAAGAGAAAGGGACGTCAGGGCCCCGAGACCTCTAAAACGCAGCAGACAGTGGCAGTTAACGCTGTCACCGTACCGGTTCCAGCCACACCACATGCTCCAGCCTCAGCCGCTTCAAATGCTTCAAGACCCTATTCCGGTAATCTTCCCAAATGCAATAAGTGCGGTCTCCATCATCACGGCGAATGTAGGGAACTCCATTGCACTAGTTGCAACTGAAGGGGACACACTACAAGGTTCTGCAGGACTTATCCTCCCCAGAATCAAAATCAGGGGAACAACCACAACAACAACAACCACCGCAATAACAATAACACCAATGCTGGCGGCAACAATGCAGGGCCTAGCCACACCCTTCTTCGGGTGTGGAAGGACGGGGCATTTCCGCCGAGATTGCCCTAACAACAACAATCCAGGAAATAGAGGAGCAGGAAGGATGTTGACTATGGGTCAGGGTGAGGCAGTTCATGACCCCGCAGTTGTGACCGGTACGTTTCTCCTAAACCACACTTATGCATGCATCTTATTTGACACCGGAGCGGAGCGAAGTTTCGTAAGCAAGAAGTTTAGACATTTATTAAAACAACAACCCCAGAAGCTAAATGAAACCTATACGGTGGAAATGGCCAATGGGAAAACCGAATCCACTGGGGAGATCTACATCGGATGTACCCTAACCCTTAACCAACACGTCTTTCGAATAGACCTAATGCCAGTATCAATTAGGAGTTTCGATGTGATTATCGGCATGGATTGGTTAAGCCCCCACCATGCTGAGATTATGTGCCACGAGAAGGCCGTTCGCCTTCGTCTCCCAAATCATGAAACCCTAGTAATTTACAGGGACAAACCTAGCACGAATCTTTGTCTTATCTCGTGCATCCAGGAACAAAAACATCTGCGAAAGAACAACTTGGCGTTCTTGGCTCACATAGTGGACAAGACCAAAGAAGAAACTAACATCCAAGATATTCCGGTAGCGTGTGAATTTCCAGACGTGTTTCCTGAAGATCTTCCAGGAGTACCCCCAGAGAGACAGGTTGAGTTCCGAATCAACCTCGTTCCAAGAGCAACCCCTCTCGCTAAATCACCATATCGGTTGGCTCCTGCTGAAATGCAGGAATTGTCCAGCCAACTCAGTGAGCTTCTGGACAAGGGATTTATCCGACCTAGCTACTCGCCATGGGGAGCTCCAGTGCTCTTTGTCAAAAAGAAGGACGGATCTTTCAGAATGTGCATCGATTACAGAGAGTTAAATAAACTCACTGTTAAAAACCGCTACTCACTCCCACGGATCGATGATCTATTCGACCAGCTCCAAGGAGCTAGTTATTTTTCTAAAATAGATCTACGGTCCGGATACCACCAACTCAAAGTCCGGGAAGAGGATATTCCTAAAACCGCTTTCCGAACCCGCTACGGACATTATGAATTCGTCGTAATGCCCTTCGGTCTAACAAATGCACCTGCCGCATTTATGGACCTAATGAATCGAATCTGTCGACCGTTCCTTGACAACTTCGTCATAGTGTTTATCGATGACATCCTTGTCTATTCTTGAAGCAAAGAGGAGCATGGCCAACATCTCTGACAAGTCCTAGACACTCTACGATCGGAAAAGCTTTACGCCAAACTCTCCAAGTGTGAGTTCTGGCTCCGGAGTGTGAATTTCCTAGGCCACGTAGTTAGCCAAGACGGAATTCATGTGGATCCCTCTATGGTCAAAGCGGTGGAAGGATGGGCAACTCCGACCACGCCCACAGAAATTCGTCAATTTTTAGGCCTAGCAGGCTACTATAGGAGATTCATTCAAAACTTCTCTAAGATCGCCAAGCCGCTTACATCGCTTACGCAAAAGGGTGTACCATTCAAATGGACAGACCGACAAGAGATTGCGTTTCGAACCTTGAAGCAAGATCTCTGTAGCGCTCCTGTACTATCTCTACCTGAAGGAACGGAAGATTTTGTGGTCTACTGTGACGCGTCGAATCAAGTCTTAGGTTGCGTTCTCATGCAACGTGGAAGAGTGATAGCATATGCGTCCCGCCAACTAAAGACGCACGAAGTAAATTACACGACCCATGACCTAGAACTGGGAGCCGTGGTCTTCGCTCTGAAAATTTGGAGGCACTACCTGTACGATACAAAGTGCACCATCTTTACGGACCACAAGAGCCTCCAGCACATCTTGAATCAGAAGGAGCTAAACATGAGACAATGAAGATGGGTGGAATTACTAAACGACTACGAATGTGAGATCAAGTACCACCCAGGAAAGGCCAACGTGGTAGCTGATGCATTAAGTCGGAAGGAGTACTCTAATCGCCGTACGAAAACTCTCTCGATAACCATTCAATCTCATCTGGCCACTCAAATTGCATCAGTCCAGTCGGAGGCTATGAAAACGGAAAATAGAGCTAGCGAGACATTGCGCGGGATGGAGAAGAACCTAGAAACAAGGGAGAATGGGGTATACTACTTCATGAACCGTATTTGGGTCCCAAAAATCGGAGGATTTAGGGAGGCCGTTATGATGGAAGCCCACAAGACACGATACTCCATTCATCCCAGTTCGGACAAGATGTATTTGGACATTAAACAACACAATTGGTGGCCTAACATGAAGGCGGAAATCGCGACCTATGTTAGTAAGTGCCTTACGTGCGCCAAAGTAAAGGTGGAATACCAGAAACCTTCAGGGTTGTTACAGCAACCGGCAATCCCTGAGTGGAAATGGGAGGGGATTTCTATGGATTTCTTGACCAAGCTACCCAAGACGTCGGACGGACTGGACACCATATGGGTAATAATCGACCGACTGACGAAATCTGCCCATTTCCTGCCAATCAAAGAATCCTACAAGATGGAGAGATTGACGCGTTTGTACCTACGAGAAATCGTGAGACTCCATGGAGTGCCAAAATCTATTATCTCGGATAGGGACAGTAGGTTCACATCGCGCTTTTGGCAATCACTCCACAAGGCAATGGGAACTCATCTCGACATGAGCACCGCGTATCACCCACAACGGACGGTCAAAGTGAACGAACCATTCAAATGCTTGAAGACATGCTTCGTGCATGTGTGATAGACTTTGGGAAGTCTTGGGATACCCACCTACCGTTGATCGAGTTCTCATATAACAATAGTTACCATTCGAGCATCAAGGTGGCTCCATTCGAAGCACTGTACGGGCGTAAATGTAGATCACCGTTATGTTGGGCTGAAGTAGGTGACACCCAGCTAGCAAGAACACATACGTCGGACAGGGCACTAACGGGACCGGAGATCATTCGCAAAGCCACAGAAAAGATCGTCCAGATCAGAGCTCGATTACAAGCATCGCGTGACCGACAAAAGAGCTACGCCGACAAACGGCGAAAGCCCTTAGAATTCCAGGTCGGTGATCGAGTACTGTTGAAGGTCTCACCCTGGAAAGGGGTTATACGTTTCAGAAAACGGGGAAAGCTGAACCCGCGATACATTGGACCTTTCGAAATCGTCGCCCGAATAGGTCCGGTAGCCTACAGACTGCAACTACTCGCAGAACTAAATGGTGTACACCCCGCGTTTCATGTCTCTAACCTGAAGAAGTGTCTATCAGATGAAACCCTTGTCATTCCACTTGACGAAATCAAAATCAATGAGAATCTCCTGTTCGTCGAAGAACCAATCGAAATCATGGATAGGGAGGTGAAGCGTACTAAGAAAAGTCGCATCCCGATCGTGAAGGTACGGTGAAACGCAAAGCGTGGGCCAGAATTCACGTGGGAACGCGAAGACCAAATGAAGCAAAAGTACCCTCACCTATTCTAGCATTCTCAAATCTAGCTTTCAAACAGAATTTCGGGACGAAATTCCCTATAACGGGGGGATGATGTCACAACTGGAAATTTTGTGTCATGTAATCTATACACTCAAGTTAATGTGAATCCAAAACTTAAGAACATGTGTGACACCTATGATTATGATATCAAAAACTTCAATCAAATACATCATACAAGTACTACAAATAGTCATCAAACAATTGGAAACCCTAGAAGTCCTTGTTTAAGTCCATTTTGGACTAGGACTTCCTTATTGGACTCAATGGACCAATAAGCTTTCAATTTGACTATCATGGGCTTAGAACCCTTAAATGGGCTCTAATTGGGCCCACATTAATTTATTTCAACATTATGGGCCATGTTGGGCCTAGAATGAAATAAATTAAAAGCTTTGATACATGAATAACCTAAACTAGTCCAATAAAAATGTAAAAAATTCCTACCACATTCTTTTAGGTTTAAAACATACCCAAACAAACTCTAATATTGGGCTTAGGGGCAAAAAGCCCAAATTTTTCCTTTTCCCTTCAAAACTCTCGGCCCAAGGCCCAAACCCAAGAGGAGATGAAGAGAGTTGACTTTCATGTGACACCTCACTATTACCTCATGGTTATCCATGCAACATATCTCATATACCCATGCATACATCACCTCAAAGATCACTTCTTCTTCCTCTCTCTCTCTCTCACTCTCGGCCATTGCAAACACACACACCTCACAAACTCTCTCAAGAACACTCAAGAAAACTTCCTCCCTCTCCACTCATAGAACTCGAAATTTAGGAAGCATTCAAGAGGAAATTTCCACAAATTCTTCATCTAAGGTAAGATTAAGTTTGGATCTATGACTTGGATTCTTTTTGTCATCAAAATCTTTTCCTAATCCATGCAAAAATCGTGATCTTACCTCTTAGAAGCATACCAAACTCGAGATCTTCAAGAAAAGGGTGCTAAGGCCAAAAATCACCAAGTTTTCTTCCATCTCTTCTTCAAAAACCGAAATCACACCCTAAGGTGAGCTTCATACCCCCTATTTTCTGTTTTTATGAGTTTTGTGGGGGGGGGGGGGAATACAAGTGAAAGTGTAGATCTATATGTGTTTTGTATGCCTTGTATGATTTCTATTCTTATATGTGTGTGTTTGTGTGTTATAATGTTGGATCTAGCCATAAAACCCCTAAAAACCAAGATATACTTTATGTTAGATGATACTAGCATCAAGTATATTTCTACATACAAGGTGTTCCAAGAAAAATAGCTAAATGGCTTAGTAACATTTTCTTTGGGCTAAAAACTCAATTTTTGGACATAAAATGCTAAAAATATAAAGTTAAAGGGCCCAAATTGAAATATTTCGAAATCTGATGGGGGAGATGAGTCAAAACAGATTCCATAATGTATTTTCTGAAAATATACTTGTTGGAGGATGAAAAACATAAATTTCAAGCTTAATGGGCTAAAAATGACATTTTCGGCCCAATAGGGCCCATTATGCGAAATTTTCTGTTTTGGAGGGCCAAAACTGTGTTTTTCTATAAAACAGTGGACTACTAGTGTTCCAAATACTTTTCAAAGGTTTAAAATGCTTTCCAAATTTAAAAAGGACCAAAGTTACAAAAATTTTCCAATTTGGGCCAAAATTGTACAAACTACGAAAAAGAGGGGTTATAACCGAGAAAACTGCATTTTCAGGGACTTAAACTGTTTTCAATGAAAAATATGCTGAAAAATATTAATTTCAACAATTTTTGGTGTTAAAATATCAAGAAAAATGATTTAAGGACCAAACCGGAAAGTTATTTAATTAAAGGGTTGAAAAAGTAAATTTTACAAACAATGAGGGGCTGAAAACAGAAAATTTTCAAGGCTATTCAATACACGCAAATTGATCAAATAATGGCACCGCGACTATCGACGAAATACAATACACAACAATACCAAAAGTCGTTGTTAAACGAATTGGTTCGGTCTCGAACCAATAAAAACCCGAAACTACTAACGCGACGATACCTCGATTCATACAAGTAACATTTGGGAATTCAATATACACGTGAGAGTGCACAGACGCCTACGCACTATCTTTGGGCCCCAAAGGTGTAAAATCTTATTTGTTGGGCCTAGCTAGCCCAATGACCTGATCTTAAGGCCCGAAGACTTCTACCTTACGAAGTGTTGGGTCTTACCGATCTAACACAGCGTAAAAAGACTTTCAATGGCTTGTATACTATCGGTCCCCAAGGGTCCTTTGGTATTGCTAGTAAAGTCGGTATTTCATGCGAGGCGGGTCATGGACCCCTCGTACCTTTTTTTTTTTTATCTCCAACCGGTTACTGGAGTCATCGGGGTCTTCGTGTCCTCTTTCTCTTCGGATGTGGGGAAGTTAGGGCGGTTGGATAACGTGATTAGTACGAATGACGCCTTCGGGATCGTTAGTATAGCTATAAACTGGTCGTTTGTGTAACGCGTGTCTATAGCAATTAATCATGCTAAAAAATAATCCGACGTCGCCTGGGATTGATAACTTCATACGTTGCAATGGTTTCATTCTAACTTCATGGAATTCAAAGAATTAGGAAAACATCGGGTTTTCCTAGGGTTTTCAATACATTCGGTTTTCAAAACGTACACAATTTTGATGAACATTTTCTTTACAAGTATAGAAACAAACAAGAATACCTATGGATCTTCACAAACATTTTCAAAAGCTTTTCTTTTCAGAAAATATCGGATTTTCTGGTGGTTTTCAAAACGATACAAAACATTGTTTTTTTCTTAAATACCGCTTACGAACTTACCAACATTTCGCATGTTGACGTTTTTCAAAATACTTGTATTCTCAGGGAACCAGTGAATCAAAGGAAAATGTACTCAGTGATGGCTTGCGGTTTACTTATTAACGAATCGAACAATTTATTTTGGGAATGTAATGTTTAAACAATGTACTTCATGTAAACTTTATTGGTTGTACAATATTAATGCATGGTCACGAATGTTGTTACGTTTCATATATATTCAATGTTATGGTATTCAATTGAGTCACGACAGTTCCCGAACGTTTCCGCCGCCTGGTTCGGGGGTGTGACATTTTACATGGAATTAGGTCATATAAGACCCAACAACGTGTAAGCGAGTTTCCTTCGGGCCTAAAGATCATGTCATTGGGCTAGCTAGGCCCAACGAGCACGATTTGAAACTTTCGGGCCCAAAGATGGTGTATCGACGTCTGGTGAATTCCCGCGTGTGTATTGACTTCCCGTAATTTCAGCGTGTGTATTGTAGTATCGTCGTGTATAGATTTTTGATTCATTATTGATTCGAGACTGAATCAATTCGTTTGGTAACGATTTTTGGTATTGAAGGTGTATTATGTTTCGTCAGTAGTCGTGGTACTAGTATTTCATCATGATGGATTTATTGTTTAAAACATTAGAATTTTTCTTTTTGCGGCCCCTTTCTTTTGGATAAATTTACACTTTTGACCCTTTGTATAAAAGAATTTCCATTTTAGTCCTTAAACCATTTTTCTTGACACTTTAGTATCAAAACTTGTTGAAAAGGTATTTTTCAGCTCAAATTTATTTGAAAAACAGTTTTATTCCCTCAGAATGAAGTTTTCTCGGCTGAAACCTCTATTTTCGCAATTTTTACACTTTTGGCCCAAAATAGAAATTTTTAGCATCTTTGGTCCCTTTTAAATATGAAAAGTATTTTTAACCCTTGAAATGGACTTGGAGCACTAGTAGTCCCCTGTTTTACAGAAAAGTACAGTTTCAGCCCCTCTAATTTGAAAATCTCGTAATTTGGGCTTTATTGGGCCGAAAAATTCATTTTTGGCCCATTATGCTTAAAAATTCACATTTTAATCCTTCAAAAGAGTAAATTTCCAGAAAATACATTTTTGAAACTGTTTTGACTCATCTCAACCATCAGAATTTGCATTTTGTCATTTTGGGCCCTTTGAATTTATATTTTCAACATTTTGAGCCGAAAAATGGAATTTTAGCCCAAAAATGTTCAAATTAACCAACTTGGTTATTTTTCTAGAAATGATTTGTGTGTAATAATATGATTTATACTTGTTTCATACAACCTAATGTACATCTCGTGTTTAAGGACTTTTTGACTAGATCCAACACCACAATCACATAAGAACATATATATAAACATAGAAATCACACAAGGCATACATATACTCATAGATCTACACATTTTCTTGTATTCCCCCCACCCCCCACAAAACTTATAAAAACCAAAAAATAGGGGGTATGAAGCTCACCTTGAGTTGGATTTCGGTTTTGCAGGAGTTTGTAGGAAGTTTGATGTTGTTTTCGGCTCTAGCAACTTCTTGAGGAGGTTTTCGAACTTAGATGGTTCTAGGGAGTTAGACCATAAATTTACATGAGTTAAGATGACATGTTTGATATAACAAGGAACCTAGATAATAGAGTTAAGTATAAACTTACCTTAGATGATGATTCTTGTGGAAAATCTCTTTGAAAAGCTCTTAAGTCTCGAAAATTAGATGAAGAAAGGTGAGGGTGTTCCTTGAGAGAGTTTGCTACACAAAAAGTGGATGAAGTGTGTGTGTTTGGGAGCTCTCGGCCGAAAATCAAGAAGAAGAAGAGAGAGAGATTTGAGATGACTAACCTAGATGCATGTTGGTCCATGCATGGAGGTATGGGATGTATTAATGAGGTAGCAATCTCACAAGTCAACTCTTCATCCCTTGAGTTTGGGCTTGGGCCGAGATTTGGAGAGGAAAAAAAAGATTTTTGGGCTTTATTGCCCCTAAGCCCATATTAGATTTAGGTTGAGTGATTGTTGGCCCTATAAAATATAAGTGTGATTTTTATACTTTGTTAGGCTACTTTAGATCAATTATGGTCCATAATGGTTCATAATATTTAATTTATTCCATTCTAGGCCCAATATGGCCCAAAATGTTGAAATAAATGAAAGTGGGTCCAATTAGAGCCCATTTAAGGATTCTAAGCCCAAGATAGTCAAATTGGAAGCTTATTGGTCCATTGGGCCCAATAAGGAAGTCCTAGTCCAAAATGGACTTAAACAAGAACTTCTAGGGTTTCCCATTTTCTTGTTGACTATTTGTAATGCTTGTATGGTGCATTGGATTGCAAATTTTGATGTCATAAAGTAAGCATCATACATGCTCTTATGTTTTTGATTCAAAATTTTACTTATGTGTTGTAGTTACAAGGCACAAAATTTCTAGTTGTGACATCATCCCCCCGTTAGAGGGAATTTCGTCCCAAAATTCTGTTTGAAAGCTAGATTTGAGAATGCTAGAATAGGTGGGGGTACTTTTGCTTCATTTGATCTTCGCATTCCCACGTGAATTCTGGTCCATGCTTCGCGTTCCAACATACTTTCACGATCGGGATGCGACTTTGCTTAGTACGCTTCACCTCCCTGTCCATGATTTCAATCGGTTCTTCAACGAACAGGAGATTCTCGTTGATTTCAATCTCGTCAAGGGGAATGATGAGGGTTTCATCTGACAGGCACTTCTTTAGATTAGAGACATGGAACACGGGGTGCACACTGTTTAGCTCTGCGGGTAGTTGCAGTTTATACGCCACTGGACCTAGTTGGGCGATGATCTCGAAAGGTCCAATGTAACGTGGGTTCAGCTTTCCCCGTTTTCCGAAACGAACGACTCCCTTCCAAGGTGAGACTTTTAACAATACTCGATCCCCGACCTGAAACTCTAAGGGCTTTCGCCGTTTATCGGCGTAGCTCTTTTGTCGGTCGCGCGATGCTTGTAATCGAGCTCTGATCTAAACTATCTTTTATGTGGTTTCACGAATGATCTCTGATCCCGTTAGTGCCTTGTCCGATTTGAGTGCCTTTGCTAGTTGGGTGCCGCCCACCTCAGCCCAACATAACGGTGACCTACACTTACCCCCATACAATGCTTCGAAAGGAGCGACCTTGATGCTCGAATGGTAACTATTGTTATACAAGAATTCGACTAAAGGTAAGTGGGTATCCCAAGACTTCCCAAAGTCTATCACACATGTGCAAAGCATGTCTTCGAGCGTTTGAATGGTTCGTTTGCTTTGACCATCCGTTTGTGGATGATAAGTGGTGCTCATGTCAAGATAAGTTCCCAGTGCTTTCTGGAGTGATTGCCAAAAACGTGAAGTGAACCTACTGTCTCTATCCGAGATAATAGACACTGGTACTCCGTGGAGTCTCACGATTTCTTTAATGTATAAATGTGTCCATCTCTCCATCTTGTAGGATTCTTTTATTGGCAGGAAATGGGCAGATTTCGTCAGTCGGTCGACTATTACCCATATGGTGTCTCGTCCATCCGAAGTCTTGGGTAGCTTGGTCACGAAATCCATAGAAATCCCTTCCCATTTCCACTTAGGGATTACCGGTTGTTGTAATAACCCTGAGGGCTTCTGGTACTCCACCTTTACCTTGGCACAAGTAAGGCACTTACTAACATAGGTGGCAATTTCCGCTTTCATGTTAGGCCACCAATAGTGTTGTTTAATATCCAAATACATCTTGTCTGAGCCTGGATGGATGGAGTATCGCGTCTTGTGGGCTTCCTTCATGACTACCTCCCTAAATCCTCCGATTTTAGGGACCCAAATACGGTTCATGAAATAGTATACTCGGTCCTCTTTTGCCTCTAGATTCTTCTCCATTCCGCGTAATGCTTCGCTTGCTCTATTTTTCGTCTTCATGGCCTCTGGCTGGGCTACTCCAATCTGAGTGGTTAAGTGAGATTGGATGGTTATTGAGAGAGTTTTCGCACGATGATTAGAGTACTCCTTCCGGCTCAATGCATCAGCTACCACGTTGGCCTTGCCCAGGTGGTACTTGATTTCACACTCATAATCGTTTAATAATTCGACCCATCTTCGTTGCCTCATATTCAGCTCTTTTTGATTCAAGATATGCTGGAGACTTTGTGGTCCGTAAAGATGGTGCATTTCGTACAATAAAGGTAATGCCTCCAAATCTTCAGAGCAAAGACCACGGCTCTCAATTCCAGATCATGGGTTGTATAATTCACTTTGTGCGCCTTTAGTTGGCGGGAAGCGTAAGCTATCACCCTTCCACGCTGCATGAGAATGCAACCTAAGCCTTGATTCGATGCGTCACAGTAGACCACGAAATCTTCCGTTCCGTCCGGTAGAGATAGTACCGGGGCACTACAGAGGGCTTGCTTCAGGGTTCAGAATGCAACCTCTTACTTGTCCGTCCATTTGAATGATACACCCTTTTGCGTAAGTGAGGTAAGTGGCTTGGCGATCTTAGAGAAGTTTTGAATAAACCTCCTATAGTAGCCTGCTAGACCTAAGAATTGACGAATTTCTGTGGGTGTTGTCGGGATGGCCCATCCTTCGACGGCTTTGACCTTGGAAGGATCCACATGAATTCCTTCTTGACTAACAACATGACCTAGGAAGTTCATGCTACGGAGCCAGAACTCACACTTGGAGAGTTTTGCGTATTGCTTTTCCGATCGTCAAGTTTATATAATTTGTCGGAGATGTTGACCATGCTCTTCCTTGCTTCGGGAATAGACGAGAATGTCATCAATGAAGACAATGACAAAGTTGTCGAGTAATAGTCGACAGATTCGATTCATCAGATCCATAAATGCGGCAGGAGCATTCGTTAGACCGAAGGGCATTACGACAAATTCATAATGTCCATAACGAGTTCGGAAAGCGGTTTTAGGAATATCCTCTTCCCGGACTTTGAGTTGATGGTATCCGGACCGTAGATCTATCTTGGAAAAGTAACTAGCTCCTTGGAGCTGGTCAAATAGATCGTCGATTCGTGGGAGTGGATAGCGATTTTTGATAGTGACTTTTTTTAACTCTCTGTAATCGATGCACATCCTAAAAGATCCGTCCTTCTTTTTGACAAACAGGATCGGAGCTCCCCATGGCAAGTAACTAGGTCGGATGAATCCCTTGTCCAGGAGTTCACTGAGTTGACTGGACAATTCCTGCATTTCAGCAGGAGCTAGCCGATAGGGCGATTTAGCGAGAGGGGTTGCTCCTGGAACGAGGTCAATTCGGAATTCAACTTGCCTTTCTGGGGGTACTCCAGGAAGATCTTTAGGAAATACGTATGGAAATTCACGTGCTACTGGAATATCTTGAATGTTAGTCTCTTCCTTGGTTTTATCCACTATGTGAGCCAGGAATGTCAAATCTTTCTTTCGTAGATGCTTTTGTGCATGGATGCATGAGATGAGGCGAAGGTTCGTGCTGGGTTTGCCTCCATACATAACTAGGGTTTCGTGATTAGGAAGGCGAAGACGAACGGCCTTCTCGTGACACATAATCTCAGCATGGTAGAGGCTTAACCAGTCCATGCCAATAATCACATCGAAACTCCTAATGGACACAGGCATTCAGTCTATTCGAAAGACGTGTTGGTTCAGGGTTAGGGTACATCCGATGTAGATTTCCCCCGTGGATTCGGTTTTCCCATTGGCCATTTCCACCGTAAAGGTTTCATTGAGCTTCTGGGGTTGTTGTTTTAATAAATGCTTAAACTTATTGCTTACGAAACTTCGCTCTGCTCCGGTGTCAAATAGGATGCATGCATAAGTGTGGTTTAGGGGAAATGTACCGGTAATGACTGCGGGATCCTGAATTGCTTCCCCCTGACCCATGGCCAGCACCCTTCTCGTTCCTCCATTTTCGGGATTGTTGTTGTTAGGGAAATCACGGCGGAAATGCCCAGTCCTCCCACACCCATAGCAGGTGTGGCTAGGCCCTGCATTGTTGTCGCCGGTGTTGATGTTGTTGTTGTTACGGGTGTTGTTGTTGTTGTTGTTGTTGTTTCCCTGTTGTTGGTTCTGGGGAGGGTAAGTCCTGCAGTACCTCGCCGTGTGTCCCCTCGGATTGCAACTGGTGCACTGCAACTCCTTGCATTCTCCATTATGATGGAAACCGCACTTGTTGCACTTGGGAAGATTACCGGAATAAGGTCTAGGAGCATTTGGGGCAGCTAAGGCTGGAGCATGTGGTGTAGCCGGAGTCTACGTGGTGGCAGCATTAACCGTCACTGTTTGCTGCTTCTTGGAAGTCTCGGAGCCTTGGCGCCCCTTCCTTTTGTTGTTCTTCCCTTTCTTGCTATCACTTTCCTTCTTGGCCTCAGTCTCCGCTGGCTTCTCACCCTTCTTGTTGTTGTGGTCATACAGCTTCTTCGCCAATCTTTTAGCACTGTCAAAGGTTTCGGGATTTGCAGGTGTCACATTTCCCTGGATCGGAGAGGTTAGTCCCCAGATGAATCGCTCAATCTTCTTTCCTTCCGAGGTGATCATACCCGGGCATAACAGAGATAGCTCACTAAATCTCGATACATAGGCATCAATATTCGCATTCTGCACAGTGAGGTTCCACAGCTCTTGCTCCATTTTCTGAATCTCACCTCGTGGGCAGTATTCATCCATCAGCATTTCTTTCATTTTCGACCAAGGCATGGCGTTGGCTACAGGGAGTGTCATGGCTTCCACGTGTCCGTTCCACCAAGTGAGCGCTTGATCAACAAAAGTGCAGGCTGCGAACTTCACCTTCATCTCCTCAGGACAATCGCATATCTCGAATACCGATTCCACCTTCTATTCAATAGAAGTCAGTCCAATTTCAGTGATTTTCAGACTTTTCCGAACAAGTTAGTATACATTAGGGTTTACACTTTAGGAGACATCAGGAGAGTGGATGCTCCTGGGTTTGTGAAATTTGGACATTTCAAGTTTCATATTATTACAGTCCTAATTCCAGAATAAAAATATTTTTGTCAAAATATTTCAGGACTATAAATAGTTTTCTGAATTTATTTACTTCATTATTCACAATTCCAGCTAGAGAAAAGCCATTTTCTCTCTGACAGATCTTCGGGTTTTTATCCCAGATTGTGAGTAACTCTTTCTAGTAATGTTAGAATACATATTATATGCTTAAAACATGATTTAGATGGCTAAATCATGAGATCTAGGAGTTTACTCCCCAAGGTGTTCTTGGGCGGTAAACTCCCGAAACAAAGCCAAAACTGACATTGATGCTAGGATAAGGCCTTAGGACATTAGGTAAACACAATAGGGACATGAAATCACACACAAAACCACCCAAGATTGGGAGTTGACGGCCCAGAACTCTCTTAGGCCGTAAACTCCATATCATAGCCTTAAATGGTGATTTGAGGACTTAAGGACTTTAAGGCTTGCATCTAGGTTATTTCCCCAAGTAGCTTAAGGTCTTAAACACATCAAATGACTCAAATGGAAGTGAGTTTACGGCCCAGAACTCTCCTAGGCCGTAAACTCCATGCAAATGGTCACAAAGGGTGTTTTCATGACACCTAAGGGCCTAGACCTTTACAAGAAAATGTACCCACTAAATGGAAGGACCAAACCACACCAAAAATCACTTAAACAAGTGAGTTTACGTCCAAGACATGGTTCTTGGGCCGTAAACTCCTAAAAAGGGCACTAAGTGGTGCCTAATGCTTTCACATGCTAGGATTAAAAGTTTAGAACACATCCCACTAGTACAAGAGGCTTAAAAGCAACCAAGGAATCACCCCAAGGGAGTTTACAGCCGTAAACTCCAAGGGGAAATATCCTTTAGGCCGTAAACTCCTATTTGGAGTACTTCTAGGCCTTAAACCCTTCCAAGAACATAGCCACTAGGTTAGAATAATTCTAGAAAGCATATTGGACTTCAAAACACACCAAACACACATGTTTGGGAGTTTACGGCCGTAAACTCAAGAGTTTACAATCGTAAAATCCATGTGTGATGGATAATGGAGAGTAAACTCTCTTGTAGGGTCCTTTGGAAACCCTAAACTCAAGTACCCTATCCCACAATAGCTTAGATGAAGTCCTTATGGCTTAAAACCCTTACATAAAGTGTTATCTATGTCTAGGATGTCTTAAACCTTATCAATTAGTCTTTTGGGTCTAATTGAGTGCATATATGTTCATTAGGATCATAGTGTGTGCACAAGTCCTCGCTTGACACCTAGCAATCCGATACCGTTCAGTTCATTCCAATCACTAACTACAGGTGAGTTCATACCCCTAATCAATGTTTTAAATGAGTTTAAATGCTTTAATGGGGGGGGGGGGAATACAAGTACAAACAAACATGTTATTAAATCATTGATATGTATTTTATAATTGTGTTTGTCATTTAACAGATTTCACATGCTACAAAACGTGATGCATGAAATGGTTTTACATCCTAAAAGCACATTGTTATCAAATGTTTTACTTTTGAAATGGGCATTCAAATGACATCAAGTCATTGTTATTTATTGTTCAAGACCCATGAGATGTCTTGCAAAACCATTTTTCATTCTTGAACTAAACTATGCATATACACTTATGTTCCTATATGGGTATCGATGTTATAGTTTGCATCTTTCATTTAGTTTCTCACACCTTTGGTTTGTAAGAGTGTGTAAACTTACATGAGCAACTAGTTATATTACAGTAGATTATCATAGGGATAATTTGAAGATATCAAACATTACTTCTATTACAAGAAGTCACACAAGAGTCAGTTCATTCATGAGTCTATACTAGTACATTACCTGATACATGAGTACCTACAGATGTTTACCTGATACATGAGTACCTTTACATATACTTACATGATACCTGAACACGTTTACATGAATGCATTACATGAGTACCTTTCCATAGATACACTTATCTGTGTACATTAACAGGATTACTTGTATCTTGAATTGCAAGGATGATTTATTAGTACCTTCTGTGTAAATCTTCCTGCCTATTCCACAGTACCTCGGAATATCTAAGACAGGACCCTATCCCATAGTACCTCGGGATACCTAGATGGGCCTCTATCCCACAGTACCTCGGGATATATGTACGGGACTAACCATTCCGGAACCCATCTGTTAGCAATAGTGGGTAATGAACATCTACGGATGCCTACGGTTATTACTTATACTAGGAGTACCTTTACAGGGACTAACCCTTCCTTCCACCTGCTGCTGCTACAGAGGATAATTGGACAATCTTCGGATGTCCATTAGGTTATATGTAAGATGTTAGCCCTAGTACCTCGGGTCAACATTTACATTTGTCTTGTTAGCACCAGTACCTCCGGCTAACACTTACATGATTATATTTTTCCTGTTTACTTTATTTTGTGATATCTTTCACATAAACGAGGAGTTAGACCAAGTACTTTGGTACTAGTCAATAGAAAGGAAAAAGTATCATTTTACATAGTCATAACAAAACATTCGGGTCTTGGTAGAAGACTACATTTCATACTTATAGAAAATAAGGGTTTTTCTAGGGAGTTCATACTTAACACAACATTTTCATTTAAAGGTTTACATGGTTTTCATAACAGATTTTCCACAAATAAAGCAATGACACTTATATACTTATGAACTCACCAGCTTTAAAGCTGATACTCTCTTTCAAAATAACTTGTGTTCCCAGGTCGCCACTAGACAGGTACGGAGGACAGGTTTTGAGAAGACGGAGCAGTCAAGTCTCGTCTTTTATTTTGATTGTATATTCTTTTGGTGCCTTACTACAATGAAAGAACACACATGTATTAAAACTTTACTTATAATGCAATGGATGATGTTGTTGCTTGTTTATTATATTACACTGTTGTGATACTGTACATGACGTCCTCCACCCCTGAACGTTTCCGCCGTTCGTGGTTTTGGGGTGTGACATGTTGAGTGTACGTGGCTTCCGTGTGGTGTTGGTCCTACTGACTAGGTGTATGGTACAAACTTAAGTACTTCTATCATTTAGCATGCAATCATAAATTCGCAACACATAGCAATTTGCAATATCATAACAGAACACGTAAAAATTGCACTAATATTATCCGCATTTAATACATGATAATTTTTGCTCATAAGAGCATACATAAGTGACACTAGTTCGATAGCATAACGGCTCTATGAGTAGTGTAGTCACTTAAACATAGAGTCGGGGTCCATAGCATATTTCCTAATGACTTAGTAAGATAAGTCTATCCCTAACCGCGATGAGCTGTGCCCGGAGGTGGTGCCGAGGATGTGGATGCTTCCTGAAGACGAGCCACCTGTCGTTCTGCGTCCTAGAGTCAAGACTCCCACCTCACCTGCCTCATGTGAAACTCTCGAAGAACGTCACATGTCTCCTGTTCTACACGCTCGACCCTAGTCCACAAATGGCGTACCTGGTCGGCAGTGCTTTGGGCAAGGTCGCCAGTGTTCCGTAACCGTTTCACCATGACTGGAAGGGCTCGATCTGCCGGTCCTCCGTCCCGCAGGTCAAAGAACTCGTGTGACATGTCGTACGGGGGTCGCTGTCCCTGCTGCCTGCTCCATCTCCAGAGATCAATACCCCAGGGAGGTGTAGGACCAGTGGGGCCCACCCGATAAGCAGGCACCCTGATCAGGTAAGGGGTTGATGACCTCATACTCTGCGTCCGTATCACCCCCTTCACTGCCATCGGGTTCCTCCTCAAAGTTTCCTTCATCTTCTTCCTCCTCCTGTTCCTCTTCTGGTTCGGCAGGCTCGCCCTCGACTCCTGCCTCTGGTTCCCCGTCAGATTCCTCTTCGGGGTCTTCCTCAGGCTCTTCCTCTAACCATCCGTTATTTCCCTGATTAGGGAAGTAAGGATCTCCGGGATGATGAAAACCAGCCATGCTGTCTGCGGGAGTGTGTAAGTATGCTAACGTTATTCCTAGGATGCTACAACTATTGTATAGGCTATGCAGGCGTTCTTCGCTTTTGGTGATATAGCGGTTTGTTTTTAGGTTCCCTAGCTATCGCGATCTCATCAGAACATGTGTTAGTTATACCTTGGAGGGAATGTAGTTGATCAGGCTACATCCGCTTCTTGATACTACTAAGAACAGTCCTGAGTTAACCGGGATACTAGCGTTATCTTGTTTGGTTCAGCGTTATGTTCTTATTCCTAATGCAAGCAAGCGTGTTTCATTGTTATGTTTTACTTGTTTTGTTCAGAGTTGTGTTAGTCCCTCTTTTGGTTTATAGTTGCATATCAATGTGTGGCTAGATATGCTAGTTCACTATAAACAGAGCTCTGATACCAACCTGTCACACCCCTGAACCAGACGGCGGAAACGTCCGAGGGCTGTTGTGACTCAATTGAATACCATCATAGTGAATATACATGAAACATAACATCATTCATCACCATGCATTGAAATAGTACAATTGGTAGTGTTTACATTTAGTACATTGTTTCATAACATTACATTCCCAAAAAGTAGATTGTTCGATACTAGTTAAACAAACAACAAGACATCACTGAGTACATTTTTCCCTTCGATTTACCTGTTACCTGAGAATACAAGTATTTTGAAAAACGTCAACATATGAAATGTTGGTGAGTTCATAAGTAGTGTTTGAAATATAATGTTTTGTATTGTTTTGAAAACCACCAGAAAATCCGATATTTTCTGAAAAGAGTATCGTGTAAAAAGTGTGAAGATCCGTAAGTATGCTTGTTTGTTTCTATAAATGTAAAAAAAAATTGTTAAACTTGGTATGCATCTTGTAGGTGTATGAATTGAAAACCCTAGGAAAACTCGATGTTTTCCTAATACTTTGAATTACGCGTTTTATATTTTGTTATACCGTTGTGACGTGTGTATTCGATAATTCCAGGTGACATTGGATTAATTATGGATTGTGAATTGTTATAAACACGCATTAATGAAAACGACTAGTTTACAACTATACAAACGATCCCTTAGGCGTCGTCCGTACTATTCACTAAATCCAACCACCCTAACTTCTCATAGCCCCACAACCGAGGAGAAAAGAGGGTGCGAAGCCCCCGCTATTTCCATAAGTCGTTCAAGGCTATCGTGAATGCGAAAGGCCCTTGGCCCGACTCGCATTTGTGAATTCTCGACTTTGCTAGCAGTACCAAAAGACCCTTGGGGCCCAACAACACAAAAGCCATTGAAAGTCCTTTTACATGGAATTAGGTCATATAAGACCCAACAACGTGTAAGCGAGTTTCCTTCGGGCCTAAAGATCATCTCATTGGGCTCGCTAGGCCCAACGAGCACGATTTGAAACTTTCAGGCCCAAAGATGGTGTATTGACGTCTGGTGAATTCCAGCGTGTGTATTGACTTCCCGTAATTTCAGCGTGTGTATTGTAGTATCGTCGTGTATAGATTTTTGATTCAGTATTGATTCGAGACCGAATCAATTCGTTTGGTAACGATTTTTGGTGTTGAAGATGTATTATGTTTTGTTAGTAGTCGTGGTACTAGTATTTCATCATGATGGATTTATTGTTTAAAACATTACAATTTTTCTTTTTGCAACCCCTTTCTTTTGGATAAATTTACACTTTTGACCCTTTGTATAAAAGAATTTCCATTTTAGTCCTTAAACCATTTTTCTTGACACTTTAGTATCAAAACTTGTTGAAAAGGTATTTTTCAGCTCAAATTTAATTGAAAAACAGTTTTAGTCCCTCAGAATGAAGTTTTCTCGGCTGAAACCTCTATTTTCGCAATTTTTACACTTTTGGCCCAAAATAGAAATTTTTTTGCATCTTTGGTCGCTTTTAAATATGAAAAGTATTTTTAACCCTTGAAATGGACTTGGAGCACTAGTAATCCCCTGTTTTACTGGGCCGATAAATTCATTTTTGGTCCATTATGCTTAAAAATTCACATTTTAATCCTTCAAAAGAGTAAATTTCCATAAAATACATTTTTGAAATTGTTTTGACTCATCTCAACCATCAAAATTTGCATTTTGCCATTTTGGGCCCTTTGAATTTATATTTTCAACATTTTGAGCCCAAAAATGTTCATATTAACCAACTTGGTTATTTTTTTAGAAATGATTTGTGTGTAATAATATGATTTATACTTGTTTCATACAACCTAATGTACATCTCGTGTTTAAGGACTTTTTGACTAGATCTAACACCACAATCACATAAGAACATATATATAAACATAGAAATCACACAAGGCATACATATACTCATAGATCTACACATTTTCTTGTATTCCCCCCCCCCCCACAAAATTTATAAAAACCAAAAAATAGGGGGTATGAAGCTCACCTTGAGTTGGATTTCGGTTTTGCAGGAGTTTGTAGGAAGTTTGATGTTGTTTTCGGCTCTAGCAACTTCTTGAGGAGGTTTTCGAACTTAGATGGTTCTAGGGAGTTAGACCATAAATTTACATGAGTTAAGATGACATGTTTGATATAACAAGGAACCTAGATAATAGAGTTAAGTATAAACTTACCTTAGATGATGATTCTTGTGGAAAATCTCTTTGAAAAGCTCCTAAGTCTCGAAAATTAGATGAAGAAAGGTGAGGGTGTTCCTTGAGAGAGTTTGCTACACAAAAAGTGGATGAAGTGTGTGTGTTTGGGAGCTCTCAGCCGAGAATCAAGAAGAAGAAGAGAGAGAGAGTTGAGATGACTAACCTAGATGCATATTGGTCCATGCATGGAGGTATGGGATGTATTAGTGAGGTGGCAATCTCACAAGTCAACTCTTCATCCCTTGAGTTTGGGCTTGGGCCGAGATTTGGAGAGGGAAAAAAAATTTGGGCTTTATTGCCCCTAAGCCCATATTAGAGTTAGGTTGAGTGATTTTTGGCCGTATAAAATATAAGTGTGATTTCTATACTTTGTTAGGCTACTTTAGGTCTATTATGGTCCATAATGGTTCATAATATTTAATTTATTTCATTCTAGGCCCAATATGGCCCAATATGTTGAAATAAATGAAAGTGGGTCCAATTAGAGCCCATTTAAGGATTCTAAGCCCAAGATAGTCAAATTGGAAGCTTATTGGTCCATTGGGCCCAATAAGGAAGTCCTAGTCCAAAATGGACTTAAACAAGAACTTCTAGGGTTTCCCATTTGCTTGTTGACTATTTGTAATGCTTGTATGGTGCATTGGATTGCAAATTTTGATGTCATAAAGTAAGCATCATACATGCTCTTACGTTTTTATTCAAAATTTTACTTATGTTTTGTAGTTACAAGGCACAAAATTTCTCGTTGTGACAGGAAGTATGTTTTAAAAAGAAAAATTGTTTTGAAAATTTACGTTGTTACAAGTTGGTATCAGAGCCTAGGCTTGTTTTCACTTATACTTGATGCAAACTGCTTAAAATCGAAGTTTTTTTTGTTGTTGGGACAGTGGACTCGCCGAGTTCACTGATGGAGTCGACGAGTCCAATGCAAAATTCAACCAACTCGATGCGTTGGACCCCCTGACAGCATATCTTCGAGTTTTGGTGCTGGAATTGGTCTAGAATCATTGCCTTTGACTGTTTTGGACTTATAAAACCTGTTTTTAATGTGGTAATGATTATCTTAAACCAATTTCAATGCTATAATCAAAGTTTCAAGCTTATATTTGCTTATGTAATTCTTGAAATATGTTGATTATGAATATTCATGCTTGTGAGTTTTTGTTAGATCATAGGAATTATGTGCAAATTGTTTTGTTAGTGTAATTCTTGATCCTAATGAAATTGTATGGACTCCATAACTTGTCCTCAAGTTATGGATTGCCAAAAGTTTTGTGTTACCTTGTTTTTGAGTTGATTTAGATTAATAAAAAAATGATGTGTTAGTTGTTTTCAATCCATATTGATCTAAAAGAACTTCATAAAATGTGTTTTTGTAACTTGTCCTCAAGTTATATGAAAAGTCATATTTATGAATCTTAAAACTCATAAAAGTGTCATATGTTACACAAAAATGAAGAGTTTTTTTTATTAAATTGTTTTATGACTCCATAGCTTGTCCTCAAGTTATGGATGTTTAAGTGTTACTTCTTTAAAATTTTTATTAAAAATAAGGAGTTACATTAAATGAAGAGTCTTCATTTTAATGTACATTAAACTCATAAGTTATGAATATGAAAGGTTTTGAATAGTTTCAAAACTTGCCCTCAAGTTTTGGAATTTGTAGAGTCTTACACTCTAATACCTTAATTCCAAATTAAAACCTTAGAATTTTAAGAGTTTAAAATTATATATATATATATATATATATATATATATATATATATATATATATATATATATATGTATAAGAATAAGTCAGTCTTACCATTAGTAGGCCTCATTAAAGAAGCCTACTAATGGTGTAATTCTTGATCCTAATGAAATTGTATGGACTCCATAACTTGTCCTCAAGTTATGGATTGCCAAAAGTTTTGTGTTACCTTGTTTATGAGTTGATTTAGATTAATAAAAAAATGATGTGTTAGTTGTTTTCAATCCATATTGATCTAAAAGAACTTCATAAAATGTGTTTTTGTAACTTGTCCTCAAGTTATATGAAAAGTCATATTTATGAATCTTAAAACTCATAAAAGTGTCATATGTTACACAAAAATGAAGAGTTTTTTTTATTAAATTGTTTTATGACTCCATAGCTTGTCCTCAAGTTATGGATGTTTAAGTGTCACTTCTTTAAAAATTTTATTAAAAATAAGGAGTTACATTAAATGAAGAGTCTTCATTTTAATGTACATTAAACTCATAAGTTATGAATATGAAAGGTTTTGAATAGTTTCAAAACTTGCCCTCAAGTTTTGGAATTTGTAGAGTCTTACACTCTAATACCTTAATTCCAAATTAAAACCTTAGAATTTTAAGAGTTTAAAATTATATATATATATATATATATATATATATATATATATATATATATATATATATATATATGTATAAGAATAAGGCAGTCTTACCATTAGTAGGCCTCATTAAAGAAGCCGGTCTATAAGGGGGTATAAGGCTACTGCCTATACAATGGCAGTTTAATGGTTGTCCACTCTCACCCACCGCTTCCTTGACTGGTGGAGGGTCGTTAGCCGAACGGGTAGGAAAGGACTATAATTCTCCCTTCATTAAAAGTATAATCATAAATACTAAGTAACTAAACGCTTATAAATTCCCAATCTTAGTTACTTAGGAAAATGTGAAATGATGCTAACCCATGAAATTACACTTTGCACCTTGTTAAGTCGTTAGTGGAGCGTGTGTGGTTAACCAGCACACCAACATGGGACTGACAATGTGTGGCGAAGGGTGACTTAAGTTTTATTATAGATTGGTGGAGCGCGTGTGGTTAACCGACACATCAATTAGGTGATAAAATTAAGGGTACCAAGTTAATTTGCATAGTTATTCACACCTTGTTTGTGATCCTAGGCATCCCAGTCACAAACTTGAGAGGGCACAATCGAGATTCAAACATGCCATTGAAAGTCCAATGTATCTCAAAATATCTAGGAGTTTCAAACCCAATTAAAACTTAATAATTTATTTTGTTTTTCATGGTGGAAATTGGTAAATCGTCATTTACCTACCTTAAATATTTTATAGCTTGGATTACGACATCCCTCTTCCATGTTATAAAATAGTTTGCTGGGTCCTAGCCTTAATATTTCATGTTGGGTGTTATGTTAAGGACTTAAATCAACTGAAACTTGAATTTCTCCCTCGTAGATGTCTATGTTTAGACAACTATGTTCTTCCTCATCCTTTTGGATAGAGCTTCATTTCCTCCACCTCCTCCAATAATTCTCCCTGACCCACAAGTTCAACATCACTCAATCCCTATTTGGCAAGAAAAGTCTATATGTGCTTACATCTTGGAGATTAAGTCACATATTGGCAATCCGTGAGAGTTGGGTGTCAAAGTCTTAAGGAATTTGACTATTGACTAGTTTCTTCAATCACTTTCTAAGGCACACAGCGAGTTCTTTAAGGACTACTATGTAACAGACTATGACATGACCCTTATTGATCTTACCTATTTGCTTGATGCTACTAAATCAGCAATGATTTGGAGAACTGGTAAAGCAAATTTGATTAGAAGATCAACTACCCAAACTTCCATGGACATTTACAATGGTAACAATGGATATCAAGAAAAGTTTTCTCTTCCCAATGGAAAGGGTTCGACCATAGTCAAATCAGTTGACCAAATGTTAAAGAGAAAGGTTGAGTCTGAGATAGTCCCATTACCAAAGAGTCCATATGTTTCTATTGCCGACAGAAGGGACATTGGTTGCGAAGCTGCCCATTTTACCTGAAAGATCATAAGGATGGTAAAGTCAAAAAGGTTTGACTCTACTTTAGGTAAAGTCCACTATCTAACTCTATTATGTTCCTATTTGGAGATTCTTAATACATGATGTAATGGAATTACATTTTGATGATTTGTAGAATCAAAGAAAAATAAGGAAGCTTAAAGAAAGAGTAAGCTGATTCTGATCGCGAATAGATGGATTTTCGATCGCATGATTCGGTGATCAGAATTTTGAGTTGTTGCTTAAAGAGTTATGATAGACTGCTTAGGGGTAGAACATGTTTTTCATATGCATTTGCATTGTAAGGATAAGTTTTCTGCAAAGTTTTAAAATAAAAGAAAAGTTTTGATTTTATTTATTTTAAGTATCCTTACAATGGCATTTATGAAAAAAAAATTGTTGTTTATATGATTTCATTGATAGCAATATTGGAAAATGGATTTGATTCTTTCGTTTGTGGTAGTGTGATAATTTACCAAATATGGAAAGATTCTCATCACCCAAGTTTCAGTTGGATAGAAACTTGGAATCATGCAACTTGAATTGTATGATGAATGAGAATTTTCATCTTTTCTAAATTAAGACTAATTCCTTGTTCACATGTACATGTGAGTCAAGTGAAGGACTAAAGGATCAGGTACTTTAGGATGTGCGTTGGTCAGGTCCACCACAAAGACTAATTCCTTATTAATTATGATTTACTAAAGGTTAGTAAATAAGGTTATGCTTACAAGTTTAAGTGTAATTCTGAAACATTGGATAGGTTTCAATGATTGGCAGAATGAATAAGAAGAATCAAATTAGGTAGAAAGATAAACGTTTCTCCAATCCGAAGAGATGGGAGAGTACTTGAGTATCTTGTTTTATGATTATCTTAGTGATTATAAAACCATATCACAATTTATCCTCTAAAGACACCTTAGTGCATTTGTTTGGATAAGAAGAGGATTCATGAATTGTTGAAATGGTTAAATCAAAATATAAATCATACTTCGTTCCAAAAACAAGTCTTAGAGTCATACACTAAGATTGTAACTTGAGTGACATAATTTTAAGGAAGGTTTATAACACTTATCAAATGTAGAATAACATGTTTCTTACTCTTGTACATTTGAAATTTGTAAGTTGTGATGCTTTGGATAAAACAGATACCAACTAAGACCAATTGTTAGAAGTGTTTATCTTGATAACTCCACACTAACTCTTGAATATTTGTTTGTCAAGGAATGGTTCTTGACAAAAAGAATCTTATATGTCAAGAGGACAGTGGGAGTCTTAAAGATCTTGAATAGTTTCAAGAACTAATCAAGAGTAAACATATTGTTAATCACTAGCACACAACTTGAGGTTTGTTACCTATTGTATTGATATATTCTTGTGATTAAGGTTATGACAAATTCACATGGATAGGAACACTTACTCCATAAAAATAAATCTAAGTGTCATAAGGTTTCTCTCCGATTCATGAAAATGATGGTGAGGAAACGCTTTCACTAAGTAGATTTTAAGTAGATAGCAATTGTGATCTTTGCATTCTCAAAGTCGTTAGTGGAGCGCGTGTGGTTAAACGGAACACTAACATAGACTTGTGAGAAATGGCAAAGGTCTAAAAAATTGAGACTATGATTACGACATACCTTTTCATGGTTCTAAAATTGTTTAGACACATATGTGATCTATCTAAGGAAAGGTGTATGTTTTTGGTAAAGTCTTATCAAAGCATCTCGTATCAGAAATCTGAACTTTGGTAAGAAATTCAATAAAGTATTGATTTCTAGAAGTCCAACTGATTTCTTAGTACATGTGAAAGCTAGTGGGATCATAAGTGTTATGCTAATAATCATCATGTTAGTGTGAGCATGATTATTATGTTAAGTGTTTCAAGTTAGTAATGTTAATTATCGAAAACAAAAGTTTCAATTCGAGTTTGAAAAGTTGTTTTTCTATAATTAAAGGGAGAGGATTTTATACTTCATTCCAATTCTACAAGATTAGATTGAGATTTTAATCAGCTTTAGTCAAGGATATATATGAATGGTATATTGGAATGGTTCAATATAAGGAAATTCTATATATGTTGCGTTCTCAAAATTTAATTATGATTACGACATCCCTCTTCATAGTTTAAATTGTGAGAGCATGGCAAATAAATTTTTTATAGCATGAATCGTGTCTCATATGCTTCGGGTATAGGATCGATTACATGTGCTATAATATTCATCCATTCTAAAATTTTCCAAATGCTTATGGCATTAAGATGGAAAAAAGGAATAGAACCAGATATGACTAAAATGATTAAACTATTGTCAAGGACAATTTGAGGTTTACCACAGATTCGTTGCTCGTGGACAGTAGGAAGTGTAGTGTTAAACTTTGGAAACGACCATATTGACATATTCTGAAAGAGGCCACTCTTATTTACAAGTGATAGTCACAATGGTAATATGGAATTCTTTCCATAGGTGGAAGTTATTCTCTGAATCTGTGTAAGATTAGAAAACTTAATGCAAAGAAGGATGTTCAAAGGAATGTACTTTGAATATGAGACTTCTTGTCCATGGAATTGATCTCCATTGGAATACTTTGTAATGTCTGTTGCCAAGTCTTTGTGCCTTTTGTGCATAGTAATTACAAGGGAATCATTGCATATAAGTTTAGAATCTAATAGATTACAGTAAATGGCAAGAGTTTGGTATTCTTACATTTACAATTGGTATTGGGATTGTGAAATGAGCATCATTGGAGTCGTGTTCAATTGATCTATTTCACAAAAGTAAGGACCATAGGTAAACATAATGTGCATGCTTGGTGCATGGCATGACTATTGTTTTATTCAAGTATTAAGTTGACAAAATCAAAACACTGAATAATGAGTAATCAATATGGTGCTTAGATAAAAAGGTGTTTTTATTTAGTCTCAAAGTGTTGGGGCCATATAGGACTAGTATTACTCTTGTGTTTCACTTTGCATGTTTTGACTTCCAGAATAATTATTTTATTCAAACCATCCATAGTCGGTCATATATTGGAAGTAGATATGAGTCAAGACTGTCATGAATCTGGCTTGTAAGATTTGTCTAAGGTGCATTAGACATAGCAATGGTTGCTACAACATTCATGAGTGCTCATAAGTTCTGAGTATTGGATTAAACCCACGCTCATTTGAATCACTTCATGGATTTTATCACGAGTGAATCATGAGACAATAATATCTTATATTCTTCAAACCTAGAGATATGAGTTTTTGACTATAAGTTGGTTATACATTGATTGTACGAAAATGCATCAGTAACTTGATGTTATAAAACGTGCCTTTGTGTAGGGTTCAACAAGTAGTTAGTATAAGCATATGAGTCGATGTTTATCCATACCTTTTACCTCATAAGGATAAAAGCGATATCTGTGGGCCCCTCGATGATTTAGTGATGACACCCTAAGTGTTTCGCCAAGCCTAGACTGATTGGTTTGTTCAATTAGTCAGTTGTCAAAAATAGAAAATCGGGAAACAATAAATGGATTAAGAGAATGATTATAATCCATGTCTCAGTCCGTATGATATCTGGAATGGAGGAATATATGATCACTTATCTAATGGAATCGTCATTTGATATGTTAAGAGTTTGACAACGGCATTAAGAGCTACGATTGCTAGTCGGGTTGTGAAGTCGTACTTGCAATAATAGTTATTAGACTTATCCAAGTGGGAGACTGTTGGAATAGTGTCTAAATCCATAACTATAATTGGTATGACTTGACTCGACCCGGCATAGTCCATTTAGGTTGCACATCACCGGAAAAATTTGTATGGATAGACTTATGAGAAAAAGGATATTTATGATTTATTAATATATTATAAGTTATAATATATTAATATGAAATCATATTATTTAATTAGTATTGATCAAGAATTAATTTGGAATTAATTTAGTGATCAAAAGAGATTAATTAAATATGGACTCTTATATATATATATATATATATATATATATATATATATATATATATATATATATATATATATATATATATATGGAATGGGCCAAGGTTTCTTTAAGATGGGCTAAAAGTGTATGGAAGTCCATGGATAGTCCATGGAGCTTTTAACCCATGGATCCTATGTAAATGAAAGGTCATGGGTATTAGGGTTTACATGGATGTAACCCTAATCCTCCATAATGTATAAAGGGGTCCTTGGCTCACAAAATTGGCACTAGTGTCTGTGAAAGAAAAGGTAGCCGATTCTAGTGAGCTCCATATTCTCTCAAGTTCTTCCAAGTTGTTGATGTTGATTTCTGATTCCACTTGAGGCTTCCACACTATTGGGGCTAAGCTCTTAAGGCTAGATACATCAAGACTTCAAGCTCCAAAATAAGGTATGTTATCCTAACTAGATTCTTGTGTTATATATGGAAATTGTATACTAGTTTTAGGTAATACCTTTGAATATTCATATTTACATGTATAATAGAAAAAACATAGATCCAAGGTATTTAGGGTTGCATGTACACTTAGGAGTGTTAGAATGCTCAAAACCCAACACATACATGAGTCTATACATACTATACACGATACAAGAGAACATACTATGATGACAAACAAAGAGAACATACTACATACTAGAAAGAGAGAAGATACATTACACTAGTACATACAATACATATACAAGAATAATATAACATAAATGTGAGACACGGTTTCGGGGCATGGCATCACCTGCCATGGCTCGTTTTGTATCCAGAGTCTCCTAGAGGGAGAGCGTGAATTTGTGTATAGATCTATACTGGATTAACTATCCTACACCTTGTTGTTCGCTACAGCAGGACTAGCAAGTCTACGGGTGCCAAATGTCATTTCTTCCAACGTCTTTCATCGTCGTGTTTTTAGTCGATAGTATGGTGCAATCATATCACATTATACCTTAATTAACAACCAGTTTAAGGTAGTTAGTACAACAATAGTTACTGTAATACAACACTACAATATTTTATTATTTTCCCACTGCATTCACATTGTGATCTTCTCACATAAACGGTAATGTAAAAACTATATTTTTGGTTAATGATAGTCACACTTGGGAAAATGCACACTTTTACAAGAAACAAACATACATAACATTTGATGCCTTGGTAGAAGGCTACATTTAGTAGAAAATATAGGATTTTCTAGGAGATACAAACATTTACTATAAACATTTACAAACTTATACATCAAACACTTACAAACATTTTCATACAAACAAAGACACTAAAATACTTATGAACTCACCAGCTTTAAAGTTGATCAAATCTTTCAAAATAACTTGTATTCTCAGGTCGTCAGTAGACAGGTACCGATGCCAGGCTTTGAGAAGATGGAGCTCGTTCAAGACTCATCTCTTCTTTTGATTTACATTTTGGTGTCTTATAAACTTCACAAAACACACTTGTATAAAATTAAATTATTAATGCAATGGATGATGTTCTTGCTTATTTACTATTATGCTTTGTTGTGATATTGTACATGACGTCCTCCGCCTCCGAAAATTTCCGCCGTTCCGGTTTTGGGGTGTGACATGTGCTCCAGGCAGGAAGTGGAGAATAGATGTTTGTTAGCCAGAGCAAAAAGGCGTCTCTGACCTTCACCCCTAAGAAATGTGACATTGTGAGACTGTGGATCAATTTTTCCATTCACCATTAGCTTAGTGTCGCCTGCATTCCCAATTGGCTTGATTGTAGGTCTCTTGCGAATAGCAACAACAACCTCCTAAACCATCTAACCATCTTAGCCACTTCATGAATGTAACACAGTAGTATACGTTTGATGTGATCAATGATTGGCTCGTATTCATTTTCAATAAATAGTAGAATGTTGATCAGAAGAATCCAATCGATTAAGCTTCCTGCTGACTCATTTCTTCAATCTTTTAATAAAATCATTATCTCCATAAATAACCGAAGGCTTGTCACAAATTTCATCCCTTCGTTTGAAAATCACTGCATAACATCGTTAGGAACCGAAGCTATATATTTATGAATAACTTATGATTAATCCGACTAGATTTTGGAAAATCCAAGATTTTCGTGCAAGATAGTGTCAAAGATAAAGAAATAAAACAAAATATTTGTCGGATTTTGTGATGTCATAAAGCACATAAAGCAGTTGATCCCGGGCACGAATCGTTTCCTTCAAAATCTAAATAGACTTCAAAGTGCTTGTATGGATTCCCATTGAATTACGATAAAGTATTTGTTAAGAAGCATTGAAAGGCATCTTTTATAAATAAGGCTATTAAGGGTGGCTTTCACTTCAATCCAGGTTTCGGTACTTGACATAAGAACAAAAGTGGAACGAAGTACTTGTGAGACCAGTGTGGCCTATTAAACAAGTAGGTTTGGATCATATTTAGCGGCTTGTCAACATTAAAATAATTAGAATCTTAACAAAAAATTAAAACTGACCCTTTGGGAAGAAAAGTACTGGTGATAGACATTTTGATAAGGATATCTCACAAAAATAGGAGATTTCTAGGTGCATCCACAAACGTGGTTTCGTTAATTCAAGGTGAAAGCTAGAACATTTATTTGTTCATCGTCAATGCATTATAGGTATTGAATTTTGGTTTTCACTTAGTACGTAGAGACACGAAACTAAGATCATAAACATAGAAGTTGTGTAACCATAAACCACAGTGGTGGTGCTGAGAGTCTCAAGGGTTACAATTATGGAATGAATGATTAATGGAGAATAAGATTAAGGGAGTTAAAGAACGAATGTACCTCTGCTATAAAATAGGACAAAGCAGAAAAACTCTTAACTCATGTTAGAGTAGAGTCAGGTAGCTCATGATGAGAGTGAATTTCTCAGCCTAATTGGGAAGACATGATTGGTATTTATCAAGTCATTAAGGCTTCACTCAAAATCTTTAGAGGCTTGGGTCAACATATAGAAGCATGCTTCTAGGGACACTTAGCTAATATAAAGATAAAGAATTATACATGTCCCAACTCCATCATTAAGAAAGTTCCTTATACATTGATTAGATAAAGACTGAATAATTTAAAATAATGAAAAATATCTTTCAATTAAGGTTTGCATTTTCTAAAAAGAAATAAAAATACAAATGAAAAATATTTTTGAATTTTATAGGATTCTCTGAGAAAGCAATAAAACCAGAAATAAAATAAAATAAATAAAAAATATATTTTTGGATTTAATAAAAATAAAGGAAAAAAAATAAAATAAATTATAAGGAAAGAGTGTGTTCATACTACACAACTGAAACCAACACTTGAAATATGAGAAGCGAACCTAGCCCGGTTAGATCGAACCCGAAATGGACCGACTTTTCGGTTCATTTCGGTTCCCAAAAGAATCGAACCTGAAATGAACTGAGCGTTTGCTTTATTTCGCTTCCAACTTTTATTGAGGCGAAAGTGACTTTGGTACAGATTCAACTTCCATCATTCCTAAGCCTTGTAGGATTTTATTAAAACTGGTTTTAGGCAAGGCTTTAATAAAGATGTAAGCCAATTGATCAGTGGTTCTTACAAAATGAATTTCTAGATTACCGTCTTCCACATGATCTTTGATAAAGTGATACCTCAGTGCTATGTGTCTCGTCTTTGAGTGTTGCACTGGTTTATGAGAAATCGTAATTGCACTCTTTGAGTCACAATATAGTGGGATTTTCTTCATGTTCAGGCCATAGTCTCGAAGTTGACTTTGTATCCAAATGACCTGAGATGTGCACGATGTTGCAGCTATGTATTCTGTTTCGGCAGTGGAGAGTGAGACACAGGTTTGTTTCTTTGACTGCCTGCTAACCAGTTTGTCATCCAGAAATTGGCATCCTCCAGTGTTACTTTTTCAGTCGAGTCCACATCCTCCAAGATTAGCATCTGAGAATGCTTGGACAAAGAACCCTGACTTGGTTGGGTACCATAGACCGAGTGAAGAGGTTCGGTTCAGATAACGGAAGATATTCTTCACAGCTAGCAAATGAGGTTAGCGTGCATTAGCTTGAAACCTAGCACAATAGAAAACAGAAAACATTACGTCTGGTCGACTTGCTGTTAGGTACATTAGGAACCCTATCATTTGACGAGAGAGGGTCATGTCGGCAGCCGGTTTGTCCAGAGAAGGTGTTAACTTTGTGCCAAACGCCATAAGAACCTTTAATTTTGAATCTCCCAACATTCCAAACTTGACAAGCAAGGTCTTTGTGTAAGCCTCTTGGTTAATGAAAATGCCTTCGGGTCTTGACTAATATTCAAGCCAAGGAAAAAGTTAATCATACCCATTGAGCTCATTTCAAATTTAGTCTCCATCAACTTCCTAAATTCAGTTGTTAAGCTAGGATTTGTGGAGCCGAAGATGATGTCATCGATGTAAATTTGAACTATCATAAGGTGGTCACCCTCTTTCTTACAAAAGAAGGTTGGTTCAACCGAACCTTATTTAAACTTAGATATTTTAAGAAATCTAGTTAGAGTTTCATACCAAGCCCTTGGTGCTTGCTTGAGACCATAGACTGCCTTGTCCAGAATGTAGCAGTGATTTGGATACTTCTTGTTCACAAAACCCGACGGTTTCTCTACATACATCATCTCTTCTAGTTCTCCATTTAGGAAGGCGCACTTCACATCCATTTGGTAGAATTCAAAGTTCTTATGTGTAGCATAGGCGAGAAAAATACGAACTGATTCTAGCCTTGCTAGTGGAGCAAAGGTTTCTTCCTAATCAATGCCTTCTTCTTGACAATAACCTTTCACAACCAATCTTACCTTGTTGCGAATTACATTTCTTCCTTGTCCATCTTGTTCCCGAAAACCCACTTTAGTCCAACCACAGAAGCATCCTTTCGTGTTGGAATCAGTCTCCACACTTTATTGCGCTCAAACTCATTGAGTTCATCCTGCATCTCCTGTACCCAATCAGAATGATCGAGTGCAGTGTTGATCGTCTTCGGTTCAACCTTGGAGACGAACGAAGTACACATGCAAAATTCCACTTTAGAGAATACTGCAGTTTTTTTCGCTTTCAGCTGTGATTGTGTGAGAACCTTTTCTGATGGCGCACCAATAATTTGTGTCTGAGGATGATCTTTGGTCTATTTGGAGAGTGGTGGGTAATTAGGATCATAAGAGGGATCCAGTTCAGCATCCACTTCTTCTTCGAGTTCTGATTGAATATCATCATCGTTTCAATTCGCATTCTCCCCCTCGAACGATGATACTACCTCAGCTTCAGGCTCAGAATTTTTCCTTTGTACTTGACTTACGGTTGGTGTTGATGACGATGGAATCTCCCCATGGACTGATGAATCTTTGTTATTTGGAGAAGACGGACTTGTTGGGTTTTAAGCATCCTAACACCCCTAAGTGTACATGCAACCCTAAATACCTTGGATCTATGTTTTCTCTATTATACATGCAAATATGAACTTTCCAAGGTATTATCCTAATCAAGCATACAAAACAATGAGTATAACAAGATAGAATACATACCTCTTTGATGTAGAAAGTCTTCATGAAGCTTGAGTGCCTAGTGCCCCAAGTGTGACACCTCAAATGGTTCACACAACATCATATGCTTTTGGAATAACCTTGAGAGAAATGTAGAAAACTTGAAATCAGCTAGCCCTTCTCTAGAATCATAGTGTCCGATTTTTCCAAGAGTATGATCTTTATATAGTTTTACAATTAGGGTAACCCCTAATTGTCATGACTTTCCATTTCCTTGGATCCATAGGTTCAAATACACCATGGAGCATCCATTGAGCATCCTATGGGTTTTAGCCCAACTTGATAATCCATGGAGCATTAGCCCACTATACAAGTATGAATGATTTACACAATCAACCCATATATTTAATTAGTCTTCTTTTGATCACTTAATTAATTCTAAATTAATTCTTGATCAATACTAATTAAATAATCCTATTAATATATTAGAACTTATAATATATTAATAATCCTTAAGTGTTCTTTCTCTCATTATAGTCTATCCAAATGCTTGATGCAATGCAACCCAAATGGACAATGTCGGGTCCGGTCAAGCCTCACCAATTATATTTATGGACTTAGACATTAATCCAACAGTCTCCCACTTGGATAAGTCTAAAAATATTATTGCGTGTGACTTCAAGAACTGACTGGAAATCGTAGCTCTCAAAAGCTTATGTCGAACTCTGACCTTGTAGATGAACTCTACCCTTTGTCAGTGACTTGTCCATTAGATAAGGGATCATATATTCCTCCATTCTAGATATCATATGGACTGAGACATGGATTATAATCATTCTCTCTATCCATTTGTAGTTTCCCGATTTCCGATTTATGACGACTGACTAATTGAACAAATCAAATCAGTCCTGGCCCGGCCGAGCACTTCCATTTGTCATCATCAAATCATCAAGGGGCCCACAAATATTGCTTTTATCCCGAAGGTAAAAGGAATGGATAAACTTCGACTCATATGGCTTGTTCTACTACTTGTTGAATCATACACAAAGACACGTTTTATAACACCGAGTTACCGAATGCGTTTTCGTGCAATCAATGTACAACCAACTCATAGTAACAACTCATATCTCTAGGTTTGAAGAATATAAGATATTATGGTCTCATGATCACTCGTGATAAAATCCATGAAGTGATTCCAATGAGCGCGGGTTGAATCCAATACTCAGAATTTATGAGCATTCATGAGTGTTGTAGCCTCCAACATCTTAAACCTCTACAAGCCAACCCATGATAGTCTTGATTCATATCTACTTCCAACATACGACCGACTGTGGATGGTTTGAATAACTTAGTCAATCAGAACAATGATCTAGTTATTCTGGAAGTCAAAACATGTAAGATGAAAAACAATAATAATAGAATCTAATATGGTATCAAAACCTATGAACATAAATAAAACACCTTTTATTTATCACCATATGATTACACATTATTCATTGTATATTGTTTCAGCTATCAACTTTATTCTTGAATTTAAAACAATAGTTGTCCCATGCTCCAAGCATGTACACTATGTTTTCTAAACACTAGTCATGCCATACACCAAGTATACATACTATGTTTGTGTATGATCATCACTTTGTGAATTAGATCAATTGAACATAACTCCAATGATCCTCTTTCACAGTCCCAAATCCTTACTTATAGCAAAAAAACTCTTTCCCAATTGAAACTTTTGTTTTCTATAATTAACATTGCTAACTTGCAATACTTATCATAATTATCATGCTCCCACTAACATGATGATTATTAGCATGACACTTATGCTCCTACTAGCTTTGACATGTACTCAGAAATCAGATGAATTTCTTACCAAAGTTCAGATTTCTGATACTGGATTGTTTTGATAAAACTTTATCAAGATCATACACCTTCCCTTAGATAGCTCATAGGTGTGTCTAAACAATTATGAAGAGGGATGCCATAATCATAATGGTTAGACCTTTTTGCCACTTCTCACAAGTCCATGTTAGTGTGCCGGTTAACCACACACGCTCCATTAACGACTTTGAGAATGCAAATATTGCAATTGCAATCTAGCTAAAATCTACTTAGAGAAAGTGTTTCCTCACCATCATTTTCATGAATCGGAGAGAAACCTTATGACACTTAGATTTTAATGGTGTATGAGTTCCTATCCATATAAATTTGTCAAAACCATAATCACAAGACAAGGATAATGACAAATTCAAACTCATATGGACTGAACTCAATCTTAATTTCTTGCCATCTGGCAGCTCAAGGGCCTATTATTGCTTCCAAGTTGTTGTGCAACCAATTGAGAACTCTAAGAATTCATATGGAAAGCCAACTTTAACTAGAATGGGCACAAAATATGTCAACACGATAGGTTGTAAACCTCAAGTCGTGTGCTAGTGAAGAACTTCAGGTTTTATTCTTGATTAGTTCTTGAGACTTTCAAGTACCTTTAAGACTCCCACTGTCCACTTGACATATAAGACTTTCTTGTCAGTTATTCAAGAGATAGTATGGATTCTAATCAAGACAAACACTTCACAAAATTGGCCTAAGTTGTTCTTTGTTTTATCCGAAACATCACAACTTACCAATTTCAAATGTACAAGAGTAGGAAACTTTTACTCTTACATTTGACAAGTGTTTTAAACCTTCTTTAAGACATGTCACTCAAATTAAAATCTTGGAGTATGACTCTAAGACTTGTATTGGAACGAATTATGACTCATCTTCTTGATTTAACCATTTCAACAATCCAAGATTCCTCTTCTTAGTCATAAGAATGCACTAAGATTTCCTTAGAGAACTAATCGTGCTATGGTTTCTTAATCATTGAGATTATCACAAAACTGATACTAAAGTACTCTCCCATCTTTTTAGATTTGAGAAACTTTTATCCTTCTGCCTAATTTGATTCTTCTTATTCACTCTGTCATACATTGGAACCATTTCCAATGTCTCAGAATTACACTTAAGCTTGTAAGTATAACCATATTTACTAAGCTATAGTAAATTATGACGAATAGTCTTATCTATCTTTTGTGGTGGACTTAGCCAGTGCACAAGAATGTGGACTTGATCCCTTAGTCCTTTACATGACTCACACATCCATGTGAACAAGTAATTAGTCTTACTTTTCCAATACTTGAAAGTTCTCATTCATCATGCTATACAACTTGCATGATTCCAAGTTGCGGTCCAATTGAAACTTGGGTGATGAGAATCTTTCCTTATTTGGTAAATCTAGACATTACCACAAATGAAAGAATCAATTTCCTATTTCCACTCTTTCTATTAATGGAATCTTATAAGCAACACAGATTTTCACAAATGCCATTGTAAGGATATTTTGAAATAAATAAAATCTAAAATTTCCTTTTATTTTAAAAACTTTGCGGCAAAACTTATCCTTACAATCCATATGAAAAGTTGTTGCTATCTATTCCTAAGCAAAATATCATAACTCCTAAGAAGTCGCTCAAGAATCCGATCTTTAAACTATGCGATAGAAATCCATCTATGCGATCAGATTCAGCATATTCTTTCTTTAAGTTTCTTCACTTTTCTTTGATTCTTAAAACATCAACATGTGAACCAATCACATCATGTATCAAGAATCTCAGAATAGAAACTTAGCAGAGTTAGATAGTGGACTTTACCTGAAGTTGAGTCAAACTTATTCACTTTAACATCCTTAGGTAAAATTGGCAGCTTCGCAACCAATGCCCCTTCCTTTGGCAATATAACATATGGACGCATTGGTAATGGAACATGGGACTATCACAGACTTAGCCTTTCTCTTTACCATTTGGTCAACCTAGTTGACAATGGTCAATCCCTTTCCTTGGGAAGAGAATGCTTTTTCTGGATTTCTAGTGTTACCTTTGTCAATGTCCATAATGTTTTAGGAAGTTGATCTTAGTAAATAGATAACATCATTAAGGGTCTTGTCATAGTCTGTTTCATAGGCGTCCCAAAGGAACTCACTATGTGACTTAGAAAGTGATTGAGCCACCAACATTCTCAAGACTTTGACACCCAACTCTCCAATATGTGACCACACCTAGACCTTGCCTTGCCAATAGGGCTTGAGTGACCTTAAACTTTTCAAGAACTTGTGGGTTAGGGAGAATAATTGGAGGAGGTGAAAGAAGTATGATTTACATGGGACATCATCTTCATTTAGGAAAGCTTGTTTCAAGAGATTTGGGAAGATCATAACTGTCTAAACCAGACATCTTTTGGGAGATATTCAAGATAGTTGATCTAAAGTCCTTAATATGACACCCAATATGAAATATTAAAGCTAGGACCCAACAAACTATTTTATAACTTAAAAGAGGGATGCCGTAATCCAAGCTATAAAATATTTGAAGGTACGTGAATGACGATTCACCAATTTCCACCAAGATAAACGAAATGTATTATTAGGTTTTAATTGGTTTTGAAACTCATAGATCTTTGAGATTCATTGAATTGTTCAATGGCATGTTTCAATCCCTAGTGTGCCCTTCAGGTTTTATGACTGGGATGTCGAGGATCACAAAACAAGGTGTGAAGTAACCATGCAAATTACTTGGTACCCTTAAGTGTTTACCCCTCAATCGATGTGTTGGTTAACCACACACACTCCATCGATACTATGATAAACATTAAGTTACCCTTTGCCTACCTTGTTGAATACGAGTTAGTGTGTCGGTTAACCGCACACGCTCCACTAACCGACTTAAACAAAGTGCAAAGTGTAATTTCATGGATTAGCACCTTATTCACATTTTCCTAAGTAACTAAGATTGGGTATTAATAAGAGGTTTAGTTACTTAGTATTTATCATTAATACTTTTAATGAAGGCAGAATTCTAGTCCTTGTCCTACCCGTTCGGCAAACGACCCTCCACCGGTCAAAAAAGCGGTGGGTGAGAGTGGACAGTCATTAAACAACCATTTTATAGGCAGTAACGTTATACCCCCTTTATAGACCGGCTTCGTGAATGAGGCCTACTAACAGTAAGACTGACTTTACTCTTATACATATATATATATATATATATATATATATATATATATATATTATTAAGTTATAATATTATAAAGTATAAGGGTTGAATTTTAACTTTTAAAATTCTAAGGGCTAACTTGGAATTAAAGTATTTATATGTGAAAACTTTTCAAATTCCAAACTTGAGGGCAAGTTTTTGAAATTATTCAAAACTAATTAATTCCATAACTTATGTGTTTAAAGTAGTTTTAATCCAAAAACTCTTCAAGTTCCGTAACTTGAGGTCAAGTTATGGAAGACTTTAAACTAATAAAAGAATTAACTTTTCTTTATTTTATAACTTATGGAATTAATTAAGGTTACACTTTTTTTTATTTATTTATTATTTAATGAAGAGACTCTTGGTCCTCCATAACTTGAGGACAAGTTATGGAGTCATAAAACCATTTAATTAGAACTAGACTCTTCATTTTTTAACCTTTGCCAACTTTTATGAGTTTTATGAAACTTAAATGTGACTTTTCATATAACTTGAGGAAAAGTTACAAAAACACATTTTAGAATCAACTCTTAGATTATTTTGGATTGAAAACGACTATTTCACTCAACTTTTCTATTAATCTAAGCAACTCATAATAACAAGATAATTCAAATCAAACTTTTTCATGTAATTAGTCTAAACCTTAAACTAATACAAAACATGAATATATTGACAATTATCTTTGAAATTGGATTAGCATGAACATGCTGTCTGGGGGTCCAACTCGTCGAGTGCACAAACCAACTCGGCGAGTTGGATGCATTTTGCCTTGGACTCGCCGAGTCCCTTCATGGACTCAGCGAGTCTGGTTGGCAGACAGCAACAAAACTCGATTTTTCAGCTTCTATTGCAAGTATAACAAGAAAACAAGCCTAGGCTCTGATACCACTGTTGGGTTTTGAGCATCCTAACACCCCTAAGTGTACATGCAACCCTAAATACCTTGGATCTATGTTTTCTCTATTATACATGCAAATATGAACTTTCCAAGGTATTATCCTAATCAAGCATACTAAACAATGAATATAACAAGATAGAATACATACCTCTTTGATGTAGAAAGTCTTCATGAAGCTTGAGTGCCTAGTGCCCCAAGTGTGACACCTCAAATGGTTCACACAACATCATATGCTTTTGGAATAACCTTGAGAGAAATGTAGAACACTTAAAATCAGCTAGCCCTTCTCTAGAATCAATGTGTCCGATTTTTCCAAGAGTATGATCTTTATATAGTGTTACAATTAGGGTAACCCCTAATTGTCATGACTTTCCATTTCCTTGGATCCATGGGTTCAAATACACCATGGAGCATCCATGGATCATCCTATGGGTATTAGCCCACTATACAAGTATGGATGATTTACAAAATCAATCCATATATTTAATTAGTCTTCTTTTGATCACTTAATTAATTATAAATTAATTCTTGATCAATACTAATTAAATAATCCTATTAATATATTAGAACTTATAATATATTAATAATCCTTAAGTGTTATTTCTCTCATTATAGTCTATCCAAATGCATGATGCCATGCAACCCAAATGGACCATGCCAGGTCAGGTCAAGTCTCACCAATTATAGTTATGGACTTAGACATTAATCCAACAGAACCCTACCCCTGAACATAAGAACTATCACTTGGAGGTTCTCTTGAGTCAGGCTGTTCGGTTGTTGGTGGTTGTTCATCTGCCATTTTCTTTGTTGCATCATCGATTATCTTCTTCAGGTTGTCGACCTTGTTATTTGCAGCTTTTGATTCAGAGTGAATAGCCTTGTCTGGTTCATCGAACAACTGCATGTATTGCTCAAAGAGGTTTGAGATAGGTACCGAAGGTTGACCAGATTTAGGAAAAATCTCCTCCACACAACCTTCGGTTGTCTTCAGTTTCTTGACGTAGTTATCATCGAAGGTGACATAGTAAGTCTCTTCGATTTTCTTTGAACACTTGTTCAAGACTTGGTATGCTTCGGAGTTTAATGAGTAACCCAGAAAGATTCTTTCATCTACTTTGACGTCAAACTTATTTCAGTGCTCTTTTGAATTAAAGATGAAGCATATGGAACCGAACACATGAAAAAACTTTACATTTGGCTTTCGGTTGTTCAAGATCTCATATGGAGTGATGGAAAAACGTTTGTTGAGATAAGATATGTTCTGCGTGAAACAAGGAGCAGCATTGGCATCTACCAAGAAATATAGAGGTAGAGAGGCAAAACTAAGCATAGTTCGGGCCGCTTCACATAAAGATCAATTTCGCCTTTCGAAAATTCCATTATGTTGTGGAGTATATGGAGCATAGAAGTTGTGAGTGGTTCCCTTTTCTGCAAGAAAATCTTCAAAGTCTTTGTTCTTGAACTCCAACCCGTTGAACTTCTACCTGCTTGATAAAGAGTCTGAGCTTGGGAGTAGCCTCTGATTTCTGCCTCAAAAACAACACCCAGGTAAATCGAGAGAAATCATCCACTATAACGAGTATATACCTATTACCACCAATGCTCTCGATTGAAGATGGACCACATAGATCAACGTGAAGTAATTCTAGTGGTTAAATAATTTTTGTATTGACTCGAGAAGGGTGACTCTGTCGAATTTGTTTTCCCATTTCACAAGTAGCAAACAAGTCTTCTTTATCAAACTTCAGAACTGGAAGACCTCGAACATGATCCCCAAGAACTAGCTTGTTGATGTATTTGAAGTTCAGATGGGAGAGTCTTCGGTGCCAAAGCCAGCTTTCGTCTAAATGAGCCTTTGTTAGCAAGCAAAATGTTGGTTTTCCTCGTATGGGATTGAGATTTAAAGGATACATCTATCCTTTTTGCTTTGATTTCAGCAGAATATTGTTCGTCTTCTTTTCAATAATCTCTGAGCCATCGTCGTCGAACGAAACCTTTAACCCGGTACCGACCACCAGTTGAGAAACACTTATGAGGTTGTATTGTAGACCTTCAACGTACGCCACTTTTCGTATCGAGAAATCACCATTTGTAATCATACCATAACCTTTGATTGTGCCAAAAGAATTATTACCATACTTGACACATCCACCATCTTGAAGGGACCGAAACCCCCTCAGGTCTTCCTTTCTTCCTGTCATGTGACGCGAGTAGCCATTGTCAATGTAGCATTCATCATCGAACTGCTCGTCATGCATAACCTGCAAAAATTAAGCAGATTTAGGAACCCAAAGTTTCTTGGATCCTTGTGAGCCTTTTACATAACAGGGAATTGTAAAAGAAACATCAACCAAAAAGGTTCTTTTTATTAGTGTTGTTTCATCTTTTCTTTTTATTAGTGTTTTTTCATCTTTTCTTTTTATGGTGAAAACTTTGATTTTATTGGATTTGAGTATTTTAGGTTCATTTTTTGATCCGACGTTAGCAGTCTTTCGGTTCTCCACTTTGGGTTCACACGTCGTCTTCTTTTCATCTTCTTGAAAGAGCTTTCCTTTTCCCTTTCGATCATTCTGTGAGTGAGAGTGAGAGTGAGAAAGATGAGACTTGGGAGCAGTATTAATATTTTGATCATTGCCCTTACTTGGTTGAGAACCAAAACTACCTTCCCTTCGGTTCCTCTCAATGGTTGATTTAGGACCAAAACCATCCTTTCGGTTTCTCACAACTTAAGGTTGGAAACTTCTTTTTTGGTTATCATCCGTCTGATGACCGAAACTTCTCTTTTGGTTGTTGTGTCTTTGTGGACCGAAACTCTGTTTTCGGTTATCTTGATTTTGAGCACCGAAACTCCTCTTTCGGTTGTCTTGATTATGAGGACCGAAACATTTCTTTATGTTGTCTTGATTCTGTGGACCAAAACTCTTCTTTCGGTTGTCTTGATTCAAAGGACCGAAACTCTTCTTTCGGTTGTCTTGATTCTGTTGAACGTGAGAAGCTGAGTTTGCTTTTGTTTCTTCTTTTGACCCAAAAGCCTTTTCATAGCGAACGTTACTAGGATTTTGAGATCGCCAAAACTGCTTCCTTTCAGTAAGATTCTTCTTGTATCTCAAATTTCATTGATGCTTTCTCTCCAACACTTGTTTTGGAGTTTTATGGATGTTGGCCTTTCGCTTCGGTACTTAAGCATGAGTTTCGCTCTTTAATGAAGAGGTTTCGCTTAACACCCTGACTAGTTCGCCTGAGTCAATTTTAGGACCACTTGTGCTTGGCAAATTAAAACACGTAGGTTCATTAAGTGGTTCTGCCACATACCTACCTTTTACTTTCGATGATGTTTCTGAGATAGACCTTCGGTTTTATCGGCGTTATCTATCGGTGCTGACCATAAAAACTCATCACAGCCATCAACATTATCTTCTTCTACTAATGTTGTAAGTTCGACTATCTGTTGCTGTGTAACTCCTTTAACTGTATAATCTTCATTTGGAGTTGTTTGGGCCTTTTGATATACAATAGCCTTTGCCTTGAGAACTTTAGTCTTGCTTTTTATGAGCAAGCGAACTCAACAGAGTTTTCAGAAATAAGATTTTTTTTCGTTCCGGGTTCGCTCTTGACAAATTCAGAACGGTCCACCTCATCTTCTACATATTTCACTCATATCATCATCCTCATTAAATTCAAAAGTGTTTTCAATATCGATTTTATTTTCTGAACTCAACTTGGCATTCAAAGAGTTAAATTTCTCTATAGTTTCGGTTTTGACTTTTAGTTTGTCATTTTCATCCAACAAATTTTTGAGCATTTCCTTATGGTCCTGTTGACTTTATGAAAGAATCTATTTTGTCAAGACGAATTTTGTAGGAGAGAGAGATATCATTAGAAGAAAATAACGTTTTCACAGTTATATGTATCAACATGGATTTCATCCTCCTTGAACTTAAGGAATGGTAAAATCATACGATGTATCTTCTTTCCTATATCACAATTAAGATGCAATTGAGTAATGTTGGAATATAATCTTTTAGCAATCAAACAAAAAAAATTATGTTGTTTCAAAAGCTTTAAATTATATCTTTGCAAATAAATTGTTTCATCCTTATACCTAATTAACTCCTTCTCTTTTTGCTCTATCCACGTACGCCTGTCATCACTATTTGATGATACCCTGCTGATTTGATCAGTTAGGTTAGAGTTTGTGACGCGAGTTTGAGTTAAACTACCACTTATACTGGAAAATTTAGATTTTAAACCATTTAGTTCTTTTTCATAGTTTGTGATGAGGATATTTATAGAAACAAGAATAGATTGTACATTCTTGATCAACTTATCGCATTCATTGATCTGCACACCGACAAGTTTTGCTGCAAAACACATGTCTTCACGCTCTTTCGCTTCTTCTAGTCCCCCATCAATAGTATAGCCTCTCATTTGTGATACCTCAGAGGTTACCATCAGACATCTTCCTGCAACATTCTCTTCTTTTACCAATAAAGCCCTATTATGAGTGGGCTTCCTCACTTCTTCATCTTCAGAATCAGTCGACCAAACTTCAACGCCACCATATTCATCGTCAACATAATTTCCCTACACAATTAAAGCATTCATAGTGTTATGAGTGTTGGAATAGTGTCTAAGGCTACAACTATATTAGGCATGTATTTGACCCGGTTGTGTATGGTCCTTTTGGGTTGCCTTCACCATAGCAACTTGACAGGATGATTTATAATGAGAGAAGGAATATTATTAATATATTATAAGAATAATATAAGGAATAATAATATTGTTTTTTGATTAATATAAGTCATAAATTAATTGGGAATTAATTTAGTGACTTAAAGAGATTAATTAAATAAAGGGGTATAAACTGTCAATTGTATGATAGTTTGACTTTGGGCTATAAATCCCATAAGGATAAGGGGGGACGAATTTTAGGGCTTTGGATAGACTTAGATTTCATCCAAGGGCTTATCTATTAGGGTATTGGATTGCTTAGGGCCTAAGTTATCCAATTAGGGTTTAAGGGTGAAACCCTAGGAGCCTTACAAGTATAAATAGACCCCAAGGGTCAAGGGAAATCGGGACTTGTGCTTAGAGAAGAAACCCTGGCCGATTTGATCCCCTCTCCTCTCTCCTAAATCATCCTCTTGCTAGTTGGTGTTTGTAAGCCATTAGAGGAGTGACAATTGTGACTCTAAAGCCTCAAGGACAAGAAGATCAAGCAAGTGATTCAAGGTAAACTTCCAATCTCTGATTTCATATTGTTATTATACTCTATTAGTGTAACACCGTAAATTTGAAAACAATTTTTCGCATTTTATAAAAACATGATCCATTCATTATTCATGAAAACATCATTGTTTAAAACTTACTTCATAACATATGTCAATCCCAAGATCTCATAACATAAAAATCCCATGTGTGTACTGATCATGCCGACGCCTTCCTACGTACTTCACTGGTACCTAAAACACATAACACAAAAACTGTAAGCATAAATGCTTAGTGAGTTCCCCAAAATACTACTTACGCACATACGCCTTTCCAGGCCCTGACCTTCAGGTCCATGTGTCTCAGGGGACTTCCGTCCCGACTCGGTAACCTTCAGGTTCTACCTTACGGTCCTCATCACGTTGCCTTTCGGCCCATAACATATATGCCTTCCGGCCCATAACATAATGCCTTCCGGCCCGTATCCAGCACAACATACATAGCACATATAAACGATCAACTTATCATATACGATGCATACAACTCATAACATATCCGACCTTTCGGTCACACAATAAAACCCTTCCGGGTACAGTATAGTGAGAAAACTCACCTCCTGGAAAGTCTAGAATCTCACATGCTCGCTATCTCCGAATCCCAAACGAAGACTCAACCTCACCTAATCATAACGAATATCATTTTAATTAATATAGACTTCAACCACTAAACTTTACCCCTTATTAACATTCCTCAGAGGGGTAAAAGACCATTTTACCCTCCCTTGACTCAAAGTCCACATGTTGACCAAAACCCTAAAAGTTAGCAAAAGTCAACATCTTCAGTAGGCGGGGCGTACAGACTGATGTACGCGGGGCGTACATCGACAGCTCAATAGTCGGGGTCTCCACCCAGTACGCTGCACGTACTAGGAGTTACGCCCAGCGTAATAGTCAGATCTATACACACTTCAGTTCTGGTCTTAATCGGTTAAGCCACTACTTCAACTTCTAGATCCGACCTTATTTAAGCATCCTTACTCATAAAGTCGGAACCTTTAAGCCTTGGCATGGCTATAAAGACTCTTATACTTCTTAACACCTTTCCATTTCAACTCAAGGATCTAGATCTCATGCATGGCTAATCATTCACGTCCAAGATTACATTTTTATGGATCTACAACTCAAATGGACCAGAAATATGATGGATCTAAGCTAATGGAGACCACTTGCTCATAAAGTCTCCACCTTTGAGCCCAAAACCCTAGACAAAGGTCCATAAAGCATACCATAAGATCTACAAGTCAAGATCCGAACTTTTTACCTTAGAAAGAAGCTCCAACCTTTGCTAAGCCCGGATCTACACTTGAAAAATAGCTTCTAGCCTTCACAATGGACTCTTCTTCTCCTTTGCTACCTTGAAATGACACCACCAAGCTTAGAACACTCACAAAAGGGCTAGGAACGAAGTGACACTCTCTTAGGGTTTCTTTCTGAAGGATGGTGGCTGAGGAACCAAGCCATATCATTCCTTTTATAGCCAACAACTCAAATTAGGGTTTTGGGTCTGGACCGGTTACGCCCAGCGTAGCCTTAGGTACGCCTAGCCTTAGGTACGCCCAGGTTCAATTTAAGCGCGCGAGTACACGCAGCGTACTCTTTCTACGCCCAGCGTACTCGCCCCAACACAAAAGGGCCAACATGACATTTATGAAAAGATGAAGGGCTAAAAGGTTATACCTGAATTTCGGGCTGTTACAATTCGCCCCCACTAGAACCAAACTTCATCCCCGAAGTCTTATACCATAAACAGCCCTGGATACTGCTCCCGCATCTCCGACTCGGGGTCCCATGTCAGCTCGGACCCCATCCGATGCCGCCACTGCACTTGCACCAAGGGCACTTCCTTGTTCCTCAGAACCTTAACCTTTCGATCCCTAATTGCCACCAGTCTCTCAATATAGTTCAGGCCTGCATCCACCTAAATATCCTCTAATGGTACCACTGCCGACTCGTCGACAATACACTTCCTCAACTGCGACACATGGAAGGTGTCGTGAATCTGACCCAGCTCCGCAGGTAGATCTAAACGGTAGGCTACCCTGCATATCCTCGCGATTACCCTGAAAGGTCCAATATATCGACGCCCCAACTTGCCCCTCTTCCTGAATCGAATCACTCCTTTCCAAGGAGAGACCTTTAAGAGTACAAGGTCACCAACCTGAAACTCGAGCTCGGACCGACGCCTGTCCGCATAACTCTTCTGGCGACTCTGAGCGGTCAACAATCTCTACCTGACCTGCTGTATCTGCTCTGTTGTCTGAAGCACAATCTCCATACTACCCATTACCCGATGCCCCACCTCTCCCCAGCCGATGGGGGTCTGACACCTCCTCCCATACAACAGCTCAACGGGTGGCATACCAATGCTCGAATGATGGCTGTTGTGGTACGAAAACTCTGCCAAGTGTAAATAGGTGTCCCAACTCCCTCCAAAATCCAAAAATTCACGCTCGGGGCATATCCTCGAGCGTCTGAATCGTCCGCTCACTTTGCCCGTCCATCTGTGGGTGGTATGCGGTACTGAAATGCAGCCTTGTACCTAACTCCTCGTGAAACTTCTTCCAAAATCTGGAAGTAAATAGCACGTCTCGATCTGAAACAATCGACATCGGAACCCCATGCCGCGATACCACCTCCCTCACATACAACTCTGCCAACCTCTCAGCAGAAGAGCTCCTACTGATAGCAAGAAAATGCGCGCTCTTTGTCAACCTATCCACAATCACCCAAATTGCATCGACGCCCCTCGTGGTCCTTGGCAATTTGGTGATAAAATCCATGGTAATCTATTCCCATTTCCACTCGGGAACCTCTAATGGCTGCAGCTTACCCTGTGGACACTGGTGTTCGGCCTTAACCCTACGACAGGTCAAGCATCTCTCTACAAAACATGCGATATCCCTCTTTATACAGGGCCACCAATAATCTTTTTTTAGGTCCAAATACATCTTAGTGCCTCCGGGGTGGATCAAGAATTTCGATCGATGAGCCTTTTCCATCAAGATGGTACGCGCCCCGCCCACGGACGGTACCCATATCCGACCCTGAAAGTCATAAGCCCTCGACTATCGGTAACGAATCTCGGTACCATCCCGGCAACTCGTTCCCTCTTCTGGCTCTCAGGCTGCACAGCCTCAGCCTAGGCCCCACGAATAGCATCCAAAACCGGGGTCATCACCGTCAATCTCAAACATACATCTCGCAATGGGGCGCTCTCTTCCCTACGGCTCAGTGCATCGGCTACAACATTAGCCTTGCTCAGGTGGTACAGGATCTCATAGTCATAATCCTTGACCACGCCCAACCATCTCCGCTGTCGCATATTTAGGTTGCGCTGATCCATCAAATACTTCAAGCTCTTGTGGTCCGTGTATATCGTACACCGAACCCCATACAGATAGTGTCGCCAGATCTTGAGAGCGAACACTACCGCTCCCAGCTCCAAATCATGAGTGGATATCTCGACTCAGGAGGCTTAACCCTCTGCATAAGCACCGCTCCCAATCCGGATATTGATGCATCACAATAAACCACAAAATCCTCCATCCCTTCCGGAAGGGCTAACACTGGGGCTTCGCATAACTTCCTGCGAAGTGTCTCAAACGAGGTCTGCTGCTCCCGGCCCCAAGAAAACGCAACACCCTTCCGGGTCAACTTGGTGAGTGGCATGACGATCTTGGAGAAATCCTTAATAAATCTCCGATAATAGCCGGCCAATCCCAGAAAACTCCTGATCTCAGTGGGTGATCTCGGCACCTCCCACCTCATGACTACCTCAATCTTGGCCGGGTCGACCAAAATCCCATTCTGGTTGACGAGATGTCCCAAGAACTTAACCTCTTGTAACCAGAACTCGCACTTGGAGAATTTGGCATACAGCCTCTCCGATCTCAGAACTCCAAGGATCTCCCTCAAATGCTCCTCATGTTCTCTAGACCTTGAATATACCAAAATATCATCAATGAATACGATCACCGACCGATCCAACATTGGCTTGCACACCCTGTTCATGAGATCCATGAACGCAGCTGGTGCATTGGTGAGCCCAAAAGGCATCACCACAAACTTGTAATGCCCATAACGAGTTCGGAATGATGTCTTCTGGATATCCTCATCTCGAACCCTCATCTGATGATAACCCGACCTCAAGTCTCTCTTGGAGAACCAAGATGCCCCCTGTAACCGATCGAACAGATCATCGATCCTCGGCAACGGATACCGGTTCTTGACCGTCAACTTGTTCAACTCCGGGTAATCGATACACATCCGGTGTGAACCATCCTTCTTCTTGACAAAAAGGATCGGGGCTCCCCAAGGTGAGCTACTTAGGCGAATAAACCCCTTTCCCAGCAGCTCCTGAAGCTGCGAAGATAACTTCTGCATCTCTGGCGGCGCGAGGCGATAAGGTGCCTTGGGGATAGGTGCTTCTCCCGAAACCAAATCGATACGGAACTCCACTTGTCTCTCCGGAGGCACACCCGGTAGTTCCTCGGGAAAAACATCCGGAAACGCGCACACTATCGAAACTTCCTCAATCGACCTTGGCCTTTCCGCGGCCACACGCGTGTCCAACACATAGGCCACAAACCCACTGCAGCCCTGCTGCAAACTCTGCCTCGCCCTGGCAGCCGAATAAAACGCTGACCCGCACCGGGTCCCCTCGCCATACACCGCAATCGCTCCCCCACTAGGGTCTCGAATTGTCACCAACTGAGTCTTGCAATTTATAATAGCTCCAAATCGGCTCAACCAATCCATGCCCACTATCACACACACGTCCCCCATCGCAATCGGGACCAGATCTATCGGGAACTCCACCCCGAAGATCTCAAGGATACTTTCTTGAATCACTTCCATAGCATACACTGCTCGCTCATCAACTATGGAAACTCGCAGAGGTCGACTCAACGCCTCTCGACGGATACTAATGTGCTAACTAAAGGCCAAGGATACAAACGACCGACTCGCACCCGAGTCAAATAATACCAGAGCAGGTACAGAACTCACAAGAAAAGTACCAGCCACCACATCGGGCGCCGTGCGGACCTCCTTCGCAGTCAATTGAAAAGCTCTCCCATTAGCCCTTGGAGCCTCGGCCTTCGCCGATCGAGCCTCAGTAATCTAGCAGCCAGCGCAGATCCCTGCGTTGATCCCTGGTGTAGCTGAGGGCACTCGGCCTTCCGATGGCCAGTCTGGTTGCAATGGAAGCGGACCATAAATCCCTTGGGGCAATCCCTGGCGATATGCCATTCCTTGCCACATTTGTAGCAAGCACCCGATCGACAGGCCCCCTCATGACCCTTACGCACTTTCCGCAAGTGTGGCCCTTCTAGCCTCCAGTCCTCGAATCAGCGGACTTGGTCCGCTTGGCTGTCGGCTGAGACTGAGCCATCCGCCGATCCATCCTCTAAGACTCGGCCTCTTCCCTGGCCTGAGTCTCCAACTCAATCTCCCTATTCCTGGCATTTGCATGGAGCTCAGCAAATGTCTGGTACGTCGAGTTCGACACGAACTCCCGGATGTCCCTCCTCAGAATACCCAGATACCGGCTCATCTGAGCCTGCTCAGTAGCCACCTGTTCAGGGCAGAACATCGCCCTCTCACGAAACTTTCGGGAGACCACAGTAACCAAATCATTTCCCTGCTTGAGGGTCAAGAACTCTTGAACCAGTCGTTCCCTCTCCACCGGGGGAACATACTCGTCTCTGAACATGGTGGTGAACCTCTCCCAGGTCACCGCTGAAATCTCTGCAAGAGTGAAGTTCGCCATCACGAACTTCCACCAATCCTTCGCTCCCAAGCGGAGCTGGTTCAAAGCGAACCGTACCCTCAGATGCTCCGGACATGAACACCTATAGAATCATCCCTCAATGTCAGCAATCCATCTCATCGCAGCGATCGGATCCTGCGTCCCATCAAAATCGGGTGGCTTCGTGTTGCTGAACTCTCGGAACAGCAACGAGTAACCTCCCTGAGGCCTGGCAGTAGCCACAGCTGCCGTAGCTGAAGCGGCTGCGGCCTCAGTCACCGTGGCGTACCGCTCGTCAAAAGTCTCCAACAGCATGGTCTTAATAGACCCAAACATCTCCGGAATCTCGGCCCTGATCGCTGCAGCCACCTCATCGTGGATCATCTGACAAAGCTCCTCGTCACTCACACCGCTCGCCTCAGGCCTGTGGCGTGTCCCAACCATGATGCCTCCGAAATACAACAAAATTATCAGAGACTCGATCGAGCATACTCATACTCGATGACGCAACCTACTCGTCCTCCGTTGTCCAAAAGATTCTTACTTAGGGTGTCCACTGATCCGGTGTCTTCAGTAGTACGGGCCCAATACTACCGATCACACCGCATCAGCATTCACTCCAAGTCCTCCTCCTTGGATCTTGGATTACGAGTACTCTACTCTCATGAGCTCCTGACTGCTATCTACTCACTCTCAAAGCATCTCAGCAGCAAAAATCTCCTAGGCTAAGGCATCACAAATCAGGTCACTCTAGTCCTAATATGTATACTTAGCCTACTCTAGCATGCATAATGTAACATAATGCATCTCATAACATATAACGTAAGATTACTTTTGGGGATTCATCGTTCGGGCGCTGGATGATCGTACACACGGCTCAGTTTAAGTTCAGATACACCCGAAGACGCATCTGAATCCCTCAAACCAAGGCTCTGATACCAACTTGTAACATCGTAAATTTCAAAACAATTTTTCGCATTTTATAAAAACATGATCCATTCATTATTCATTAAAACATCATTGTTTAAAACTCAATTCATAACATATGTCAATCCCAAGATCTCATAGCATAAAAATCCCGTGTGTGTACTGATCATGTCGGTGCCTTCCCGCGTACTTTACTGGTACCTGAAACACATAACACAACAAATGTAAGCATAAATGCTTAGTGAGTTCCCCAGAATACTACTTACGCACATACGCCTTTCCAGGCCCTGACCTTCCGGTCCATTTGTCTCAGGGGACTTCCGTCCCGACTTGGTAAACCTTCCGGTCCTACCTTACGGTCCTTATCACGATGACTTCCGGACCATCACATATATGCCTTCCGGCCCATAACATAATGCCTTCCGGCCAATAACATAATGCCTTCCGGCCCGTATCCAGCATAGCATACATAGAACATATAAACGATCAACTTATCATATACGATGCATACAACTCATAACATATCCGACCTTCCGGTCACACAATAAAACCCTTCCGGGTACAGTATAGTGAGAAAACTCACCTCGTGGAAAGTCTAGAATCTCACATGGTCGCTATCTCCAAATCTCAAACGAAGACTCAACCTCGCCTAATCATAACGAATATCATTTTAATTAATATAGACTTCAACTACTAGACTTTACCCCTTATTAACATTCCTCAGAGGGGTAAAGGACCATTTTACCCTCCCTTGACTCAAAGTCCACATGTTGACCAAAACCCTAAAAGTCAGCAAAAGTCAACATCTTCAGTAGGCGGGGCGTACAGACTGATGTACACGGGGCGTACATCGACAGCTCAATAGTCGGGGTCTCCACCCAGTATGTTGCGCGTACTAGGAGTTACGCCCAGCGTAATAGTCAGATCTATACACACTTCAGTTCTGGTCTTAATCGGTTAAGCCACTACTTCAACTTCTAGATCCGACCTTATTTAAGCATCCTTACTCATAAAGTCGGAACCTTTAAGCCTTGGCATGGCTATAAAGACTCTTATACTTCTTAACACCTTTCCATTTCAACTCAAGGATCTAGATCTCATGCATGGCTAATCATTCACGTCCAAGATTACATTTTTATGGATCTACAACTCAAATGGACCAGAAATATGATGGATCTAAGCTAATGGAGACCACTTGCTCATAAAGTCTCCACCTTTGGTACCAAAACCCTAGAAAATGGTCCATAAAGCAGACCACAAGAACTGCAAGTCAAGATCCGAACTTTTTACCTTTGAAAGAAGCTCCAACCTTTGCTAAGCCTAGATCTACACTTGAAAACCAGGTTCTAGCCTACACAATGGACTCTTCTTCTCCTTTGGTACCTTGAAATGACACCACCAAGCTTAGAACACTCACAAAAGGGCTAGGAACGAAGGGACACTCTCTTAGGGTTTCTTTCTGAAGGATGGTGGCTGAGGAACCAAGCCATCTCATTCCTTTTATAGACAACAACTCAAATTAGGGTTTTGGGTCTGGACCGGTTACGCCCAGCGTAGCCTTAGGTACGCCCAGCATACCCGGGTGGCAACGCGTTCAATTTAAGCGCGCGAGTACGCGCATCGTACTCTTTCTACGCCCAACGTACTTGCCCCAACACAAAAGGGCCAACATGACATTTATGAAAAGATGAAGGGCTAAAATGTTATACCTGAATTCCGGGATGTTACAATTAGCCATTAGAAGTCTTTGATTCAATGTATGTTCAATTAGACAAACCTAGATCCAAGCATTTGGGTCGCATGTGCACATAGGAATGTTCATATGGCCAAAACCCATCAGTGGTATCAGAGCCTAGATTGGTTTCTATTGAAGTGATGCATTGATTGCTTGTTTGTTGCTTGAAAAATCGTTTTTTTGTCCTCTGCCTGATGAACTCGGCGAGTCCCATGGTGGTACTCGGCGAGTCCATCTGGGTACTCGGCGAGTTCGAGCGTCAGAAAGAGGAAACTTCGGGATTTCTTGTTGTTTATCTTTGAGATACTTGCCTTAATCATATTAGATCAATATAAATCCGATTTTATGATATACATGAGTATATTCTTGACCTAATTGAAGATATTTATCAAGTAATAAAATATTTATTTCCTTATGTGATAATTGATTGATTATTTTAATTTAATTGGTAAATTGTTTTGCAAGAATCATTAAATAAATCAAATATGGATAATTATGTGATTAATTGTTAATTTAAATTATTTTTTATTTCATCCCCTATGTTTTAAAAAGTTTAAAACTTGCCCTCAAGTTTTGAAATTTATGTTTTGTAATTAAAAGTTTAATTTGGACAATTTAAATTTCAAACCCTAGAATTTTCTCATGTTTAAAATTCAACCCTATACTAATATAATACAACAAGATTAATATATATATATATATATATATATATATATATATATATATATATATATATATATATATATATATATATATATATAATTAAAATGCTAGTCTTACCGTTAGTAGGCCTCATTCACGAAGCCGGTCTATAGGGTGGGTATAAGGTTGCTGCCTATAAAATGGCGCTTAATGGGTGTACACTCACACCCACCGCTTGCTTGATCGGTGGAGGGTCGTTAGCCGAACGGGTAGGATAGGGCAACCTCATCCCTTCATTAAAAGTATAATATGAAATACAAAGTAACTATATGTTTTCAAAAATTTCCCAATCATAGTTACTTTAGGAAAAGTGAATTGATGCAATCCCATGAAATTACACTTTGCACCCTTGCTAAGAAGTTAGTGGAGTGTGTGTGGCTTACCGGCACACTAATTGGTTCTATGCAAAGGTGGCAAAGGGTGATTCATTGTTTATCATAGTTCGATGGAGCGTGTGTGGTTTACCGGCACATGGAATAGGTGGTTGTTACAATGAAGGTACCATGTAAATTTGCATGGTAATTCACACCCACTTTGTGATCCTCGGTATCCCAGTCACAAACAAGAGGGGCATATCGAGATTTAAACATGCCATTGAAAAGTTTCAATGCATCTCATCCAAACCTAGGAATTCTCAATACATTTAGAACTTAAAGTTATGTTTTTGCGGTGGAGAATTAGTGAATCGTCATTCACTTACCTTCAAAATTGTTTGCATGTTAGATTACGGCATCCCTTTTCTAATATGTAAATATTGTTGTTGGATCCTAGCCCTAATTTTTTCTTATTGGGTGATAATTAGGGATTCATATTCTAATCTATCTTTTTCCTTTCTATTTGTAGATGTCGAACGCAAACAACGCTGCTGCTAGTTCATTCACATTGATAAGCCTTTGTCAAAAGGTGACTTTCGATGGGACGAACTTTAGCGAATGGATAAGATACATTCGCATAATTGCTCGCTATGAGGACAAGGAGTATGTCCTAGATGAGAATCTCGAGAAAATCAAAGCAGAAATCGCTACTCCGGCTGAGCTCGACAAAGAACTTCCACTGTATAGGCGAGCTCGGGTTTGTAGTACAATTACTATGAATAATAATGAAAGCGATAATAACTAAGGATGCATGCACGCACCTTAAATACTAAACCCTAATACAATAAACACGGTTCGACAGGCCCAAACCGGATAACAAAACTCGGCTAAGGACCGAGCCCAAAGACGCAACACTTATAGACCCAACAAACGGTCAAGAACTGTTATCCACTTCCGAGGATCGATGATTTATTCGATCAACTTTAGGGGGTATCTTGGTTTTCCAAGATTGATATGCGATCTAAATATCACCAGATGAGGGTATGCGAGGAGGATAATCAGAAGATGGACTTTAGAACTCGTTATGGGCATTATGAGTTCGTGGTGATGTCTTTCGGGCTCACCAACGCACGAGAAGCATTCATGGATCTCATGAACCGGGTGTACATACCTATGTTGGATCTGTCGGTGATAGTGTTTATCGACGACATCATAGTGTATTCGAGGTCCAAAGAGCAGCATGAGGAGCACCTGCAAGAGGTTCTTGGGTTATTGAGATCGAAGAGGCTGTATGCCAAATTTCCCAAGTGTGATTTCTACTTATGAGAGGTCCCGTTCTTGGTACATCTCGTTAATCAGGGTGGGATTTTGTTCGATCCAGCCAAAATTAAGGTGGTTATGCGATGGGAGGTGCTGAGATCCCCATCCGAGATCATGAGTTTTCTGGGATTCGCCAGCTACTATCGGAGATTTATCAGGGATTTCTCCAAGATTGCGGTTCCTCTCACCAGGTTGACCCAGAAGCACGTTACTTTTGTTTGGGGGCCTAAGCAGCAGGCATCATTCGAGACTCTTCGCCAGAGATTGTGCAAAGCTCTAGTGTATGCCCTTCCGGAGGGAGTGGAGGACTTTGTGGTTTATTGTGATGCGTCTATCTCAGGGATGGGTGCAGTTTTGATGCAAAGGAGTCATGTGATAGCATATGTGTCGAGGAAGCTGAAGCCCCATGAGACGAGGTATCCCACCTATGATTTGGAGTTGGGGGCGGTGGTGTTCGCCCTCAAGATTTGGCGTCATTATCTTTATGGTGTTCGGTGTACCATATACACAGACCACAAGAGCCTGAAGTATCTCATGGATCAGCCCAACCTAAATATGAGACAGAGGAGATGGTTGGACGTGGTGAAAGACTATCTGTGAGATTCTGTATCATTTGGGCAAGGCTAATGTAGTAGCCGACGCCTTGGGTCGTAGAGCCGAGAGTGCTCTGATCCGAGATATGTGTATGATGATAATGGTGATGACTCCAGTCTTTAATACCATTTGAGAGGACCAGGTGGAGGCCATGAGGTCGGATAACCGCAAGAGGGAGCGAGTGATGGGACAAGTGTCCGAGTTTGCGACAGGTAGTCGAGGGCTTATGAATTTCCGAGGGCGGATTTGGGTGCCCTATACTGGCGGAGCTCGCCGTATTCTGATGGAGGATGTGCATAAATCGAGATTCTCGATCCACCCAAGAGCCACTAAGATAGATTATTGGTGTCCCTGTATGAAGAGAAATGTGGCTTGGGTAGTCGAGAGGTGTTTGACATGTCGTCGGGATAAGGCCGAGCATCAGCATCCTCATACAACCACTATAGGTTCCCCAGTGGAAGTGGGAACAAATTTCCATGGATTTTTCACCAAATTATCGAGGACCGCGCGGGGTGTCGACGCGATTTGGGTGATTGTAGACCGGTTGACAAAGAGCACTCACTTCCTTGCTGTTAGTGAGAGTTCTTCTACAGAGAGCTTGACTGGGGTATATGTAAGAGAGGTGGTAGCTCGGCATGGAGTGTTGATATCGATAATGTCAGATCGGGATGTGCGCTTTACTTCCAGGTTCTTGAAGAAGTTTCATGAGCCGTTGGGTACGCGATTGCACTTCAGTACAACCTACCACCCACAGACGGACGGGCAGAGTGAGCGGACGATTAAAATGCTTGCGTACATGCGTCGAGCATGTGTTATGGACTTCGGTGGAAGTTGGGACACATATCTTCCCTTAGCTGAGTTTTCTTACAACAACAACCACCATTACAATATTGGTATGCCTCCTTTTGAACTTCTTTATGGGAGGAGGTGTTGGAATCCTATTTGTTGGGGTGAGGTGGGACAGAAAGTGATAGGAAGCACTAAGATAGTGCTCAAGACAACTAAACAGATTAAGCAGGTCAGACAGAGGTTACTGACAGCCTAGAGTCACCAGAAGAGTTACGCTGGCAAGCGACGATCAGAGCTTGAGTTTCAGGTTGGAGATTTTGTCCTCCTGAGGTTATCCCCGTGGAAAGGGGTGATCCGATTCAGAAAGAGGGACAAGTTGGGGCCCCGATATATCGGTCCTTTTAGGGTGACCACCAGAGTGGGTAGGGTAGTGTACTTGTAACACACATAAAATTCAAGCCAACTTAAAACATCTTAACCCATTCAAAAACCATTAAGTTATACAAATTGTTTTCAAAATAGTTTAAACATCAGAGTATTCGCAGAACCAAATCACAAAATCATAAATATGAGGAGCGGCACGATCACGCCTTTGCCTTGCCACAATCTACTGATATGCTTGAAACAATAAACTGAAACTGTAAGCCCGAAAGCTTAGTGAGTTTCCCCCAAAATATCAACCACATACAACCATAATCATATCATATCATATCACAATACAGAACAACCATGCCTATCAAGTCTGAAATGTGACTGGTCTGCCCTCAACAAGCCTTCAGTCCACCTGGTCCACTCTCTGAGTCTACAGTATGACTGGACCGCCCGCATCGGGCCCTCGGTCTATCTGTATCTATCTCGAGCCTTCGGTATGACTGGACCGCTATACGAGCCTACAATCTATCCGGACCGATCGTAGGGTATGTTGGCCTTCAGCACAAAACAGGACCGCCTCAATCCAAACATCAAGCAAATAACCATGTGCACATATAACAAGTAATCACATAACATTCCATAGACAAACAAATCGATCTAGCAGATCATAAAGCATAGCAACATCCTAACCAGGATACCGACCTAACCGGCCACTAACATAGCATCATCATATATACCAGGATACCGACCTAAACCAGGTCACTAACATAATATTGTCCTAATTACTAAGACGTCGATCTAAACAGATATCAGATATCAGATATAACTATCTCACAGATCAGCGATCATAGTAATCTCTCATAACCAAAACACCGACCTAACCAGGTGACTAACATACCAATCCTAACGGATCATAAGAGCATGACAACATACTGTCTATCCGGATACCGATCTAACATATCATAACCACATGTAGCATACTATAACCATGATAACTACTAAAAAGTTCAGCCTTGGTGCCTTAGACCCTATTGATATAGTGAGGATAACTCACCTTGCAACCGCCGAACTGAATCACGAGAGCACAATCCCGAAGCGCTGCCTCAAACTCCAACACCTATATCCATCAATAACCATTGACATAAATATCCAAATTACCATAATACCCCTAAAGGTCAAAGTCAAAGTCCTCAATCATATTCAACCTTCCGATTGACTCTACTCGCCGAGTCACCCCATGAATCGTCGAGTTCAACAATCTCCGAGTCTCATCTTGACCAACTCGCTGAATCACCACCCAAATCACTACTCTAAGTCTTAACCAGAAAAAGGTTGAAGGTTCTACTTGTGACTCGCCGAGTCCACGACAATCTTCATCAGACTCGCCGAGTTGTTCTTCAACTCGCCGAGTCCAAGCTCATCATCATACGACTCGCCAAGTAACCTACGTGACTCGCCAAGTTACTACGTGAATCAAGCCTAAAACCCTGGCCCAACTCGCCGAGTCATCTGCCAGACTCGCCGAGTTCATACGTGTATGTCCAAAATCGAGAGATTCAGATCTACTCCTTTGCTCCAAATAATAGATCTGGGTCTCTAGAGTCCATTAGCAACATAAAGTTGCTGTCTTTACGTGCTTCATGCCCCATTACTCCAAAAACCAAGCTAGAAAGGAACTTCAATCATGAGGAATGGATTTTGCATAAAACCTAGAAAGGATTTCTGCATCAATGATCCACACAGAACTCAGATCTGGAGTTTCAACTCCAGATCTAACTCATGCACCAAGATCTCATCAATATTTCTCCAACCAAACCCTAAAACTCCATGAAAATGGAACTAGAAAGGAGAAGGCCAAGGATAACGATTCCTTACCTCCAAAATGACCTCACATTGAAGTATAATCCGGATCTCTTCAAGTCTCCTTGATCCAAGCTTTTTAATCTTCAAGATCCCTTCACAAATCACACCAGTTTACCTTCAAGGCTTCTCACAAATGAAATTAGGGTTTTTGGATCTCAAAGGGGGCTAAGGGGGCTGAGGGGAGGACAATAAGTCCTTTAAATGGGGTGCATACCCGAATATTTGGGCTTTTCCTCATCCAGCACCGACTCGTCGAGTCCAGCCGCTGACTCGGCGAGTCAGGCCACTTAATCACGTGCCCGACACTCGCTTCGACTCGGCGAGTCAAGAGACCTACTCGCCAAGTCCCTTCCTTTATTTTCATATAGCACCCTTCAACTTCTTGCTTCTTAACTTGGGATGTTACACGTACCGTTTGGAGCTACCTGCAGAGTTGATTCAGATTCATAACACCTTCCATGTGTCTCAGTCGAGGAAGTGTGTAGCCGATGAGGCGTCAGTGGTTCCACTAGAGTACATTCAAGTGGATGCAAGCCTGAATTACATTGAGGGAGCGATTGCGATCATGGATTCAAAGGTGAAGGTTCTGAGGAACAAAGAGGTACCCCTGGTTCAGGTCTAGTGGCAACATCAGAGAGGATCCAAGATGACATGGGAGCCGGAGTCTGAAATGTGAGAGCAGTATCCAGAGTTATTTTTAGATCATTACTTCGAGGGCAAAGTATGATTCTAGAGGGGAAGAATTGTAACATTTGGACTTCCATGTATTTTGTTTATCTTTTTATTTAATTATTTTGAGTACTATTGAGCTACTCGATGAGTCAGTGCTCCAACTTGTCGAGTAGAGTCGCAATGTGCCACGTGGGATTAATGACCTATTCGACGAGTCCGAGAGCTGAGTAGGCGTTGGGATGAGAAACCCTAAATCCCCGGGTTTGGGGCCTATTTAAAGGCACTTATAGCCTCATTTGCGGCTACACTTCCCTGAGAGCAAACCCTAAACGACCATTGAGCTTAGAGAGAGATAGAGAGCTTAGCTAATTGTGAGTGTTTGGTGCATCTTTTGAAGAGAAAGGAAGAATTCCAAGCCAAGGGACAAGAAGGTGTTGCTAGATCCGAGGTTGTTTCACTTCAGAGCTTCTAGGAAAGGTATAAAGCTTGCACCTTTCTCATTATTTTGAATAGATCTCATGATTTTGGGAATCTAGGGTTTCTCCATCCAAATATGAGGACCTTGAGCGTTTTATGTTCATTGAGAGGTTTAGATTTCAGATTTGGACCATGTGAGGTCCCTAGAGTCCAAAAGTCCCTCGTTTATCCAACCATAATAGTGATCTTGAGTGAAAAACCCTTTTTGAGTTACGTTTTGGCATTTTAGGCTCTAAAATGCCATGCATGAACATAAAGCTTGTGACTTTACGTGATAGATGTAACATCCCAAAATTCAAGTCCAAAGAGTACATTTTTCAATTAATTAACTCATAAAACATTCACTAGGAAATATTGTATAAACACGTCATCTCATAAAATCAAGTATCATGTTTGAAACCCAAAACATAAACAAATCTCATATCAGAGTACAATCCCAGAAAACACCGTGCGAAAAATTAGATGTGTGCATGTGTGTGATTCCATGCTACACCGCCGGCTCCTTCCCCTTAGATGAAGAGGTACCTAAAACCAAAAACTGAAATCGTAAGCACAAAGCTTAGTGATGCCATGCTACGTAACATATCATACAAATATAACTCAGAACCAAACACATACCAGACCAAGACAATTATCACAGAGACAATCATCTTCTAAATACTCCTCATTGGTGGACCGGCATTATGGCCTTAGACCCACCCCTACTGGAAGATAACTCACCTCAAAAGGCTGGCTGTTGAAAAGTTGATCCGTAAATGTCTGACAACTACTCTGGTGATCCCCCGGCTATATTTTCATAAAACACTTAATCAGACATTGATATTATTTCCAGGGTAAAATGACAATTTTACCCCTGACCGATTCCAACCCAAAGTCAAGTCAAAGTCAAAGTCAACTTCCAGTTGACCCGACTCTCCGAGTTGGCTTGTCAACTTGTTGAGTCCGTATCCAGTCGATTGTCTTTACTCCCGTCTCTACTCATTGAGTTAGGCATTGACTCGACGAGTTCACTTCCTAACTGATACTCATTGGTCCTTCATCCAACTTGGCGAGTTGTATGAACAACTCGTCGAGTTAATCTTCATCCGATGAACACGTTCCGTCCTCGACTCGTCGAGTTCTATGAAGATTGCCTTGGACTTGTCGAGTCCGTTCATGCACTCACCGAGTACCATGAATTTCCAGAACAATTTGCTTAGTCCAGAACGTTGGGTCACTCCCCGGGACTCCCTAAAACCTTTCCACACTCAACTGTTCCTTTCGACCCTCAATAGAATGGGACAGAATCCCCTAGACTCGCCGAGTCCAAGAATGGACTCGTCGAGTCGGTCACATCCCCTCCATAAAACTTCGATTTCTGATGTACAACACTTGTCTAGAAGATAGATCTAAGCCCCTAAACACGATGTAGCACGTAAATTTTCAAACTTCACGTCCATGCATGGGACTTTTGAGCTTAAAAGGCTCTAAAATGGTTCTTTTGTTGCATGGGGCCTTCCTTTGGTGCAAAAGCAGTCCAAATCTGTCTTGTGACTCCAATAATGACATGATCCAGAAACTCAAACCCCCAACCATGTTTGTAAACATGGTTGGCCACCAAAAATGACTTATAAAAGCCATAAATCACCTCAAAGAGGGATCTAACAAATGAATGAGCAAGGTTCAAGCTTTATACCTTCTGTAGGCTGCAAATGATGAACCAAACTCGAATCCTTCAATCTCCTCTTGATCCTTCTATGCTCTTCCTTCTTCCTTGAGGTCAAAACTCACATGAATCACTTAAAAGCCTTAGATTTTCTCAAGAACGGATAGCGTTTGCTATGAGGAGCACCTGACTTGCCGAGTCCGCAACTTAAACTCTGCGTCTCATCCCACTTCTACTCGGCGAGTCAGTCCTTCGACTCACCGAGTCCAAGGCCAAAAATGCAAAATAATTGAAGATCTAAGGCTTCGTCCTCGAAGTCTGCTGCTCGATCCTGGAACAGCTCTGGGTAATGCTCCATCATCTCATCCATTGGCTCCCATGTCCATTCTGAGCCCTTCCGGTGCTGCCATGGCACCTTAACCAGCTCAACCCTCTTATTCCTTAGATCCTTCGACTTCCAGTCGAGGATCGCTACAAGCCGCTCGATGTAATTCAGGCTGTCATCAACCTGAATGTCCTCCAAGGGTACCACTGCTGAGTTGTCCACCAGGCACTTCCGCAGCTGAGAGACGTGGAAAGTGTTGTGGATCTGACTGAGTTCGGCTGGCAAATCCAGCCGGTATGCCACCTTGCCCACCCGGGCTACAAACCTAAACCGTCAAATATACCTGGGACCCAACTTGCCCCGTTTCCTGAATCGGGTGACGCCCTTCCAAGGCGACACCTTCAGGAGAACCATATCCCCGACCTGGAACTCCAGGTCTGATCGACATCTATCGGCATAACTTTTCTGCCGACTCTGAGTAGTCTGAAGTATGCTCCGGACCTGCTGAATCTTCTCTGTCGTCTTGAGCACTACTTCGGTACTCCACATGACCCTCTGTCCAACCTCGCCCAAACATATTGGGGTCCTGCACCTCCTTCCGTATAACATCTCAATAGGGGGACCGTCAATACTCGCATGGTAGATGTTGTTGTATGAGAACTCATCCAAATGAAGATAGGTATCCCAACTACCACCGAAATCTAGCACACATGCCCGCAACATATCCTCCAGAGTTTGGATGGTCCTCTCACTCTGATCATCTGTCTACGGGTGAAAAGCAGTGCTAAAATGCAGACGAGTACCCAGCTCGTCATGGAACTTCTTCCAGAACCTGGAAGTAAACCGTACATCTTTGTCTGAAATCACAAAAACTAGCACTCCGTGCCGTGCCACCACCTCCCTGATATAGAGATCGGCCAACTTCTCGGCCGAGATGCTCTCCTGAATTGGGTTAAAGTGGGCGCTCTTGGTCAATCGATCGACGATGACCCAGATCGACTCCACTCCCCGCACGGTCCTGGGAAGCTTGGTGATAAAATCCATCGTGATGTCTTCCCATTTCCATAACGGAATCTCCAACGGCTGCATCTTGTCATGGGGCCTCTGGTGCTCGGCCTTGACCTTCCTGCAGGTCAAGCACCGCTCCATGTACCAACCTATATCTCGCTTCATGCAGGGCCACCAATAGTCCAGACGAAGATCCCTATACATCTTCATCGCCCCGGGATGAATGGAGAACCGAGATTTATGCGCCTCCTCCCTCAGAACCTGGCGCACGGCTCCATGATAAGGGACCCACAACCTACGGTGAAGAGTCAACAACCCTCGGCTATCATAGTCGAAGGAGGAAACCTGCCCCACAATCCGCTCACTCTTCCGATGTTCCTCTTTCATAGCCTCCTATTGGGCCTCCCGAATCCGCTCCAAAAGCGGAGTCACCACTGTCATCCTCAGGCAGATATCTCGGATTAGCGCTGCCTTGCGGCTAAGCGCGTCAGCCACCACATTGGCTTTCCCGGGATGATAAAGGATCTCACAATCATAATCCTTTACCACGTCAAGCCACCGACGCTGCCTCATGTTCAGATTCGGTTGGTCCATGAGATACCTCAGGCTCTTGTGGTCCGTGTAAATGGTACAACGAACCCCATAGAGGTAATGACGCCAAATCTTGAGGGCGAACACAATAGCCCCCAGCTCCAAATCATGTGTCGGGTAGTTCGCCTCATGAGGCTTCAACTGCCTCGAAGCGTAAGCAATAACGTGCCCTCTATGCATCAACATTGCGCCCACACCTGAGATTGATGCATCATAGTACACAACAAAATCCTCCATGCCCTCTGGCAGGGCTAAGATTGGTGCCTCGCACAATCTCTGTCTCAACGTCTCGAATGCGGCCTGCTGCTCGGGCCCCTAGCGAAAAAACCACGACTTTGCTCGCCTGCCTGGTTAGAGGTACGACTATCTAGGAGAAGTCCTAAATAAATCTCCGATAGTAGCCCGCCAATCCTAGGAAGCTCCAAATCTCGGATGGAGACCTCGGGACCTCCCATCTCATCACGGCCTCCACCTTGGCCGGATCCACTGATATCCCGTCCTGGTTGAAAAGGTGCCCCAGAAACTGCACCTCGTGCAACCAAAACTCACACTTGCAGAACTTAGCATATAAGCTCTCCCTCCTCAAAGTACTCAGAACCTCACACAAGTGCTCCTCATGCTACTCTCACGTCTTGGAATAAACCAAGATATCATCAATGAAAACAATCACGGACCGATCCAACATCGACCGACACATGCAATTCATGAGATCCATGAACGCGGCAGGAGCATTGGTGAGCCCGAAAGGCATCACCACAAACTCGTAATGACCATAGCGTGTACGAAAAACAGTCTTCTGCACATCCTCCTCTATGACCCTCATCTGATGATAACCTGATCGCAAATCAATATTGGAGAACCAAGATGCTCCCTTAAGCTGGTCGAAGAGGACATCGATCCTCGGGAGTGGGTAACAGTTCTTCACCGTTACCTTGTTCAGCTCCCGGTAGTCTATACACATCCGATGCGACCCGTCCTTCTTCTTTACAAACAGAATCGGGGCTCCCCAGGGTGAACTGCTCGTTCTAATGAATCCCTTGTCCAACAGCTCCTGCAGTTGTGTATACAACTCCTGCATCTCAGGAGGAGCCAACCGATACGGCGCCTTGGCCATCGGAGCCGCGCCAGGGACCAGGTCTATCCTAAACTCCACCTGCCTCTCTGGAGGTACCCCAGGCAACTCCTCGGGGAACACATCCATAAACTCCCGCATCACGGGTACACTGCCCATTGTCGCCATACCTGCCTCCCCGTTGTCCATAACATAAGCGATATACCCTATGCAACCCTGCTGAAGGTAGCGCCTGGCTCTCGCTGCTGAACATATAGCTGGTCCTCGTTGTGGCCTATCACCCTGAACTACCAACTCTCCCCCACTTGGGGTCCTCATCCGTACCAACTGATGTGCACAATCTATCACTGCCCCATTAGGGCGCAACCAATCCATGCCTATAATAACCTTGTTCCCCCGCAACGGTACGGGAACCAGGTCTACCAGGTAACGTTCCTCGAACAGTCTCAATACACAATCTCAGTAGACCTCCGATGCTTGCACTGATCGGTCGTCTGCAATCTCGACCTCTAGAAGGCAGTCCAACATGCCCGAAGACTCAGGAAACTTCTTGCTAAGCGCAAGATAGACAAATGATCAGGTGGCACCCGAATTAAAGAATACCTGAACTGGGATACCATTCACATGGAACGATCCTAAACACATATACACAGGGCACATATCAATATCATAACATCATACAAATAAATCAGAGAGAAAGAATCATACCCATCACCACGTCGGGTGCAGCGCGTGCCTACTCGGCTGTCAGCTGAAATGCTCGGCTCCGAACCACTGGAGCCTCCGACTTGACCTTCCGGCCATCTATAACCTGGGCTGTCGATGGCGATGGCGCCACTGCCGGCAATGCTGCTGCTGGTGCTGTTAGCCTGGGACAATTCGCCTTTTTATGGCCCCTTTGATTGGAATGGAAGCAAATCAGGTCTGATGTCTGAATCGCAGAAGCAGGGGCAGTACAATCTCAGCCAAAATGCCCAACCTTGCCGCACTTATAGCAGCCTGAACCTGGCCCAGTGCGACAAGCTCCCTCATGTGCCCAACCGCATTTCCCACAGCGGTCCCGCCCCGTCTGGCCTTTCGGCCTACCATCGGGTCCCTTGGGCTTCTTCCCCGAAGCCCCCAATGCCTTCCCCTCGACGGCCTTCCTCTTTTTTATGTGCTCCAAATCAATCTCTCTCTCCCTATTCTTGGAAATCATGGACTCCAGGGTAGGGCTAGCAGAGAAACTAAAATGCTCCCGAATATCAGCCCGTAGCATGTCATGGTATCGGGTCCTCCTCATATCCTCATCCCCCGCATACTGGGGTACCAACAAGGCCCTCTCCCGGAACATGGCGGTGCTCTCCGCCACAGTCTCCATAGTCTGTCTCATATCCAAAAATTCTCTGGCCAGCTGCTGAAGCTCCACAGCTGGTGCAAACTCAGCCCTAAATCTGGTCACGAAATCTGAACATGTTATAGCCTCAATGGCTGGGTCTCCCAACGTATCGTCAATCAACTCCCACCAATCCCTGGCTCTATCCCTCAAACAACCTGCAGCGAAACGAACCTTCGACCCTTTTGGTCAAAAGCTCGTCATCTGCGCAGACTTGATGTCTGCGATCTATCTCCTAGAAGCGATGGGGTCCTTCACCCCATTAAAATCTGGTGCACCACTCCCGCGGAATTCCTTAAAGGACAGCGTACGGGTACCCACCTGGCTAGACGCCAGATCACTCTTGAATGCCCGAAGGCGATCCTACATCAGCTCGATAATCCCTTCCTTGATCGACACAAAAATGACCGGGGTCGCCTCAAGGATACCTCTTGTAATCTCAGACGCGATAAACTCGCGTAACCCATCATCAACATGCTCGGGTCCCGGTCCCGAACCCGATCCCGAACCAGGTCCTGATCCCCCTGCTCCATGATGTGTGATCACTATTCTGAAAATAATAATAAAATTGTCAGGATCACATATACCCCCGAAGGGTCTCACACACTCTCCAAATCCCAGGTTCCATCTCAGCCCTCCTTGAATCGAGTACGGATCCTCTGCTTTCAGTAGTACGGGCCCATACTACCTTCCACATCTATCCATATTTTCCCCAAGGATTGCCTCGACTTCACTAGGTTCCTTTCACCGATGCTCTTTCCACTAATCACATCCTAGGCTTCCCTAGGGCACTCTCAGACCTACTCCCCGCCATCAGCTACATTAGGAGTCCTTACCCCGTCCCCCTAACTAGCTTGCGGATACCATTACATATCCGTTCACTAGTTAGTCGAAGTTGGCCAAAACCCCTATAGCGCAAAGCAAGCAGCATTTGTGCATTGAGTAACAAAACCAGGCATAACCTACACAGGCCATCCTACTGACTAAACAGTCCTAGCATATAGCTCATACAACATGCATATAAGGCATCCTTCCTAGATCCTTAACGCTAGCTATCATGCAATTCTGAAAATCATATATCAGGCACACAAGGCATCTTCCTAGATCCTTAGTCCTATTCTAGCATGCAATTTTCTGAATCATAACCATACAACATAACATAACAAGTATGGGTATCTTGGGGAAAACTTACTTGAGCCCGGCCGGTCGCACGCACACACTTCGTCTTCTTAAAACTTCCCATTTTAGATTTTAGAAAACCATTTTTCTAAAAAAAATCTTTTATTCCCTCGGTCTGAGTCCAGACACCCCCGAGGGTGTGTCCGAATCCCTTAAACGCTCTGATACCAACTTGTAACATCCCAAAATTGAAGTCCAAAAATTTCATTTTTCAATTAATTAACTCATAAAATATTCACTAGGAAATATTGTATAAACACGACATCTCATAAAATCAATTATCATGTTTGAAACGCAAAACATAAACAAATGTCATATCAGAGTACAATCCCAGAAAACACCATGCGGAAAATCATATGTGTGCATGTGTGTGATGCCATGCTACGCCGTCGTCTCCTTCTCCTTAGATGAAGAGGTACCTGAAACTAAAAACTGAAACCGTAAGCACAAAGCTTAGTGAGTTACCCCAACATACCACATACCATGCAATACCATCGGTATCTTTCAACCGGTAATCATCATCGGTATCTTTCAACCGGTAATCATCATCGGTATCTTTCAACCGGTAACTGGGGCTAATCCACCCCTTACCACTAGCATAAAATAACAAGATATAGACATACAATCAGGCATATCTGGGTACTGATGTACCCCTTGGTCCTAAGGACCACTATCAGGGAAATAATCCCTATCATGCACGTAACATATCATACAGATATAACTCATAACCAAACACATACCAGACCAAGACAAGTATCACAGAGACAGTCATCTTCTAAATACTCCTCATTGGTGGGTCGGTATTTTGGCCTTAGACCCACCCTTGCTGGACAGTAACTTACCTCAAAAGGCTGGCTGCTGAAAAGTTGATCCATAAATGTCTGACAACTGCTCCGGTGATCCCCCAGCTATATTTCCATAAAACACTTAATCAGACATTGATACTATTTCCAGGGTAAAATGACTATTTTACCCCTGACCGATTCCAACCCAAAGTCAAGTCAAAGTCAAAGTCAACTTCCAGTTGACCCGACTCGCCGAGTTGGCTTGTCAACTCGTCAAGTCCATATCCAGTCGATTGTCTTTACTCCTATCTCTACTCTTCGAGTTAGGCATTGACTCGACGAGCTCACTTCCTAACTGATACTCAGTGGCCCTTCATCCAACTCGGCAAGTTGTATGAACAACTCGTCGAGTTAATCTTCATCTGATGAACACGTTTTGTCCTCGACTCGCCGAGTTGATGAACAACTCGTCGAGCTCTATGAAGATTGCCTTGGACTCGCCGAGTCCGTTCATGTACTCACCGAGTACCATGAATTTCCAGAACAATTTGCTTAGTCCAAAATGTTGTGTCACTCCCTGGGACTCCCTAAAACCTACCACACTCACCTGGTCCTTTCGACCCTCAATGGAATGGGACAGAACCCCCTAGACTCGCCGAGACCAGGATTGGACTCGTCGATTCGGTCACATCCCCTCCATAAAAATTCGATTTTTGATGTACAACACTTGTCCAAAAGATAGATCTAAGCCCCTAAACTCGATCTAGCATGTAAAGTTACAAACTTTACGTGCATGCAAGGGACTTTTGAGCTTAAAAGGCTCTAAAATGGTTCTTTGTTGCATGGGGCCTTCCTTTGGTGCAAAAGCAGTCCAAATCTGTATTGTGACTCCAATAATGACATGATCCAGAAGTTCAAACCCCAAACCATGTTTGCGAACATGGTTGGCCACCAAAATGGCTTATAAAAGCCCTAAATCACCTCAAATAGGGATCTAACAAATGAATGAGCAAGGTTCAGGCTTTATACCTTCTGTAGGCTGCAAATGATGAACCAAACTCGAATCCTTCAGTCTCCGCTTGATCCTTATATGCTTTTCCTTTTTCATTGAGGTCAAAACTCACAAGAATCACTCGAAAGCCTTAGATTTTCTGAAGAACGGCTAGGGTTTGCTATGAGAAGTGTTTAGGAGCATAAATGGGGAATGGATGCTGCATAAGGTCGTTTAAAATGGTGTAAACCCCTGGATTAGGGTTTTTTGTCCAGACAGCGGCTACTCGCCGAGTCCGGGACCTGACTTGCCGAGTCCGCAACTTAAACTCCATGTCTCTTCCCCCTTCTACTCGGCGAGTCCGTCCTTCGACTCGCCGAGTTCAAGGCCAAAAATGCAAAATAATTGAAGATTAAATAACAGAATACGTACCAAGAACCAGGTGCTACAATAGATGAGTCTTAGGAGTGTAGATCTAGAGATTGGGAAGGTTCTCTGCCCCAAAATTTACTAAATAAGATAAGAGTCTGAATGGACTCGCCGATTCAAGGAACCAACTTGACGAGTCGGATAAGGTTGTCCCGAGGGTTTTGATCGAGCTGCAACTCGACGAGTTGACGAGTCGACTCGGCAAGTTGAGTCGGGCTTTTGAGTGATTCTGAGGATGGTGAGCAGACTCAACGAGTCCCATAGGTGTGTTGGATTAGTGTCTAAGGCTATAACTATATTTGGTAAGTACTATGATCCGGTTATGCATGGTCCTTTTGGGTTGCCTTCACCATAGCAACTTGACAGGATGATTTGTTAAGAGAGAAGAGATATTATTGTTAATATATTAGGAGAATAATATATTAAATGAATAACATTATTATTTGATTAATATAAGTCATATATTAATTAAGAATTAATTTGGTGACTTAAAGAGGTTAACTGAATAAAGGGGCATAAACTGCCAAATGTGTGATAGTTGTGTTTTGGGTTATATATCCTTATGGATATGAGGGTGGACGAAATTTAGGGTTTGGGAACCTTAAAATTGTCCAAGCCTAGTATCTAGGAGGATATTGGATTGCTTAGGGCCTAATTTATTCAATTAGGGTTTAAGGTGAAACCTTAGTAGCTCATGATATAAATAGACCCCTAGGGTGAGGGAAATCGGCACTCATGCAAGGCAAGGAACCCTAGGGCCAATTTCTTACCCTCCTCCCTATCTCTCAATATCATCCTCTTTCTAGTTGGTGTTTGTAAGCCATTAGAGGCGTGACAATTGTGACTCTAAGCTCCAAGAAGAAGAAGTATCAAGCAAGTAATCCAAGGTATTGTTCTAGATGCAATTTCATATGATTAGATTCAATTGTTTACATTAGATCTAGTATTGTAAGTCTTGGATTCAATGCATGTTCAATTAGAGAAACCTAGATCCAAGCATTAGGGTTTGCATGTGCCCATAGGAAAGTTCTTATGGCTCAAACCGATCAGTGGTATCAGAGCTTTGATTGATTTCTATTGAATTAATGCATTTATTGATTGCTTGTTACTTGAAAAATTCGATTTTTGTGCGTCTGCCTGATGCACTCGGCGAGTTCCACTGTGGACTCGGCGAGTCCATAGTGGGAACTCGGCAAGTTCGAGCGTCAGAAAGAGGGAGTTTTAGGATTTCTTGCTGTTTTACTTGAGGAAACTTGCCTTAACTATTTTGGGTCATTAAAATCCGATTTTAACCATATATATGAGTATATTCTTGACCAAACAAAAGATAATTACCAATTAGTTGAATAATAATTTACTTATATGATAATAATTGATTATTTGAATTGTATTGGTGGATTGTCTAGCAAGTAATATTGAATAAGATCAAATTGAGATAATTTAATTGTTGATTTACATTATTTGCTATTTGATCCTTATGTTTTGAAGATTTTAAAACTTGTCCTCAAGTTTTGAAATTTAAGTTTATGATTAAAAGTTTAATTTGAATAATTTAAATTTCCAACCCTAGAATTTTACAAGTTTAAAATTCAACACTATAATTATATATTGTTACAAGCTATATATATATATATATATATATATATATATATATATATATATATATATATATATGAGTTTAAATATGCTAGTCTTATCGTTAATTGGCCTCATTCATGAAGCCAGTCTATAAGGTGGGTATAAGGTTGTTGCCTATAAAATGGCGCTTAATGGGTGTACACTCACACCCACCGCTTGCTTGACTGGTGCAGGGTCGTTAGCCGAACGGGTAGGATAGGGCAACCCTCTCCTTATTAATAAGTATAGTGAAACTACATAAAGTAACTAAACATGTTTTATAAAATTCCCAATCTTAGTTACTTTAGGAAAAGTGAATTGATGCAATCCCATGAAATTACACTTTGCACCCTTGCTAAGAAGTTAGTGGAGCGTGTGTGGTTAACCGGCACACTAATTGGTTCTAAGCAAAGGTGGCAAAGGGTGATTCATTGTTTGTCATAGTTCGATGGAGCGTGTGTGGTTTACCGACACATCGAATAGGTGATTGTAACAATGAAGGAACCATGTAGATTTGCATGGTTATTCACACCCGCTTTGTGATCCTCGGTATCCCAGTCACAAACTAGAGGGACATATCGAGATTTAAACATGCCATTGAAAGGTTTCAATGAATCTCAAAGAAATCTAGGAATTCTCAATACATTTAAAACTTAAAGCTTATATTTTTCATGGTGAAGAATTAGTGAATCGTCATTCACTTACCTCCAAATTATTTGCATGTTAGATTACGGTATCCCTTTTCTAATATGTAGATAATGTTGTTGGGTCCTAGCCCTAAATTTTCATTTGGGTGTTAATTAGGGACTTAATTCTAATCAACTTTGTTCCTTTCTATTTATAGATGTCTAATGCATACAACGTTGCTGCTAGCTCATTCACGCTAATGAGCCTTTTTCAAAAAGTGACTTTCGATGGATCGAACTTTAGCGAATGGATAAGATACATTCGTACAATCACGCGTTACGAGGACAAAGAGTATGTTCTCGATGAGAAGCTCAAGAAGATTAATCCAGAAACTGCTACTCCCGAAGAAATGGCTGTCTGTGAGACCCATGAACGTGATGCAACGAAAGTCCATTGCATCATGATAGCCACAATGAACTCCGAATTCCAAAAGTCCTACGAGGACATGTATCCTTATGAAATGCATCTAGACTTGATGGAGCGATACCACCAAAGCGCGAGGCAAGAGCGCTATGAGATCATAACGAATATGATCACTGCTAAAATGGGAAGTGGAGAGTCTCTAACCATGCACTTGCAAAAGATGCAAAGGTATGTCGATTGTCTTCACAAGTTGAATGTCAACTATGGGGAAGATTTGGCTATTGACATTGTTCTCTACTCCTTTCCCTCATGCTACAACCGATTTAGGATGACCTACCACATGAACAAGGAAGAGGTTACCCTAAGCAAACTCCAAGGGCTCCTAAGGACTGCTGAGAGCAACCTTAAGGACAAGTTTGTTGCACCATCTCCCAACCCGACCGCTGCTCCTGTTTTGGCTATTAGGCAGGGAAGGGGCAAGAAGAGGAAGGCTTCTTCGAAGAACCACTGCAAAGGAAAGTCCCAAAATGGTTCCTCTTCTAGTAGGACCAAGGTTGATCCTGGTAAGCCCAACCCTAACCCAAAGGAGGTAGAGTGCCATCATTGCCACAAAATAGGGCATTGGAAGAGAAGCTGCCCAGAATATCTGCAAGCTATCAAGGATGGAAAGTTCAAGCCATCTTTTGTAGGCATTTACACAATTAAATCTAATGATTTATCTCGTGCTATTTCTTGGGTTCTTGATACAGGGTGTGGTTACCACATTTGTTCTGATTTGCAGGGACTAGGAAAAATTGGGATGTGGAGCTTGGAAGAATAAATCTAATCATGGGAAACAGAAGATCGTCGCATGTGACCAAGATTGGAGTGTATTCTTTAGTGCTTAGTAATGGATTGAATTTAGATTTAAATAATTGTTGTTACTCGCCAGATATGGCAAGAAACATCATTTCTTTTCATGGTTTATTTAGACAAGGATTTAGATATTCGTTTAATAATGAGAATGGTTCTATTTATGCTTATCTAAATGGTGTTTTATACTTTAAAGCAATGCCTTGTAATGGAATTTATGAATCTGTTATGGTTGTAGATAACCTAGGAAATGATGTATTGTGTATGGATTCTTCCAATAGTATGGATAAAGCATCTTTGTGGCATTGTCGTCTCGGACATGTCAACAAGAAGCGCATAGCCCAACTCCAAAAGGATGTAGTGTTGGAGTCATTCGACCTTAGGGAAGATGACACATGTGAATCTTGTTTACTTGGAAAGATCACCAAGTCACCCTTCACTGGAACATGTGAGAGGGGTGAGGGTTTATTGGATCTCATACATATCGATGTATGTGGGCCCTTTAGATCCACCACAAAGGATGGGAACCACTTCTACGTAACTTTCACCGATGATTATAGTAGATATGGGTATATCTACTTAATCAAGCACAAGTCAGAAACATTTGAAAAGTTCAAAGAGTTCAAAAATGAAGCGGAGAATCAATTGGACAGGAAAATCAAGATGCTTTGATCCGATCGAGGAGGAGAGTACCTAAGTCTTAAATTCCACGACTATCTCAATGAATGCGGAATACTTTCGCAATTGACACCACCTAGGACACCGCAGCTGAATGGTGTGGAAAAAAGGCGTAATCGAACCCTGTTGGATATGGTTTGTTCTATGATGAGTCATGCTTCACTACCTATCTCATTCTGGGGGTATGCCTTATAGACTGCCGCCCATATCCTTAACCGAGTCCCTACAAAGAAGGTTGCCAAAACACCTCACGAGATGTGGACAGGGAAAGCTCCCTCATTGGCACATATCAAGGTTTGGGGCTGTGAAGTTTTCGTAAGATGAGAGACTCACGACAAGCTCGAACCTTTTAGTGAGCGGTGTATTTTCATCGGCTACCCGCAGAAATCCTTTGGATATCTCTTCTATAGACCGAGTGACAATGTTGTCTTCGTTGCGAGGAGAGGGGTTTTCTGAGAGCGAGAACTCATAAGCCAAGGAGACAGTGGGAGGCAAATCGATCTCGAAGAGATTCAAGAATCGAGCGATGAAGGAACCTCTACCGCTGGCGCTCAACCCGAGGAGGAAACTCCGGTTGAACTGATTGACGAGTCCTTACCTCTTAGACGTTCCGAAAGAGTTAGAGTTCAACCCCAGTTTATGGTTATCATATTACTACCGAAGAGGACACGTATATTAGTGATGGTACACTAATAAATCTTGATGAACCTAATAGCTATAAGGAAGCCATAGCAGGCCCAAAGTCTGCAAAATGGAAAGAGGCGATGGACAGCAAGATTCAGTCCATGTATGACAACCAAGTTTGGAATCTGGTTGACAATGCGCCCGGACGTAAGACGGTTGGGTGCAAATGGATCTTCAAGAAGAAGACCGACGTGGATGGGAATGTGCACACGTATAAAGCATGATTGGTGGCGAAGGGCTTTACTCAAACTCCCGGAGTTGACTATGATGAGACCTTCCCACCATATGCTAAGATAAATTCTATTACAGTGATGCTAGCTATTGCCGCATTTCATGATTATGAGATATGGCAAATGGATGTCAAGACCGCTTTCCTTAATGGGAAGTTGGCTGAGGATGTTTACATGGCTCAGCCAGAGGGTTTTGTCGATCCGAAACATCCTAATAGAGTGTGCAAGCTTGAGAAGTCCATTTATGGACTTAAACAAGCGTCTCGCAGATGGAATCTTTGCTTTGATTAGAAAGTCAAAGAGTTTGGATTTGTACGAAGTGAATATGAATCATGTGTATATGTCAAGGCCAGTGGGAGTATATTTAGCTTCCTCGTTTTGTATGTCGATGACATACTATGCATAGGAAACGACATCCTGACTTTGCAGGAAGTTAAGTCCTGGCTTCGGAAGTGCTTTGCTATGAAGGACCTCGGAGAGGCTTCTTATATTTTAGGAATAAGGATAGTGAGAGAAAGAAGTAAGAGACTAATAAGACTTAGTCAGAATACTTACTTGGATAAGGTACTAAAACGTTTTAGTATGGAGAACTCGAAGAAGGGACAACTATCGATACAAAGTAATGCCAAATTGAGTAAGACTCAAAGTCCGAGTACCGAAGCTGAGATAGCTGAGATGAGCCGAGTACCCTATGCTTCCGTAGTTGGCTCAATCATGTACGCTATGACTTGTACTCGCCCTGATGTGGCCTTTGCTTTGAGCATGGTCAGCAGATATCAAGGGAACCCTGGCAAAGCTCATTGGATTACGGTCAAGAATCTACTTAAGTACCTTCGGAGGACCAAATAATGGTTCTTAGTCCTCGGAGGGAGTGATGACTTAAAAGTGTGAGGGTATAGTGACGCCAGCTTCCAGACTGATAGGGACAACTACCGTTCGCAGTCAGGCTGGGTCTTTACCCTGAATGGAGGAGCAGTGACTTGGAAAAGTTCCAAACAAGAGACTGTAGCTGATTCAACGTGAGAATCAGAGTACATTGCAGCGAGCGAAGCGTCAAAGGAGGCAATGTGGTTGAAGAACTTCATTGGTGATCTTGGAGTTGTGCCTACCATAAAGGAGCCGATGGAAATTTTATGTGATAATGGGGAGCGGTTGCCTTGACCAAGGAACCGAGGGATCATGGTAGATCTCGGCATATCGACAGAAAATATCACTTTATTAGACATCGAGTAGAAGAAGGACACCTCGTAGTGAAGAGGGTATCGTTAGAGGATAACCCAGCAGATCCGCTTACGAAGGGACTAAGCAGGGTTAAGTATTTGCAGCATGCTAGGAGCATTGGGCTGAAAGACAATATTAGTTTAGATTAGATAGTTTGGAAACATGTAATAGATAAATGTAATTGACATTTGATGATTTAATAAAAGAGTATTATTTATGAGTAAAGCTACTGTCTTATGTTAATTGTTTAACCATTGTTTCACTTTGCATGTTTTGACTTCCTGAATAATTGAGTTATTAAGAATAATCGAATTATTCAAATGGTCCACAATCGTTCATATGTTGGAAGTAGGTATGATTGAAGATTGTCATGAATTGGTGTGTAGATTGTCTAAATGGGTATTAGACATAGCAAAGGTTTGCTACAACGTTCATGAGTGCTTATGAACAAGTTTTGAGCATTGGAATAAACCCGCACTTGCTGGAATCACTTTATGGAATATGACACGAGTGATCGCAAGAAGATAATATCATATGGTCTTAAAACCAAGATGTATGGTTTGTTGTTTATTAATTGGTTGTGCATTGATAATGCGAAACCACATCAGTAAATTGATGTTATAAAACACATTTTTGTGCATAATTGATTAGTAGATAGTAAATGCATATAAGTCGAAGTTTATCTATTACTTTTATCCTAAGAGAATAAAAGCGATATCATGGCCACTCGATGATTTGATTTGACTGATGTGTTGGGCCCGGTCAGGACTGAATTGATGTGTTCAATTAAGTTCTATGTCAAATAAATCTGAGATCGAGAAACAAATTTTTGTACAATAAGTTCCATGAGATTGTCTGCAAAATATCTGAACAGAGGACTGTACAATCCCTTATCTAAAGGACAGGAGACTGATAAGATCAGAGTTGACAGCGTCTTTGAGAGCTACGATTGCTGATCGATTTGTGTTTACATATATAGTTACTAGACTTATCCAAGTGGGAGACTGTTGGATTAGTGTCTAAGGCTATAACTATATTTGGTAAGTACTATGACCCGAAAGGCGTTTGTGTTTCACTGCTTTCTTCCCATTGCAGAAGTCCCACATCCAGACCCAAAGGTTGATCGCGAGCTCATTGATTACTACTTGGAGTTCGCTCAACCTCAGTATCTCACTTGGAGTGCTCAAAAGATAATCACAGTTCAGGTCCTTAAGCCTCAAGTAGCAGGGAAATACATCAACGTCAAGTTCAAAGTCACTAGAGGTTCGGCTTTGTCTGGGCATACCTTCTCTCTTGTTGATCTACCCAATCTTAATCCTCATGATTGGATTGTCCTGCACAACATTCTACTCTCCAACCCAGTTCAGTATGAGCCAATTATTGATCATCTTAAAAGATTGCTAGTCTGCTACATTATGGAGGTAGCTAAGATGGATCAAGAGATCGCTTTGGTTCTCAGGAAGAAGGCCACTATTTTGCCTGTTGGTTCTGCAAGTGATGTCAACAAGATGAAGATGAGAAAGATTGATCCGGTCTTAAACTCTGTTATGTTCACCAAACAGGATGGTAAGAAATGCATGTTTGCTTTAACTGATAAACATCTCTTTACTACTTCGTTCCTGGAGTATGTGCTGGGAATTATTCAAAGATGCAAGCAGAACAGTGAAAGCGACAACAAGTACTTCACTAATATGATAAGATGGTATATCCACTTTCACCAAGTTCTTCTTGCTGTGATTCCATGTTTGTTCAAAGTGGTGAAGCGAACTGCTGCTAATCAACCGAAGTGAAGGTCTTGCCCCAATTGACGCAAAGGGGGAGATTGTTAGGATAATGGTGTTGCATCTTGGGCTCGTTTCTTTTAGCCCAGTTTTGTAGGCGGTTTGGGCCTGTCCGACCGTGCATTATTTTATTCTGGGGTTTTAGTATTTAAGGTGCATGCATGCATCCTTAGTAGGTAACGCTTTTATTATTCTCATCATAGTATTGTAAACCCTAGCTCGCCTCTATAGTGGAAGTTATTTATCGAGCTCTGCTGAGGCGTGACTACGTTTGAATCATAAGCTTTATATTGATTATATATTGTGTTCTTTGCCTTGTTTGATTTATTAGTTTGTTCTTCATAAATATACATGTGAAAGATCTAAATGATCAAGAGATTTTAACTCATCACATTAGAGTTTCAAATGAATGTAGTGAAAGGAAAAATGTTTCCCTTATAATATAGTATGATGATAGATTAAAAATATATTGTTAAAATATTAAAAAATATATGTTTAAAATTGTTATGTTATTGACATTAACTTTGAGATATTATTTTTACACTAATTTATATATATATATATATATATATATATATATATATATATATATATATATATATATAATCTCTATTATTTTGAACAATAATATTCATTGACATCAACCCACATTCCTCATTAATAGAATTAAATATAATTATTTATTTAGTATTATTTTTAACAATTATTATTATTGATTAATTATGTTTTTACTTATGCGATCATTTTCTAATTTCAATAATGATGTTCATTTAAAATACAATTTATTTCTAGCTAAATATAATTTATAATTTGATGTTATTATCATTTAAAATTGTTGTTCATTAGTTTTAAACCACTTATTATTAATAATAAGTTAAAGAAGACTTTTAAGAAACACTTAATATTATTATTAAAATGTGAAACATACACTAAATAATAAAGTGATAAGATACACAATTTTCATTTCAAAAGAGACTTGAATGGATAATATGACATATCCATGTAATTTGATTTTATTATTTATAATTATTGCTTATTAATTTTAAAACCACTTATTATTATTAATAAGTGAAAAGAACTTTTAAAAAACTCTTATTATTATAATTAAAATGTTAAACATATACTAAAATATAAAGTGATAAGATAGACAATTTGCATTTTTAAAAAAGGTTTACATAGATAATATCGATACTATGACATATCCATGACTTTTAATTAATTATTGTTTTGAAACAACGTGAACATACAAACATGTATACAATAGTTAATTAAATATTATATATATATATATATATATATATATATATATATATATATATATATATATATATATCAAAGTTGTAAAAATCGCTCGATGCTTGCTAGTCGGTGGACTGGGGTCAAGGGATTAATTGGCTAGGCGGAGATTAATCGGGAGATTAATCTGGGACCATTAATTGCTAATATGTCAGTTTTTAAAAAATTAAATATGACTAATATCATATAAAAGTTCATAAATACCACTAATATCATAACAAAATAGGTTAATATGATAAATACAATACTAATCATACCTCAAATAGTTTATATTGAGATATAACTTCTTCAAAGTGTTAAAATTTCATCGGGTTCTACTATTTCAGTAATTTTGTATGCATGGATTAATCGTTAGGCGCTCTCTAATCGGTCAACTAGCGCCTAGGGATTAATCGGAGATTAATCGGGACCTAATCGAGATTTTTACAACACTGATATATATATATATATATATATATATATATATATATATATATATATATATCACCTTCGATTAAATATTATTGATAACCCGAATCTAATCTAATTTACATTAAAATTTAAACCACAACATACAATGATATTCTTAAAAGAATACTTAAATCAAGAAAATACAAAAAAGAATTAGTATATAACAAACTTATAAATTAAAAACTTCAACATAATAACATGGCTAGGAAATTGTTCAAAGCCCTCAAACTAACACAAAAAACTTTAAACTTGTTTTCTTTGTGAATTTTATATGTGATTTGTATTTGTGTGTCTACTCAAAAAGATTGACCTTTTTATAGTGGAGTATCCCTTAATTGTTTATTAAATATATTTTATAAGTTATAAAACCTTTGAATTGTTAATCATTATCAAGAGACCTTTGAGTGGTATTCATTAAAATAGGAGGTTTCAAATGCATGAGGTGTTTGCAAAATTTTATGGGGGTTTCAAATGCATGAGTTTCAAGAAAAAATGCTAGCTTTATAAGTATGTATGATACTAGGTGAATGCTCGCGCGTTGCGCAGAAACACCTATATAGTTGAAATCTTTACAAATATGTGTTTTTTAAATATACCAATAACGTTGTTGTTAATTTTGATATAATAATCTGTATACTAAAATGATATAATATATTGGTTATTTTGAATTACACGATAATATATACATCTATTAAAACTGTATAATCACAACCGTTTGAATGACTTCTACCCACGAGTTACTCATAAATAAAATTAAATATAATATATGGCTGAATGTTATTTATAGTTTCTGTTATTGTTATTTAATTTTTTTTAAATTTATTTTCTTAACGTTTTAATTTCTATCAGTATAATTATTTAAAACATCAGACATTGTTTTTTATTTTAAAGGTAACAATATAATTATTTATATAGAGTTAGTTTTAACTATTGTTATTGTAAGTTATTTTAAGCTAATTATTTGAAACTTTTAACGATTATACAAATATCTTGAGGAAATATTTTTGTTAAATTGATATTATAATTTAGTTTTTGCATTTAGCACTAAAATTTATCACTTTTAACTATTCACAAAATATTCATTGGGTTTTTTAAGTGGAACTGAAATTTATATTTAAGTTGACACTGTAATGTTATATTTAAATTAACAGTTTAAGTATTTTTTCCAAACTATTCCAAAGTTTTAGCTTAAATTGATAATGGTTTACATACAACAACATATTAAATATAATAAATTAAGTATAATATGTTAAAAGTTAAAGACATAACGTTATAAATAGAAGTAAAGATATTATTTTAATATTGAAATTTAGTTTATTTATGGTTACACTTTAGGTTTGATATTTGTTTAACCTTATTAACCAAATTATTATCATTATTAGAAAGACACTACAATTAATCACTTTTAACTATTTACAAAATCTTATTTGGGTTGTTTAAGTTAAACTAAAATTTATATTTAAGTTAGTCCTGTAATGTTATATTTAAGTTTGTAATTTAAATATTTTATACAAATTGTTCAAGGGTTATAGCTTTAAAATGATAATGGTTTACATCCAACAATATATTAAAACATAATATTCTTTATATGTAGAAGTAAAGATATTCTTTTAATATTGAAATTTAGTTTATATATGATTACACTTTAGCTTTGATATTTATTTAATCTTATTAACCAACTTATGATCATTATTAGAAAGAAATTGAAAAAACATGGGAGTTTCAAATGAATGTGGATGAATGTGGTGAAAGGAAAAATGAATAGGAGTTTTAAATGAATGTGGTGAAAGAAAAAATGCTTCCTTTATAATATAGTATGATATGATATGATATGATAGATATACATATAGATATAGAAGATATAGATTTTGTCATGACAGGCCCTCCAAATGCTCCATAAATAACCATATATAATGGTAACAAAATATTTCATTTCTTTGGGCAATTTCCTCAATCCATAGTAAAAGTAACGATCCAACTAACCGAAGAAAACTGTTGAGTATGGATATCATACCTGGTTAAAATCCATTGAAGAACATCGAAAGCAAAATGACAGCAAAGAAGAAAATGATTTGTATCATCAATTCCGTTGAGGCATCCATGACAAAGATTAGAAGAGACAGATATACCCCTCCGGGAGAGAGCTATAGCAGACGGGATACGATCAATACAAGTGTGCCAAAAAATCCAATGACCTTGATAGGGATGATATTCAACCATATCGTAGGGTTACTCATTGGGGTCGTTATTTTTGTTTCAATCCAAGCCCGAATATTATGTACAAGGGAATCCCTGTCACAAGATAATTTGGAATTCTAGGAATCAACCACGTCAATTAATGAAATCAAGCTGAGACACCTATTAATTTCATCAAGCTCATCTCATTTCGCACTGTTATTAGGTCATCTCTTCCAAGCCCACGCCACATAACTTCCACTAACTCTCTCCTCCATAAAGCAATATTTCTTCTTGCCCAACTCCAAAAGCAAATGGAACGCCAAGGCAAGCTTATCAAGGCTCGTCCAGTTATTGAATCAGAAAAGGGTATTCGAGCCCGATCCAATTTTAACTTCAAAAAGAGAAGAGAGATCAAAACCGATATCCTCCATAGCATTAGGAACCTGCGAAATATTAAACCAATTTCTAGAAATGGACTTTTTAGCCAATTGACTAAAAGGTCTCCTTTTGTTATTATGATTTGCACAAATAACCCGCCTCGACAGATCATTACAATCGGTTTTAAATCTCCACAATCGTTTGATGAGAAGAGCCTAGTTCAACGAGAGAAGAGAACGGCTTCTGAGTCCAACATTTTCCTTTGGTCCGAGAGCTACCTTCTAAGCTACCCAATTAATCATATTTTTTCTTCACTGCCACCCCAAGGGGATCTCCTCCACAGTTTCTCAAGATGATCTATAATAGATTTCGTGGCCTTAAATAAAGAGAATAAGTATAAAGGGAGGCTACCAAGAACGGATTTAACCAAATTCTTTCAATAATTGGCGGCCAATTGCGTTTAAGCGGCATATTAGCTTTAACCGGCACACCCAAAAATTTTAAAGGAAAACGACCTGCCTCACAACAAAAAGTTCGGGCATTATTTGCAACTTCATTATCCGACACCCCTATACCATACACCTTTAACTCGTGGAACTTTAATTTAAGATCAGAATAGACATGAAATCATCTTAGAATGAGAACTAAACTCTGGAAATTAGACCTAGTCCAATTCCCCACGAAAATTGCATCATCAACGTATAAAATGTGAAAAAGCGAAGGTCCATCATTTAGAGTATTAATTCCATGAAATAAACCATTTTGACAAGCGGATTTCATAGACGAACTAAGAACTTCCATGGCAATAATGAATAAAAATCAAGAAAGTGGGTCACCTTGACGAACACCCTTTGTAATGGGAAACTCCTTGGTAGCCGATCTATTTATTAAACTGAAGCTTTGGACGAGGAAAGACATCCTTTAATCCACAAAGCCAATTTTTACCAAAACCCATTTCGACCATGACTGATTCCATGTAAACCTAATTGATGGAGTCAAAAGCTTTGTCAAAATCCATCTTTAATATAAACATCTTATTTTTACATTTCTTGGACCAAGAAAATATCTCATTGACAATCATTGGGCCATCAAGTATGTTTCCCCCTCTAATGAACGCCATTTGCACATCATTAATTACCAAACCAATGACCCTCTTTTATCTTGTTCGGTAGATTTTTTGAAATTATTTTGTATACACATCCAATACGGATAATGGGGAGGTAGTAATTAAGAGATAGAGGATCATTGACTTTTGGAAGAAGTTAAAGATAAGAAGAATTTTTGTCATGCGATAAGCAACCGTAGGATTCAAAGTGATTTATCCGCACACTTCCTGCCATTGTAAAGAAACAGGCAAAATAGACAGGTTAATTAGAGCATGTGTCTAAGATATTAGTTAGACTGCATGGTTGTAACAGCCCGGAATCTCAGATATTATTAAAATTATGTTTTTGGGGTGATTTAAAAGGGGGACTCGGCGAGTTGGAGCCTAGACTCGCCGAGTAGGATCGCGGACTTGGTCGCGGGTCCGCGACTGGACTCGACGAGTCCAGATATGGACTCGGCGAGTCGACGCTGTTCAGCAGAAACCCTAACCGTTCAGGGTTGGGACGTATAAAAGGGGTCCATTGGCCGTCATTGTTCGTTTTTGCCTTCTGAGAAGAACCCTAAATCGATTAAGTGCAGCAGGAGCAAGGATCTTAGGCCATTGTTGGTTATAGAAGAGTGGGTGTGCAAGGAAGAGGGAGGATTGGCTAAAAGAGCAGCAAGGGGGTCACATTCTGAGGTTGGGAATACAGAGAACACATCATCCAGGTAAGAATTCGTGTTTGCTCTGTTATTTTGATGTATTTATGAAATTAGGGTTTATAGAACCCATTTAGTGATTTGATGAAGTAATGCCTTGTTACCCCACGACTTTAGTCCTGTATTAGGACCTTTAGAGGTCCAGAAGGTCCCATGAATGTGTACTTCGGGACGAGACCTATCTCAGGAAGCAGTTACTCGTCTGCATGGCATGGACTCGCCGAGTTGTTCTTCAGACTCGGCGAGTAGCTTGAAGATTTGCTGGGACTCGCCGAGTTGTTCATCAGACTCGGCGAGTGGAGTCGGGGTGGCCCCGCGATTCTTCCACGAGGACCTCGTCGATTCAAGAGGGATACTCGACGAGTAGAAAGGGAATATTCAGGAATCTGTGAGGACAACTAGACTCGCCGAGTCGCCATGGTACTCGCCGAGTCCAGTCGAGTTGACCGTTGACCGTTGACCAGAGTTGACCTAAGTCTGACTTCTTAGGGATAGTCACACTTAGATGATATGAGTGTTAATGAGTTATGTAATGTTATAGGAGGGTTGTAGCTCGTTGGTTGTGCGCGAGTGATTTCAGGGGTTGCTAGCTTTCAGCACTTACGAGGTGAGTCTTCTCACTATACTGTACCCGGAAGGGTTTGACTGTGTGACCGGAAGGTCGGATATGTTATGTGATATGCATGCTGTATGTGGTATGTTATATGTTATATGTGCTATGTATGTTATGGGCCGGAAGGCGATATGATGTGTGATGGACCGGAAGGTCGGCGTGGGTAAGGCCGGAAGGTTTACCCAGCAGGGACGGAAGTCCCCAGAGACACATGGACCGGAAGGTCGGGCCGGAAGGCAATGTTATGTGGACCGAATGGTCCGGGCCGGAAGGCGTATGTGCGTAAGTTGTATATTGGGGAACTCACTAAGCAATTATGCTTACAGTTGTTGTGAATGTATGTATTTCAGGTACTAGCAAGGACCGTGGGAAGGCGCCGGCATGATCGATACACACTGAAGATTGTTTTAGGATATTGGGAGTTTGAATAAATGTATTGACTGAATAATTAAACTATTTATGCCTTGTTTTAATGGAAAATATTATGTTCTAAAAATGAAAAAAAAAAAAAAATTGGTTGAAAAATTTGAGTTGTTACAATTGGTATCAGAGCCTTGGTTTGAGAGATTCGGGTGCACCTTCGGGGGTAACTGAACTCAAACCGAGGATTTGAGAGGACTTTTCACATAAAGGCATAAACTTTTGTAAGTGGTTTTGTGGTAAGCAAGAAAGAAGCAGTGTGTACGATCAGTCAGCGCCCGAACGGTAAAGATCCCCAAAATACCTTACAATATTATATGATATGAATTGTTATGCATGCTAGAAGACTAGGTATTCATGATAGGACTAGAGTGGCCTGATTTGTGATGCCTTAGTCTAGGGAAGTTGCTTATATGAGATGCTTTGCTAGTATGTGGGTAGATAGAGCGTATCAGAAGTAGAGTACTCACTATCTGGAGTCTGGGGAGGAGGACTTGGGATGAACGTTGATGCGGTGTGGTCGGTAGTATTGGGCCCGTACTACCGAGGACACCGGGTCAGTGGGAGGCCCAAGTAAGAATCCCTGGATATCTGGGACTGAGTAGGGTTGCGTGTCGAGTGCGATTATACTCGGTAGAATCTCTGATAGTTTTATGTTGTATTTCAGAGATATCATGGTTAGGCCGCGGCACGGGGCAAGTTCGAGCGGTATGAGTGACGAGGATATTCGTCAGATGATCCACGAGGAGGTGGCGGCGGCGATCCGGGCTGAGATCCCGGAGATGTTTGGGTCTATCAAGACCACCCTTATGGAGACGTTCGACGAGCGGTACGCCGCATTGACTGAGGCCGCAACCGCTGCAGCTACCGCAGCTGTGGCCGCTGCTAGGCCACAGGGAGGTGACTCATTGCTGTTCCGAGAGTTCAGCAACACGAAGCCACCAGAGTTCGATGGGACGCAGGATCCGATTGCTGCGATGAGGTGGATCGCGGATATAGAGGGGTGCTTCTATACTTGTTCATGCCCGGAGCACCTGAGGGTACGGTTCGCTTCGAACCAGCTCCGTCTGGGAGCAAAGGACTGGTGGAAGTTCGTGACAGCGAATTTCACGTTGGCAGAGACTACAGCGGTGACATGGGAGGGGTTTACTGCCATGTTCAGGGATGAGTACGTTCCCCCGGTGGAGAGGGAGCGACTGGTGCAGGAGTTCTTGACCCTCAAGCAGGGTACCGATTCTGTTGCGGTGATTACACGGAAGTTCCATGAGAGGGCGATGTTTTGCCCTGAGCTGGTGTCCTTAGAGCAGGCTCGGATGAGCCGATACCTGGGTGTCTTGAGGAGGGATATTCGGGAGTTTGTGTCGAACTCCACTTACCATACTTTTGCTGAGCTTCAGGCGAATGCCAGGAAGCGCGAGATCGAGTTGGAGACCCAGGCTAGGGAGGAGGCCGAGTCTCAGCGGGTGGATCGACGACCGGCCCAGTTCCAGCCGGCAGCCAAGCGGGCTAAGTCCGCTGATTCGAGGATAGGAGGTTCGAAGGGTCGCACTTGCGGAAAGTGCGGCAAGAGTCATGATGGAGTATGTCGATCTGGTGCTTGCTATAAGTGTGGCAAGGAGGGGCACATTGCTAGGGAGTGCCCCAAGGGATTTTCGGTTTGCTTTCATTGCAACCAGACTGGCCATAGGAAGGCCGAGTGCCCTCAGCTTCTTCAGGGATCTGCACCTGCTGCCGGAGTTACTGCGACTCGACCGGTGAAGGCCGAGGCCCCGAGGGCTCGGGGAAGAGCCTTTCAGCTGACTGCGGAAGAGGTCCGCGCTGCGCCCGATGTTGTGGCAGGTATGTTGTAATTCTTGTAATTATTTTAAATGTCGATATGTTATGCTTATGTTATTATGCGCGTAGGTACTTTCCTTGTGAACTCTGTGCCTGCCTTAGTGTTATTTGACTCGGGTGCGAGTAGGTCCTTTGTGTCCTTGGCTTTTAGTCAGCATATTGGCGTTAGTCGTGAGTCGTTGAGTCGACCTTTGAGAGTCTCTATAGCTGATGAGAAGGTGATTTGTGCTACGGAGGTTCTTCGGGGATGTGTACTAGAGATTTTCGGGGTTGGATTCCCGATTGATCTGATTCCTATCGCAATGGGGGATGTCTGTGTCATCGTGGGCATGGACTGGCTGAGCCGGTTCGGCGCTGTCATCGACTGTGAGCGTCAGTTGGTGACTATACGAGACCCTAGAGGGGGAGTTCTTTCGGTGTACGGCGAGGGTACCCGTTCGGGATCAGCTTTTTGTTCGGCCGCTAGGGCGAGGCAGTGTTTACGGCAGGGCTGTAAAGGTTTTGTGGCGTATGTGATGGATACGCGGGAGGTTTCTGAGAAACCGAAGTCAGTTGAGGAAGTTCCGGTGGTGCGCGAGTTTTCAGATGTCTTTCCCGAGGAGTTGCCGGGAGTACCGCCTGTGAGGCAAGTAGAGTTTAGTATCGATCTGGTTCCGGGGGCAGCGCCTATTGCCAAGGTGCCCTATCGTCTTGCACCTCCAGAGATGCAAGAGTTGTCCTCGCAACTCCAGGAGTTGCTGGGAAAGGGATTCATTCGGCCGAGCAGCTCGCCATGGGGAGCACCTATTCTGTTCGTCAAAAAGAAGGATGGTTCACACCGGATGTGCATTGATTACCGGGAGTTGAACAAGCTAACGGTCAAGAACCGTTACCCGTTGCCGAGGATCGATGATTTATTCGATCAGTTGCAGGGAGCATCTTGGTTTTCCAAGATCGATCTGAGGTCAGGATACCATCAGGTGAGAGTACGGGATGAAGACGTCCAGAAGACAGCGTTTAGGACGCGATATGGACATTATGAGTTTGTGGTGATGCCTTTTGGACTCACCAATGCCCCGGCTGTGTTCATGGATCTCATGAACAGGGTATGCAGGCCGATGTTGGATCGGTCGGTGATCGTATTTATCGACGACATTCTGGTGTATTCGAGATCGAAAGAGCAGCATGAGGAGCATTTGAGGGAGGTCCTTGAGGTATTGAGGTCGGAGAAACTTTATGCAAAGTTCTCCAAATGTGACTTCTGGTTGCGGGAGGTCCAGTTTCTAGGACATGTGGTTAATCAGAAAGGGATATTGGTCGATCCGGCCAAGGTGGAGGCGGTGATGAGTTGGGAGGTGCCGAAGTCACCCTCTGAGATCAGAAGTTTCCTTGGGTTGGCAGGGTATTATCGGAGATTTATCAAGGATTTCTCCAAGATCGCAGTGCCACTCACCAGATTGACCCGGAAGGGTGTTACGTTCTCATGGGGGCCCGAGCAGCAGACCTCCTTTGAGACACTTCGCCAGAGATTGTGCGAAGCCCCGGTATTAGCTCTCCCAGAAGGGATGGAAGATTTCGTGGTATATTGCGACGCATCGATTTCGGGATTGGGGGCAGTGTTGATGCAGAGGGGTCATGTGATAGCTTATGCATCGAGGCAGCTGAAGCCTCATGAGGCGAGATATCCCACGCATGATTTAGAGTTGGGGGGCAGTAGTGTTCGCTCTCAAGATTTGGCGTCACTACTTGTATGGGGTTCGATGTACGATATACACGGACCATAAGAGTTTGAAGTATTTGATGGATCAACCCAACCTAAATATGCGTCAGAGGAGGTGGTTGGATGTGGTCAAGGATTATGATTGTGAGATCCTGTACCACCCAGGCAAGGCTAATGTGGTAGCCGATGCATTGAGCCGCAGGGCGGAGAGCACTCCATTGCGAGATGTGTGCTTGAGACTGACCGTGATGACTCCAGTATTGGACGCTATTCGTGGGGCCCAGGCAGAGGCTCTGCGGCCAGAAATGCAGAAGAAAGAGCGGGTTGTGGGGTTAATCTCAGAGTTTGTCAAGGATAGTCGAGGCCTTATGACGTTTCAGGGTCGGATTTGGGTACCGTTCGTGGGCGGTACGCGTATTACGTTGATGGAAGAGGCTCATAGATCGAAATTCTCGATCCATCCTGGTGCTACAAAGATGTATTTGGACTTAAGGAAGGAATATTGGTGGCCCTGTATGAAGAGGGACGTGGCATGGTTCGTTGAGAGGTGCTTGACCTGTCGTAGGGTTAAGGCTGAGCACCAGAGACCGCATGGCAAGTTGCAGCCATTGGAGATCCCCGAGTGGAAGTGGGAACAGATCACTATGGATTTTATCACCAAATTGCCAAGGACTGCTAGGGGAGTAGACGCAATTTGGGTGATCGTGGATAGGTTGACAAAGAGTGCACACTTCCTTGCCATCAATGAGGGTTCTTCGGCGGAGAAATTGGCGGAGATATACGTGAGAGAGGTGGTGTCTCGGCACGGGGTGCCGATCTCGATTGTGTCAGACCGTGATGTGCGCTTTACTTCCAGATTCTGGAAGAAATTCCATGAGGAGCTGGGTACTAAATTGCATTTTAGTACCGCATACCATCCCCAGACAGACGGTCAGAGCGAGCGGACAATTCAGACACTGGAGGACATGCTTCGAGCGTGTGTATTAGACTTCGGGGGTAGTTGGGATGCGTATTTACCATTGGCAGAGTTTTCCTACAACAACAGCCATCATTCGAGCATTGGTATGCCGCCTTTCGAGCTGTTGTATGGTAGGAGGTGTCGGACTCCCATTTGCTGGGGAGAGGTGGGGCAGAGAGTGATGGGCAGCACGGAGATCATACTCCAGACGACAGAGCAGATTCAACAAGTGAGACAAAGGTTATTGACTGCCCAGAGCCGACAGAAAAGTTATGCAGACAGGCGCCGATCCGAGCTTGAATTTCAGGTCGGCGACTTCGTTCTCTTGAAGGTCTCTCCTTGGAAAGGAGTGATTTGGTTCAGAAAGAGAGGCAAGTTGGGGCCCCGGTACATTGGGCCATTTCGTGTGATTGCAAGGGTAGGTCGGGTAGCCTACCGGTTAGAGTTGCCAGTGGAGTTGGGTCAGATCCACGACACTTTTCATGTGTCGCAGTTGAGGAAGTGCATAGCCGATGAGTCGGCAGTGGTTCCATTGGAGGATATTCAGGTGGATGCGAGCCTGAATTACGCGGAGAGACCAGTGACTATCAGGGATCGGAAGATCAAGGTTCTGAGGAACAAGGAAGTACCTCTGGTGTTGGTTCAATGGCAACACCGTAAGGGATCAGAAATGACTTGGGAACCGGAGCGCGAAATGCGGGAGCAGCATCCGGAACTATTTGCAGAATGAGACTTCGAGGGCGAAGTCTAATCCAAGTGGGGGAGAATTGTAACAGCCCGGAATCTCAGATATTATTAAAATTATGTTTTTGGGGTGATTTAAAAGGGGGACTCGGCGAGTTGGAGCCTAGACTCGCCGAGTAGGATCGCGGACTTGGTCGCGGGTCTGCGACTGGACTCGACGAGTCCAGATATGGACTCGGCGAGTCGACGCTGTTCAGCAGAAACCCTAACCGTTCAGGGTTGGGACGTATAAAAGGGGTCCATTGGCCGTCATTGTTCGTTTTTGCCTTCTGAGAAGAACCCTAAATCGATTAAGTGCAGCAGGAGCAAGGATCTTAGGCCATTGTTGGTTATAGAAGAGTGGGTGTGCAAGGAAGAGGGAGGATTGGCTAAAAGAGCAGCAAGGGGGTCACATTCTGAGGTTGGGAATACAGAGAACACATCATCCAGGTAAGAATTCGTGTTTGCTCTGTTATTTTGATGTATTTATGAAATTAGGGTTTATAGAACCCATTTAGTGATTTGATGAAGTAATGCCTTGTTACCCCACGAATTTAGTCCTGTATTAGGACCTTTAGAGGTCCAGAAGGTCCCATGAATGTGTACTTCGGGACGAGACCTATCTCAGGAAGCAGTTACTCGTCTGCATGGCATGGACTCGCCGAGTTGTTCTTCAGACTCGGCGAGTAGCTTGAAGATTTGCTGGGACTCGCCGAGTTGTTCATCAGACTCGGCGAGTGGAGTCGGGGTGGCCCCGCGATTCTTCCACGAGGACCTCGTCGAGTCAAGAGGGATACTCGACGAGTAGAAAGGGAATATTCAGGAATCTGTGAGGACGACTAGACTCGCCGAGTCGCCATGGTACTCGCCGAGTCCAGTCGAGTTGACCGTTGACCGTTGACCAGAGTTGACCTAAGTCTGACTTCTTAGGGATAGTCACACTTAGATGATATGAGTGTTAATGAGTTATGTAATGTTATAGGAGGGTTGTAGCTCGTTGGTTGTGCGCGAGTGATTTCAGGGGTTGCTAGCTTTCAGCACTTACGAGGTGAGTCTTCTCACTATACTGTACCCGGAAGGGTTTGACTGTGTGACCGGAAGGTCGGATATGTTATGTGATATGCATGCTGTATGTGGTATGTTATATGTTATATGTGCTATGTATGTTATGGGCCGGAAGGCGATATGATGTGTGATGGACCGGAAGGTCGGCGTGGGTAAGGCCGGAAGGTTTACCCAGCAGGGACGGAAGTCCCCAGAGACACATGGACCGGAAGGTCGGGCCGGAAGGCAATGTTATGTGGACCGAATGGTCCGGGCCGGAAGGCGTATGTGCGTAAGTTGTATATTGGGGAACTCACTAAGCAATTATGCTTACAGTTGTTGTGAATGTATGTATTTCAGGTACTAGCGAGGACCGTGGGAAGGCGCCGGCATGATCGATACACACTGAAGATTGTTTTAGGATCTTGGGAGTTTGAATAAATGTATTGACTGAATAATTAAACTATTTATGCCTTGTTTTAATGGAAAATATTATGTTCTAAAAATGAAAAAAAAAAAAAATTGGTTGAAAAATTTGAGTTGTTACAATGGTGTTCCAATATATGTTGTCTCTGTTTGAGATAGTAGAATCATCTCCCAGTTCAGGCAGTCAATTTAGAAATCTATGGGAACTAGGCTAATCATGAGTATAGACTATCATCCATAAATCAACAGACAGAATAAGAGAATGATTCAAGCATTAGAAGTCATGCTGAGAACATATGTGATCGACTTGGGTAAAAAATGGGATGCCCATTTATCAACTAGTTAAATCTTTTACCATGTTAGCATTTAAAGTTGCTCCATTCGTCACCTTTTATGGTCATAAGTGCATATCCTCTTTGTGTTGCACTAGATTAGGTGACACACAACTAGCTGGAGGTTCGATTTCTAGATGGCACTTTCGTTGGTCCGAAATCCATCCGAGAAACTACCGAGAAGAGAGTACGAATCAGGAAGCGATGTAAAGCTACCAGAGTCAATCAGAAAAGCTACACTTTCCATAAGATAAAACCCTTGAAATTCCAGGTGGGTGACATTGTCATGTGAAGGTCTCAACCGGAAGGACATGATACGCTTCGAAAAGCGTGGAATGCCAAATCCAAAGTACATAGAATCATTCGAGATTCTTACTATAATTAATCTAGTAACATATAGCCCTTGCCTACCTTGAGAATTCAATATCATACACCCTACCTTCCACGTCCTTATCTTTCAACCTGTTTGTCCGAAGAGACTCTTTTAATCCCACTCGGCGAAATCGAGATCGACGAGAGCCTCAACTTCGTGAAAGAGCCATTAGAGATCATGAATTGATAGGTCAAGCAAACAAAGAAAAGCCGCATTCCTATAGTGAAGATTCGTTGGAATGCCACGCGGGAACATGAATTCACTTGGGAGCGCGAGGATCAAATGAAATTGAAATATCCTCATATTTTTTATTTAATAATTTGTAATTGCTTAGTTGCTTAAACTCTAATTTCGGGACGAAATTCTCTCTAACGGGGGGATGATGTGACAACCCGAAATTTCAATCTTAAACAGTCATTCTATTCAATCACAGTCAGACTCATTTCTGTTATACTTTAGCATTGTATAGGGTCTATTTGAGTGTTCTAAGCCTAGTACATTCAAGGTTTGGGTTTAGGAATGAGTTAACTTAAGTTCTTCGTATTGCATTCGATCCAAATACTCCATTTAGAGGAGTGTACGGCCGTACACATGTGCACAACCGTACACAGGAGTGTACAACTGTACACATGGTTGTACGGTCGTACACCCAAAGTGGTCGTGAACCCATGCCTATATATAAGTCATTCCTTCATTTTTTTCACACTTTTCACACTTTCAAGTCTAGAAATCCAATTCTCTATCAAGTATCATCAAGATTCTTCATCCAAATCTTCCAAAGTGTAAGTGATTCTTCCATTTGTTGGTTGATAACCTTCTCAATCTAGTATCTCCCTTTGATTTCATCCATGAAATTCGTCTTTTTGGATAGATCTTCAAGTATTCAACACTTTAACCAAGAACACCTACTTGTTCTTGGGCCGCGAACTCCGTAGGAACCTTCAAAAGGTTAAGTTTCTCTTCTATCTACTAGATAGGCTTGTGAAACTCATGCTTCTTTGTGACAACCCGAAGTTGTCCATCGCCGAAACCCGTTCCGCCCATAAAATCGTCTTTAGCAATTCGTTCCGTTTTCGTTTTTGGATTAGGTTATTTAAACTTATATGTTTATTTGAGAATTTTTAGAAACGTCCCCGCCAGGTTACGACAACTTTATCGGGTGTGACCAAAAGTCTCGTCTAACGTCGGTATCGGGTAGAATTCCACTGTGTCCAAATCTTAGACACTATTTAAAGATGTTTAAGCTTCCATTTGAAGCTTTTGATCTCTCTCACTACTCTCTCTCTCTCTCTCTAACCTCTCTCCTTAAACCAAAGAACTAGGTCCAAAAATTTAAGGCTCCAAATCTTTGAGGTAACTTCCCTAACTTGTTGTTCAACCTTTTAGGCCTTCAAATTCGTGTTTAAACATTGAAAATGGACCATATTCATGAGTTTACGGCCCTGGAGCATGCTTTGGTCGTAAACACATATTAAGAGGGTTTTTGATCCTTAAAACCCCTCCAAACCAACTTTGGGACTTAGATATGACTTTATGGCTTACCAATTCGGACTTAGAACACCCTAATCATCATTTTTGAGGAGTAAACATGAGTTTACTACCCAAGAACATGCTTGGGCCATAAAATCATTATCCATGGAGAGTAAACTCAAAATCAAGTGTTTAAAAGCCATTTAAACACACCATTAGCCTTGGAATAAATCCTAGAACAACCCAAAATCAATGTGGGGACCTTAAACATAATAAAAATTCTTCATTTGAGAGTTGACGGCCATAACCCCCAAGGATAGGTTCCAGAGCCGTAAACTCATTATGATAAGCCAAATGGTGCCCAAAATTCATCCTAAGGCTTGTAAAAATTGTTTGAATCACATCTGATTAATCTAAGGCCACTAAATCATCAATTTAAGGGGAGTATAGGAGCTTACAGTCGTAAACTCCTTATTTAGGGCCGTAAACTCCCATTAAATGTTGTTCTTGGTGATTTAATCCATTTTCATGCCTTAGATAAATTTACCCCATCATCCCTCAAGTGTTATTGACCATTTAGCACCATAAAACTCTCAACCATGAGTTCACGGCCGTGAACTCATGTGGTTAGAGTGTTTAGGGCCGAAAACTCCATAAGGAGTTTACTCTTGAAGAGTAAACTCATTTCCCTAGTCCCTCACATCCTTAAATGTCACCCGGGTCACTCCAAAAACTTATTTTTAAGTGTTTTCGCGTCTTGGAGTATATAATAATATCTAATTAGTGATTTAAAATCTAATTATATATATTTGTATATCATTTCATATTACATAGGAACCTCGTGCGTTATCAAGCCCCGAACCGACACTTAGCATCCGAACCAACACGTTTTCTCGTCTGGTGAGTTCATACCCCTACCCTTTTTTAATGGTTTTTCAATGTTTTCAGGGGGGGGGGGGAATACAAGAAAAAGTACAAGAATATCTTGTACTTAAATTCATTATTTCATTTAAATGGTTTCATAATTCATACACTTTTAAGAATTGAAAACATATTAACAAGCGGTTTAACTTATAGAATTGTTTTTCAAACCTATTTCAATTCTTATTATTTAGTGTTATACTTTATACTTCACAAATAATTGTTCACACTTTTACTGATAGAAATCATAGAACATTTGTATTGTCCTTAATAAAACACCTTAGGTTCGAGTGTGAAGGACATGCATCATTAGAACTTAGTCAATCATAGATACTACTTCCCCTAGATATGAGAGTAAAGAGTAATCTTAAATATTGGAGACAAGTCCTTTGTAACACTTCTCTTGGCACGAGAGAGTGGAGGACTATTCCTGTAACCAGAATCTCCAGAAGGGAGAACGTGACTTGAGTGTATAGATCTATACGGGACTGACTATCCCGCAGCTGGCTACTAGCTACAGCCGAACCGCAAGGTTCAAGGGTGACAAAAGTCATAAAAAGATATTGGCCCTGGCCGAGTCATATCTAGTCTGTAGTATGGTTATGGAACTCGCAATCAAGATTATGAACACTTTACACTTAATTATTAGTTTTATATATGTGTTAAAACTAATGTACATGTAAGGGTAATCAAACTTTCAGGAGACTTCACACACACACACTTTAAGTATAGTAGATACTTGTACATTACTTTCAGATTTGGTAACAATTCACACACACATAGGAAAATATGGGATTTTCCTGGGGATAATGTTTGAACATAATCAGAAACGTGTAACAATTCAAATAACTAAACTTTACAATTTAGAAAGGTAAACATGTTTTTCAGTGTACATCTTTTACATTACATTTTGGATTCGATAAACATTACTTTTAAGAAAATATGGGATTTTCTTGGGTGTAACTTTTTCAGAAACAGAAAGGAACTCGTACTTTTTTAGAAAACAAACCGCTTATGAACTCACCAGCTTTATGCTGATTTTCAAACTGCTTGTATTCTCAGGTCCGCATTAGGCAGGTACCCGATGATTTCCTTTTTGCCGAAGACGGAGTACGTAGAAGACACGTCTTACTCTTGCTCATATGTATAAGTAGAACACATGTAAAACTTTACTTTTAAACAACTGTAAATTTCATATGTAATGTAATGGTTGTTTACTTTGCTTACTATGTGCATTGGATTTGATACTCAATGTGGAGTCCGCCCCGGAAATGTTTTCCCCTTCGGTTTTCGGGGTGTGACAGATTGGTATCAGAGCTCTTGTTTATAGTGAATAAAGTATACCAAACCTTACATGGTATAAGACTATAAACATTAAAGGGCCTAAGTGCTCTGAACTAAAAGTATCCTTCAAAATATAAGTATTTTCAAAAGTATATAAGTATACCGAACCGTCAAGATCCGTAACTACAAGTAGAACAAAACATAAGTAAATGGGTGTTGTACGCTGCGGTTAAACCTGGGCAGTTATGTAGTCATGTCTAGGATCAATATAGCCTGGCCAACTATATTTATTCGAGACACGGCCAACATGTGCTTGGGAGTGACTGCGGTATGCGGTATGCCTAAAACTTACCCTAATACCACAAACATTGAGCCAGTGTCGTAGCCAATCATGAAATACTATGGGAGTATTCCTCGAGCCGATCCTTTGTAGAAATCCTCGTTCATGCATTGTTCCTTGATCATTCCTTTAGCGATAATTTACCTGCATTGATAACTCTTTCCGACTTTATCGCTTACTCAGCATATATCTGTCATATCTCCTTATTCAATTCAGAGGAGTTATCATCCTCTCATTCTTGATCTTATTAGATCAAGATGCCTCCAAGAAAAAGACCCAGCTCCAAGACCAACAACCCTTCGCCACCACCTCCTCCCCAAATTGATCTTGTAGTATTCCAGGCAGCTGTTACTGCCGCGGTAGCAGCTGCCTTGTCTCAACAGAACTCTGGTGGTTCCGGTGGTTTGGGAGGTGGTACCCAAACTCAAAACCAAGAAAGTAGTCAGGGACATCGAAAAGAGGGTTCCTATAAGGATTTCATGAATGCGAAACCCACGTCCTTTGATGGCTCAGGAGGTGTCATTTCCCTTTCCCAATGGTTCGAGAAGATCGAGTCCATCTTTGAAATTTGTGCCTACTCAGAATCTGACAAGGTGAAGTTCGCCGCCTGCACTCTCATCGACAAAGCCCTAACTTGGTGGAACGGCCGACTCAAATCCCTAACCTTACCTGTAGCCAACACCATGGGTTGGGAAGCCATGAAGGAACTTCTGCTGGCTGAGTACTGCCCTCGGGGCGAAATGTAGAAGTTAGAACACGAACTCTGGAACCTGAAGATGAAGGGTTCCGATATGGTCGCTTACACTTCCAGGTTTGATGACTTGGCGATACTCTGCCCAAGAATGGTTACCCCGGAGAGTAAGAAGATAGAGAGATTCATCTGGGGGCTGATCCAGCCGACAAAAGGAAATGTCATAGCTGCGAGGCCGGATACATACGACAGCGCCAAACGCTTAGCATACACCTTAATCGATCATAGTGATGACCTTGAGGAGGCAGCTACCACTCCTGAGCCAACAGAGAGGAGTGGTGAGAAAATAAAAATTGGAAAGAAGGAGAAAAGTCAGATATCGCAGGAGTCTTCAAAGAGGCAGCAAATGGTGGGAGTTCACGCTACCACTTCCCCTGCAGTTGTTTCTGTTGTTGGATCCTCAGCTCGAAAACCTGCCAGTAGGTATGCGGGAACCCTTCCTAGTTGTGACAAGTGCAACTATCATCACCTCACTTCCAGTCCATGTATAGAGGTGTTTTGCAACAGTTGTGGCAAAAAGGGTCACACTGCGAAAAACTTTGAAACACCAACTCAATCAACCAGTCAAGCTTCCGGAGCGGGCATTGGTCAGGCCTGCTATGGCTGCGGAGAAGTCGGACATTACAAGCGAAACTTCCCTAAGGTAGTAACATCTGGCAACACCGGAAGAGTTCTAGCGATAGGACGAGAGGAGACAGCCACCGATCCCACCGTTTCCACAAGTATAATTCCCCTCGATGAATCTTATGCCTGTGATTCTTTTCGATTCTAGTGCCGAAAGAAATTTGCTAACCATACATTCAAGCATCTTTCCAAACTCAGTCCTTCGTTAGTAATCGAAATCGTGTACCGTCGAGATGGATAAGAAGTGAGAAGGAGAACGCTAATGTCATATCCGTAGATTGTATCCTCAATCCGAACAATTATTCCTTTCCATTCGATCTAATGGCAAACTTTTCATGAAATGCTTTGATACCATCTTTGGCATGTAATGACCGAGCCTCATTCATGCTGTTATTCTTGGTTTCGAGAAAGCCATCTGTCTTAACTTTCCCCTGAAACAACTCTCATGATCTTCGTGCCTCAAAGCTTAAAAAGTTTTCCCATGTATTCCTCGTCCGTGTGATCATCGAGAAACGAGAAGTCTGCAACTCTTTCCCCGATGGCTTTACCGAAGAATTCCTGAGAATTCTTCCCGAACGTGTAGTCAAGTCTCGCATCGAACTAATCCCTGGAATTACCTCGTAGCCAAAAACCTCAGTGAGAATGATGTGTCCAAGACAGCAACCAGGACATGATATGATCACTACGAGTTAGTAGTGGTGCCCTTCGGTCAAACCATTTTCCTGGTCATGTAGATAAGCAAAGCAGTCATACTCGTGGACCTTTCCAAAAACTAAGGCGATAAAGAATTAGTCGGCACTAGAGATACCCATAGAAACCCATCAATTCTTGGGTCCCGCCGGCTATTATCGCAGACCCACCTACAAATTTCCTTTAGAACCATCAGACCCTTAGCTACTCTGCCACATGAAGATGTACCCTCTTGTTGGAAGTCTTACACTGGAAATACATAGTACGCCACGGGAAGTGCGGAAAACTTAACTCGTGGTACATTAGACCCTTCGAGATCCTCGTTAGGAATCGATCCCATAGCCCTCTCCGAGCCATCTTCAGAACTCAGCAGCAACCATCCGGTATTCCACATCTTTGTTCATAAGGAGTGCCGACCCGACGAAACCCTAGTAATCCCTTTGATGAGATCGAAATCGACAGAAGTCCGAACCTCCATGGAAGAATCAATAGAGATCATGGATTAAGAGGTTGAACGTATGAAACAAAGCCGCACCTTGGTAGTGAGGGTTCGCTGGAACGTCAAGCGGAGACCCGATTCCACTTGGGAGCGTGAAGACCCGAAGCAACAAATCCATCCATATCTCATTCCAATTCATGATCTGTATCTTAATCTTTGAATTTTGGGACGAAATTCCCTCTAACGGGGGATAATGTGACAACCCGAAGTTGTCCATCGTCGAAACCCGTTCTGCCCGTAAAACCGTCTTTAGCAATTCGTTCCGTTTTCGTTTTTATGTTAGGTTATTTAAACTTATATGTTTATTTGAGAATTTTTAGAAACGTCCCCGCCGGGTTACGACAACTTTATCGGGTGTGACCAAAACCCACGTCTAACATTGGTATCGGGTAGAATTCCACCGTGTCCAAATCTTAGACACTATTTAAAGATTTTTAAGCTTCCATTTGAAGCTTTTGCTCTCTCTCACTACTCTCTCTCTCTCTCTCTCTAACCTCTCTCCTCAAACCAAAGAACTAGGTCCAAAACATTGATTTAAGGCTCCAAATCTTTGAGGTAACTTCCCTAACTTGTTGTTCAACCTCTTAGGCCTTCAAATTCGTGTTTAAACATTGAAAATGGACCATATTCATGATTTTACGGCCCTGGAGCATGCTTGAGCTGTAAACACATATTAAGAGGGTTTTTGAGCCTTAAAACCCCTCCAAACCAACTTTGGGACTTAGATATGACTTTATGGCTTACCAATTCGGACTTAGAACACCCTAATCATCATTTTTGAGGAGTAAACATGAGTTTACTGCCCAAGAACATGCTTGGGCCGTAAACTCATCATCCATGGAGAGTAAACTCAAAATCAAGTGTTTAAAAGCCATATAAACACACCGTTAGCCTTGGAATAAATCCTAGAACCAACCAAAATCAATTTGGGGACCTTAAACATAATAAAAACTCTTCATTTGAGAGTTTAGGGCCATAACCCCCAAGGATAGGTTCCAGGGCCGTAAAGTCATTAAGATAAGCCAAATGGTGCCCAAAATTCATCCTAAGGCTTGTAAAAATTGTTTGAATCACATGTTATTAATCTAAGGCCACTAAATCATCAATTTAAGGGGAGTATAGGAGCTTACGGCTGTAAACTCCTTGTTTAGGGCCGAAAACTCCCTTTAAATGTTGTTCTTGGTGATTTAATCTATTTCGATGCCTTAGATAAATTTACCCCATCATCCCTCAAGTGTTATTGACCATTTAGCACCATAAAACTCTCAACCACGAGTTCACGGCCATGAACTCATGTGCTTAGAGTGTTTAGGGCCAAAAACTCCATAAGGAGTTTACTCTTGAAGAGTAAACTCATTTCCCTAGTCCCTCACATCCTTAAATGTCACCCGGGTCACTCTAAGCACTTATTTTGAAGTGTTTTCGCGTCTTGGAGTATATAATAATATCTAATTAGTGATTTAAAATCTAATTAGATATATTTGTATATCATTTCATATTACATAGGAACCTCGCGCGTTATCAAGCCCCGACAAGACACTTAGCATCCGAACCAACACGTTTTCTCGTCTGGTGAGTTCATACCCCTACCCTTTTTCAATGGTTTTTCAATGTTTTCAGGGGGGGGGGGAATACAAGAAAAAGTACAAGAATATCTTGTACTTAAATTCATTATTTCATTTAAATGGTTTCATAATTCATACACTTTTAAGAATTGAAAACATATTAACAAGCGGTTTAACTTATAGAATTGTTCTTCAAACCTATTTCAATTCTTATTATTTAGTGTTATACTTTATACTTCACAAATAATTGTTCACACTTTTACTGATAGAAATCATAGAACATTTGTATTGTCCTTAATAAAACACCTTAGGTTCGAGTGTGAAGGACAGGCATCATTAGAACTTAGTCAGTCATAGATACTACTTCCCCTAGATACGAGAGTAAAGAGTAATCTTAAACATTGGAGATAAGTCCTTTGTAACACTTCTCTTGGCACGAGAGAGTGGAGGACTATCCCTGTAACCAGAATCTCCAGAAGGGAGAATGTGACTTGAGTGTATAGATCTATACGGGACTGACTATCCCGCAGCTGGCTACTAGTTACACCTGAACCGCAAAGTTCAAGGGTGACAAAAGTCATAAAAAGATACTGGCCCTGGCCCGAGTCATATCTAGTCTATAGTATGGTTATGGAACTCGCAATCAAGATTATAAACACTTTACACTTAATTATTAGTTTTATATATGTGTTAAAACTAATGTACATTTAAGGGTAATCAAACTTTCAAGAGACTTTTCACACACACTTTAAGTATAGTAGATACTTGTACATTACTTTCAGATTTGGTAACAATTCACACACACACATGAAAAGATGGGATTTTCCTGGGGATAACATTTGAACATAATCAAAAACGTGTAACAATTCAGATAACTAAACTTTACAATTTATAAGGGTAAACATGTTTTTCAGTGTACATCTTTTACATTACATTTTGGATTCGATAAACATTACTTTTAAGAAAATATGGGATTTTCTTGGGTGTAACTTTTTCAGTAACAGAAAGGAACTCGTAGTTTTTCATAAAACAAACCGCTTATGAACTCACCAGCTTTATGCTGATTTTCAAACTGCTTGTATTCTCAAGTCCGCATTAGACAGGTACCCGATGATTTCCTTTTTGCCGAAGACGGAGTACGTAGAAGACACATCTTACTCTTGTTCATATGTATAAGTATAACACATGTAACACTTTACTTTTAAACAACTGTAAATTTCAGATGTAATGTAATGGTTGTTTACTTTGCTTACTATGTGCATTGGATTTGATACTCAACGTGGAGTCCGCCCCGGAAATGTTTCCGCCTTTGGTTTTAGGGGTGTGACATTCTTAGCCTTGATTCATCATCTAATGCATGAACACCAAGGGTGTACGGTCGTACACACCTCATATGGCCGTAAACCCTTGTTTAGTGCATGATTATGCCTCAAACTCACCTCATGTCCTAACATAGGATCATGAACACTTAATGGAAGCTAAATAGGACCATAAAACACCATTTTAGCATACCTCTTCCATGAGTGTACGGCCGTACACCCATGTGGCCGTACACACAATGGTCATACACATATTGGCCGTACACACCTTTGTGTGGCCTTAAACCCCTTTGATGGAATCACATGTGATTATAACACTTAGTTCAAGTGTTTCCTTGCAAGTTAGTTGTTTAAAACACTAATTACATGTCTATATATACCATTATACGTCATTTAGGACTCGTTTGTGTCTCGAGAATTCATTCGTGGAACTTCTCATCCTTACATGAATTGATGTGTATTTTTAACGCACTAGTTTTTATCTATAAGTTCTGATTTACAAACCACACCTTATAGGTAGTGAACCCAATCGAGTATAGTATAGCTTTGATAAGCATGGGTGTCGAACACAAGGGGAACGGTAGTGAATTAATTTAAAATATTTGATTATAGGTTACAAAACACACAAAAAGAATAAAGAAATGTTTATTAAATCTTAAACAAATAACTAATAACAATTCTCGATAAACTGATACGAATACAAATTTCTTTAGGTACTTTGATTTAGATAAATTACTTCTTAAATTAATGGCTAACTACTGATTCAATGGATAGTTATTCATTATTCACCGATTCCTAATATGACTAGTGTCATTGTCACAACTGCTAATCCTTTGATTTCAACACAATTATTAACTCATTGATCAAGTGAACAAACAATCATGCAAATCAGTATTTGGTTCGTACTAAACAAGATTTGATCTTATTTAACTCTAATAGTCTTAGAAGTTAAATCATGCAACGAATGGTCATTCTACTCATGCACACACATTAAAGTTCATCACTTTATTTACTAACCCTAGGTTTTGGTCAAAACTCTAGTCATAATCACCAATGGTCATTGGAAAACTATGATTGAAACTAACACGGCTAGATGGTCATCTAAACTTTATTAATTCAGCAATAGGAAACAAAACAACAATCTTTAACACATATGGATCTTCAATCAAACTTGACAAAATAAATTAAATAAGAATAAATAATCCAAGTAGCAGTTAAACCAATAATTCAAAGATTCGTTTAGTCATAAACAAAAAGTAAAAGGTTTTAACACCTAAATTAGAAAGTAGAAACATAATGGCATCACATTGGAATGCAAAAATGGTCACGATAACAAACCACATGATTACCAACATGAATCCGCTCTCCAATCCCTTAGATCTTTGCTCCTTTCAGCTTAACGGCCTTTCGGTCGCCTTCTAGACCCTCAAAACGGCCAAATATATGTCACTTGTCGACTAAGGATCGATGGTAGTCGGGGTTTTTTTTTGGTTGGCCGATATCCTCTACTTATAGCTTTTAGAACCGACCTACGTACGTTGGGCATAGGTCTAATTACACTGGGTGTACAAGGAATCCTATCGCGATTCATATTTCAGGACACCAGCTCACTACGTTGGGCGTAATGATATTTACGTGTGGCGTAACTCTTGTTTTAGCATTACGCTTGGCGTATGTTATATTACACTGGGCGTAATGATAGTTTTCAACATATTTTCTTTCTTTTAGCTTCTAAGCCTGAATTCCGCTCCAATCTTTTCTCTTCCGCTCTATTGACAACTAATAGATGTAAATCATAAGTCAAAGCATTATAAGTACCTTTTATGTCACACCCCCAAACCAAAACGGCGGAAACGTTCGGGGGCGGAGGACTTCATGTAAGTATCACAACACATGAAATAAAGTAATCCAAGTACAAACAACCATTGCATTAATAAGTATAAGTTTTACATAAGTGTTTAAACATTACATATTCAAACACCAAAGTAGGTACAGTAGAAGACAAGAGTCGCGGTACGGTACTAGGTAGTCTTCTCAAGAGCTTCGGGAGTGTACCTTATTGGGTTTTGAGCAATCTAACACTTCCTAAGTGTGCATGCAACCCTAATAAACCTTGGATCTATGTTTTCTTCTAAAATACATGCAAATAATAACTTCCAAGGCTTCTTCCTAACTAGCATAGCATAAGGATTATGAATCATAAGTACTAGTAGAAATACATACCTTTTGATGTTGGTTGATTGTTTGGAGTTTGAGAGCCAAGCACCAATAGTGTGAATGCCTCAAATGGAATAACAAATCACCACAAACACTTGGAAAACTTTGAGAGAGTAGTATACTTTCTTGTGGAATCGGCCACCACTAAGTCTCACACCACTAGTCGCATTTCTTGCATCATATGCTTCTTTATATAGTGTGCATGGTTAGGATGAAACCCTAATAACCCATGCCTTTTCCTTTCCAAGGATCCATGGGTGAAAAGCTCCATGGATCATCCATGGACTTTCATATTAGCTTAGCCCATTAACAAATGATTATTAGCCCACACTATATAAAATATAATAGCCCATAATTTAATCACTCTTCTTTTTAATCTACAAATTAATTCATAATTAATTTAAGACTAAAACTAATTAAATAACATGACTTCATATTAATATATTATAACTTATAATATATTAATAAATCGTAAGTATACAATTCTCATAAAATTATCCATAAATCGTTTGGGTGAAGTGCAACCCAAATGGACCATGCCGGGTCGGGTCAAGTATGTACCAAATAAGTTATGGACTTAGACACCTTATCCAACAGACTCCCACTTGGATAAGTCTAATAACTATATTTGCGTATGTTACTTCAGGAACCAACCAGCAATCGTAGCTCTCGAAAACTCTGTTGAACTATGAAGCGTCATTTTAGATAAGTGATCATATAATCCTCTGTTCTCATGATATCAGCCGGACAAATACATGGAACAACGTCGTACTTATTGTCCAGCAGTTTGTTTCCCGATTTACGATTTGTTTGACAAAGAACTTAATCGAACACATCAATTTAGTTCTGACCGGCCAGTACATAGGTCACAACAAAATCATCAAGGGGCCTAGATATCTCTGCTATTTCTAGAAGGAACATATAAACTTCGACTCATATGCTTGTTCTACTACTTGTTGAATTGTACACAAAGGCACGTTTTATAACATCAAGTTACTGATGCGTTTACGTGCAATCAATGCACAACCAACTCATAGGTAACAACTCATATCTCTAGGTTTGAAGATTTATATGATATTATCGTCTCACGATCACTCGAGATAAATTCCATGAAGTGATACAAGTGAGCGTGGGTTTATTCCAATACTCATAACTTATGAGCACTCATGAATGTTGTAGCAACCATTGCTATGACTAAACCCATTTAGCCATCTACAAACTGATTCATGACAGTCTTGATTCATACCTACTTCCAACGTATGAAAGACTGTGGAGTGTTTAAATAACTTAGTCATTCGGAAAGAATAACCTAGCTATTTTGGAAGTCAAAACATGCAAAGTGAAACACAATAATAATCGAATCCAATATGGTCTCAGAACCCTTTTGAATATAAATAGAACCACCTTTTATTTATCACCATATTGATTACACATTATTCATTGTATAATGTTTCAAACAATCAACTTAAGACTTGAATAAAAACAACAGTCATCCCATGCTCCTAGCATGTACACTTTGTTTTTCTAAACAATAGTTATGCCATACTCCAAGTATGCACACTATGTTTGTCTATGATCCTTACATTGTGATGTAGATCAGTTGAACATGATTCCAATGATACTCATTTCACAATCCCAAATCCTTATTGTAAATGTGAGAATCCCCGATTCCTATCATTTACCAAAAAAAACTGTTAGATTTTAAACTTTTATGCAATGTTCCTCTTGTAATGATTATGCGCAAAGTCACCAAAACCTTGTCACCAGTCATTACAGAGTATTCCAAAGAAGGTCAACTTCTATGGAACGGAAGTCTCATATTCAAAGTACATTGCTTTGAACATCCTTCTTACATTAAAGTTTTCTAATCCTACATAGATTGAATAACTTCCACCTATGGAGACATTTCCATAGTCCCATTTTGACTATCACTTCCGAACAAGAGTTACTTATTTTCAGAATATGTCAATATGGTCCTTTCCGACAACTTACATCATACTTCCAACTTTCCCTGAGCAACCAATCTTTGGCGAACCTCAGATTGTCCTCGACAACTGCTTAATCACTTTAGTCATATCCAGTTCTAGACTTTTCCCTTCTTAATGCCTTAAGCATCTGGGAAATTTAGAAAAGATGAATATTATAGCACATGCAATCGATCCTATATCCGAAGCATATGGGACACGATTCATGATTTTTGACATAAAGACATGATACTAGACCAGTCTTTTGCTACAATATTTTTTATTTGCCATGTTTTCAAAATTTAACTATGAAGAGGGATGCCGTAATCATAATCGATATTTGAAAACGCAATATATATAGAATTTCTTCAAGTTGAACCATTCCAACATAAAATTCATATATATATATATATATATATATATATATATATATATATATATATATATATATATATATTCTTGACTAAAGATGATTAAAATCTCAATCTAAGCTTTAGAATTGAAACGAAGTATAATTTCCTCTCCCTTAATTATAGCAAAATAACTTTTCAACCTCTGCAACTTCATGAATTGAAACTTTGTTTTCTATAATTAACATTGCTAACTTGCAACACTAAACGTAATAATCATGCTCCCACTAACACGATGATTATCAGCATAACACTTATGCTCCCACTAGCTTTGACATATTTCCAGAAATCTGTTGGACTTCTGAAATTTAGATTCATACACCCTTTATTAGATAGCTCACATGTGTGTCTAAACAATTTTTCAGAACTATGAAAAGGGATACTGTAATCATAGTCTTAATTGTTTAGACCGTTGCCATTTCTCACAAGTCCATGTTAGTGTGCCGGTGAACCACACGCGCTCCACTAACGACTTTTGAAAATGCAAATAACACAATTGATATCTACGTAAAATCTACTTAGTGAAAGCGTTTCCTCACCATCATTTTCATGAATCGGAGAGAAACCTTATGACACTTAGATTTTATAGTGTATGAGTTCCTATCCATGTTAATTTGTCAAAACCATAATCACAAGATAAGGTTAGAGACAAATTCAGCCTTACATGGATTAAACTTGTTCAATCTTAGTTTCTTGTCACCTTGGTAGCACAAGGCCCACCAATGCTTCCAAGTTGAACTCTGATAACTCACATGGAAATTCAACTTATTTGAAGTAGGTACAGAAATAAGAATTATGTCAACACGATAGGTTGCAAACCTTAAGTTGTGTGCTAGTGATAAATTACAGGTTATACTCTTGATTAAATCTTGAAACTCTTTCAGGATCTTTAAGGCTCCCACTGTCCCCTTGACATATAAGTTTCCTCAGTCAAGAACCATTCCTTGACAAAACAAATATTCAAGGGATAGTGCGGATTCTTATCAAGACTAACACTTTACACAATTGGTCTTAGTTGGTCTTTGTCTCACCCCAGACATCACAACTTACCAATCTCAAATGTACAAGAGTAGAAAACATTTTACTCATACATTTGACTAGTGTTAATAAATCTTCCTTTATGTCACTCAAAGTTACAATCTTGGAGTATGACTCTAAGAATTGTTTTGGAACGAAGTATGACTCATCTTCTTGATTTTAACCAATCCAACAATTCATGACCTCTCTTCTTAGCCATAACAATGCACTAAGACGTCCTTAGAGTATGAATTTGTGATATGGTTTCATAATCATGAAGATGATCATGAAATACAATTCTAAAGTACTCTCCCATCCTTTCATATTTGAGAAACTTTTATCTTTCTGCCTAATTTGATTCTTCTCATTTGTTTTGTCATACATTGTAACCTTTCCAATGTTACAGAATTATACTTAACCTTATAAGTATAATCATATTTACTAATCTTTAGTAAATCATGACAAATCAATCTTTGTGGTGGACGTTGACCAGCGCACACCCAGTGTACCTAATTCCTTAGTCCTTCAATTGACTCACATATACATGTGATCAAAGAATTAGTCTTAATTTTCAAAGTTGAAAATTCTCATTCATCATACAATACAACTTGTATGATTCCAAGTTTCTGTCCAATTGAAACTTGGGTGATGAAAAACTTTCTTCATTTGGTAAATTCAGACACTACCACAAATGAAAGAATCAAATCCACTTTCTAATATTGCTATTACTGGAAACATATAAGCAACAATTTTCCACAGATGCCATTGTAAGGATATTTTTAAAATAAATAAAATTAAAACCCTTTTTTTCTTTTATTTTAAAACTTTGCGGAAAAACTTATCCTTACAATCCACATGAAAACCTTGTTGTTATCTATTCATAAGCAATATATTATAACTCTTAAGCAACAGCTCAAAATTCTGATTGCCGAACCATGCGATCGAAACCCACCTTTGCAATCAGAATCAACATATACTTACTTTAAGCTTCCTATCTTTTCTTTGATTCTTAAAAACATCAGCATGTGACCCATTCACATTATGTAATAAGAATCTCCAAATAGGAACTTAATAGAGTTAGACAGTGGACTTTACCCGAAGTAGAGTCAAACCTCTTAACTTGATCAATCTTATGACCTTTCAGGTGAATAGGGCAGCTTCGCAACCAATGCCCCTTCCTTTGGCAACAAAACACATGGGCCCTTTGGTAATGGCACATGAGACTATCTCAGAATTTGCCTTTCTCTTTACTATTTGGTCAACCGAGTTGACTATAGCCGATCCCTTTCCATTGGGAAGAGAAATCCTTTTCTAGATATCCAATGCTACGATTGTCAATGTCCATGTAGACTTGGGAAGTTGTTCTTTTAATCAAATTTGCTTTACTGGTGTTCCAAATCATTGTTGATTCCACAACACCAAGCAAATAGATAACATCATTAAGGGTCATGTCATAGTCCGTCTCATAGTAGTCCCAAAGAGACTCACTATGTTACTAAGAAAGTGATTAAACATCCAACTTTCACGGGACTTTGACACCCAACTCTCCCGGCTTGTCAATATGTGACTTTATCTCCAAGATGTGAGCACACATAAACTATGCTTTCCAATAGGGATTGAGTGACTTTAAACTTTTCAAGAACTTGTGGGTGAGGGAGAATAATTGGAGTAGGTGGAGGAAGTGAAGCATGATGTTGAGGGACACCATCTTCAAGAGATTTGGGAAGATCATAGTTGTCTGAGCCAGACATCTATAATGGGAGAAAATCAAGTTAGTTGATTCAAAGTCCTTAATATAACACCCAATATGAGATATTAAGGCTAGGACCCAACATAATATTTTATAATTTGGAAGAGGGATGTCGTAATCCAAGCTATAAAATATTTGAAGGTAGGCGAATGACGATTCACCAATTTCCACCATGAAAATCGAAATAATTTATTAGGTTTTAATTGGATTTGAAATTCCTAGATCTTTTGAGATTCATTGAACTTTTCAATGGCATGTTTCAATCTCGAGTGTGCCCTCTCAAATTTTGTGACTGGGATGTCGAGGATCACAAAACAAGGTGTGAATAACCATACCAATTCACTTGGTACCCTTAATATTATCACCCAATCAATGTGTCGGTTAACCATACACGCTCCATTGATCTATGACAAACATTAAGTCACCCTTCGTGATCCTTACTAGTCCAAGTTAGTGTGCCGGTTAACCACACACGCTCCACCAACGACTTGGTAAGGTACAAAGTGTGAATTCCATGGGCTAGCACCAAATTCACATTTTTCCTAAAGTAACTAAGATTGGAATTAAATAAAACATTTAGTTACTTTATAATAATCATTATACTTTTAATGAGAATGTAAAGTCATTGTCCTACCCGTTCGGCTAACGACCCTCCACCAGTCAAGCAAGCGGTGGGTGAGAGTGGACACCCATTAAGTTGCCATTTTATAGGCAACAACCTTATACCCACCTTATAGACCGGCTTCGTGAATGAGGCCTACTAACGGTAAAACGACTTGTTCTTATACATATATTTAATAATTAACCATTAATCTTATAATAGTATAAGAGTAGAATTTTAACTTTTAAAATTTCTAGGGTATGGAATTAAAGTTTGTGTGAGACTTTACAAATTCCAAAACTTGAGGGCAAGTTTTGAACAATTCATAAACTTTTGGATATTCATAACTTATGAGTTTTAATTAAGTGTTTAATACGTTTAATGAAGAGTCTCTTGGAAATCCATAACTTGAGGACAAGTTATGAAGTCCATAAAAGCATTTATTAGAAAAACTCTTCTAAAGTGTAACTTATGACTTCTTAAAAAACATTTAAAAGAAAAAACTTTTGGAATTCCATAAGTTGAGGACAAATTATGAATTCCATTAAAACACATTAAGATCAAGAATTAACTAACAAACAATTTGCAAATAATTCCTATGATCTAACAAAACTCATATGAACATGATCATCCACATCAACAATTTCAAGAATCATATGAACACATATAAACTTGAAATTTTGATTATAACTTTGAAATTGGTCCACCATCATCATTACTACATCAAAAACAGGTTTTATGAGTCCAAAACAGTTTAAGGTAATGATTCTAGACCAATTCCAGCACCAAAACTCGAAGATATGTTGTCTGGGGTTCCAACTCGTCGAGTGCATGAACCAACTCGCCGAGTTGGATGAATTTTGTCTTGGACTCGGCGAGTCTGCTGTGCAGACAACACATAAACTTCGATTTTCAGCAATCTGCATCAAGTATTCAAGAAAACAAGCCTAGGCTCTGATACCATTGTTGGGTTTTGAGCAATCTAACACTTCCTAAGTGTGCATGCAACCCTAATAAACCTTGGATCTATGTTTTCTTCTAAAATACATGCAAATAATAACTTCCAAGGCTTCTTCCTAACTAGCATAGCATAAGGATTATGAATCATAAAAGTACTAGTAGAAATACATACCTTTTGATGATGGTTGATTGTTTGGAGTTTGAGAGCCAAGCACCAATAGTGTGAATGCCTCAAATGGAATCACAAATCACCACAAACACTTGGAAAACTTTGAGAGAGTAGTATACTTTCTTGTGGAATCGGCCACCACTATGTCTCATACCACTACTCGCATTTCTTGCATCATATGCTTCATTATATAGTGTGCATGGTTAGGGTGAAACCCTAATAACCCATGTCTTTTCCTTTCCAAGGATCCATGGGTTAAAAGCTCCATGGATCATCCATGGACTTTCATATTAGCTTAGCCCATTAACAAATAAGTATTAGCCCACACTATATAAAATATAATAGCTCATAATTTAATCAGTCTTCTTTTTAATCTCCAAATTAATTCATAATTAATTTAAGACTAAAACTAATTAAATAACATGACTTCATATTAATATATTATAACTTATAATATATTAATAAATCGTAAGTATACAATTCTCATAAAATTATCCATAAATCGTTTGGGTGAAGTGCAACCCAAATGGACCATGTCGGGCCGGGTCAAGTATGTACCAAATAAGTTATGGACTTAGACACCTTATCCAACATACCTTTCTACTGGATTCTTGAGAATACAAGTTATTTGGAAAGACTAGATCAACATTTAAGCTGGTGAGTTCATAAGTATTTTAGTTTTGTTAAGCATACTCTAGGTTCTTTGGAAAAGTTCACTGGTTCCTCCAAAAAATCCTATATTTCCTGAGGTGATAAACTGATAACCTCAATAGTTTCCCTCTGTAATTACACAATTTATACTAATTATATATAACCTAATATCGAATGGACAGTTAAATGGGTGTATCTGCCCTAAGTCCACAACCAAACAAGGAACAGGAAGTAAGGTGGAAGTCACACATTTCACTGTCAGTCGGATATTACTTATGTATAACTATGATGTAGAAACTAAGGAATTATAGAATTAACCACTAAAGGTCTTTATGTTATACTAGTTTACAGAGATTGAATGACTAAGTTGTTGGATATAGTGTCTAAGTCCATAACTATATTTGGTATGTACTTGACCCAACCCGGCATGGTCCATTTGGGTTGCACTTCACCCGAACAATTTATGGATAATCTTTTGAGAATAGTATAAGTTATGATTTATTAATATATTATAAGTTCTAATATATTAATATAAAATCATATTATTTAAATAATATTGATCTATAATTAATCTAGGATTAATTTAAAGATCAAAAGTATTACTAATTAAATATGGGCTCTTATATTTATATAGTGTGGGCTAATGCTTATTTGGAATGGGCTAGGCTTGCTTGGAAAGTCCATGGATACTCCATGGAGCTTTAACCCATGGATCTCATGGAAATGAAGAGACATGGGAATTAGGGTTTACATGGATGTAACCCTAATCCACCACACTATATAAAGGAGGCTTTGGTTCTTGAAATCACACTAGTTGTGGTGAGTAAAGTAAGAGGGCCAATTTCAACATAGTTGTGACTATTCTCTCAAGGTTCCAAAGTTTGTGGTGATTTGTGATTTACATTTGAGCCATCCACACTATTGGTGTTAGGCTCTAAAACTCCAAGCAACCAACTACAACTACAAGGTAAGTAATTCTACTAGCTTATTTGATTCAAGTTCCCCATGCCATGCTAGATAGGATAAGAACCTTGGAAAAATAATCATTTGTATGTATATTATTCAAACATAGATCCAAGGTTTTCTAGGGTTGCATGTACACTTAGGAGTGTTAAAATTTCTCAAAACCCATCAGTGGTATCGGAGCCAAATTTGTTTGTTTGATACTTTATGCAAAACATTGGAAAAAGTCGATTTTTTGCTGTCTACCTGTTGAACTCGCCGAGTCCATGGGGGGACTTGCCGAGTTCATGTGTATCTTCATCCTACTCGTCGAGTAGGTTCGTGCACTCAACGAGTAGGAGCCTCAGAATGCAGATTTTTGACTTTTTCTGCTAGAAATGGACTAGAAACATTACGCTAAACTATTTTGGTGTTATAAAACTTGTTTTAGATGGTGTAATGTTTATGCTAATCCATTTACAATGGCTATAATAAAAAATTACAAGTTTTATGAGTAATTTATGATTCTTGAAATGTTCATATTCATGTTCTTGAACTTATGAAGATTAGATGATCATAGGAATTGTTTGTAACCTACTTGGTAGTTTAATTCTTGATCATGATGTGTTTTAATGGAGTCCATAACTTGTCCTCAAGTTATGGAAAACGTGGAGTCACACTTGAATTAAAACCATTAAAAGAACACAAGAGTTAGAAAAATAAAGAGTCTTCATTTTAATACTCAATTAAATTCATAAGTTATAAGAAATGATAAGTTTTGAAAGTATACAAAACTTGCCCTCAAGTTTTGGAACAAGTAAAGTCATGATTAAAACTTTAGTTCCAACCCTTATACATTATAATATTATAAGTTAATAATATATATATATATATATATATATATATATATATATATATGTATAAGACCAAGTCGTCTTACCGCTAGTACGCCTCATTCACGAAGCTGGTCTATAAGGGGTATAAGGTTGTTGCCTATAAAATGGTAACTTAATGGGTGTCCACTCTCACCCACCGCTTCCTTGATCGGTGGAGGGTCGTTCGCCGAACGGGTAGGACAAGGACTTATGAATTCTCATTAAAAAGTATAATAATAATACTAAAGTAACTAAACTTTATTGAATTCCCAATCTTAGTTATTTTAGGAAAATGTGAATAAGGTGCTAATACATGAAATTACACTTTACACTTTATTTAAGTCGTTAGTGGAGCGTGTGTGGCTAACCGGCACACTAACTTGAACTTAACAAGGTAGGTAAAGGGTGACTTAATGTTTATCATAGTATCGATGGAGCGTGTGTGGTTAACCGGCACATCGATTGAGGGGTAATACATTAAGGGTACCAAGTAATTTGCATGGTTACTTCACACCTTGTTTTGTGATCCTCGCCATCCTAGTCACAAAACTTGAAGGGCACACTTGTCACACCCCAAAACCAAGAACGGCGGAAACGTTCTGGGGCGGAGGACGTCATGTACAGTATCACAACAATGAAAAGTAGTAAACAAGCAACAACATCATCCATTGAATTAATAATATAATTATTATACAAGTATGTTCTGTCAAATTTTGATAAACACTAAAGCATAAATCAAAATGAAAGATGAGTCTTCAACGAGCTCCATCTTCCCTAATCCTTGCATCGGTACCTGTCTATGATGACCTGAGGATACAAGTAATTTTGAAAGCGGGTATCAGCTTTGAAGCTGGTGAGATCATAAGTATTTTAGTGTCTTAATTTGTATGTAAGTATTTGTATGTATATAAATTGTAAGTATTGAGAATGTATATGAACTGTAAGTATAAAAATGTTTTGTATGATCCTAGGAAGCCCTATGTTTCCTACTAATTGTATCCTTCTACCAAGGCATCTAGTGTCTGTGTGTATGGCTCACGTAAGAGAGTGTATTTTCCCAAATCTGACTATCATTAATCAAAATATAGTTTCTACATTACCGTGCGTCATGTGAAAATTCACGAAGTGAATGTAATGGGAAAAGAAATAGTACTATGGTGTAGTGTCGAACTACAACCGTACCTATTACCTTAAATCTAGGGTAATACTTCCAAGTACTGTAGTATTTGTAATAAATAACTACATCGGTACTCAACTGCCTTATTTGAGGGATAAGGTGTAATGTGATGTCTAGATCCCAGGCTATACGCTCCCCTGTCAAAGGGATTTTGGGACCTACCCACGACCCCTGCATGTATGCAAGTCGTGAGCATCTACATTACTATGATCATGTATACTCGATATAACTATCACAATTGCGTTGTGATTCATCGGTATAGTTAGATCCTGAACTGGTTCCATGCTATAGCACCTAGTGACGTCTGTCCTATGTATACGTAAGTGTGATCATGTAAGTGATCATGTAGTTGTTCTCATGTAAGTGTGATCATGTAAACATATCTATGTAATAGTATAGTAATGTACTGTAATGTTAGAGCTGTAATGTATGCTCTCTCTATCTAGCAAGTATAGTAATGTACTGTAATGTTATAGCTGTAATGTACGTGCTCTCTACCTAGCAAGTATAGTAATGTACAGTAATGATCTAGAAAGTATTGACTCATGAATGAACTGACTCATTGTATGATATTGCGTTCTAGTAATAGTTCTAGTATCTTCCTAAACTACCCATATGGTAGTTACTAGTAATCTAACTTGTACGTATGGACATGGATGTATACCCTTGCTACCCAAGGGCATGGGATGGACTGGAAGGGCCTTTATGACTATATATCTACATATGTTATATAACTAATATTTAAACGACCTTTGGACGAGTACCCGATATCCCGATATCCCACCAGACCACATCTCAAGTGCGAAAAGGAAATAGGGTGGATAGCCTTCCTAAGTCTTTTAAACATTTCTTATATAACTATACATATAGAGGCATGCAATTTATAATTTAAAAGCATAAAATAAGATTTTTAAAACCTTTGAACATAAATATTTTCTAAGAAAAGACCGACTTGATGTCGATCTATAAAATGGTTTTGAAGGCATGGGTTTGATAAAACAGTTTAGTATGAATAACATTTGTTTGAAACACAATTGTAAATAAGTTTGAAATGTAATATACAGAGTAAAATGTACAGTGTAATAAGGAGTTTTTAAACACATAAAGTATTTATGAAAAACATTTGAAGGAAACTGTTTGGTAAAACGGCTAATGAGTAGCCAATCATTTGAATGCTGCTTATTAATCACATGTGATTGATAAAATAATTAGCATAATTCTACTTGTATCCCCCCCCCCCCATAAAACATTTTAAAACAGTTTAAAACATTGATTAAGGGGTATGAACTCACCTGCAGTAAGTGATTGGAATTGAACGGACTGTTATCGTAAGGAAGGATCGGACAAGTGCTTGGTGTCAAGTGAAGATTTTAGACACACACAATCATCCTAATTACATATGAAGACATATGATTATAAATAATTAGTGATTAAAACACTAATTATACAAGTATAAGTATTTTAATGCGAGGAAAACACTTTTGGTCAAGTGCTAGGAGGCAAATGGGTTGCAACAAAGGAGTGCAATGCCCCTAATGGGAGTTTATGGTCAAATGACCATATGTTTTGGAGTTTACGGCCTAGGGGAGTAAACTCCTGGCCGTAAACTCTCTGCAAGGTCTCTAAATGAAGCCTATCAATTATACAACTAGTTCGGGGAATTGGTTCAAGGCTTAATCAAGTGTTTGGGTGACATTTCCCCCTTTATAGGGGTTTACGGCCCTGGGACCATATCCCATGGAGATTACGGCCGTAAACTCCTTTAGGGGAAGGTTTATGGTGTTTTCAAGTCCCTAATTTAACAAGGAATGAATCAAGGCAATTGTCCAAGGCTTTAGGGGGATTTATGGCACCATTTGGCACCTTTCAATGGAGTTCATGGCCCTGGAACATCTTGGGCCGTGAACACCTTTTTCTTGGTGTTCTAAGTGTGTTAGGTGCTCCTAAACTCATTTAGGTACGTGCCTAAATTAGTATATTGGCTTAAGGAGGGTTTTTAAGGCATTTTGGCACTTAAACATGGAGTTCACGGCCCAAGAACCTCCTTGGCCGTCAACTCACTTTCATCATTGATTTTAATTGCTTTTGGTGTCCTAAACATGCAATGGTGGGTTCTAGTTCGAGTTCTAAAGCTTTGAGGGTCATTGGGACACTTTTGGCCCTTAAAATGGAGTTTACTCCCCAAGTGTTCTTGGGCGGTAAACTCCCAAATCTTGGTGTCTTGTTCCGATTTTGATGTTTTCTAGTCCTATACACACTAGCATACAAGCCTAAGGTAGTTACAAATCACGGGGAAAGGACTCGGTAGCATTTAAGCCACATATTGGAGTTTACTCTCCAAGAACGTTCTTGGGCGGTAAACTCCCGAATCTAGTTGTTTTGTTATGAAATTGATGTTTCTAAACACAATCTAAGCTATATAACATAACTAGATCGAAGTACTCACAATTTGGGATAAAAACCCAAAGATCGGTGAGAGAGAATTTTGGCTTTTCTCTAATTGGAAATGTAACTAATGAACTATTTGGTTCAGTTTTCTATATATAGTCCTAGGATTTTTGGCAGAAAATATTTCTATTCCCGGAATGAACTCTAATATCCTATAGTATTGGAATAACATTGTTGCACAAAACCCTAGTACATCCACTCTCCTAATATCTCCTTAAGTGTAAATCCTGAAAACTACCAAACTTATACTCGAAGTCTGAATTTTCATTGTAACTATTCTACATCTATTGGCTTCAAATGGTTTGTACAGAATGGAAATTTCGGGTTGTCACATCATCCCCCTGTTAAACGGAATTTCGTCCTGAAATTTGAATTTAGGAAAGTAAGTAGGTACGAATGATCGAGTTGTGAGGAGGAAACTTCCTAATTGATTGGTTCTAGCACACCTAAGTGAAATCGGATTCTCAGTTGGACTCCCAACGAACCTTCACTAACGGGCAATGGTGTTGCTTCGTCCGCTTGACCTCTCGGTCGAGGGTCACTACGGTTCTAATACGAAGGTTAGGATCTCGACGAGTGGACTTACAAGAGTCCTCACGGAAAGGTATGGTTTCACGATCGAAACGCGAAGAGTATAATGTACGTTACTGAGTTCGCGGAGTAGGTCTAGTTTGCGAGATACAAGACTGATTCTGGTAAGAATCTCGGAGGTCCTGTCTATCTTAGATTTAGCTTTCCATGCTTTACGAATGGTATTAAGCCGTTCCCGAGTGAGACTTCCTAAAGAATTTGGTCTCTCACTTGGAATTTCCAAAGGTTCTTTCTCTTGCTTAACTTCCCAGTCAAAGGCCACTCCTTGCTGGGTCAAGTTCGTATGGTTTCCTCTGATTTGCGAGGGTTTCTGGATGAACTATGACAGTAGGTCTGTAAGACCTAGAATTTGGCGAAAGAATGTCGGCTTCTCTGGTGTCGACAAATGCTCAACGGTTTTGACAAATTGAAAGAGTACTCAAAATTTCTCACATTACTAACAGTGTGTCATAGAAATTTGACTCTTCAATTTCAAAACTCGTGCCTAGAGAACTTCGCTAAAAGTTCCTCTATAGGAAATGTTACCATGGGTTTTCTTCTTACTACGAGGGTAGATAAGTAAGTCATTACATGGAGAAATGACGAACTGATTCAAGTAAGAAAGACGTACCCTATTCGTTTAGCTCATGAAAGCTATGGGCGTATTGGTCCTATCCGAAGGGTATCACTACGGACTCGAAGTGTCCACATCGAGCTCGGAAGATAGTCTTCCAGACATCCTTTCCTAACACTCGAACTGGTGATATTCGGATCTCATATCCATTTCTGAAAGTAATTCTTTCCTTGCGTTTGCTCAACCATTTCATCTATGTGCGGCAGAGATAACGATTTCTAATGAAAAATCTTGACGGAGTCCTCGAAATCCGAGGCACATACGATGCAATCCGTCGATCTCTGGGAGAATAAGATTAGGGTTTCTCCAGGGTGAGAAGCCTAGTCTTCTTATTCTATCGCTGTGCAGTTCGTTAAGTTGTTTGTACTGTCCTGGTATCTCCGTGGGTGTTTAGAGTATAGGGTGATCTGTTTACAAGAGTCGTATTGGGTTCTATGTTTGTTCACATGACGATGTGATTACTTGTAGGCTTAAGCAGATCTCTGTCCTGAAGTTCATATTAGAATTCATACATGGTTCACAATCACAATTTCGTGTATACGAGTCGTATATAATTAAGATTGAAAAGGTAGTCGAATAACTGATTCTTCTTTAAGCTCACATCCCATCCGGGAAAAGAAGTTAAAGTGGAATCATCAATTCTAAACCTGTAGAACCTTGATTATATATCACTCTTATGCATACATTCCTCAATGATAGATCAATCATATGAATCCTTGGATTGAACTTGACGTACTGCACGAGTGGTACTTCATGGGTTTCTTTGGAAAAGAAAAGAACTATGAGGTACTCCATGCATGAGTACTTCGGTGTTCTGATATAACGGCTTCGTTGGAAAAGCGATCTAGAATAAAGAGATGTATGTATGAAGCTGTTTTTGTGGGGATCAAATTGAATCGAGTCTCATGATAATGTCGGAATCATACTGAAACTTAAAGACATTAGATTTGAACATAAGACGTTTTACATACAAAACACAACCGTGCAAACATCAACAGAGTTCCTACAAGACTATTGCTGCTAAAAAGGTATACTACTAAAGACAAGTATACATAGCATGAGCATCCCTAAACCTACGAAATCTCACAAAAGATATGAATCTAGTTGCACTAGTTCGGGATAGTTTATAAGTCTGTTACAACGAAACGCCTAAATTGCATTAACGTGGTTCCGGAGTAGGCTCTCCTGCAGCTGTGATCCTGAGAATTTTCCCGTCTGCACCAGAGTTCTGCATTATCGGGCAATCCTTCTTGAGGTGTCCAATTTCACCGCATTGGTGACATCTGGATAGCACCCACATCAGTGGAGGAAGTGAAGTGCCGAGTAGGAGTTATGGGGACGCGGTTGCTTTCGTTGATCTTCCCTTTTGGGCAATTTCTGTAATAGTGCCCTGCCTCACCACAACTATAGCAAACTAGGCTTGCTCTAGTGGTGGAGGTAGTTCTACAGAAATGAGCAATGTGTCCCATCTTGTTGCAATTATTGCATTGCCAAGCTCGGCAAATTCCCTTGTGGTGGTGGTTGCACCGGTCGCACTTTGGGAGTGTTCCTTTATATGGTCTGCTCGGTACTGGGATGGCAGAGGTTTCTACTTGTGGTTGTTGCCTGGCAATTCTCTGAAATCATTTGCGTTCCACTTTGGCTTGACGTTTTCTTTTCTTGAACTCTAAGTTGTTGTTTTGGGTGGTGGCGACTGTTACTATTTGTTGATTCCTCGGATCGTTAACACGATCGGGATTGTTAACTCCTTTTTCAGCCTTGTTTGCATTGGCAGTGCTGCGATTTGCCAGGACTGCTGTCACGGCAGCCATCACGGCAGTTGTAACGATGGCTTGAAAAGTAGCGGCGTCCATAGGAAAAGTAGAGGTCTCATTGCTTGGCTGGTTGTTTCCGGATGATGACATGATTCTGTTACACGAAAGATAAGGATTTTTTGAGCGATTCTGGTTGAACCTAGATGTACTTAGATTGTTCAAGTAAGGAGTAAGACTATGTTCTCGAAAGGTTGACCTACATCCCTATGATGCAGTCCTAGTACTAAGTGGGAGTGAGTTTGTGAAATGGTCTCAAGACGTTTGTCGTTCAACCCGAGGAATCGATGGTTGGTGAATAACAGGATCCAACCACTGAAAGAGACTTGGAGATGTCTCCGGAGCTAAAATACTATACTCCAATGACTTGACTAAAGCATGTTTCAAATAGGCTCCAATGAAAGTACATTAAGAGTACTTCAATAAAGAATGACACGGAAGTTAGCTGACTGTCAATATCTTTGATATTCATGACGTAAAGATTTAGGAAAATGACCTTGTAAAGGTCTTACATCATATCCAGAGAAGATAGTTCTTGACAGCATAAGGACCTAACCCAAAGTACTTACAGTATAAGGTAATTTCATAGAAAATGCCACATCGGCCAAAGACAGAAAAACGATTCCTTTTAATAAGGAAAATAAAGTAAGGCGTCTACTACCGGCGACGGTCATCCCTTTGGTGAACTCTCAGTTCAGCCAGTTGACATTCCACATCAAGTAGGTGTCTTTCATACACCCTCTGGCATACTCGGAGCTCTATGACTTCGGCTCGTGATTCAGTCAGTGCTTGCAGCTGGGTCTCATGGTTTCTTTCTGATCTCTCGCGAGCATCTTCTAGACGAATGCTACGGAGGGTATGCATTTTAGCATCGGTGACAACTTCGGTAATCTGATATAGGGTTGTCCTGCCTTGAATCTCATTTCGGGTCACTCTGCGGATCAAGATTGGCAAGATTCTATTTGCTGAGCCCCCATTACTCAGGTCATAGAAGCTTCGGTCACCATTAAATGGCATGGGCTGATCTTGTCCTTGGCTCCATGTTTCTAAGCATTCAACTCACTCAATCGTCGGGCCATGAAAAGCCAGACGAGGGTTAGGAATTGGAACGGGAGCTGCTCGGGTAGGTTCTCAACCTCTGGTTCGGAGTTAGCATCATCAGAAAGGTCTTCATCATGGTGATCATTCAAAAGGATAGGATGATCATTATCTGGTTCTTCTCCAAACCAACCAGCAATGACCTCGTTCGAAAGGTACTGGTTGCCGAGGGGATGGAGTCCAACTATGTTTTCTATGTGAGAATTTAGAGTAAGAGAATAATTATTAGACGAACTATCTAGATAATTATTTAGAAAACCTTCAATAGTTACATCGCTATTTGTGAAGTGCATACCAGTTATGTGTAATCTAAACAGGATAGACCTTCGAATAAGTAACCTTAACTCCATATTCACACAGAATAGGGGTGAAGTAAAATTTTCACAGATTCTAAGTTTATAACATCCTAATTACATATAGCCTTAGTGTATCCACTTAACAACTATCTACTTAGTAATGAAGATCCCGTTATAGTTCTCAAGTATAAAGTACTTATAGTAACACCAAATACTCCTATAGTATTTTTAAATTTTAATGTTATGTTCTATTATTCTCATTGTGGTAGGGTCGGTAAGATTTTAGCATTGTTGCAACCACACAATTAAACTTAGGCACATGCTAGTCAACCCTCGGATAATATAGGTGATCAGGTTATATCTTCCCAGTTTTGACCATATGACTCTAAGCCCACCTGTGTTGCCCAATAATCGTAATTCTTTTGTATTGTCCTAGTGACACTGATTTTAGTATGAATGCAGGCACGTATACTTACTTAAATATTTTATTATTTAAAGTATAAACTCTTGGTCAGAGTATTTTTAATCCCTTATGTATTTATAGTTAGTATATCTTTTATTGGTTGATATATTTAATTCACTATAAACAATGCTCTAATACCAATCTGTCACACCCCAAAACCAAGAACGGCGGAAACGTTCTGGGGCGGAGGACGTCATGTACAGTATCACAACAATGAAAAGTAGTAAACAAGCAACAACATCATCCATTGAATTAATAATGTCATTATTATACAAGTGTGTTCTGTCAAATTTTGATAAACACTAAAGCATAAATCAAAATGAAAGATGAGTCTTCAACGAGCTCCATCTTCCCTAATCCTTGCATCGGTACCTGTCTATGATGACCTGAGGATACAAGTAATTTTGAAAGCGGGTATCAGCTTTGAAGCAGGTGAGATCATAAGTATTTTAGTGTCTTAATTTGTATGTAAGTATTTGTATGTATATAAATTGTAAGTATTGAGAATGTATATGAACTGTAAGTATAAAAATGTATATGAACTGTAAGTATAAAAATGTTTTGTATGATCCTAGGAAGCCCTATGTTTCCTACTAATTGTATCCTTCTACCAAGGCATCTAGTGTCTGTGTGTATGGCTCACGTAAGAGAGTGTATTTTCCCAAATCTGACTATCATTAATCAAAATATAGTTTCTACATTACCGTGCGTCATGTGAAAATTCACGAAGTGAATGTAATGGGAAAAGAAATAGTACTATGGTGTAGTGTCGAACTACAACCGTACCTATTACCTTAAATCTAGGGTAATACTTCCAACTACTGTAGTATTTGTAATAAATAACTACATCGGTACTCAACTGCCTTATTTGAGGGATAAGGTATAATGTGATGTCTAGATCCCAGGCTATACGCTCCCCTGTCAAAGGGATTTTGGGAGCTACCCACGACCCCTGCATGTATGCAAGCCGTGAGCATCTACATTACTATGATCATGTATACTCGATATAACTATCACAATTGCGTTGTGATTCATCAGTATAGTTAGATCCTGAACTGGTTCCATGCTATAGCACCTAGTGACGTCTGTCCTATGTATACGTAAGTGTGATCATGTAAGTGATCATGTAGTTGTTCTCATGTAAGTGTGATCATGTAAACATATCTATGTAATAGTATAGTAATGTACTGTAATGTTATAGCTGTAATGTATGCTCTCTCTATCTAGCAAGTATAGTAATGTACTGTAATGTTATAGCTGTAATGTACGTGCTCTCTACCTAGCAAGTATAGTAATGTACAGTAATGATCTAGAAAGTATTGACTCATGAATGAACTGACTCATTGTATGATATTGCGTTCTAGTAATAGTTCTAGTATCTTCCTAAACTACCCATATGGTAGTTTACTAGTAATCTAACTTGTACGTATGGACATGGATGTATACCCTTGCTACCCAAGGGCATGGGATGGACTGGAAGGGCCTTTATGACTATATATGTACATATGTTATATAACTAATATTTAAACGACCTTTGGACGAGTACCCGATATCCCGATATCCCACCAGACCACATCTCAAGTGCGAAAAGGAAATAGGGTGGATAGCCTTCCTAAGTCTTTTAAACATTTCTTATATAACTATACATATAGAGGCATGCAATTTATAATTTAAAAGCATAAAATAAGATTTTTAAAACCTTTGAACATAAATATTTTCTAAGAAAAGACCGACTTGATGTCGATCTATAAAATGGTTTTGAAGGCATGGGTTTGATAAAATAGTTTAGTATGAATAACATTTGTTTGAAACACAATTGTAAATAAGTTTGAAATGTAATATACAGAGTAAAATGTACAGTGTAATAAGGAGTTTTTAAACACATAAAGTATTTATGAAAAACATTTGAAGGAAACTGTTTGGTAAAACGGCTAATGAGTAGCCAATCATTTGAATGCTGCTTATTAATCACATGTGATTGATATAATAATTAGCATAATTCTACTTGTACACCCCCCCACCATAAAACATTTAAAAACAGTTTAAAACATTGATTAAGGGGTATGAACTCACCTGCAGTAAGTGATTTGAATTGAACGGACTGTTATCGTAAGGAAGGATCGGACAAGTGCTTGGTGTCAAGTGAAGATTTTAGACACACACAATGATCCTAATTACATATGAAGACATATGATTATAAATAATTAGTGATTAAAACACTAATTATACAAGTATAAGTATTTTAATGCGAGGAAAACACTTTTGGTCAAGTGCTAGGAGGCAAATGGGTTGCAACAAAGGAGTGTAATGCCCCTAATGGGAGTTTATGGTCAAATGACCATATGTTTTGGAGTTTATGGCCTAGGGGAGTAAACTCCTGGCCGTAAACTCTCCGCAAGGTCTCTAAATGAAGCCTATCAATTATACAACTAGTTCGGGGAATTGGTTCAAGGCTTAATCAAGTGTTTGGGTGACATTTGCCCCCTTTATAGGGGTTTACGGCCCTGGGACCATATCCCATGGAGATTACGGCCGTAAACTCATTTAGGGGAAGGTTTATGGTGTTTTCAAGTCCCTAATTTAACAAGGAATGAATCAAGGCAATTGTCCAAGGCTTTAGGGGGATTTATGGCACCATTTGGCACCTTTCAATGGAGTTCATGGCCCTGGAAAATCTTGGGCCGTGAACACCTTTTTCTTGGTGTTCTAAGTGTGTTAGGTGCTCCTAAACTCATTTAGGTACATGCCCAAATTAGTATCTTGGCTTAAGGAGGGTTTTTAAGGCATTTTGGCACTTAAACATGGAGTTCACGGCCCAAGAACCTCCTTGGCCGTCAACTCACTTTCATCATTGATTTTAATTGCTTTTGGTGTCCTAAATATGCAATGGTGGGTTCTAGTTCGAGTTCTAAAGCTTTGAGGGTCATTGGGACACTTTTGGCCCTTAAAATGGAGTTTACTCCCCAAGTGTTCTTGGGCGGTAAACTCCCAAATCTTGGTGTCTTGTTCCGATTTTGATGTTTTCTAGTCCTATACACACTATCATACAAGCCAAAGGTAGTTACAAATCACGGGGAAAGGATTAGGTAGCATTTAAGCCACATATTGGAGTTTACTCTCCAAGAACCTTCTTGGGCGGTAAACTCTCGAATCTAGTTGTTTTGTTATGAAATTGATGTTTCTAAACACAATCTAAGCTATATAATATAACTAGATCAAAGTACTCACAATTTGGGATAAAAACCCAAAGATCCGTGAGAGAGAATTTTGGCTTTTCTCTAATTGGAAATGTAACTAATGAACTATTTGGTTCAGTTTTCTATATATAGTCCTGGGATTTATGGCAGAAAATATTTCTATTCCCTGAATGAACTCTAATATCCTATAGTATTGGAATAACATTGTTGCACAAAACCCTAGTGCATCCACTCTCCTAATATCTCCTTAAGTGTAAATCCTGAAAACTGCCAAACTTATACTCAAAGTCTGAATTTTCACTACGACTGTTCTACTTCTATTGGCTTCAAATGGTTTGTACAGAATGGAAATTTTGGGTTGTCACAACACTCGAGATTGAAACATCCCATTGAAGAAAGTTCAATGAATATCAAAGAATCTAGGAGTTTCTAAACCAATTAAAACCTAATTAAATATTTCATTTTTCATGGCGGAAATTGGTGAATCATCATTCACCTACCTTCAAATATCTAATAGTTTAGATTACGGCATCCATCTTATAAGTTATAAAATATTGTGTTGGATCCAAGCCTTAATACTACATTTTGGTGTTTTATTAAGGACTATCTCTAAATATAATCTAATCTATTCCCTCTTCTTTTCAGATGTCTTCCAATAACAATGCTTCTGGCTCAAACCCTACTAGCTCCGTCTCTCTCATGAATCTTTGTGGGAGAGTCATCTTTGATGGATCCAACTTTACTGATTGGATCAGAAACATCAGGATGGTCATCGGTATGAGAACAAAGAATATGTTCTCGACAAGGAGCTAAAGGTACCCGAGCCAACTGCTACTCCTGAAGAGCTTGCTGAATATGAGGTACATAAAAGAGATGCTACAAAAGTGGCATGCATCATGATGGCCACCATGATAGCCAAGCTCCAAAAGTCCTATGAGGACTATTATCCTTTTGAGATGCACCAGGACTTGATGGACCGCTACCATCAAAGTGCTCGTCAAGAGCGATATGAAATAATCTCCTCCATGATAACAACCCGAATGAAGGATGGTGAACCCATCACGGGCCACATGCAGAAAATGCAAAGGTATGTGGACCGTTTACTGAAGCTGAATGTGAACTTCCCCGAGGAGTTAGCAATAGACATCATTTTGCACTCCTTACCATCGTGTTATGATCAACTCCGCATGACATATCACATGAACAAGGAAGAAGTCACCCTCAGCAAACTTCAAGGACTCTTGAAGACCGTCGAAAGTGGTCTAAAGGGTAAGTCGGTTGTTACTACTCCTACTCCTACTCCAACTGCGGCTAATGTCTTGGCAATCGGGCATGGCAAAGGGAAGAAGAGAAAGAAACCTTCTAAGGGTACCAAGGGTAAGACCCTTGAAGGCTCCTCTTCAAGCAAAACCAAGAAAGGTTTTGTCACTCCTTCTGCTAACCCTAATGAGGCTGAATGCTTCTATTGCCATGAAAAGTCACACTGGAAGCGAAACTGCCCAAAGTACCAGCAAGATTTGAAGGATGGGAAAGTAAAACCCAACCATGCAGATATATACACTATATTGTCTAATAACTCACCTCATTCTAAGTCTTGCGTCCTTGACACAGGTTGTGGTATTCACATATGTTGTGATTTGCAGGGACTAAGAAGAAGTGAGAATGTGGAGCAGGGAAAGATAAACTTGATCATGGGAAACAGGAAAGCTTCACCTGTCACCAAGATAGGAGTTTATTCCTTAGTGCTAAATAATGGGTTTACATTAGACTTGAATAAGTGTTATTATTCGCCAGAAATGGCAAAAAATGTTATTTCCTTTCATGCATTGTATAAACAAGGTTTTACCTTTTATTTTGATAATAATAATGGTAGTATTGATGCTTTCTTTGATAATGTTCTTTATTTTAAAGCATTACCTTGTGATGGCGTGTATGAAACTGTATCTGTTGTAGATAATCTAGGAAATAATATATTGTGTATTGACTCTTCCACTAGCTTAGATAAAGCATCTTTATGGCATTTTCGTTTTGGACATGTAAGAAAGAAACGCATAGGCCAACTCCAAAAGGATGGAGTCTTGGAGTTATTTGACCTAAAGTTAGATGATAGTTGTGAATCTTGTTTGCTTGGTAAAATGAAAAAGTCACCTTTTACTGGCACTTGTGCCAGGGGTGAAGGTTTGTTGGACCTCATACACACGGATGTGTGTGCACCCTTCAGAACCGCCACAAGAGATGCTAATCGGTTCTATGTGACATTTACTGATGATTTTAGTAGATATGGATATGTCTACCTAATCAAGCATAAGTCAGAAACCTTTGAGAAATTCAAAGAGTTTAAGAAAGAAGTGGAGAATCAGTTGGGCAGGAACATTAAGATGTTTCGATCCGATCGTGGTGGTGAGTATCTTAGTACTGAGTTCCTTGAATATCTTAAGGAATGTGGGATTGTCTCACAATTGACACCTCCTAGGACACCACAGTTGAATGGTGTAGCTGAGAGGCGCAATCGGACCTTGCTGGACATGGTTCGTTCCATGATGAGACTGCCGCCCATATCCTTAATCTATTCCCTACAAGGAAGGTTGCCAAAACACCTCACGAGATGTGGACTGGAAAAGTTCCCAATCTAGACCACATCAAGATTTAGGGTTGCGAGGCTTTCGTGAGACGTGAGACTCATGATAAGCTCGAACCCCGAAGCGAAAGGTGTATTTTCATCGGCTATCCACAGAAATCCTTTGGCTACATCTTTTACAGACCTGGTGATAATGTGGTCTTTGTAGCAAGAATAGGATTCTTTCGGGAGAGAGAGAGAATTCATGAGCCAAGGAGACAGTGGGAGGCAAATTGACCTTGAGGAAATTAAAGAGTCAAGTGGTGAAGGAACCTCAAACTCTAGCCCTCAACCTAAGGAGGAAACTCCTGTTGAGCCGACTAAAGAATCTATACCTCTGAGGCGTTCCACCATAGTTAGGTATGCACCTGAGCATTATTATGGTTTCCATATTACTACAGAAGGTGAGACACTTATCAGTGATAACACACTGGTAAACCTGGATGAGCCTAACAGCTACACGGAAGCCATGGCAGGCCCTGAGGCTGCTAAATGGAAAGAGGCTATGGATAGCGAGATACAGTCCATGTATGACAATCAAGTTTGGAACTTGGTTGACAATGTACCTGATCGTAAGATAGTTGGGTGCAAATAGATCTTCAAGAAGAAGACCGACATGGATGGTAATGTACACACTTATAAGGCACGACTGGTTGCAAAGGGTTATTCTCAAACTCCGGGAGTTGATTATGATGAGGCCTTTTCACCAGTGGCCAAGATTAAGTCTATTAGGGTTCTGTTAGCCATTGCTGCATTTCATGACTATGAAATATGGCAAATGGATGTCAAAACCGCTTTCCTTAATGGAAAGTTGGCTGAAGGTGTTTACATGGTTCAGCCAGAGGGTTTTGTCAGTACAGAGTACCCCAATAGAGTGTCTAAGCTTGAGAAATCCATTTATGGATTGAAATAGGCACCTCGCAGATGGAATCTTTGCTTTGATGAGAAAGTCAAAGAATTTGGCTTTTCAAGGAGTGAAGATGAATTTTGTGTCTATATCAAGGCTAGTGGGAGCATAGTCAACTTTTTGGTACTGTATGTGGATGACATATTACTCATAGGAAATGACATCCCAACCTTGCAGGAAGTGAAGTCCTGGCTTGGGAAGTGTTTCGCTATGAAGGACCTTGGTAAAGCTGCCTATATCCTAGGGATAAGGATTTTGAGAAACAGGAGTAAAAGACTAATTGGACTTAGTCAAAGCACCTATATGGACAAAGTGTTGAAAAGATTCAACATGCATAACTCCAAGAAGGGTGAGTTACCCATCCAGAGTAACGCCAGATTGAGTAAGACATAAAGCCCTAGTACTGAGGTTGAGACAGCATAAATGAATCGAATTCCTTATGCTTCAGTTGTAGGATCGATCATGTATGCTATGACGTGTACTCGACCTGATGTAGCCTTTGCTTTGAGCATGGTTAGCAGGTATCAGGGGAACCCTGGCAAGTAACACTGGACTGTGGTAAAGAATATCCTCAAGTACCTACAAAGGACTAAGGACTGGGTCCTTACCCTTGGTGGGAATGCAGACTTGAGAGTTGTAGGGTACAGTGATGCTAGCTTTCAAACTGACAGGGATAATTTCCATTCTCAGTCAGGCTAGGTCTTTACCCTAAACGGAGGGGCAATTACTTGGAAAAGTTCCAAGCAGGAGACAGTGGCTAATTCCACTTGTGAATCAGAGTATATAGCAGCAAGCGAGGCAGCAAAGGAGGCAATATGGCTAAAGAGCTTCATCGGAGACCTTGGAGTTGTACCAACTATAAACGAGCCAATGGAGATTTTCTGTGACAGCAATAGTGTGGTTGCCTTAGCCAAGGAACCAAGAGATCATGGGAGATCCAGACACATTGACAGAAAATATCACTTTATTAGACATCGAATAGAAGAAGGAATCCTCGTGGCAAAGATCGTATCATCGGATGAGAACCCAGCAGATCCCCTCACAAAGGGACTGACTCAGGCTAAGCATCTACAACATGCTCGAAGCATAGGGCTGAAGGATGATATTAGTTTTAGTAGTTAGATAATCTTGAAACTTGTAAAATGTAATTGACATTTGATGATAAATAAAAGTTGTTATTTATGAGTAAAGTGTTGCTATCACTTGTCAATCGTTTACTATTATTTCTTTTTGCATGTTTTGACTTCCAGAATAATTATGTTATGGTTTATATCATATTATTCAAACTCTCCACAGTAGGTCATATGTTGGAAGTAGATATGAATCTAGACTGTCATGGGTTGGCTTGTAGAGGTCTAAGATGTTAGATAAAGCGGGGCTACAACACTCATGAGTGCTCATAAGTTCTGAGTATTGGATTCAACCCACTCTTACTGGTATCACTTCATGGAATTGATCTCGAGTGATCGTGAGATGGTAATATCATATAAGTCTTCAAACCTAGAGATATGATTTGTTGCCTACGAGTTGGTTATGCATTGATTGTACGAAAACGCATTGGTAACTCGATGTTGTAAAACGTACCTTTGTGTGTAATTCAACAAGTAGTAGGGAAAACATATGAGTCGAAGTTTATCTGTTCCTTCTAGGATTAGAAGCGATATCTGGGCCCCTCGATGTTTTTGTTTTGACCTATGTATCGGGCCCGGTCAGAACTAAATTGATGTGTTCAGTTAAGATCTATGTCAAACAAATCGGAAATCGGGAAACAAATGATGGACAATAAGCAAGACCATGTTCCATGTATTTATCCGGCTGATATCTAGAACAGAGGATTATATGATCACTTATCTAAAATGACACGTTCTAGTTCAACAGAGTTTAAAGAGCTACGATTGTTGATCGGTTTTGAAGTCATAGTTTCAACTATAGTTTTAGACTTATCCAAGTGGGAGACTGTTGGATATAGTGTCTAAGTCCATAACTATATTTGGTATGTACTTGACCCGACCCGGGATGGTCCATTTGGGTTTCACTTCACCAGAACAATTTATGGATAATCTTTTGAGAATAGTATAAGTTATGATTTATTAATATATTATAAGTTCTAATATATTAATATAAAATCATATTATTTAATTACTATTGATCTATAATTAATCTAGGATTAATTTAGAGATGAAAAGTATTACTAATTAAATATGGGCTCTTATATTTATATAGTGTGGGCTAATGCTTATTGGGAATGGGCTAGGCTTGCTTGGAAAGTCCATGGATACTCCATGGAGCTTTAACCCATGGATCTCATGGAAATGAAGAGACATGAGGATTAGGGTTTACATGAATGTAACCCTAATCCACCACACTATATAAAGGAGGCTTTGGTTCTTGAAATCACACTAGTTGTGGTGAGTAAAGCAAGAGGGCCGATTTCAAGATAGTTGTGACTATTCTCTCAAGGTTCCAAAGTTTGTGGTGATTTGTGATTTCCATTTGAGGCATCCACACTATTGGTGCTAGGCTCTAAAACTCCAAGAAATCAACTACAACTACAACGTAAGTAATGCTGCTAGATTTATTTGATTCAAGTTCCCCATGCCATGCTAGATAGGATAAGAACCTTGGAAAAATAATTATTTGCATGTATCCTAGTCAAACATAGATCCAAGGTTTTCTAGGGTTGCATGTACACTTAGGAGTGTTAGAATTGCTCAAAACTCATCATATGTTCCATTTGATAAGTAGTTTAATTCCATAAACTGTTTCATTTGTAAAAGTGGTTTAATCCCATATACCATTCCATTTGTAAAATTGGTTTAATCCCATAAACCATTTCCTTTGTATAAGTGGTTAAATCCCATAACCCGTTTCTTTTGAAAGAGTGGTTTAATTCCATAAACCGTTTCGGTTGTAAAAGTATTCTTAGTTATATCTGTTATATAGTAAAAACCTTAGTATTAATCCTGGAAAATATTATATTATCCATAATACTACCTTGTGGTTTTAAATGTTCAAAACTAGAAGTACAAGTATATTTCCCATACTTGATTTCATGATACGTAGCTTTTACTGTAAGTAAAAACTACAGAAGGTATATTTGGTCGGGATGTAATTATCTTTTCTTACTGTTTTAAGAGAAGTATATTACTTAGTAATTCATTCGTTGTTTTATCCATGTGAGTTCTATTAACCATACTTATATGACTGATATGCCTGCGGCGACGTTCTTCAGGCGTCGGAATGGAATAGTATTTGACACCCAAGGCCTGTCAGCCAAACTGTAGCGAACAGTAGAGGTGCGGGATTGTCAGTCCCATATAGATCTATACACAAATTCACGCTCTCCCTACAAGAGATTATGGGTAATAGGTCAGGACTTAAATTCCTACTTAGATAAGTACACCGTGAAGGGTCTCACAAATTTATTGTTTCAACGAGATTTACGATGTATTATTACCCCATGATTGCTAACCCTGGTACTCTGCATCGTACCTTTGTTAATGCAAACCCGGTATGATGTATTATTACCCCGTGATTGCTAACCCTGGTACTCTATATCGTACCTTTGTTAATGCAAACCCGGTATGATGTATTATTACCCCGTGTTTGCTAACCCTGGTACTCTGTATCGTACCTTTGTTAATGCAAACCCGATATGATGTATCTTTACTTCTTTAATATGTTATTCGTATATTAAAGGCATTATATATATCCTGGTATAGATAAATGAATTGTTGGTAATTTCCTTGGAAAGTATACAGTCGTGAATCATACTTGTATATTTAGTTTTGAATGATAAATTATACCAATTATAATTTATATGCTCTAATCTGATTAGCATGATTTCTCATGGATGAACACCTTTGCTCAGCATGATAAAAAGTTAATGATACCGAATGGAGTAACCTTTTATATTCATATATATATAATATATATATATATATATATATATATATATATATATATATATATACACAAAGGAAACGACCTTCGGACAAGTAACATCACCTTAATTCCACATCCAAACAAGGAAAAGGAATAAGATAATTCATTAGTCCTAAGCCCTTCAAATCTTATTTATATATTCATACATATATAAACCGAATTTTGGCAATCATAATTTGAAATAGTTTATTAAAAATCTTTTTGAAGGAATTTAACGGAGTTTACATGACTTTAAAGATTTAACATGGCTTTAAGTGATTTTGGATGTATTTGGTAATTCTTAAAAGCATACGGAAACTCTTTGTGTGATTATTATCACATATTGTTATTAACACAATTTAATATTGTGTTAAACTTGTATTCCCCCCATAAAAAGCATTTAAAAACCATTAAAAAGGTAAATTAGGTATGAACTCACCTTGATAGATGGTAATCCGGGCAGCGTTTCGTTTCCTGGAAAATAGTTTGTTTGACGAAAAACCGGCTTAAATCGGGCAGAGTTTCAACAGGAGAGAGGATGAATTCTCGAGAATTCCGAGGCTCCGGGGATTGCTTCGGGCTTTAGACGTGATACCGGGGCCTTCGGGGGTGAAAAACCCTTCCATCCGAGAAGGCTCGCACCCTTTATATAGGGGTGCGAGGGTTCGGCCGAGGAGGACAGGTGGCGAGGCGAGGGGTGAGTCAGCAGCCACGCGTCGGTCAGCAGTGAATCCACGTGAGAGGGTTCGGACAGGGCAGCTTCTGAGTGGACCGGACTTCGGTCCAATAGGAGAAGGCCACGCATGCGAAGTGGGTGTCCGAGGGGCATCTCTAAGGTGTCTCTTGCGAGTGTTGTCCGAAGCTTAGTGAACCGTGGAGTTGGTCCAATCAGAAGACGACACGCAAACTTCGGTCCTATCAGAAGGTGACACGTGGAGGCTCGCATGCGAGGGTGACGTGGAATGCGAAATTGCCCGGTTTTTCCTATTTTTCTTTATTTTTGTGCCAAAACTTGTAAAATTCATAACTTTTGCATACGAACTCCTTTTTGACGTTCTTTATATGCACACGTAGGTAAAATTATACTCTATGACTTTAGTTTAGACTTCGTCGGCTAATTTTGACTTTATTTTTAGTATTATTATTTTTAACAGACCGGGACAGGAAAATCCGTTAAAAATTCATAACTTTTTCGTCTGATGTCCGTTTTTGTCTGTTTTTTTACCGTTGTACTACTAATGACCAGACCTTCGATTATCGTTTAAGTTGCGTCGGCTAAATATCGATCCATTTATATTTCGAATTTTTAGCTGTCTACTGCTAAACCGAAATTTCGAAAAATCATAACTTCCTCATACGAAGTCAGATTTTGACGTTCTTTTTATGAACGTTCTCGGTTTAAGATATTCTACAACTTTCATTTAGATTGTTAAGGCTAAAAATCCTTTTATCGAAAATTCGTTTTTCACACTGAACAGTGTTTTGCCGGTTTCATCACAGATTTTCGATTGGTCATAACTTCTTCGTTATAACTCGGATTTCAGTGTTCTTTATATTTTTGGAAACATTGTTACAATCTCTACCACTTGGTTCATCCCAATCATGATTATTGATCAATTTATTTTTGACATAAATTTGACTGGTGTCACATTTTAGTTCTAAATAAGAATAATAAAGGCTAAACTACTAAGATATAATGTATAAAAATACACATATCAAAATACCCCACACTTAGTCTTTGCTTGCCTCCAAGCAAACTTACTTTTAATTTACCAATATCATATAAAACAATCCATTTTAAACCCAGCCATTATCCCAAGATCGCAATGCATGTATTTGTGTCTATAAATCCTAAGAAACTTTCCACTCCTAAATACTCACAATCCTTATGAACATTCACCCTTTAGTTTATATGACATTCATTTCTACAACCCTCCGAATCAATCCTCATAAATTTTCCTTAACCTCAAGGTATTTTTGTAAAGCTACCCAAGCATACATAATCTAGAAATTACAACTTTTGATACCACAATGGAGCTCTTGGAATTCTTCACTTCTTTGAATATTTGATATTGATTTCTTTGAATTCACCACCTTTTGGATTTTTGGTATCTTCAACTATTTGATTCTTGGAATTCTGATCTTTTGATTTTCAACTTGAAAGCTCCAAAAAATTTTCACTTTTTAGTCACTTCTCTCTCACTTTTTTTTACACGTAACTCACTCTTTTTTTCACTCAATACCTACATGCTTAAGCAGGGGCGCTTACTTCAACCCTTATTGATTAAGATATTAGTCTATGTGCAATGACTACATGAGCTTTTCTGGATATATTTCAGGTTTAGGCTGCAAAACATATTATGTCATATAAACTACCAGATTACTTTTCATATCTCATGACTTTTCAGCCACAAATACGCTATAACATGTGTAGGCTCAAGTAAACATTTGAGTTCTCATCGGATCATATCATACAATATTAGCAAACTTTTAAATTATCACTAGATTTTCTAAATTAAACTGTTATTTCGAGTTTATAAATTTTTAAATTTTCCAAGTCTAGAAATTTTTAATTTTCTAATTTAAATTCTTTTTTCGACCCCCTGCCCCACACTTATTTGATGCAATGTCCTCATTGAGTGCTAAAACAATTAAAGAACATAAAATTAAATAGAGAGAATTGGAACAGACTCCCCTGGGGTAGTTGTGACGAGATCGAATGGGGCTGCTAAAAGTTGCTCCAAAAATTATTGGAGGACTGGAAACTGGAACTGCTGCTTCCAACTGTGTCGAAAAAATGAAATCAAGAACGCCAACTTCTAAAATGTGGTGCAAAATATTGCAAATAAATGCAATGTGTAGTAACCATGACGTGGGAAAAGTGTCAACCACGTTGTCGAGTGAGGTGACGTGGTAATTGGTGGCCACGTCGTGATATCGAGAATGGCAGCCTCTTCTCGCGATGAAAAACTCCCCCACGACATAGGAAAGTGTCAACTATGTCGTGGCAGTCGGGATGATACTTCTACCTTGCGTCGAAATAAAACTCAATGGTGTGGGAACAGCTCATCCATACCATAGGAATCTATATATGGTCGAAACGTCATTCTTCTAATATACTCTCACAATATCAACTCACACCCCACACTTATTAGAAGTTGTGGCTCTTGACTATAAACTTCAAAACCTCACACGGCTTTCTCTCTTGTAATAAAGCAACAGTCGGACCTAGCTGTTGAACTTACTGCCAGCTTTCTAAGGGCGGAAATTCTGCAAAGATCTAAAACAATCAAAGGGCATCAACACGGAAAACAAAAATACATAAACCAAAATAAAACGTCCTAATTTAAACTAAATACATACCAAAATAAAAATACTAATACTAATTCTAAGCAATGCAAAAAAAATAAACTAAAAATAATGTAAAAATAAAAATAAAAATAAAATGGATAAACTAAGTCACTCGTCATCCTCGTCATCGTGGTGTTGTGTCCCTGATGTGCCAGCTCCATCCTGTCGTGGCTGGTATGGTGGAGGAAAAGGAACCGGGTACTGAAAACCCTGATGGGCAAAGAATGCAGTCAACGCATTCCCATACCACTATTGTCTACTCTCCACTATATTAAAACACTCGTCCATGTGCCTAGCAAGGTAACATATATCGATCTCCGGCTCTGGTCCCTGCTGCACTCCTCGAGGAGCACATCTATGCCTTCCTCGTATCTCAGGTGCTAGCTCGTATGCCCCCTCCTCGTCGGCCATGTCATCTGGTCGTATCCGCATAATACCATCCTCACCCTGCTCGAGTACGCGCATCGACTCCAGTAACTGTAGACTCATCGGTCTCATATCATGCAACACCATTGATCTAGTGATCTCCCGCGTCAATAACTGATAATATCGAGCTAAGTGTGTGATGAAGTGCCCATCGCAAATCGGGCTATCCTCCTGATGCCCCTGGCCTTCCTCCCCATGTGAGCAGCTAAAGCAACCGGGAGGTTCCGGTGTCTCCCAGGAGTAACAAGAGTCCACAGGAAATACAAATCTGTAGAAGGCACTCTCTCACTATTCTTATGATGCGTGAGAGATATAGAAATCAAACAATGTGGTGATTTGTAAGTGATAGACTGAATCATCTACCCTCGAGCAGTAGATGGTATGTAAACTCCCCCAGTAATGTCAGCCCAAAAAGTATTTTCATTGTAGTCATCCGTCCGGCCCGTAAGACAATCAGCAAGGAATGTCGGGAACTGTACACTCCTCGTCTCGTCTGCAGTATAAATCCCAACTCTAGTGGCAAGCTCAATCGCGCTGCACTCCCGACTCACACCACCAAGTCGAAAGGAAAAAGTTTTCCTGTCATCGGGTGTCTTCTTTGGATCATAGGAAACTGTAGAATAGAACTCCAACAAAAATTCCCGATAAACAGGCTCCTGAATCCTGAACAATCTTTCCCAACCTCGACATACAAACAAAGGCAGACCAGTCGCGTCCAAGTGGTTGTATTGCAAAAAATTACGGATTAGCTCGTCAAGTCTAGTTTGGGACACCAATCCCCAATCAAATGAAGGTGCAACGTCAATCTCCTTAGTAAGCAGCAAACTCAAATTGTTGACATATTTGCCCCGAGTTTCATTATTCAAGGTTTGTGGGAATTGCAAGAAACGGTGATCGATTATGTCCTCGGGTGGGTTCGTTCTTTGATTTCTACGAGCCATAGTTTGCAAAAAAAAATAAGCACAAAACAAAAACAACACCAAAAACCACCATCTATTAAACAGATTTAAACAGACTTTTAAAAAGAAAACAGGTAGTTGGGCAAGAACATACGTTGGGCGTACATCCAGCATACACTGAGCGTATGTCCAGATGGTTGAATTTGTTCCCTGTTCGTTCAAACGCCATAAGACATGAGCATTCAACCAAAATATGCAGGGGAGGTACGCAAGGCAGTCAAAATGTGACTTACAGGCAGTCAAAATATGACTTATACACAGGGTGTATGTCAAGATGCTAAAATCAAAGGTTCATACACGCGTTATAGGCCAAATTGGGTTCAAAGGTTTAGTCTAGTGGTCCGAATTGGTCTATTAAGACATAAGCTAGCACAAATTCATGTAAAATCGGCCCCAATTGATGAAGTGTATAAATCCTAGATTCTGATTTAGACATAATGCTGCAATTTCACGGAATTAAACACAAATTTAAAGACATTGAGTAACCGAATATCATACCTCGTTGACGATTTCTACAGGAAAGAAGAAAATTTGGGGCTTTGTGAAAGTAATAGGTTGTCACAGCGTAGGAGGAAAGGAAGTTGAAAGAGGGAAGAACAAAAAGTCAAAGGGTTAGTATATTACCTGACGCCGACTTACGCTGGGCGTAATTGAGTCGTACACGGGGAGTACGTGTTGCACGCCATTACGCTAAGCATAAATAATATTTACACTAGGCGTACTTACCACTCCTAGAATAATTCTGTAACGACCCATTTTTCACGTCCAAAAATTTCTTTTTTCAATCAATATTTAGTAAAATCATTTGCAAATAAACATAGTCTGATCAACCATTCATAAACATATACTAAGTCTGAAAACCCAAAACATGTGATCCATCAAAATGTCAGAGTATAAATCCCAGAACAATCCCATGAATGCGGAAAACAGTGTGTGTGCGTGTGTATGATATGCCACTACCGCGCCAGCTCCTTCCCCTTCGACGAAGAGGTACCTGAAACAGAAACTGTAAAATGTAAGCACGAAGCTTAGTGAGTTCCCCCATCGTACCACATACCATGCGATCACGTAACATACATACTGCCAGGCTATTCTGGGGTGCCTGACTACCCGGTGCGACCATTCTAGGTTGCCGTCCTGCCCGTGTCAAGCCATTATGGGGTGCTGACTACCCATCGATGCTAACAACCGATCCTCGGGGACTATTTCACCCCCTATTGCTACTACCACATATATCATATCAGGCCAGCATATAAACATATCATCACATACTGTCAGACATATTGTCAGACATAGCTGGGGTGTCTGACCTCTAAGGAGGGAGTCCATGGGTTGCTTAGGGCTTAAGCAGTCAAATTAGGGTTTCCTTGTTAGATAACCCTAATAGCCTCACTATTTAAGGATCCCTAGAGCACCAAAACGTGGCTAAGAGTTTCCTTAGGGTTTCCACATGTTTTTGGGTGCCTCCTCTCTTATCATTCTTCATCCTCTTGCTCTTGGTGTTTGTGAGCCATTAGAGGAGTGACACTTGTGACTCTAAGCTTTCTAAAGCCATTACAAGGAGGATTTGAGTTGTTATTGCAATATAACAACAAGAGGTATGTAATCTAATCTTCTTGGTGAATTTCGAAAATAGTATGACTCATTAGGGTTTTATTATGTGCTCATAATGTTGTGTATCTAATAGTGAAAACATAGATCCAATTCTAGGGTTGCATGCACACATAGGATTGTTTGTATAAAACCCATCAGTGGTATCAGAGCCATTGGTTAACTTGTTTTCAATTAGTTTATTCAATTGTATGAACTTGACAAATTAGGGTTTATAGCCAATAAACCCTAGGAGGCTATATATTTCGAGAGTAGGGTTTCCTAACCCTAATTTGCGAAAATATGATGAAAAGGTTTTATGAATCCTTTCCATTAGTCCAAGATTTCGAGATCTAGGGTTTGCAAACCCTTAGATTTCGATATTAGCCACCTTCCCCAAGATAAGATCCTATATTTTTAGGGATTTGGATAATCCCATATCTTGTAATTATCTTTTAATTGTTAAATATGGTAATTAAAGATCTTGAATTATCCCATCCCTTATTTTCTAGATTTAGAGAGGGATTCAAGGGATTAGGACATCTTAAATGTATAAATGGTAATTATCCTCATGATCTAGATAATCCCTTGTGATTTAATAATTTAAATTAATTGTTTAATTTATGGTAATTATTAAATCAAGAGTTTTAATATTTAAAATTTTAATTTAAATGTTTTAAATTCGAAAAGTTTAAGTGAGATTAAAACCTAATTGTTTTAAAAAGTTTCAAAACTTGCCCTCATGTTTTGGAATTTAAATTTTTGATTAAAAGTTCATTTTGAAAGTCTAAATTCCAAAACCCTAATTTTGAAAAGTTCAAATTAAACCCTTATGGTTTTATTAAATTAATTAAGTGTATAATTAAAAGAGAGTTAATAAATCCATAATGATTTTGGTTAATTAAAAGTATAATTTAAACCACATAGTATTTTAAAAGTGTAAAATACACCCTTATACTATGTATAACATTAAAAGTATAATATTATATATGTATAACTAAAATGCTAGTCTTACCGTTAGTAGGCCTCATTCATGAAGCCAATCTATAAGGGGGGTATAAGGTTATGGCCTATAAAATGTCCGTTTAATGGGTGTCCACTCTCACCCACCGCTTCCTTGATTGGTGGAGGGTCGTTAGCCGAACGGGTAGGCAAGGGCAAACCCTTTCCATTAAAAGTATAATGAAGTATAAAGTAACTAAAAGTTTTACAAAATTCCATGAAATTACACTTTGTGCCCTTGCGAAGACGTTAGTGGAGCGTGTGTGGTTAACCGGCACACTAAATGGTTCTAAGCAAAGGTAGCAAAGGGTGACTCAATGTTTGTCAAAGTTCGGTGGAGCGTGTGTGGTTAACCGGCACATCGAATAAGTGACTGTAACATGTGGGGGCACCATGTAAGTTTGCATGGTTATTCACACCCACTTTGTGATCCTCGGTATCACAGTCACAAACTAGAGGGGCATATCGAGATTTAAACATGCCATTGAAAATTTCAATGAATCTCAAAGGATCTAGGAGTTTTCATAGATTTAAAACTTAAATTTCTTTTTCGTTTTTCATGGTGGAAATTGGTAAATCGTCATTTACCTACCTTCAAATATTCTGCAAGTGGATTACGGCATCCCTTTTTTAGGTTGTAGCATATTGTGTTGGGTCCTAGCCTTAATATCTCATTTGGGTGATTTATTAAGGACTCAATCAATCAACTAACTTGAATTTATTTTCTCCCGTCATAGTATGACAACTATGGTATTCCCAAATCCCGTGGAACAAGCTTTCCATATGAAGATGATATTCCACGATTCGATCAAGGAACAAGAGATCATGCTTCACTTCCTCCACCTCCTCCAATTATTCTCCCTAACCCACAAGTTTGAAGGCTTGAAAATTTCAAGCTCACTCAAGCCCTTTTGGCAAGTAAACACGAAGAAGGAAAGTCGGTGTGTGCACACGTCGTAGAGATGAAGTCACACATTGATAGGTTAAGAATGTTGGGATCTGTTATCTGTGAGGAGCCGGCTATTGAATGGGTTCTTCAGTCGCTTCCTAACTCATATAGTGAGTTTGTAAGAAAGTACTATATGATTAACCACAACGTGACCCTTATAGATATCACCTACATGCTTATTGCTGCTGAATCAACAATGATTTGGCGCACTGGAAAAGCAAAGTTGATTGGTGAATTTGCTTTCTAGACTTCCATGGATATAGGCAATGGAAACGAAAGGCATGACATGATCGAAGAGTTTGATCATAAGATAAAGGCAAAGTCTGAAGTAGTTCCATGTGCTATTCCAAAAGAGTCAATTTTCTTTTATTGCCAAAGAGAAGGGGCATTGGAGACGAAGCTGCCCTATTTACCTAAGAGATCTAAGAGATGGGAGAGTCAAACTGTATGGCTCTGCTTTAGGTAAATTCCATTAACTAACTCTTTTAAGTTCCTATTCTAGATTCTTAATACATGATGTGATAAGATTACATTTGATGTTTTGTAGAATCGAAGAAAAGAGAGGAAACTTAAGGGAAGAAGTGAGCGAAATCTAATCGTGAAGAAATGGATTTCGATCGCATTAGTTGAAGATTAGATTCTTGAGCTACTACTTGGAGTTAGAATAAGATTGCTAAGAAATATGTATTAGCATAGTTTTTCAAAGAATTGCATTGTAAGGACAAATTTTTCCGCAATAAAATAAAATTTTGATTTTATATTATTTATTTATCCTTGCGATAGCGTGTATGAAAAATTGATGTATTGAATGTTTCTATTATTAGCAATAATGGATTTGATTCTTAATTATGTGGAAATGTAGAGAATTTACCAAATAGGGAGAGTTTCTCATCACCCAAGTTTCAATTGGATAGAAACTTGGAATCATGCAACTTGGTTGCATGATGAATGAGAAATTTCATATTTGGAAATTAGACTAATTCGTTGACAAAGTGTCAAGTGAAGGACTAGGAGATTGAGTACACAAACTTGTGTGTTGATCAAGTCCACCACAAGATTAACAAAGATATTCGTCATGATTTACTAAAGGTTTAGGAAATATGATTATACTTATAAGATTAAGTCTAATTCTGAATTGATTGAAAGAGTTTAAATCAATAGCAGAACGAATAAGAAGAATCAAGTAGGCAGAAAGATAAAAGTTTCTCTATTCTAAGAAAAAGGGAGAGTACCTTTTATTATGTTTTATGATAGGTCTTAATGATTAAGAACCATATCTCAATTGATCCTTTAAGTGAGTCTTAATACAATTGTATGTATGATAAGAGGAATCAAGAATTGAAGAAATGGTTAAATCAAGAAGTCAATCATACTTCGTTCCAAAACAAGTCTTAGAGTTAAGATTGTGACATTGAGTGACAAGTCTTAAGAAGGTTTATAACATTCACCAAATGTGGAAAGTTGTGATGTCTTGGATAAGACAAAGACCAACTAGGACCAATTTTGTGAAGTGTTTTGTATTGATAAAAGCTACACTAACTCTTGAATATTTGATTGTCGAGAAATGTTTATTGACAAGAGAATCTTATATGTCAAGGAGTGAGTGGGAGTCTTCATGGTCTTGAAAATTTCAAGAACTAATCAATAGTAAACCTTATCGATCATCACTAGCACACGACTTGAGGTTTACAACCTATCGCGTTGACACTATCTTGTTTCTGTGCCGTTCCAATTGAGTTAATTATGCATGTGAGTTCTATGAGTTCCCATTTGAACGCATAAAAGGCAAGGACCTTGATCAATGAAAAATACATTGATAGGAAAGGGTGAGCTGCTTAACTACTTGGAAGACATGGTGGGCGCTCGTGTTACCATAAGGCAAGAAATCAAGATTGAGAAAGTTCGGTCCATACGAGTTTGGATTTGTCGCAAACCTTGGTTTTGACAAATTCACATGGATAGGAACACATACACTATTAAAATCTAAGTTTCATAAGATTCCCTCCTTTATGGAAATGACTATGAGGAAATGCTTTCACTAAGAGAGATTTTAAGAAGATAGTGATTGTGAAAATTAGATTCTCGAATTCGATTATGGTTACGGTATCCCTTTCCATGATTCGAATTGTGAGATTTGGCAATTAGTCTGAATTGTTTAGACACACATATGAACTATCTTTGGAAAAGGTGTATAAGTTTAAGAAGCTTAGATAAAGGCTTACCGAGGCATCTGGTATTAGAAATCTGAATGTTCATCTTATTTCCGAATACATGTCAAAGCTAGTGGGAGCATAAGTGTTATGCTTATATAACAAATTTCATCATGATAGTTGGAGCATAAATGTTGTGCTTGTATGATTATTAAGGCGAGTATTGCAAGTTAGCAATATTAATTATAGAAAACAAGAGTTATACTTTGCAAAGTCGTAAGGGTTGAAAAGTTGTTTTACTATAATTAAGGGAGAGAATATTATGCTTCATTTCAAATCTAAAGGCTTAGGTTGTGGAATGTTAATAAATTTAGTCAAGGATACATAGTGCGTTCTCAAAATTTTGATTATGATTATGGCATCCCTCTTCATAGATCGTATTGTGAGAACGTGACACATTAAATATTATGGAAGAAGATTGATAAAGTATCGTATCTTCATGTAAGACATTATGCATTGTGTCTCATAAGCTTCGGGTATAGGATCGATTGCAGGTGCTATAATATTTGACCTTTCTAAAATTTTCCAAATGTCTAGCACATTTAAAGGGAAAAAGGAAAAGAATCGGTTTTGACTAAGATAATTAAACAAGTATCAAAGGACGATCCAAAGCTCGCTGAGGATTGGTCGCTTATGAGTAGTTGGAAGTATGGTATTGGATGGACCATATTGACATTATTATGAATAGATAAGATTCTATTAAGAATGAGTTGTCATATGGAAAATATGGAAATGTTTCCATATTGGGAGTTGGATATTGAGAATCTGTATCTAAATTAGAAACTTTTATACAAGAAAGGATGTTCAAAGGAATGTACTTTGAGTGAGAGACATCATATCTATAGAATTGTTTCTTATAGAGATTGGCCAAGTCTTGATGATTTTGAGCTATGACTTTACGAAAGAATCATTGGAATCTAGCATAAGTAACAAGAATTTGATATTCTTACACTTGTGATAGGGATTGGGAGTTGTGAAATGAGTATGATTGGAAATGTGTTCATTTGATATAGTTCACAAAGTAAGGACCATAGGTAAACATTGTGTGCATGCTAAGAGCATGGGACAAGTGTAGTAAAAATTCAAGTAAGAAGTTGATTACCCAAAACAACAAATAATGAGTAATCGATATGGTGATAAATAAAAGGTGTTTTATTTATACTCAATGGGTTGGGACCATATAGGATTAGTATTATTCTTGTGTTTCACTTTGCATGTTTTGACTTCCTAAATAATTAATTATTTCAGAATAATCAAATTATTCGAACGGACCACAGTCGTTCATATGTTGGAAGTAGGTATGAATGAAGATTGTCGTGAATTGGTATGTGGATTGTCTAAAGTGTATTAGACATAAGCAAATGTTTGTTGCAACGTTCATGAGTGCTTATGAATATGATTTGAGCATTGGATTAAACCCACGCTCACTTGGATCACTTCATGGATTTTATCACGAGTTATTGGTGAGATGATAATATCTTATATTCTTGAAACCGAGATATGTGAGTTGTATCTTGCGAGTCGGTTACACATTGATAATATGTAAGCGCACCAGTAACTTGGTGTCATAAAACATATTGTTGTGTATGATTTGGTGAGTGAGTGCAAACAAGAATTGAATCAAAGTTTATCCGTTCCTTTTATCGAAAGTGGGATGAAAGTGATATATGTGGGTCCCTCGATGATTTAGTGATGACACCTAAGCGCTTGGCCAAGCCGGGACTAATTTGATGTGTTCAATTGTAGTCTGTTGTCAGTCGTCATAAATCGGAAATTGGGAAACAACACATAGACAGAGAGAATGATTTAAATCCATGTCTCATTCTATACGATATCTAGAATGGAGGAATATATGATCTCTTATCTAAAGGACGCGTATCTGATAAAAATCAGAGTTGATAGTGGCTTTTGAAAGCTACGATTGCGGATCAGGATCTGAAGTCATATGCATAATAGTTATTAGACTTATCCAAGTGGGAGACTGTTGGATTAGTGTCTAAGTCCATAACTATTTTGGTATGTACTTGACCCAATGGTGCATGGTCCTTTTGGGTTGCCTTCACCAAAGCAACTTGATAGGATGAATTATAGAGAGAGAGAGAGAGAGAGGATTAATTATGATTTATTAATATATTATGAGAATAATATATTAAAGAAGAAATCATATTGTTTAATTCATATTAGTCAATAATTAATTAAGAATTAATTTTGTGGCTAAAAGACATTAGTTAAACTTAAGGGATTTGAACTGTCAATTGTATGATAGTTGAATATTGGGCTAATGGACTCCATATTAGAGGGGTGTACGAATTCTATGGGGAAACCCATTAGAAATCGTCCTAGGCCTCTAAGGAGGGAGTCCATGGGTTGCTTAGGGCTTAAGCAGTCAAATTAGGGTTTCCTTGTTAGATAACCCTAATAGCCTCACTATTTAAGGATCCCTAGAGCACCAAAACGTGGCTAAGAGTTTCCTTAGGGTTTCCACATGTTTTTGGGTGCCTCCTCTCTTATCATTCTTCATCCTCTTGCTCTTGGTGTTTGTGAGCCATTAGAGGAGTGACACTTGTGACTCTAAGCTTTCTAAAGCCATTACAAGGAGGATTTGAGTTGTTATTGCAATATAACAACAAGAGGTATGTAATCTAATCTTCTTGGTGAATTTCAAAAATAGTATGACTCATTAGGGTTTTATTATGTGTTCATAATGTTGTGTATCTAATAGTGAAAACATAGATCCAATTCTAGGGTTGCATGCACACATAGGATTGTTTGTATAAAACCCATCAACTTCTTCCAAAACCCGGAAGTGAAACGCACATCCCTATCTGAAATCACTGATACTGGCACCCCATGTCGCGCCACTATCTCCCTGATATAGATGTCGGCCAACTTTTCGGCTGAGATACTCTCCTGGATCAGAATAAAATGGGCGCTCTTGGTCAATCGATCCACGATGACCCAAATCGAATCTACTCATCGCGCAGTCCTAGGAAGCTTTGTGATAAAATCCATCACAATATCTTCCCATTTCCACAACGAGATATCCAACGGCTGCATCTTGTCGTGCGGTCTCTGATGCTCGGCCTTGACCTTCCTGCAGGTCAAGCACCGCTCGATGTACCAAGCCACATCCCGCTTCATGCAGGGCCACCAATAGTCTAGACGAAGATCCCTATACATCTTCGTCACCCCTGGATGAATGGAGAACCAGGATTTGTGCGCCTCCTCCATCAAGATCTGGCGCACGCCCCCGAGATATGGCACCCACACCCTACGGTGTAGTGTCAATAATCCTCGGCTATCATAATCGAAGGAGCTGACTTGACCCACTATATGCTTGCTCTTCTGATGCTCCTCCTTTATAGCCTCCTGTTGAGCTTCCTGAATCTTCTCTAACAGTGGAGTCACCACCGTCATCCTCATGCACACATCCCTGGTCGGCACCGCCTTACGGCTAAGTGCATCGGTGTCACACCCCAAAACCAAGAACGGCGGAAACGTTCTGGGGCAGAGGACGTCATGTATAGTATCACAACACAGTAAATGTAAATAAGCAAACAACATCATCCATTGCATTAAATATATAATTTTAATACAAGTGTGTTCGGTACAGATATAGACACCAAAAATAATGTAACACAAAATAATATGAGATGAGTCTTGAATGCACTCCATCTTCTCAAAAGCTGGCCTCGGTACCTGTCTACTGATGACCTGAGAATACAAGTTATTTTGAAAGAGTTTATCAGCATTAAGCTGGTGAGTTCATAAGTATTTTAGTGTCAATGTTTGTTGTCAAAAACGTTTGAACCTGTCTCAATGTATAAGTTTGTAAAAATGTAAGTAAATGTTTGAAAGTGTTTGCAAAAGTTTGAATCTCTCAGAAAATCCTATATTTTCTATAAAAGTAACCTTCTACCAAGGCTTACTGTCTTGTATACTCGTTTGTAGTAAAAGTGTGTAATTACCCAAGTATAACTATCATTTGATAAAATATAGTTTGTACATTAATGCTTAAGTGAGATTATCACTAAAATATGTAATGGGTAAATCGTTGTAGTACTGTAGCTTTGTATAATAAGAACTACTGTTGTACTAATTACTACTACCTTAAACCGGATTTATATTAAGGTATATTGTGATAAATTGCACCATGCTATCGACTGGTAACAACGACATAATGAATGGTCGTAATAAAGAAATGACGTTTGGCACCCGCAGACCTGCAGGTCCGGCTGTAGCTAGCAGCAAGGTGTAGGATAGTCAATCCAGTATAGATCTATACGCAAACTCACGCTCTCCCTCCAAGAGAATTCTGGCTACAACTCGGGCCATGACATTTAAGGCATGCTCCGACACAGTGGATCACAATTATTAACGTATTCATGTATATGTAATGTTTCTCGTTCTAGTATAGTTGTATATGTTCATGTTTCTAGTATAGTTGTATATGTACTTGTTTCTAGTATAACTGTATATGTACTTGTTTCTAGTATAGCTGTATATGTACTTGTTTCTAGTATAGCTGTATATGTACTTGTTTCTGGTATAGCTGTATATGTTACTGTGTTACCCCGATGGTAACTAACTATTGATGTACTGATAAGTATGAATATGGAAGTACTTTTATGTCTATATATGTATATATGATATATAAGTAATATTGAAACGACCTTCGGATGGTCACCCGAAATCCCACCAGACCACATCTCAAGGCGCGAAAAGGAAATAGGGCGGATGGCCTTCCTAAGTCCTTTAAACATTATTTATACATCTATACATATATGGGCATGCAATTGAATATATAAAAGCATAAATAGGTTTTCATAGGACATTTGAAGCATAAATATAATTTCAAGAGAAGATCGACTTGATGTCGATTTATAAAACAATTTGAAGGCATAAGTTGATAAAACAGTTTGAGTATAAGAAATATTTGTTTGAATCACAGTTTGTAAATAAGTTTGGATAGTAAAAGAGTTTGTAAAACATTTCAAAGTAAAGCAGTTTGATAAACACTTTGAACAGTGGTAAAAATCGTTGTTTTCCTAGTTATTAATCACATGTGATTAAATGCAATCACATGTGATTGAAGCAATAACTATAAGTATTTGACTTGTATTCCCCCCCCCCCCCCATAAAGTATTTAAAACACTTAAAATCATGTCAAAGGTTGATTCAAGGGGGTATGAACTCACTTGTGGTGAGTCTTCTGAATTGCAGTGTCGGATACCGTGCTAGGTGGCAAACGGAGACTTGTTTACACCACAAGCCTAGTTATCATATAATAAGCATATATATAACTAATTAGACAAATAATAACTTAATAAATAAGTTAAGACACTTAGAAAACATGTAAACACTTTTTATAAGTGTTTAAGGTCCAAATGGTTGCATCTAAGTTGCTACGGGACAAGGCAAAAGGGTTTGAAACATCAAATGGCCTTGCATAAGAGTTCACCACCCAACAAACCCCACCCTTTGGAGTTTATGGCTGTAAACTCATGGGTTTATGGCCGTGAACTCCTCTCATGGTGGTTTTGGGTGTTTTAAAGTGCTATCTTGATCCTAGAACACTCCTAGCTTTGTTGGAATAACACATGAAGTAGTTTAAGGCCCTAGAATGCTCCATAGGGGAGTTTACGGCCTAAAGTCCATCCACCCTAGAGTTTACGGCTGTAAACTCCTATGGGGTGATGGCTTTTAATTGTTTTGAGGCACTTACACATCAAGGATGGCTTCCATGATTTTATCTAAGGCTAATGGGGACAAGAGGCACACTTTTGTGCCTTCACTTGGAGTTTACGGCCCAAGATATGTTCCTTGGCCGTAAACTCCTTTTAAGGAGTGATTATGATGTGTTTTGCTCTCCATTCAAGTCCCATGTGTTCAAGGTAAATTGTCTTAAGGCCTAAGGGGTGTTTGGAATGCTTTTTACCCTAGAAAAAGGGGTTTACGGCCCAAGAGGGGTTCTTGGCCGTAAACTCCTATAAACTTATGATTTTGATGTGTTTTGATGTCTAAAATAGGCACAAGCATTTTAGGGTTAAAGTCCTTAAGCATTTGGGGAAGTTTTAGGGCACTAAATGCCCTTGAAAAGGGGTTTACGGCCCAAGAGAAGTTCTTGGCCGTAAACTCCAATTACTTGGGTTTCTTGGATGATTTCTAGCCTATAAAGATCATACACAAAGTCCTTGATAAGATGCCTAACATGGGGATGGGTCTAGAAAGCATTAAGGCTCCATTTTGGAGTTTACTCCCCAAGAACGTTCTTGGGCGGTAAACTCCCGGATCTTGTAATCTAAACATGTAATTGATGTTAATAAGCATTTAACAAGTATTGAAACACATTTAGTAAAGTAGACTCACAATCTGGGATGAAAACCCGAAGATCCGTCAGAGAGAATATGGCTTTTCTCTATTTGGAATTGTAAATAATGAATTAATTTAGTTCAGAAAACTATTTATAGTCCTGGAATATTTTGACCGAAAATATTTTTATTCTAGATATTGGACTGCAACAATATGAAACTTGAAATGCCCAAATTTCACAAACCCAGGAGCATCCACTCTCCTGATATCTCCTTAAACATAAACCCTGATGTACACAAACTTGTTCGGAAAAGTGTGAAAATCACAGAAACTGGACTAGCTTCTATTGGATAGATAATGTTCGTACAATGGAAATTTCGGGTTGTCACAATCGGCCACCACATTGGCCTTCCCCAGGTGATAAAGGATCTCACAATCATAATCCTTCACCACATCTAACAACCGATGATGTCTCATGTTCATATTCGGCTGATCCATGAGGTACCTTAAACTCTTGTGGTCCGTGTAAATGGTACACCGAACTCCATAGAGGTAATGTTGCCAAATCTTGAGGGCGAAGACCACCGCCCCCAACTCTAAGTCATGCGTCGGGTAGTTCTCCTCGTGAGGCTTCAGCTACCTCGAGGCATAAGCAATGACATGCCCCCTCTGCATCAATACCGTGCCTAAACCTGAGATAGACGCATCACAGTATACCACAAAATCCTTTATGCCCTCTGGCAGGGCTAAGATTGGCGCCTTGCACAATCTCTTCCTCAGAACCTCAAACGCTTCCTGCTGCTCAAGCCCCCATCGAAAGACCACGGCTTTCTTGGTCAACCGTGTCAAGGGTACGGCTATCTTGGAGAAGTCCTGAATAAACCTCCGATAGTAACCCGGTACTCCCAGGAAACTCCGAATCTCGGATGGAGACTTTGGAACCACCCATCTCATCATGGCCTCCACCTTGGCCGGGTCTACTGAAATCTCGTTCTGGTTGACAAGGTGCCCAAGAAACTGCACCTTACACAACCAAAACTCACATTTGGAGAACTTGGCGTACAAGCTCTCCCTCCTCAAGGTCTCCAAAAGCTCTCTCAGATGCTCCTCGTGCTCCTCCTGCGTCTTGGAATAAACCAAGATGTCATCAATGAAAAGTATCACAGACCGATCCAGCATCGGTCTGCACACGCGTTTCATGAGGTCCATGAATGCGGCAGGAGCATTGGTGAGCCCAAACGGCATCACCACGAACTCATAATGGCCATAACGCATCCGAAACGCGGTCTTCTGGACATCCTCCTCTCTGACCCTCATCTAATGATAGCCTGAACAGAAATCGATCTTGGAGAACCAAGATGCTCCCTGCAACTGATCAAAGAGGTCATCAATCCTCGGGAGTGGGTAACGGTTCTTCACCGTTACCTTATTCAGCTCCCGGTAATCTATACACATCCGATGCAACCCGTCCTTCTTCACAAACATGATCGGGGTTCCCCAGGGTGAACTGCTCGGTCGAATGAATCCCTTGTCTAATAGCCCCTGTAGCTGTGTAGACAACTCCTACATCTCAGCAGGAGCCAACCAATACGGTGCCTTGACTATCGGAGCCGCACCAGGAACTAGGTCGATCCTGAACTCTACATGTCGCTCTGGAGGTATCCCAGGAAGCTCCTCTGGGAACACATTTGTGTAGTCTCGCACCATCGGGACCTCGCTCACCATCGCCTTACCCGCCTCCTGGGTATCCATAACATACGCGACATATCCCACGCAACCCTGCTGAAGGTAGCGCCTAGCCCTCGCTGCTAAACATACTATGGGTCCACGCGGTGGCCTCTCTCCGTGGATCACCAACTCTCCCCCACTTGGGGTCCTGATCCGCACTAGCTGCTATGCGCAATCTATCACCGCCCCACTAGGGCTCAACCAGTCCATGCCTATAATCACCTTGTTCCCACGCAACGGAATGGGAACCAAATCCACCAAGTAGCGCTCCTCGAATAACCTCAGAACACAATCTCTGAACACCGCTGATGCCCGCACCGATCGATCATCGGCCATCTCTACCTCTAAAGGGCAATCCAACATGCCTGAAGACTTAGTAAACTTCTTGCTAAGCGCAAGAGAAACAAACGATCGGGTGGCACCCGAGTCAAACAACACCTGAACAGGGATATTGTTCACATGGAACGATCCTAACGCATAAACACATAGCACATATCAATAACATAACATCATATAAATAAAATATAGGGAAAGAATCATACCCGTCACCACATCGGGTGCAGCGAGTGCCTCCTCGGTAGTCAGTTGAAATGTCCGGCTCCTCACCACTGGAGCCTCTGCCTTGCCCTGTCGGCCATCAGTGATCCGCAGGGTCGCTGGAGCTGGCGCCTTCATTGGCACTGCTGCTACTGTCAACTGGGGCAATTGGCCTTCTTGTGGCCACTCTGGTTGTAGTGGAAACACAGCAACTCAGACGTTTGTATCACAGGTGCAGGGGCGGTACAATCCTTGCTGAAATGCCCTGTCTTGCCGCACTTATAGAAGCCTGACGATCCCAGTCTACATGCCCCCTCATGAGGCCTGTCGCATTTCCTGCAACGTCTCGGTCCTGACTGGACTTTCGGCCTACCATCTGGTCCCTTTGGGCTTCTTCCCCGAAGCCCCTCCTGTCTGTCCCTCCTCTGTCTTCCTCTTCCAGATGTGCTCCAGATCTATCTCCCTCTCCCTCGCCCTGGAAATCATAGAGTCCAAGGTAGGGCAAGCTGAAAAACTGACATGCTCTCGAATATCAACTCGGAGCATGTTATGGTAGTGGGTCCTCCTCATGTCCTCATCGCCCGCATACTGGGGCACCAACAATGCCCTCTCCCGAAACTTGGCGGTGATCTCCGCCACAGTCCCCGTCGTCTATCTCATATCTAAGAACTCCCTGGCCAGCTGTTGAAGCTCGACAGCCGGCGCAAACTCTGCCCTGAACCTGGTTACGAAGTCCGACCAGGTCATAGCCTCAACAGCCAAGGCTCCCAACAATTCACCAAAGGACTCCCACCAATCCCTAGCTCGATCTCGTAAACACCCTGCTGCAAACCTCACCTTCAACCCCTCAGGGCAGAATATAATCAACTGTGCAGACTCAATGTCTGCAATCCATCGCCTGGCAGCTATGGGGTCCTTCACCTCGTGAAAGTCCGGCGCACCACTGCCCCTGAAGTCCTTAACGGACAGTGTGCGAGATCCCGACTGTCCAGATGGCATGTCGCTCCTGAATGCCCTGAGGGGATCCTCCATCAACTCGACTATCCCTTCCTTGATCGACCCGAAGATAATGGGGGTCGACTCAAGGATGCCTCTGGTGATCTCTAACGCGATGAACTCGCGTAGCCCCTCATCTACTAGCTCGGAACCTAATCCCGAACCCGATCCCTCTCCTGAACTGCCAACTGCTGGCCTCGAGCGTAGTACCACCATTTTGAAATACATAAATAACAACCGTTAGCGATACTGATACCTCTTGAGGGATCACATCTACTACAAGTTCCCTGGTCTTATCTCAGCCTTCCTCGGTTTGGGTACGGATCCTCTGCTTTCAGTAGTACGGGCCCGTACTACCTTCCATATCTATATGTACCTTCTTTGAGGACTGCCTTGACTCCACCAGGTCCCTTTCACTACTGTTGATCACTGCTATACTCATCCTAGGCTTACCCTAGGGAAATCCCTGACTCCACCCTACCCGGTCCTCAGCTGCTGAAGGCCTCCTTGTAATGCTAATTAGCCATTACCTGAATACCATCACATGTGATGAGGCTCAGATAATCCTTCAAGTAACAGACTCAGCTCTACAACGGTTAGACTCAGACAAGAGCTACGCAATAGGGCCAAATCCAACACTCTAAGATTATTCAACCCTGATCACATGTGACATGATGTATTCACCTAATGGCTAACTCCCATCACTCAGAGACCCACGATGCACAAAGCAGGCAGCATTCAGACAAAAGGGAACAATCTCAAGCAAATCCATCCTCATAGAGAGAAACTGAGCTAGCATACAATGCTAAACTCATACTATCAGGCATAACCTAAACATGCTATCCTACTGCTGTCTACTCAATTCTAGCATGCAATTTTCATACACTGAAGCACATATAGCAGGCACATATAGCAGGCACATAAGGCATCACTCCTAGATCCTTAGTCCAATTCTAGCATGTTGTTCTATTGAAACTGATAAACATAACATAAGCTTGTATGGGTACTTTGGGGAATACTTACTTGAGCTCGGCCGGTCACGCACATCACACACTTTGTTCCTTCTTAAAACTCTTTACTTAGCCTTTTAGAAAACATTTTCTTCTTTAAAATCTTTTAATCCCTCGATTTGAGTTCAGACACCCCCGAAGGTGTGTCCGAATCCCTCAAACCAGGGCTCTGATACCAACTTGTAACGACCCATTTTTCACGTCCAAAAATTTCATTTTTCAATCAATATTTAGTAAAATCATTTGCAAATAAACATAGTCTGATCAACCATTCATAAACATATACTAAGTCTGAAAACCCAAAACATGTGATCCATCAAAATGTCAGAGTATAAATCCCAGAACAATCCCATGAATGCGGAAAACAGTGTGTGTGCGTGTGTATGATATGCCACTACCGCGCCAGCTCCTTCCCCTTCGACGAAGAGGTACCTGAAATAGAAACTGTAAAATGTAAGCACGAAGCTTAGTGAGTTCCCCCATCGTACCACATACCATGCGATCATGTAACATACATACTGCTAGGCTATTTTGGGGTGCCTGACTACCCGGTACGGCCATTCTGGGTTGCCGTCCTACCCGTGTAGAGCCATTCTGGGGTGCTGACTACCCATCGATCCTAACAACCGATCCTCAGGGACTATTTCACCCCCTACTACTACAACCACATATATCATATCAGGCCAGCATATAAACATATCATCACATACTGTCAGACATAGCTAAGGTGTCTGACCTACCCTTCGGTCCTAACGACCGAACTCTACTACTATCACATATAACATATCATGACAGCACATAACATATCAGGTCATTGAAAACCTAGATGATATCACAAAGACAATCATCTAACATACAATTCCCACAGGTGGGTCGGCATTGTGGCCGTAGACCCACCGCTACTGAAAGGTAACGCACCTCAAAGTAGCTGCTGATTTGAGCGGGAACTGATTGTTTACTGCTGCTGTTGTTGTTCCAGAAGTACTCCGGCTATAATTCCCACAAAACGTTCAGTCAAACACTGCTAGCTGAACCTAGGGTAAAATGACCATTTTACCCTTGACCAGGTCAAAGTCCAAGTCAAAGTCAACTTCCAGTTGACCCCACTCGCCGAGTTGGATTTCCAACTCGTCGAGTCCCTACCCATTCGATTGTCCTTAATCTCGCCTCTACTAGTCGAGTTAGGCATTGACTCGACGAGTTCTCCTTCTAAACTGAGGTCCAAAGGTCCTTCATCCTACTCGCCGAGTTCATCTTCATCCGATGAACACCCCATGCTGAGACTCGCCGAGTTGTATGAACAACTCGCCGAGTTTGTTCTTGAGGTAAGAAGATGGCCTTGGACTCGCCGAGTCAGGGAATTGACTCGCCGAGTCCCTCCATGGGTGAGTCTGGCTTCCGACTCACTGAGTCCCCCCATGACTCACAACTCCACTCAGCAAACACGAAAAGGGGGAAAACTCGGGGACTCACGACTCGACTCGCTGAGTCCGATGAACGACTCGCCGAGTCGTTCACATGCAATTACTACATACTCGATTTTGCTTGAATCCAGCTCATGCCATACATAGATCTGGGCTCTTAGGGTAGGTTTTACATGTATAGTTTCCAACTTTACGTGTATACATGCATAGGATGGGAATTTTAGTCTTAATAAAAACTAAAATGGTAGATCTAGGACATTCAAGCCATTTACTTCCATAAAGGCCATGGATATGAGCTTATGGAGCTCAAACATGCCTAGATCTAGAGGTTAATCAACTTATTACCATCGCTAATCCATAAACAAGCTTGGAAATGGATCAAGAAGGACTTTAATGGTGCTCTAAGGGACTCTTAGCATAAAAACAGAAGGAAACTGAGTTATACCTCATGGAATTTCTGAAATAACACCAAGATATTTGGCCTCCTTCTTCTCCTCTTGATCTACCCTCCTTTTTCTCTCAAAATCTTCAAGAAATCACACCAAAACACTTCAATCTCACAAGAAACGGGGTTAGGACGATATAGGGAGCTCTAAGGGTGAAGGAGTCAGGCTTGGGTGCATAAGGTTGGTTTAAATAGGGTGCAAACCCTTGAAATTAGGGTTTCATCCAGACAGCGGGGACTCGCCGAGTCCAGAATATGGACTCGCCGAGTCGCCAACTTAAACGTGCTCAATAACCCGGCTCTACTCGGAAAGTTGGGCCTACAACTCGCCGAGTTCAAGGCTAAAAAATGCAAATTACTTAGATAGGTCATACGTACCAGGAACCAGGTGCTACAAATTCAGTCGCGATCAATTGTTGAGTACACTTGGCGTAACTCATTTTAAGTTGGGCATAATTGGTCTGAATTATCTTCCTTTTCCTTTTCCCTTTATTTGAAATCCCTTTTTCCATCTAATATATTTGGGAACTTCTTAATATTTTTAATTGCTTCAATAACAGCCACGACTTAACGATAAGTGACACGTTCTTATAAAAATAAACGTAATATCCTGATCACTCGTCTTTTTCGAGATAAAACAATAGTTGTTTATTAAATCCCTTGCATGCAAGAAATGGTTTGTGAAAAAAAAAAAACTTCGGGACCCGTTAGACTATTTCCTTTGCTTTCATTTCACCATTAACTAAAAGTAGAACAAGAGTTTACCCAACTAGTCAACAGTAGCAAGAGCTCGGTCTTCCACTTAACCACCACAATATACCTTGATATACTACACCTCGTGGATTCAGTTGATCAAATCACCAAAGTAATAGGCTAAACAGGTCAAGAATTCCCTAAACGCTTGCAATATCGAAACCCATGCAAAAGGTAAAGCCAATCAATGTGTATGATCACGAATCAGGAAGCGATATAAAGCTTCCAGAGTTAATAAGAAAAGCTACACTTTCCATAAGATAAAACCCTTGAAATTCCAGGTGGGTGACCTTGTCATGTGAAGGTCTCAACCGGAAGGACATGATACTCTTCAAAAAGCGTGGAATGCCAAATCCAAATTACATAGAACCATTCGAGATTCTTACCATAATTATCCAGTAACGTATAGACCTTGCCTACCTTGAGAATTCAATATCATACACCCTACCTTCCACGTCCTTATCTTTCAACCTATTTGTCCGACAAGACTCTTTTAATCCCACATGACAAAATCGAGATTGACGAGAGCCTCAACTTCGTGGAAGAGCCATTAGAGATCATGAATCGAGAGGTCAAGCAAACAAAGCAAAGCCGCATTCCTATAGTGAAGATTCGCTGGAATGCCAAGCGGGAACATGAATTCACTTGGGAACGCGGGGATCAAATGAAATTGAAATTTCCTCATCTTTTTTTACTTAATAATTTGTAATTGCTTAAACTCTAATTTCGGGATGAAATTCTCTCTAACGGGGGGATGATGTGACAACCCGAAATTTCAATCTTGTACAATCATTCAATTCAATCACAGTCAGACTCGTTTCTGCTATCTTTTAGCATTGTTTAGGGTCTGTTTGAGTGTTCTAAGCCTAGTACATTCAAGGTTTGGGTTTAAGGATGAGTTAACTTAAGTTCTTCGTATTGCATTCGATCCAAACACTCCATTTAGAGGAGTGTACGGCCGTACACATGTGCACGACCGTACACAGGAGTGTACAACCGTACACATGGGTGTACGGCCGTAAACCCAAAGTGGCCGTGAACCCATGCCTATCTATAAGTCATTCCTTCATTTTTTTCACACTTTTCACACTTTCAAGTCAAGAAATCCAATTCTCTCTCAAGTATCATCAAGATTCTTCATCCAAATCTTCCAAAGTGTAAGTGATTCTTCCATTTGTTGGTTGATAACCTTCTTAATCTAGTATCACCCTTTGATTTCATCCATGAAATTCGTCTTTTTGGATAGATCTTCAAGTATTCAACACTTTCACCAAGAACACCTACTTGTTCTTGGGCCGTAAACTCCTTAGGAACCTTCAAAAGGGTGAGTTTCTCTTCTATCTACTAGTTAGGCTTGTGAAACTCATGATTTCTAGCCTTGATTCATCATCTAATGCATGAACACCAACGGTGTACTACCGTACACACCTCATATGGCCGTAAACCCTTGTTTAGTGCATGATTAGGCCTCAAACTCACCTCATGTCCCAACATAGGATCATGAACACTTAGTGGAAGCTAAATAGGACCATAAAACACCATTTTAGCATACCTCTTCCATGAGTGTACGGCCGTACACCCATGTGGCCGTACACACAATGGCCATACACATATTGGTCGTACACACCTTTTTATGGCCTTAAACCCCTTTGATGCAATCACATGTGATTGTAACACTTAGTTCAAGTGTTTCCTTGCATGTTAGTTGTTTAAAACACTAATTACATGTCTATATATACCATTATATGTCATTCAGGACTCGTTTGTTTCTCGAGAATTCATTCGTGGAACTTCTCATCCTTATGCGAATTGATGTGTATTTTTAATGCACTAGTTTTTATTTATAAGTCCTACTTTATCACATCTAAACCACACCTTACAGGGAGTGAACCCGATCGAGTATAGTATAGCTTTGATAAGCAAGGGTGTCGAACACAAGGGGAACGGTAGTGAATTAATTTAAAATATTTGATTATAGGTTACAAAACACACGAAAAAAAATAAAGAAATGTTTATTAAATCTCAAACGAATAACTAATAATAATTCTCGATAAACTAACAGGAATACAAATTTCTTTAGGTACTTTGATTTAGATAAATTACTTCTTAAATTAATGGCTAACTACTGATTCAATGGATAGTTATTCATTATTCACCGATTCCTAATATGACTAGTGTCATGGTCACGACTGCTAATCCTTTGATTTCAACACAATTATTAACTCATTGATCAAGTGAACAAACAATCATGCAAATCAGTATTTGGTTCGTATTAAACAAGATTTGATCTTATTTAACTCTAATAGTCATAGAAGTTAAATCATGCAGCGAATAGTCATTCTACTCATGCACACACATTAAAGTTCATTACTTTATTTCCTAACCCTAGGTTTTGGTCAAAACTCTATTCATAATCACCAATGGTCATTGGACAACTATGATTAAAACTAACACAGCTAGATGGTCATCTAAACTTTATTAACTCAGCAATAGGAAACAAAACAACAATATTTAAAACATATGGATCTTTAATCAAAGTTGACAAAATAAATTAAATAAGAATAAATAATCCAAATAGCAGTTAAACCAATAATTCAAAGATTCGTTTAGTCATAAACAAAAAGTAAAAGGTTTTAACACCTAAATTAGAAAGTAGACACATAATGGCATCACATTGGAATGCAACAATGGTCACGATAACAAACCACATGATTACCGACATGAATCCACTCTCCAATCCCTTAGATCTTCGCTCATGTCAGCTTAACGGCCTTTCGGCCGCCTTCTAGACCCTCAAAACGGCCAAGTATATGTTACTTGTCGACTAATGATCGATGGTAGTCGGGGTTTTTTTTTGGTTGGCCGATATCCTCTATTTATAGCTTTTAGAACCTACCTACGTACGCTAGGCATAGGTCTAATTACACTGGGTGTACAAGGAATCCTATCGCGATCCATACTTCAGGACACCAGCTCACTACACTGGGCGTAATGATATTTACGTGTGGCGTAACTCTTGTTTCAGCATTACGCTTGGCGTATGTTATATTACGATGGGCGTAATGATAGTTTTCAGAATATTTTCTTTCTTTTAGCTTCTAAGCCTGATTTCCGCTCCAATCTTTTCTCTTCCGCTCTATTGACAACTAATAGTTGTAAATCATAATTCAAAGCATTATAAGTACCTTTTAGTTCTAAATAAGAATAATAAAGGCTAAAATACTAAGATATAATGTATAAAAATATGTATAAAAATACACATATCACGAATCTTCAATTGAATCACCCACATAAGGTGAGTTCATACCCCTTTAATATGACTTTTCAAATGATTTTTAATGCTTTTTAAGGGGGATACAAGTTGAACACAATTGTTAAATTGTGTTAATAATTGTATATGATATCTATTACACAAAGGATTTTCTTATGCTTTTAATGATTTCCAAAGACTTCGAAAATGACTTAAAGTCATGTTAAGTCTTTAAAGTCATGTTAATTATTTAAAGTCATGTAAACTCTTTTTGAAACACTGTTAAAACACTTTTAATAACTATTAAACTCTTTGAAAAAGGTTTTATATACTATTTCATATTATAATTGTTAAAATCATGTTCATATATGTATAAGCATATAAATAAGACTTAAAGGGCTTATGACTAATGAGTTACCTTATCTCTTTTTCCTTGTTGGATGTGATTTAAGGTGAGGATATTTGTCCGAAGGTCATTTCCTTCTTAATTATATACATTATACATATGGTAATATAAAAGGTTACTTCATTCGGTATCATTACCTTTGTATCATGCTGAGCAAAGGGATACTTTCAGGATATATCATGCTAATCAGATAGAACGTATAAATTATAATAGGTATAATTTATGAAACAAACGAGAAATCTATTTTTCCTAGATAAGTATACGAGATCTAAACTACTTTATCAAGAAAAAGGATATAATTCAATCTTTATTCAAAGTAAAATGTGATGGTACGTATTCAAGACATAGCAATACTTGCTATGTTATATTCTTGTAACTAGAGTCTCCTGGAGGGAGAGCAGGCATTGTGTGTATAGATCTATACAGGACTGACAATCCCACATCCCGACTGCTAGCTACAGTCAGGCAGACTAGCCATGGGGTGACAAGTAACATATTCAATTTCGACACTAGTAGGTTGTCATGTTTATTCTAGTCCAGCATGGTTACAACTGTATCACATTTTAAACCCAAACTAACCAGGATAATATTAGGGTAGTTATTGTAGCACCTGGTTGTTGGTACGTATTCTTGGATTTAATTCTTTTAACGATTTGCAATTTTGGCCTTGGACTCGGCAAGTCAAAGGATTGACTCGCCGAGTAGAAGCAGGATGAGACGCGGAGTTTAAGTTGTGGACTCGGCGAGTCGGGTCCCAGACTCGGCGAGTAGCCGCTGTCTGGACAAAAACCCTAATCCAGGGGTTTGCACCCTATTTAAACGACCTTATGCAGCCTCTATCACTCCTTTATGCTCCCAAACACCCCTCACTGAAACCCTAGCCGTTTTTGAAGCAATCTAAGCCTTGTTGGTGGATTTTCGTGCTTTTGATCTTAAGAAGGAAGGAGAGAAGCTTGAGGAAGCAAGTAGAGATCAAGGGAACCTGAGTTTGTGCACCTTCTTCAGCTCATTGAAGGTAAAAAGTTGTGACCATGCTCATTCATTTATTAGACCCCTATTTGGGGAGGTTTAGGGCTTTTATGAGCCATTTTTGGTGTCCAACCATGTTTGCAAACATGGTTGGGGGTTTCAGCTTCTGAATCACATCATGAAAGGAGTCACTAGGCAGATTTGGGTTGCTTTTGCAACCATGAAAGGTCCCATGTGCCATATGAGCTTGTTTTATGTCCTTTTGAGCTCAAAGTCCCATGCAAGCACGTAGAGTTTGTAACTTTACGTGCTAGATCGATTGTAGAAGATTGGATCTATCTTTTGATTAAAGGATGTACATCAAAAAGCAAAGATTTAGGGTATGGACGTGACCAACTCAGCGAGTCCATTCTTGGACTCGGCGAGTCTAGGGGGTTCTGTCCCATTCTGTTGAGGGTCGAAAGGACAGTTGAGTGTGGAAAGGTTTTAAGGGGGTCACCGGGGAGTGACCCAACGTTGTGGACTAAGACATTGATCTGGAAGTTCATGGGACTCGGCGAGTGCATGAAGGTGCTCGGCGAGTCCCAGGCAATCTTCATAGAACTCGACGAGTTGTTCATCAAATCGGCGAGTCGAGGACAGAACGTGTTCATCGAATGAAGATTAACTCGACGAGTTGTTCATCAACTCGGCAAGTCGAGGACAAAACATGTTCATCGGATGAAGATTAACTCGGCGAGTTGGATGAAGGACCATTGAGTATCAGTTAGGAAGTGAACTCGTCGAGTCAATGCCTAACTCGATGAGTAGAGACGGGGGTAAGGACAATCGACTAGATATGGGCTCGGCGAGTTGGCAAGCCAACTCGGCGAATCGGGTCAACTGGAAGTTGACTTTGACTTTGACTTGACTTTGGTTTGGAATCGGTCAGGGGTAAAATAGTCATTGTACCCTGTGAATAGTATCAATGTATGTTTAAGTGTTTTATGGAATAGTATCAACTGGTTGTATGCTTATACCTTGTTGTTGTATGCTAGTAGTAGGGGGTGGAATAGACCCCAGTTGCCGGTTGAAAGATACCAATGATGATTATCGGCTGAAAGATACCGATGATGATTACCGGTTGTAAGATACCGATGATGACTACCGGTTGAAAGATATCGATGATGATTACCGGTTGCATGATACCGATGGTATTGTATGGTATGTGGTATGATGGGGGAACTCACTAAGCTTTGTGCTTACGGTTTCAGTTTTTGGTTTCAGGTACCTCTTCTTCTAAGGGGAAGGAGCCGGCGGCGCAGCATGACATCACACACACATATGATTTTACGTACGTGGGTTTCGAACATGATACTTTGTTTTATGAAATGACGTGTTGGCACAGTATTTTCTAATGAATGCTTTTATGAAATAAATAATTAAAATGAAATTTTTGGGCTTGAGTTTTGGGATGTTACAAGTTGGTATCAGAGCCCTGGTTTCAGGGATTCGGACACTCCCTCGGGGGTGTCTGGACTCAAACCGATGGACTAAAATATTTTTACAAGGAAAATGGTTTTCTAAAATCTAAAATGGGAAGTTTTAAGAAAGACGAAGTGTGTGATGTGTGCGACCGGTCGGGCTCAAGTAAGCTTTCCCCAAGATACCCATAGTTGTTATGTTATGTTGTATGGTTTTGATTCAGGAAACTGCATGCTAGAATAGGACTAAGGGTCTAGGAGGATGCCTTGTGTGCCTGATATATGATTCTGAGAATTGCATGCTAGTTAGGGCTAAGGATCTAGGAAGGATGCCTTATATGCCTGTTGTATGAGTTGTATGCTAGGACTGTTTAGTCAGTTGTAGGATGGCCTGTGTAGGTTATGCCTGGTTTGGTTACTCAACGCACGAATGATGCTTGCTTGTGCTATGGGGGTTCTGGCCAACTTCGACTAACTAGTGAACGGATATGTAATAGTATCTGCAAAATAGTTAAGGGGAATGCGGTAAGGACTCCTAATGCAACTGATGGCGGGGAGTATGTCGGGGAGTGCCCTAGGGAAACCTAGGATATGATCGGTGGGAAGAGCATCAGTGAAAAGGGACTTGGTGAAGTCAAGGCAATCCTTGAGGAAAGTACGGATAGATGTGGAAGGTAGTATGGGCCTGTACTACTGAAAGCAGAGGATCCGTAATCGATTCAAGGAGGGCTGAGATGGAACCTGGAAACTTGGAGAGTGTGGGAGACCTTTCGGGGTATATGTGATCCTGTCAATTGTGTTATTATTTTCAGAATGGTGGTCACACGTCATGGAGCAAGGGGATCAGGATCTGGTTCAGGATCGGGTTCGGGAGTGGGATCCGAGCATATCGATGATGGGTTATGCGAGTTCATCGCGTCTGAGATTACGAGAGGTATCCTTGAGGCGACCCCGGTCATTTTCGGGTCGATCAAGGAAGGAATTATTGAGCTGATGGAGGATCGCCTCCGGGCATTCAGGAGTGATCTGGCGTCTAGCCAAGCGGGTACACATACTCTGTCCTTTAAGGACTTCCGTGGGAGTGGTGCACCGGATTTTCATGGGGTGAAGGAACCCATTGCTGCTAGGAGATGGATCGCAGACATCGAGTCTGCACAGCTGACGAGCTTCTGCCAGGAAGGGTCGAAGGTCCGTTTCGCTGCAAGATGTTTGCGGGATAGAGCCAGAGATTGGTGGGAATTGATTGGCGATACGTTGGGAGCCCCATCCATTGAGGCTATGACATGGTCAGATTTCGTGACCTGATTCAGGGTTGAGTTTGCACCAGCTGTGGAGCTTCAACAGCTGGCCAGAGAGTTCTTGGATATGAGACAGACTACGGAGACTGTGACGGAGATCACCGCCAAGTTCCGGGAGAGGGCCTTGTTGGTACCCCAGTATGGGGGGATGAGGATATGAGGAGGACCCGATACCATGACATGCTACGGGCTGATATTCAGGAGCATGTTAGTTTCTTTGCTTTCCCTACCCTGGAGTCCATGATTGCCAGGGCTAGGGAGAGAGAGATTGATTTGGAGCACATACGGAAGAGGAAGGCTGCTGAGGGGCAGGCGATGGGGGCTTCGGGGAAGAAGCCCAAGGGATCCGATGGTAAGCCGAAAGGCCAGTCAGGGCGGGACCGCTGTGGGAAATGCGGTCGGTCGCATGAGGGAGTTTGTCGCACTAGGCCGGGTTTGGGATGCTATAAGTGCGGCAAGTTGGGGCATTTTGGCAGATATTGTATTGCCCCTGCTTCTGTGATTCAGATATCAGACCTGATTTGATTCCATTGCAATCAAAGGGGCCATAAAAAGGCCAATTGTCCCAGGTAGACAGTAGCAGCAGCGCCGGCAGTGGCGCCAGCGTCAGCGACAGCACAGGTTCTGGATGGTCGGAAGGTCAAGTCGGAGGCTCTAGTGGTTCGGAGCCGAGCATTTCAGCTGATAGCTGAGGAGGCACGCGATACACCCGATGTGGTGATGGGTATGATTCTTTTCCTCTGATTTATTTATATGATGTTGTGATATTGATATGTGCTCTGTGTATATGCGTTTAGGATCGTTCCATGTGAACGGTATCCCAGTTCGGGTGTTGTTTGATTCGGGTGCTACCCGATCATTCGTCTCTCTTGCGCTTAGCAAGAAGTTTCTTGAGTCTTCGGGCTTGTTGGACTGCCCTCTAGAGGTTGAGATTGCAGACGATCGATCAGTGTGAGCATCACAGGTCTACCGAGATTGTGTTTTGAGGCCGTTCGAGGAACGTTACCAGGTAGACTTGGTTCCCATACCGTTGCAAGGGAACAAGGTTAATGTAGGCATGGATTGGTTGAGCCCCAATGGGGCAGTGATAGATTGTGCACATCAGCTGGTACGGATCAGGACCCCAAGTGGGGGAGAGTTGGTAGTTCAGGGCGAGAGGCCACAGCGAGGACCAGCTGTATGTTCAGCAGCGAGAGCTAGGCGCTACCTTCAGCAGGGTTGCGTAGGGTATATCGTGTATGTTATGGACACCAGGGAGGCGGGTAAGGCGACAGTGGCCGATGTACCCATGGTGCGGGAGTTTATGGATGTATTCCCCGAGGAGTTGTCTGGGATACCTCCAGAGAGGCAGGTGGAGTTTAGGATCGACCTAGTCCCTGGTGCGGCTCTGATAGCCAACGGGTCGTATCGGTTGGCTCCTCCTGAGATGCAGGAGTTGTCTACACAGCTGCAGGAGCTGTTAGACAAAGGATTAATTAGATCGACCAGTTCACCCTGGGGAGCCCCGATTCTGTTTGTAAAGAAGAAGGGCGGGTCACATCGGATGTGTATAGACTATCGGGAGCTGAATAAGGTAACGGTGAAGAACCGTCACCCACTCCCGATGATCGATGACCTCTTCGACCAGCTTCAGGGAGCATCTTGGTTCTCCAAGATTGATTTGCGATCAGGGTATCATCAGATGAGGGTCAGAGAGGAGGATGTGCAGAATACTGCTTTTCGGACATGCTATGGTCATTATGAGTTTGTGGTGATGCCTTTCGGGCTCACCAATGCTCCTGCCGCGTTCATGGATCTCATGAATCGCATGTGCCGGCCGATGATGGATCGGTCCGTGATTGTTTTCATTGACGATATCTTGGTTTATTCCAAGACGTGAGAGCAGCATGAGGAGCACTTGCATGAGGTTCTAAGTACTTTGAGGAGGGAGAGCTTATATGCTAAGTTCTCCAAGTACGAGTTCTGGTTGCGCGAGGTGCAGTTTCTTGGGCACCTTGTCAACCAGGACGAGATATCAGTGGATCCGGCCAAGGTAGAGGCTGTGATGAGATGGGAGGTCCCGAGGTCTCCATCCGAGAATCGGAGCTTCCTGGGATTAGCGAGCTACTATAAGAGATTCATTCAGGACTTCTCCGAGATAGTCGTACCCCTGACCCGGCTGACGAGGAAAGTCGTGGTTTTTCATTCGGGCCCCGAGCAGCAGGCCGCATTTGAGACGTTGAGACAGAGATTGTGCGATGCGCCCTATTTAAATGCTCTAACTTGGCCTCCTTAGTCCCTAACACTTCCAGAGAACTGTAGAAAGAAACCCTAGCCCCCATATTGTTCTTGAGAGTGATTTTTGGCTTGGTGGAGAAGGTTTGGAGCTTAGAGGAAGGAAGAGGAGGTTGAAGTGTGCAAGGAGGGGAGGTAGATCCAGAATCTACACTGTGAGAAGCTTCCATTCAGGTAAAAAAGTTCTTACCTTGTTCATTAGTTCATTCGATCCCCTTTTTGTCCCAAATTAGTGGTTTCAAGCCCTAAAACCTCAAATTCCATGTATTTATGCTTTAAGTTCTAAATGAACTTCAGACTGGGATCTTATGGACATCCTAGAAGTATAAATTCTCTGTGGTTGGGGTTATTGAGGTCCCTATTGAGTATATGACCCCTTAAAGAGCTTGGATTTTCCTTCTTGAGCTCATAGGGCCATGCATGCACGTAAAGTTTGCAACTTTACGTGATAAGCTTGCCCTAGGAGCATAGATCTATGGGTTAGAAGTGTTGCATGTCTCAGTTTTGGTCTGTATGGGATGTGGGTCGAAGGGACTCGGCGAGTCCCAAAGTGGAACTTGGCGAGTTCTATGAAGATGGTCTGAGACTTGGCGATTTGGATGAACAACTCGGCGAGTCCTATGAAGATTGCCTGGAGCTCGCCGAGTTGTTCTTCAAACTCGGCGAGTCAAGAGTAAGAGGGGTTTAAGTGTTGAAGGTCCAACCCTTCGTATCTGCACACGGAATTAGCAGTGTAACATAGTCCCAAAACCCCAAATCCTCTTACGGGATGTTCTGGTGAGGATTGGAAGCGAGTAGGAGATCTGCTCGTGGAACTCGGTGAGTTGCTCTTGGACTCGGCGAGTCGGATCACGAGTCGGTTCCATAGTCCCGAGTAGTGAGTCAAGGGTGACTCAGTGAGTGGAAAGAAGGACTTGGCGAGTAGGACCGGGTTAGTAGGAGAAGGACTCGGCGAGTCTGTGCCACGACTCGGCAAGTCCAGTCAACTGGAAGTTGACTTTGACCAAGGAGTTGACCTTGGACCAGGGATGGGTCAGTCAATTGACCTAAGGGTATTTATGAGTGGCTAATTTATGTTTATGGGTTTGTAGCCGGAGGATTACCAATGCAGCAGCCAGACGTCTAGCAGTCATACTTTTGGTAGCTACTCTTCGAGGTGAGTTTCCTTCCAGTAGTAACGGGTCTAAGGCACCAAGGCCGGCCGGTATAAACGATATGTTAGTGTAGGAGTGTGGGCAAGGCCCGTATCTCATGGTTGAGTTTGATTATGACATATGCCAGTATGATAGAATTGTTTATACTCGTTGTCTGTGTGATACTTGTATGTTATGGTTTAGCAGCTGAGTGTGGGCGAGGCCCATATCTCTCTGATAGTGGAGTGTGGGCGAGGCTTGTATCTCTCAGATAGCGGAGTGTGGGCGAGGCCCGTATCTCCCAGCTAGCGGAGTGTGGGCGAGGCCCGTATCTCCTAGCTATTCTTTGTATGTTTGTATGGTATGAGGTATTATGGGGGAACTCACTAAGCTTCGTGATTACGGTTTATAGTTTTGTTTTCAGGTACCTCTTCTTCAAGGGGGAAGGAGCTGGCGCGGTAGCGGCACATCATACACGCACCTTGTTTTCCGTACCATGAGTCATTCTGGGATTTTGTACTCTGATAGTTGTTTGTTTCCATGTTTTGGTTTCAGACACGATGTATGTTATGAAATGGTTTGACCAAACAGTGTTTTAACTACAATCGTTTCCTAAAAGTTTTGTTTTAAAAAGAAATTTTTGGATGTGAAATTTGGGTCGTTACATTGGAGCTGGGGGTTGTTGTGTTCGCCCTCAAGATTTCGCGTCATTACCTCTATGGGGTTCATTGTACCATCTACACGGACCACAATAGCCTAAGGTATCTCATGGACCAGCCGAATCTGAACATGAGGCAGCGCTGGTGGCTTGACGTGGTAAAGGATTATTATTGTGAGATCCTTTACATCCCGGGGAAAGCCAATGCGGTGGCTGACGCGCTTAGCCGCAAGGCAGCGCCGATCCGAGATATCTGCCTGAGGATGACAGTGGTGACTCCGCTGTTGGAGCGGATTCGGGAGGCTTAGCAGGAGGCTATGAAGGAGGAACATCGGAAGAGTGAGCGGATTGTAAGGCAGGTTTCCTCCTTCGACTATGATAGCCGGGGGTTATTAACTCTTCACCGTAGGGTGTGGGTCCCTTATCATGGAGGCGTGCGCCAGGTTCTGATGGAGGAGGCACACAAATCCCGATTCTCCATTCATCTCGGGGCGACGAAGATGTATAGGGATCTTCGTCTGGACTATTGGTGCCCCTGCATGAAGCAGGATGTGGCATGGTACGTGGAGCGGTTCTTGACCTGCAGGAAGGTCAAGGCCGAGCATCAGAGACCACACGGCAAGATGTAGCCATTGGATATTCCACTATGGAAATGGGAAGACATCACGATGGATTTTATCACCAAGCTTCCCAGGACCGCGCGGGGAGTGGATTCGATCTGGGTCATCGTCGATCGATTGACCAAGAGCGCCCACTTTATCCCGATTCAGGAGAGCATCTCGGCTGAGAAATTGGCCGATTATTATATCAGGGAGGTGGTGGCACGGCACGGAGTGCCAGTTTCGGTGATTTCGGATAGGGACGTGCGGTTCACATCCAGGTTTTGGAAGAAATTCCACGACGAGTTGGGTACTCGTCTGCATTTCAGCACCGCCTATCACCCGCAGACGGATGGCCAAAGCGAGTGGACCATCCAGACTCTAGAGGACATGCTGCGGGCATGTGTTTTAGACTTCGGAGGTAGCTGGGATACCTACCTTCCGGTGGCGGAGTTCTCGTATAATAATAGCTATCATGCGAGTATCGACCGTCCTCCCTTCGAGATGTTGTATGGGAGGAGGTGTAGGACCCCGATATGCTGGGGCGAGGTTGGCTAGAGGGTCATGGGGAGCACCAAAGTAGTGCTCAAGACGACATAGAAGATTCAACAGGTCCGGAGCAGGCTTCAGACTGCTCAGAGTCGGCAGAAATGTTATGCCGATAAGGGTCGATCAGACCTGGAGTTCCAGGTTGGGGATATGGCTCTCCTGAAAGTGTCGCCTTGGAAGGGCGTCATCCGATTTAGGAAGCGGGGCAAGTTAGGTCCCAGGTTTATTGGACCGTTTAGGGTTGTAGCCCGGGTGGGCTAGGTGGCGTACCGGCTGGATCTTCCAGCTAAACTCAGTCAGATCCACAGCACTTTCCACGTCTCCCAGCTGCGGAAGTGCCTGGTGGACGACTTAGTGGTGATACCCTTGGAGGACATTCAGGTTGATGACAGCCTGAATTACATCGAGTGGCCTGTAGCGATCCTTGACCGGAAGTCGAAGGATCTGAGGAACAAAAGAGTGGAACTCATGAAGGTGCAATGGCAGCACCGAAAGGGGTCGGAGTGGACTTGGGAGCCGGTGGACGAGATGATAGAGCATTACCCCGAGCTGTTTCAGGAGCGAGCAGCAGACTTCGAGGACGAAGTCTAAAATAAGTGGGGGAGATTTGTAGCACCTGGTTCTTGGTACGTATTATTGTATTTAATTCTTTTAATGATTTGCAATTTTGGCCTTGGACTCGGCGAGCCGAAGGATTGACTCGCCGAGTAGAAGCGGGATGAGACGCGGAGTTTAAGTTGTGGACTCGGCGAGTCGGGTCCCGGACTCTGCGAGTAGCCGCTGTCTGGACAAAAACCCTAATCCAGGGGTTTGCACCCTATTTAAATGACCTTATGCAGCCTCCATGACTCCTTTATGCTCCCAAACACCCCTCACTGAAACACTAGCCATTTTTGAAGCAATCTAAGCCTTGTTGGTGGATTTTGGTGCTTGTGATCTTAAGAAGGAAGGAGAGAAGCTTGAGGAAGCAAGTAGAGATCAAGGGAACTTGAGTTTGTGCACCTTCTTCAGCTCATTGAAGGTAAAAAGCTATGACCTTGTTCATTCATTGGTTAGATCCATCTTTGGGGAGGTTTAGGGCTTTATGAGCCATTTTTGGTGGCCAACCATGTTTGCAAACATGGTTGGGGGTTTAAGCTTCTGAATCACATCATGAAAGTAGTCAGTAGGCAGATTTGGGTTGCTTTTGCACCCATGAAAGGTCCCATGTGACATATGAGCTTGTTTTATGTCCTTTTGAGCTCAAAGTCCCATGCACGTACGTAAAGTTTGTAGCTTTACGTGCTAGATCGATTGTAGAAGCTTGGATCTATCTTTTGATCAAAGGATGTACATCAGAAAGCAAAGATTTAGGGTATGGATGTGACCAACTTAGCGAGCCCATTCTTGGACTCGGCGAGACTAGGGGGTTCAGTCCCATTCTGTTGAGGGTCGAAAGGACCCAGTTGAGTGTGGAAAGGTTTTAAGGGGGTCTCCGGAGAGTGACCCAACGTTCTGGACTAAGCCATTAATCTGGAAGTTCATGGGACTCGGCGAGTGCATGAAGGTGCTCGGCGAGTCCAAGGCATCTTCATAGAACTCGACGAGTTGTTCATCAACTCGGCGAGTCGAGGACAGAACATGTTCATCAGATGAAGATTAACTCGACGAGTTGTTCATCAACTCGGTGAGTTGAGGACAGAACGTGTTCATCGGATGAAGATTAACTCGACGAGTTGTTCATACAACTCGACGAGTCGGATGAAGGACCATTGAGTATCAGTTAGGAAGTGACCTCGTCGAGTCAATGCCTAACTCGACGAGTATCAGTTAGGAAGTGAACTCGTCGAGTCTATGACTTTGACTTTGACTTGACTTTGGTTTGGAATCGGTCAGGGGTAAAATAGTCATTTTACCTTGGGAATATTATCGATGTCTGATTAAGTGTTTTATGGAAATATAGCTGGGGGGATCACCGGAGCAGCTGTCAGACATTTGCGGATCAGCTTTTTAGCAGCCAGCCTTTTGAGGTGAGTTACCTTTCAGTAGGGGTGGGTCTAAGGCCACAATGCCGGCCCACCAAGTAGGAGTATTTTAGAAGATGATTGTCTTTGTGATAATTATCTTGGTATAGGTACGTGTTTGGTTATGAGATATATTTGTATGATATGTTACGTATATGATAGGGATAGTTTTCCCCTGATAGTGGTCCTTAGGACCGTAGAGTAGTTCAGTACTCGGATATGCCTGTTTGTATGCTTATACCTTGTTGTTGTATGCTAGTAGTATGGGGTGGAATAAACCCCAGTTACCAGTTGAAAGATACCGATGATGATTACCGGTTGAAAGATACCGATGATGATTACCGGTTGAAAGATACCGATGGTATTGTATGGTATGTGGTATGATGGGGGAACTCACTAAGCTTTGTGCTTACGGTTTCAGTTTTTGGTTTCAGGTACCTCTTCATCTAAGGGGAAGGAGTCGGCGGCGTAGCATGACATCACACACATATGATTTTCCGCACGAAGTTTTATGGGATTGTACTCTGATATGATATTTGTTTATGACATGGGTTTCAAACATGATACTTTGTTTTATGAAATGATGTGTTGGCACAGTATTTTCTAATGAATGCTTTTATGAAATAAATAATTAAAATGAAATTTTTGGGCTTGAATTTTGGGATGTTACAGTTATTCAGCAGTAGTTTATTCTTTTTAAGAAATACTATTGTAGTATTCACTTTTCATAATTCAAATGGAACGGTTTTATGGGATTAAAACTACTTATTGGAACAGTTTTTATGGGATTTAAAACCACTTTTCATCAACAAGAAGGAAGACATCCTTCTTACAATTTTATAGATAGTTAAAATTATGTTAAAGCTTATTATAAGTATAATATTACTTATATGGAACAGTTTTATGGAATTAAAACTACTTATCTGTTGTATAGTAGAAAATATAGAATTTACTAGAACATCGTCATTCGTTCTCTTAAAATTAGTATAACATAAAGGACCTTAAATGGTTAACTTTATAATTCCTTAGTTTATACACCAGAGTTATACATAATTAATATCCGACTGATAGTGAAATCTGTGACTTCCGCCTTACTTCTTGTTCCTTGTTTGGTTGTGGGCTTAGGGCAGATTCACCCATTTAACTGTCAGTTTGATATTATGTTATATATGATTAGTATAAACTAAGTAATTGTAGAGAGAACTATTATGGTTATCAAATTGTCATATCAGAAAATATAGGATTTTCTAGAGGAACCAGTTAACTTTTCCAAGAACTTAGAGTATACTTCATATAACTAAAATACTTATGAACTAACCAACTTAAATGCTGATCTACTCTTTCAAAATAACTTGTATTCTCAGGAATCCAGTAGACAGGTACACTCCCGAAGCTTTTGAGAAGACTGCCTAGTACCGATCTGCGACTCTTATCTTATACTTTATCTACTTTGATGTTTGAATATGTAATGTTTAAACACTTATGTAAATCTTATACTTACTAATGCAATGGTTGTTTGTACTTTCATTACTATAATGCATATGTTGTGATACTTACATGACGTCCTCTGCCCCCGAACGTTTCCGCCGTTCTGGTTTGGGGGTGTGACACACACGCTCCATTGATCTATGACAAACATCAAGCTACCTCTTTCCACCCTTGTTAGTCCAAGTTAGTGTGTCGGTTAACCACACACGCTCCACTAACGACTTGGCAAGGTGCAAAATGCAATTTCATGGAATAGCATCATTTTCTCATTTTTCCTATAGTAACTAAGATTGGGAATTTAATAAAACATTTAGTTACTTTATAATTATCATTATACTTTTAACGAGAATTAATGTCCTATCCTACCCGTTCGGCTGACGACCCTCCACCAGTCAAGGAAGCGGTGGGTGAGAGTGGACACTTATTAAACCACCATTTTATAGGCAGTAACCTTATACCCCCCTTATAGACCGGCTTTGTGAATGAGGCCTACTAACGATAAGACCGACGCGTCTTATACATATATATAACTAGGTGTGAGACTCATGTATTACAGGGGTTCATTTAAAAGAAAAATTAAATATAAAATTCAAAATATTTGAGAAGTTTGAATTTATAAGAAAAGTAAGAAAAATATTAAATTATAAAAATTAAAGCGTTTTTTTTCTTTTCAATTGAAACAAATAATTTAGATTTAGATAAATAAATAAATGCAATTAATGAAAATTTAATTTAGTAATTTAGAAATTAGAAGGAAAGTCCATTAATAAAATTGATATGCATTTATTATTATATTTAAATAATATGTGGAATTTAATAAAATAGAAAAAACCATAAAATGACATGTGGAATAAAAATTAATTTAAAATAACCATAAAATTACATGTGGCAAAATGAATAAGAATATGACATGTGGCAAAAAGATCTTTATTTATTAGGATAGATTATTAAAATTTTAATATTATAATAGTATAAGGGTTGAATTTTAAACTTTTAAAATTCTAAGGTTTGGAATTACATGTTTCTTAAGTGAGATTTAACAAATTCCAAAACTTGAGGTCAAGTTTTGAAACTCTTCAAAACTCTTGGGTTTGCATAACTTATGAGTTAGCATTTTAATGAATGAGACTCTTGATTTTCCATAACTTGAGGACAAGTTATGGAGTTCATTAAAACATTTAGATCAATTTTAATAAATAACATTATCATATAATTTACCACTGATCTAATCTAACTCATATAGCAAGGCAATTCATGTCAAATAATACAAATAATCATCTTATTATCTTAAAATTTGACAATTTTCCTTTAATTGGATGAGGATAATCATTACCATATCAAGAAAAACTAATTTTATGATACAAAACAGTTTGTGGTAATGATCCTAATCCAATTCAGGCCAAAAGACTCAAAAATCTGCAAACAGAATGATCTACTCGACAAGTGCATGAACTGGATTCGTCGAGTTGCCTTTTTGTGAGTGAACTCGTCGAGTCAGATCATTGGACTCGGCGAGTTCATCAGTCAAAGGCCAGAAGTTCGATTTTTTCATCTTTGAAAAATAACCAAGCATCAATATAACAGAAAACAATCCTAGGCTCTGATACCACTGATGGGTTTTGAGTACTATAACACTCATATGGTACACATACAACCCTAATGCTTTGGATCTAAGTTTTCTCTAGTTATACATGCAATAAACAATTTTCCAAAGCATGAATCCTAACTAGCATGCAATTTGACATATGAATCATAAAATCTAGTTAGAAGGTTACCTCTTGTAGTAGCTTGAATTACTTGGCCTTTAAGAGCTTAGCACCTCAAGTGTGATGCCTCAAATGGTTCACAAAACACCACCAACAATTGGAGAACTTGAGATAGAGGTTAGAGGCAGTAAAGAATCGACTATAGTATCTCTAAGATCACTAGTGTGTTCATTCTAGCCAAGGGGTTACATATATATAGTGTAGAATTCCAAGGGTTATGTGTAAAACCTAATTCTTACACTTGGGCTTGTAATGGACTAACACTATATGGATACTTACATAAGCTTAGTCCATCACTAATCAATCATGGATTATTAGCGCAACCTATATATATCATTGATTTACACAATCAGCCCCTTGCAAATTTAATTAGTCTCTTTTGATCACAAAATTAATACTTGATCAATACTAACTAGATGAGTGAGCCCGCTTTGCGGGGTCCAGATTTGTGAACTTTTTTTGGTCCTAACCAAATTATCGGTATGTAGCGATAGTTATGTCCAAAACTGTTAAAATAAAAAATAATAACTACAAAAACAGTATGCAATGGCAGTTTCATCCAAAATTGTTACATTCCAATTTTTTTTTAAGTATAAATACATTATGTCGGGGCATGTTGGTCCACAACTGTTAAAATCAATTTTTTTTAACTTTAAAAATAGTATTTAGGGGCAGTTTGGTCCAAAACTGTTAAAATCATTTTTTTAAGTTTAAAAACAGTTTGCAGGGGCAGTTTGGTCCAAAAATCTTAAAATCAAATTTTTTTAACTATAGAAAGAGTATGCAGGGGTAGTTTGGTCCAAAAATGTTAGAATCAAAAATTTCTAACTATAAAAACAATATGTAGGGGCAGTTTACAGAACTGTTTACCAAAAAAAAGTTTGCATTTGATTTTAACTAAAAAAAACTTTGCATTTTGGACCTGTTTATAGAACCTAATGTCACAAATTACCGCATTGTGTCATATTTGAGTGCATGAGCTGTATCCAAGGGTATTTTAGAACTAAATAATGCAAAAAGATGCAAAATACTAATGAATAGTGGTGTAGTAATTTTTGGTATTGGATATTCCCATTCGTAGGTTTAATATTTGAATTGTAACGATCTGATACAATTTCTGAAACTTCTTTTTGAAGCATAACGAGACATTATAACGAAAGATTTTAATCCTACAATAATAATAATGGTAGTGACAAAGAACATGGTTTGACATGCGGAATTAAAGCTTGCACAATTGAACATGGTGATTTGGGTGTTTAAGAGATATATTGAATGTATATGGTGTTACAAAAAGGATCTAGATCTAGACTACATAATTAACACACACTTACACACTCACTTTTACATCTCTCAAGCACACCTCTACATGTGGTATGAACCCACTATTTATAGAGGTGTTTACATGTCTCTCTCTCACTCTCTAACAAATGGGTCTAAAGGCTAAAGCACCACATGCAAGTGGGTTTTACAAAAGTCAAACATTTACAAAGTCATGAATGAATAACTTTGCAACCCCAACATTCTCCCCCTCAAAGTTAGGAATGAATGACCCACTTCAAATCTTCCAAAATCAAGCACTACGCGGTTCGAGCCTCAAAGGTGACACATGTCGAAATGATCTTCAATCTTCAATTCTTCCATGACTCTTCAATTTGGGCTCTAGGATGTGAGACCATACAAACCAAGCAGCAATGAATGATTAACTCCAAATAATCACCCAAAAGTTGCGCATAAAAACACACCCCAAAAATCTTCAATAAACCAAACCCATTTCGAATACATCATTTCCGAACTTCCAATTGCATCATCTCGTAGCTTCAAAACTCCAAGATCACTTCGGTCTTCAAATCCGCGTAATATGAAAAATTCAAGTTCGAATTTCCATATAAAACTTCTCCCCCTTTTTATAATCGAAACTTGATTATAAAACTCCAAGGAAAAAGAACGTGCTCTATTCGGAATTTTTCATGTCAAAACTCCCCCTTAACATGTGGCATAAACAATGTGCTTCAATCCGAAAAATCCAAAAAAAATATTGAATTTTTAGCTTCGTTTACGGATCGCCTTTGACAAAATTTCTCAAAAATGGGTAGAAATCGTCAATTTCAAAATTCTGCAGTGACCCATTGCGCCCAAAACAGCCAAATATGCGAAACACACTCCCATTTGCAAAACTAGGTAAAATATGTAAATTCGCACAAACTGCAGGGACCAGATTTGAAAATTCTGCAATTTCAGCATTTTATGACCCCATTTGCGAAGTTGGGTACAAACTAACAAAAATGCGAAACTACAGGTATTCGTTTTGATAATTTCTGCATATTATTCAAACTTGCGAAGTTGGTCAGCTTTTGTTATTTCTTGAAAAGAGCAGGGACCAAATGCGAAATACGTGTGTTTCTTCCCCAATTCGCATTTTACTGTAAGAGCTTTCCCAAATCACAGACTTCGCATTCTTTAACTTCACATTTTCATTCTTATACACTTCGCATCCCTTCGCATGTTTCAATCACCAAAATGCGAATCATAATGAGATAAACTCGCATTTTGATTCCAAAACAAAACACCAAATGCGAACAATTTTTCTTTTATATGTAATCTGCTCCAAATGCGAATTCTATATCATCCTTGCAGATTGCAGTTTACACAAATGCGAATTTGATTCCAAAATGCGAACCAAAATTAACATGAAATTCTCTTCGCATTTCACAGTTCCAAAATCATGTTTTTTAAAACTCTTGCAAACAACAATTTCACAGTCCTTGACTTCGCGTTTTACGACTCGTCCCTCAATCATCCATCCAATAACGAATCCAAAATCCATTTTTTTTCTTTTACAGATCATCGACTCCAATCATAATGCGAACAATAATCAATCAAAATCGATTTCCAAAATCAATCCTTTCCAGTTCGCTCCTGTTCGTCTTCATCCGTTCAAACAACAACCAATCGATCCTCAAATTCGCAAGTTTCACCAAATGCGAATCCATTCAAAATCAAAATTCCAAACATCGATTGACTTCTCAGAAACAATCGACTATTGACAATCATCTGTTCGTTCTCGTCTGTTCTTTCTCGTTTCGTTCGTTCATCACAGTGTTCATTAATCACAAATACAACTTATTCAAATGCGAAATCAATCTCTAAATTGAACTTGATTTCGACATTTTCATCCCAAATACAACTTGTATTAACACATTTCAGCCTCAATTTCATCAAATCAACCCATAGAAGTCATGTTTGACTTTTAGAGTCAACGATCTAAAAACACAAAATAGATGATTTTGAGTTCCGATTTTAGATCAAAAAGTGTTTTTCAACTGTTCTTCACCATCTTCAACTGTTCTCGATCAAAAATTTCATCAAAATCAAATATCCATTTCCGACTTCTTCACTTAAACTTGATCACTATCGATTTCGGAAATTAGAGAAAATCGATTCACAAGTTGAAATCAACAATCAAAACAAATCGTTTAATGACATCGATTCAACAGAAAGAAAGAAAGATGATCGAGAAATTGAGAAGCCACAGTCGATTAAGAGAAAGAAGAACATTAGTTGCGTACAACTCTTCTATGCACGAAGTGAAGAATCAAGAAACAGCGAATCATTTATATGATTGTAATAAACTTTTGGGCTCTTTGTTTCAAGATATTGGATAAAAAACGAGTTTGGGCTCAGTATTTGGATATGAACAGTATTGATTTTCATTTTGGGCTCTTCATGAATTTGATTGATGAATTGTGCTACTCGATGAACAGTGTCGGAATCTCAAATTATAAAATGAATCACAATGAATTTTGGACAAGTTCTTGATTCAAACGAATACATGCAATTTGAAAATCGAATCGAACAAACGAATATAAAATTGGATCGGGACTTGATCAACAAAAATTTATTGGATCACAACAAATGGGTTTTTCAACAAAAATTTAGATCCAACGAGTCAAATGATCACAAATCAAAAACGTTACGCACGATTTCAATGAAATAAGAGGGATCATAGAGAGAGACTCACCAAAATTGCTCCAAATTGTGACAAAAATTGTCAAACCGAGAATCGTTCTTCAAAAGTCACGTTGATCGTGAAAACCAAGCTCTGATACCAATTGTAGTGACAAAGAACATGGTTTGACATGCGGAATTAAAGCTTGCACAATTGAACATGGTGATTTGGGTGTTTAAGAGATATATTGAATGTATATGGTGTTACAAAAAGGATCTAGATCTAGACTACATAATTAACACACACTTACACACTTACTTTTACATCTCTCAAGCACACCTCTACATGTGGTATGAACCCACTATTTATAGAGGTGTTTACATGTCTCTCTCTCACTCTCTAACAAATGGGTCTAAAGGCTAAAGCACCACATGCAAGTGGGTTTTACAAAAGTCAAACATTTACAAAGTCATGAATGAATAACTTTGCAACCCCAACAATAATAAAATATTAGTAAATTGATTTTTTATTAAAATCAATTATAAATAATGGTAAAAAGTAATACCATCGTCAATTTTTAGCTTTTGAGCTGCTTTTTCTCAACATACTCTCAAAAAGCTTGCAAAATATAATTATTAGTCAAATGTCTAAAACACCCTTCAATAAGACTAATTATTTACTCATTAAAAGACTTGAGAAGATTAATAATATAATTGTTCTTTTAAAGAAACTAAGGTTACTATAAAAACAATAAAGATAAATAAATAATTAAATACCTATTCGAACTTTTCGAAGATTTGATTATCCAATTTTGTGTCAGTCACTACTTTAAACCATGTTCAAACCTAAAACAAATTAAAAAAAAAAAAAAAAAAAAAAAAAAAAAAAAAAAAAAACATTGAGTCATTTTTTTGTGTTCTTAAAAAATTTGTGTAAGATAGAAGTAGAACATCACTCATCACACAAAACCTTTATTCCATTTTCCCCTTTTAAACCCACTTTGTGCATGATATAAAATAACGGCATGCTAATAACATCTTTTGCGTAGGAAAAGAGTTACGGTTCACGTGGGAATTTCAAGTGCCATTTTCGATGTACAATCTACAAATATGTAAGATAGAACATAACCCAAAGATGTATCACTAAAAAGCATGTCGATCAGATGATGGATGAGTGGAAGAGATCGATAGAATGAAGTTGATTGCTTTGAGTAATTTGATTCATCACTTTCCCAGCCAACACCGTCTTAGCAACGAAAAAAATTTCATCTCCCTCCTTGACCACCAACACCACGGTAGAAAGGTGTTATATGTCCATACTCTAATGGTGACCCTGCATAGAAATTAAATGATAACATTAGAAAACAAAAACCCAACGGTCACCTAAAGAATGTAATTAAATGAAATCATTCCAGCCTTTTTCCATACCTTTCCCGTGATGCCACAATCCATTAAAAAAGCTTTTTAGATGTCAAATCCTCATCAGTCTCAAAATAACATGTCATTAATTGTCAAAAAAAAATACGATTTAAAAAATAAAACATACAAATGTCGTTAACTGTGCTATCATGAGAGAGGTCAGAGGGTCAGGGTAGGCTTACGGAGAGTGTAAGAATAAATCAAAGGCAACTTTTGAAATTTGTTACTTGTAGTGAAGATTAGAAAAAGAAATTGAAAATACAATATTATAATCGGAGTAGATTTTGTAGCTCCATTTATATGTTTATTCGGAACCAATCTTCCATCCATAATCATCATGTATCCATCCATAACAATTGTATGTAAATATACGAAAAATATAGATATTTTTATTCTCTATTAAACAATATATGAAAGGCAAAACCCTCCTTACCTTGACAGATTCCAATGATGAAGGCATGAACAATTCACAAACAGTTGGGTGCCTTTACACATGTAGTTGGGTGCCTTTACACATGCATGCAGATATCAAATCATCATTTACAGAAAACAAAAGAGTCAAATTTAATAAATTGGGCAAATTTGTGTATTTCATGGTGAGAGAGGAATCAAATGAGATTACTGACCGTGAAATTACAAATCAAAACCCAAAACAGGAACGAAAATAACCAATGTCATGTGTCTTCAAATACACTTGAAAGCTGAATGAGTATAAATTATGCATTCCAATTGTTTCTAAACCATGTCATTTGAAACTACTGGAAAAGACAAAGAAAATGATTCTTCAAAACCTGATTGTTGGGCTTTTACTTAAAATGATAAATGAATTTATGAAAACTAATAAAATAATGGTAGTTGTTTATTTGTATTAATTGGTAACTAAAGTTAGTACATGTAATTATAAGCTATATTTTTAAGTTTTTAACCATGTAAAATTAGATGGTAGTTATAAAAGTTATAGATGTATGAATAATGATAGCTTGATTATTTTTATATATTTTAGCAATCGTTTTCTTTACTTTTTGCATTTTTAATATTCTCTTTGCATTAAATCGTTAAATTTATTATTTTGAATATTTTTACTCGTTTAAGCTATTTTTATGTAGATTTGTATAAACAAGGTGGTATTTTGGAGCATCGATAAAGCCACATCGAATACCTTGCAACCACGACTGAAATTTCATAGCAAAATTCAGGCGCAAAAAGAAAAACAAAGCGATATAAATTATTTTTTCAGATTTTGACAGCATTGCACGACCTTTTTCAAGTGATTAGACGGAGGGGCAAGCGATGTCCGATTGAGCTGAAATTTTACGAGCATCTTCCCAAATCATTGATATTCAATCTCACAAAACATGAGCCGATTCAGACATGGTTTGGTTGGGTTTTTGGCAGGGTCAGCCCAGGGGTAGGGAGAGCTGGGCCGTCGCCCATGGCAGCAAAATTATCTGGGGCATCAGATTGTGCCGAGCTCTTATGGGTATCTCTTATTTGACCCAAAATTTTGATACTAAAGGGATGATGAATTGTAAAAGAAATTCAATTTTTTGGCTAAAAAAACGCATGCTTTACTGAAGAAGACGAAGAGACTGAGAAATATGAGGAGGTTGGGAAATTGAGGTATTTGAGTATTTCTAGGTTATAGGGGCATAATTTTTTTTGAATTTCGAAACGATTTGAAGATGAAGAAGCAAGAAACGAAGCAAGGTATAGAGAAATCATAAACGGTGTCCTCCATGAATGTTTGTTGATTAAAATAGGCATAACAAGGGTTGATTATCTTTGAAAAAGGAGGAGCTTAGAGATGCCTATTCAATCACCGGATGCCTATTTCCCACCCATGTACTATTGTAGGGTGTTTAACTTTCAATTTTACTTTAATTTTTTGTCGACGTGATTTCAGGTCTCTTATTCACTGTCCATTGTTATAGTGGAGCAGTTACTTTTACTTCAAGGTCATGTTTGCTTGTTTTTTGTTTTGTAGTTAAAGATCTTTTATTTCGTTGACTAACATGAAATAGGGATTATAATTTATGATTTGGAAGTTTTCTTCTTGATTTTCTTGAAAATTCTTTTTTCGAATGACATTTTTCTTTTTTTTAACCGGATTAACACTGTTATTACTTTTTCGTCATATTTTTGCTTTCCTGAAGATTGGATGTTGTGCCTCGTTTTGATTCCTAATAAAAACGGGAGTATTAATTTTATATTATGGTGTTGGTATCTCCTCATTGCAAAACTTATATCATGGTTCATTGTTATATTTGGTTTTGATTACTTTGCTGGTGTTGTATCATGTCTGTCTCAAAACAAATTAACTATATATTATCAATTTTCAACAATTTTGTATCGTTTTTTATGGTTCAGGAAATATCAAGGGCTCATTGTTCTGTGTTACTTCTGCCGAAGAATGGTCATGGAAGTTAGTTTTTTGACTTTTTTTTTTTCTAAAAGAAGGTTTTGTTCTTTTGTATGTATCAAAATGAAAATATTACTAGTTATGTAATATAATAATATCTTTTCCTAAAGTTATGTTAAATTTAGAAAATAATATTAGTAGAGTTCACAGGAACTTTTATATTAATCTTTTATTTTTCTATGTACACAAATCATTGTACTCTCCCTCAAATCGTGACCGGTTTGAACAACATTGGGTTTAATTTTCTTTACGAAGGGAAATTTTTTTATTCCAATAAAAACATGGATAACTAGTTATAGGAATTGTTAGTTGTTATTATGAATGTATTATAACCTTTATGGTTTGATTAATTATTGAATTGTTTTTTGTATATATTTCTTTTCTATAATAAGTGATGATTAACTATTGAATTATTCATGTATATGTTTCTTTTCTACGATAAGTGATGATTATTTATTGAATTGCATCGGTATATGTTTTTTTTCTACAATAAGTTATCATTGGAAATGGGCAGTAGCGAGTTACCAAATGTACACATAGCTACTCTCTATGTGGTTAGTATTTTTTTTCTTACCAAATGTATAAAAAACTACTCTCTATATGTTGGGCATTTTTGCTAGAGCAAACCAAGGTAAGGGTCTAACATTTATTTTCCTTAATATATATAGTTCCATTCTTTATTTATCTCAAAAAGGGGTTATGGCGTAAAAAAGGGTTGCGTCAAAGCATGTTGGTCGTTTATCCAATATGTCTTTGTAAAATTTTTAAATCCATTCCAAAATTGAGGTTATTCATCGCATTAGTTGTCTATTTTTTTTTGGAAACTATATGGTACATGTTCCTTTTTTCTCTGTATGATATAAATACGGGGGCATTAATAATCTTTTTCGTCATGGGCATAAAAAATCTTTGGAGCGGCCCTGGTTTTTGGTCTCATGAACAACAATGCAAAAAACTGCCAGCAACATACATTGGCAGCCCATTATAGTCAGCAGCGGCCCAATATGAAGAATTCAGCAACCCATTTTCAGATTTTAAATGGCCCAACTAATTAATATGGCACCCGATTATCTTTATTTATCCATCCCATGTTTCAATTTAATTGAGCCCACTAATCTTTTGCGCTGGCAAGAGAACGCAGCAAATGAAGGGCACAAAGAAAAGAAGAAGCATCACAATTCATTTTTTCGCCGGCAGTAGAGTAGGAGGGAGTGACGGCGCCTTTGGTATCTCTTCCTTTCTTTTGCTTTCTTATTTTTGGAAATCAAACAATATTATCATTGATATTTATGTCATGATTTTATTGTGTTGTAACTAGTTATTTTCTTTAGATTAGACTAGGTTAATTTTTGTATTAATACTTTGATTATTGATAGAGTTTTTGGAGCAAGAAGGAGTGACGATTTCAAAAAGTTTTGTCATCTTCATTTCGTAATCGGTATTGGTATAATTGTTATCTTTTTTATTGTCATCATTATTATGTGTAGTTAGTTTTTATTGTCAATATTGGGTGAATCTATGGAACAATTAATCGATTAGGAATATTTTTGTGTGGTTTTGAGGGTATGTTATGAAAATATTTTCTAGTAAAACATCTATTTATATTCATATGTCTTTAATCATGAATTTAGATATGTGAATGTTTAATTAGTTGGTTAATTTATTGATTATGTAATAGATCCTCAAATTAACAAACGACAAATGGTTCTTGTGATTGCTTTCCTTTCACACAATCATGAAAGTATTTTTTTCTAACATGGTAGTGAAACCATTTTGACTCATCTAGGATTTGGTGGTTTTTAAATCTTAATGCTAGTTAATTTTCATTAATTACATGCTCCATGGAAATTATCACTTGAACTAAGAAAATGTGTTATGAGCTTCTCTAACCATTGTGCTAACTAAGAAAAGTCTAGGTGACCTCAAGCTTCTTAGATTGCTATAGCCAAATTAGTATCCATTAAACTCATTGCACCACAAAATTATGATAATTAGTCAAGTAGTTAAACTTGCGATTTATCCCGATATTGGAACGTTTTGTTTTATGGATTTTGTATTTTGCCATTTTTTATTTTTGTAAAATAGTTTTTATCGCATTTAACATTTTGAAAACCCTCATATCATTTTATATTTTTATTTCGTAGAAACTGAATGCATAGATTTGATTCGAACCAATCCCTATGGATTTCATCCGCTACTACAATTCATTTTTATATGTCGTCGTATTTAGGTTTTTTTATTTGGTGGTCTTGACACCCACCAAATACATTAGTTGCATTATAATTTTACAAAAGTTATGTAAAACAGGTGTTTATATACACCTTTGATTTGTTAACACAACTTTTAAAAAAAGCTGCTTGTTGTTGTCTTCCATATCAAGTAACTATCAAAATATGGTGAACTAATCCGATAACATGATTACGCCGGATAGGATAGGCGTTTGGATGGGTTTGGTGTGCTGATGTCATTTGTCGAGTGAATTGTGTTAGTGAAGCTGAAGTAAAAGATATTTATGTTTAGAAAAATTGTTTTACCTGGGAAGTTGTATGTCTGAGATTTGTATTCATCTAAAATTGTTGGAAACCGATAGCAATTGATCAGTGTATCACATGGAATCCGATAATCTTGTGAACCGTGTTATCAGATAACATGACAGATACTTCTGTTGTTAGGTCAAAAATTGTTGCATGAAGTTTGTAAATACGAATAAACTGCTACACACCCATATTAAAAGTATGAATATAACTTATGAAATAAAAGAACTAAAAGCTAAGAATAATAAAATCTACCTGAAGCAGATAAGGGAGAGCAAAATCAATGATGTTCGTCAATCAGGGTAGCTCAAGAGCAACAAATGTACAGATTAGATCATAACAAACAAACAGACATGAAGCAAAGCATTCCTTCTTTCCCTGCAATGATGAATAACCTCAATTATCATAAGACACTGAATTTACCAATTGGCCCTGAAAAATGCCATATCATATTCAACATAAAACCTACCACATCGAATTAGAACAATAAAAAATGAAACCATATGTAGCCATGACCAAAATTCTATAAAGTTAATTGTAAAAAACAGGGACAACCTTTATACCAGAAGTGTAACTTGTAGCAACCTTAAAACAGGTGTGAGATAAACAAAGTTATGAGATGATAGATAAATACCATAAAACGTTCACATTAAAACAGAGGAAGATGAACGAAGTGAAGGTATCACATTAGTTACCATTCACACACAGATGGAGAAGCTGTAAAACAAAGAATCAAGGAAATAAACGTATGATGTTAGTTCAACCTAAAAATGCATCACCCAAAACCGGTATGGCGGTGTATGTATAATCTGAGTAACAGATCGAAAAAAAACATAAAAACTTACAAGGATCTTGAAGTAGATGTAATGATGGAACGTTGAAGCACCTAACACCCATTTGGTAATTTGTTAGTTATTCCAAAATGAAATGATTTTTGTGAAGAAAAATCAAAAATTTACTTCATAAATAAAGAACTTTAAGGGAAAAAACAGAATATGATCAATAAATGAATATATTATCCATGTTGAGGAGATGAGTGTTTGAAGACCATCAACTACATGTTTGTAGTCTGCAATAGATTAACCTTTCCTACTACCATCAATCATGATCCTCTACTGACAGAAAAAAAACAAAAATACAAAAAACCAAATAATTAACAGAAGTTGTGTTCGTTGTGTATTGACAAAGGATACCAAAACAATGAAAGGAAGAGAAAGTACAACTTACACGGTAGGGGCTGATATGTGAACCCTTTTCTTGTAGACATTTCATCGAACACCTGATAATCAACAATCATCAAAAATCGAAGCGTCAGGAGGCTGAAAAATTTAGTAAATCTTTATGGAAACCGACATATAAAATGAATATAAGAAATTGCAGAAATCATAAACAAAAAGTAAAGCTTAGACAATCTCTCTTAAAGAGCGCCTTTATGTAATCGATTCACCTTCGATATTTTCCCGTTTTTTGTTTTGTCTTGCAAGGCAATGGCTTAGCTTCATTGTGCTTGTTTCCTAGTAATCAATTAGGCCGAACCCGTTGTAGCGGATGAAAAGGAAGACGGTGGAAGGATCAGTTGCAAACAATCTGAAATGAGTCGGAGGTATGGTGGTTGTGTTTAGAAGTGTCGTTCAGAAATGGAGGAATCTAGAAAACAAATGGTGGGAAGCACAGGAAGCGAGGCAGAACCGGTGGGGGAGACGTGGGAATGACACGTATCGGCGCCCATCTTTATCTTTACACTGTTAATAATTTAAGGGACTAAATGTCAAATATAACAAACTTTAGTGCCAAAAATCTGAACCACTAAAAATATGAAAAGTTATGGACCAATTTTGCCAACCCCTTAGGAACTTTACTGTTCCTAAGGGGCGCACAACTTATATATATATATATATATATATATATATATATATATATATATATATATATATATATATATATATTAAATAATAAACCTCTTTCTCAAATATCTATCCTATCAGATTGTTTTGGTGAATGCAACCCAAAATGGACCATGCTACTCTCGGGTCAAGTACATACCAATTATAATTATGGGCTTAGACACCTAATCCAACACTTAAATCACCATGACTCTATTTCCTCATTATCAGATATAGACTCGCCCTACTGGTTCCTTCGAACCACAACTAAGCATCTTGACACTAACTCTAGACTACTCCCCAGCACTGCTCTGCCTCACAGGATCTCCGTTGTCCTTGCCATTTGCTTTGCACATACCAATTGTACACAATACGAGACTCGATAGTCATTCGAATAAATGAGTTTACCTCAAATCCACAACCAAATAGGGAACATGAAGAAAGGCTAAATCATGCATTCTAAGGCAATAAAATCCTAACTATCTACAATTATACAGCATACACTAAGCAAATAGCAATGACAAATTCAATCGCATAAGAATGAACTCCTAGGCTAAAGGCATCACAAGTCAGGCAACACTATCACACCATTCCTACAGGATCCTTAGCCTACCACTAGCTAGCATGCAATTCTATCAGCTCATAAAATATCATCTCTACATTACTCATATTATAAATTGACGTATTTTGGGAAACTACAGCTCAAGCTCTAGTTGATTGTACACACTGCTTCACTAGGTTTTCATCTTGTAAAAATTTTCATTTCTTTGTTAAATTTTTATAAAAAGCTTCAGATCCTTAGTTTGAGTTTGGAATTACCCTGAGGTTCATCCAAATCCCTCAAACTATGGCTCTGATACCAAATTGTAACACCATAAATTTTAAACCAAATTTTTTATTTTTAATTTACCAAAATAAAGTTTCACCACCCAAGTTATCAAAAACATAAGTGTCTAAAAAAACATCATCACGAAATATCAGAGTATCTCAAACTGTCACAGTAACAAATCTCCTAACGAGTGTGTACAATCAGACCTTCGCTTTCCCACGATCCTCAAAAGTACCCGAAACACATAAATCAACAATTGTAAGCACAAAGCTTAGTAAGTTCCCCAAGATACCACATACAACACAACATAAATAAATAGCCATGGGTTATCAGCAACCCTGTGGGCTATCAGCAGTCCCAGTAGGAAACAACACACGTTATGGGTTATTAGCAATCCTGGAGACTACCCGCAGTCTCAGTCACACATAAACAACATAATACAAATAATAGTAGACCTAGATGGTGATCACAAATATAGCTATTCTACCACATAGGTAAGAATAAGTGAGGAGACTCACCTGATACAGATGACAAGTAAATCTTACACCCGAACTGTTGGAACTAGACTCCGCCTAATCAACAAAATAATTAACCCTAATTAATAATTAAGGTCCGTCTCAAATCACGAGTCCAAATCCCAAAACTAAGTCCTTTAAGTGCAAAAAGACCATTTTTCCCTTCCCATAACCCAAAACCCTAAATCTTGACCAAAAGTCAAAAGTCAACGAAAGTCAACTACCCGGCGTGTATGATGGGCATACTCTCTCTTACGTGAGGCATACTACTCGATCAGCGACCAATCGGGGATGGAACTGGCTACACGGGGCATAGCCAGGAGTACGCCCCGCGTACTCCATCTGATCCAACTTCACCAACTTTTATTTATTAATCCGTTAAGACATCTAACCCAACTTCAGATCTGACCATCCTAGGGTGTCTTAATTCATAAATTCGTCAAATTTAAGCCTTTGCATGGCTAAAAAGGACCCAACGCAACAAACTCTAACTTCCACCACACTCTAAGTCACTTTACTCATACATGGGCCATAGGAAATGATCAAGCAACTATTTTTACGAATCTACAAGTCGTAAAATGCATGAAAGGACAACTAATATTCTCTGGAGTGCTCCAAACTCACAAAGGTCCAAACTTGGGGAATAAATCTCATAAAACTCATCCATGGAGATCAAAAAGGAAACTCATCAATGTATAACCTTTATACCTGAAAGGGATGCACAATGAGGAGTGGTTTTTGGATCTACAAGCTTGCAAGCAACAACCCCTTCTTCTTTAGCCTCCTTCTCTCAACAATATGCACCAAAATTACTTAATAAGCTCCCAACCTCTCACTAACAAGCTTAGACTCGAGATTAGGATTTAAGGAGGGAATGGTAGTTGGAAAGGATAGTCCAAGGGAGGCATAAGGTTGTTTAAATAGGGAGCAAACCTTAAAATTAGGGTTTAGTGACTAGGCTAGTACGCCTGGTGTACCACACGTACTTACAGCGTACTAGCAGGACACCCACGATCCCACATCACATGAGTACGTTGCGCGTACCCTCAAGGACGCTCAACGTACGGCTAAAACGCAAAAATTTTACCATAAGAGACCAATTATGAAACTTTTATAAAGTAAGAGCTATATGATAATACCTGATAATCAGATGTTACATTTATACTTCTTATAGAAAAGTAAATATTTATAAAAGCTGGTCAACCAACTAAATTTAATAAAACACTTTTGGTTATAAAAATACTTTGTGTCAAAGCTTGTAAAACTCACCAACAATTGTGTTGGTATATCTTAATGCATGTATTCTCAGGTTATTTAGTAGGCCGGAAGTGTTTGCTCACGGTTTAACAATAGTCATTGTCAATGTAGTTTCTATTTCGGTAAGAATAGAAGATTATATTTTACTGTTCAGTGTATGTTTAATAACTGTGATTACTGATTTACGTCGCGCACCTCGGCATTTCCGCCAACTGTCGGGGTGTGACATTACCTCACACTGTAACAACCCGAAGTTGTTCATCGCCGAAAACCCGTTCTACCCGAATAACTCGTCGGAAATCGAAATGTCCCGTTATCGTTTTTGGGCTTAGTTAACTAAAATTATATATTTATTTTCATTCAATGAGGGTCCAAATCATTTAGGAACTCATGAATTTAGCCCAAAACATTTATTTCATAAGTTTTAGAAATATCCTCGTCGGGTGACGGAAACTCAATCGGGTGCGACCCAAAGCATCGTTTAAGGTCGGTATCGGGTAGAATTCCACCGTGTCCAAGTTTTAGGAACTATATAAACATGTTTAAGCACTCATTTGAAGCTTTTTCCTTCTCTCTCTACTCTCTCTAACCTCTCTCCTAAATCCAAGGATTAAGTGTCCAAAACTCAAATTTAAGGCTTCAAATCCTTAAGGTACCTTCCTAGCCTTAATCTATAGCATGTTTAGCTTCCAAATTAGACACTTAATCATGAAATTGGACAATGTATGTGAGTTTACGGCCCAGGAGGCTGCCTAGGCCATAAACACCATTTAGAAGAGTTTTTAGCCCTTAAACTCCTTCCTTAACTCAATTGGACTTTAGATATGGTTAAGGGACTTCAAGATATGGACTTAGAACACTTAAAACTTTGATTTTGAGGACTTTGAAGGAGTTTACGGCCAAGGCATAAGCTTGGGCCGTAAACTCATGTTAATGGGGTTTTTCATGCCTTTAAACCCTTCCAAATCACCTCTATGGCTTAGTTATGAATTATAGGACCTTGGTATTAGCATTTGGACACTTGAAACATAATTTTTGGAGGACTTAGATGAGTTTACGGCCAAGGATAGTGCTTGGGCCATAAACTCCCCAAAACTTGGCATAAATCCAATTCTAAGGTGTTAGAAAGCCATCCAACACCACCAAAAGCCTCGGAATAAATCAAGGGACCAACCAAAAATACTTTAAGGGCCTTAAACACATCATTCATGGGATTTCTAAGAGTTTACGGCCAATACCTATTCTTGGGCCGTAAACTCCAAAAATTTTGGTGTTAGAATGCAAACTAAACACCCCTAAGGCCCTCAGATGAATTTTAGAAGCCATTCTATGCAAGTTTTAGACCTTGAAACACCTTGTAGCATCATATATTAGATTTTACGGCCATGAAGGGGGTTTCATGGGCCGTAAACTCCATAAATCCCTCATATGTCCCATATAAACTCATTTCTAGGCTTGTGGAATTTTTTTAGAATCACATGTGATTGATTTTAACACCCTAAAAACACTAAATCATGGAGAATTGAGAGTTTACGGCCAAAGAACCCTTGCCTAGGCCGTAAACTCCCTTATGTAGTGTAAATGATGTTTTTAATTCAATCCAAGCCTTAAGAAAAATTAATCCAAGCATTTCCAAGTGTCCATATCCATTTATAACCCAAATTTGCACCATAAACCACCCTACCATGAGTTTACGGCCATAAACTCATGGGGAATGGGTGTTTTGGACCAAAAAATCTTGTATAAGTTTATTCATGGGGAGTAAACTCAAGTCCCAAGTCCCTAGTGTCATTTCACATCCTTAAACGCCACCCGGGTCCCTCCAAACACTCGTATCGGAGTGTTTTCGCGTCTAAAAGCAATTGTCCCTATCCAACAATCAATCTAAGTCCTAATTAGATACAAATGTGTATCTTTACATTATAATTAGGAACCTCGTGTATTTACAAGCCCCGGATCCACTCTTAGCATCCAAATCGTCATACTTCTCGTCCGGTGAGTTCATACCCCTACGCCTTTTTCACTGTTTCTAACTGTTTTCAGGGGGAATACAAGCAAACCATAACTGTTTTCAAATCATAACATTTATGTGTTTCAAATAATATTTGGCAATCTTATAAACTCTTTTACTCCTTATGTATTATGTTGAGCATAAGGAATGGTTTATCGATTTCAACTAAATGGATTTTAGTTAAGAAAATAACCAAACTAATCAAATTACTATGGGAATAATTTGGGGTTCTATGTTTCTCTTTATATCATGTACTAATATCTGTATTAAGTTATTAGATAAACTATGTCTGATTCAGTTTATCTCCGTATCATTCGAATGTTTTGCCAGATAGTTTCATTGTATGTATCTATTTTTCACTGTATCATGTCTTAAAGTCTTTGTATGTTTGGTATCGTATGAGAATCCTGTGAATAGTTTAATACTAGCTTGTGAGATAGTCACTACCCTTTATGGATGATCAAGTAAATCCTCTCCGGAAGTGTAACCAGAGTCTCCTGGAGGGAGAGCGAAGAGTTTGTGAATAGATCTATTCGGGACTGACAATCCCACACCTTAACTGCTAGCTACAGTTAGGCGGGCACGCCTGGGGTGACAAATTCTGGATATCATTCGACGTCTGACTAACGTCAAGGAGGTCTCGTTGTCGTATCAGTATGGTTACCCGACTCACAATACATATTAATATAAACTTATTCATAGCTAGGATTTGTTTAGAATCTAAATCTGTTCGGGATGGTAATCCCATGGTCTTGTATCTATATCTCGTTCGGGATGGTAATCCCATGGTTTTATGTCTATCTCTCGTTCGGGATGATAATCCCATGATCTTGTGTCTATATCTCGTTCGGGATGGTAATCCATGGTTTTGAAACTAAATCTTATACGGGATGATAATCCCATGTTTTTATCAATCTATCATATATCTAGTTTCGGGATAGTGATTCCATGGTTTATCAAGCTAACTTATATCTATTTTCGGGATAGTGATCCCATGGTCTTTATCGAATTATCTTATAACTGGTTCGGGATGTTAGTCCCAAGGCTTTCTAAATACTTTCTATTTACAGTTCGTCTAAATTATAGTTTTGTATATTAAACTATACTCTGTATTATTAAATCAATCTTACAATTAGGAAAATATGGGATTTTCTTGGGGTTAACTTATATCTGTAACAGAACTGTAACGAAAGATAACATAACTACTTTACATAAGAAAATATGGGATTTTCTTGGATATCAAATCTTTTCAGAAAACTAAAGGAAATCGATACATTTTCACAAAACAAAACCACTTATGAACTCACCAGCTTTATGCTGATTTTCAAACTGCTTGTATTCTCAGGTCTAAGTTAGACAGGTACCCGGCGATATCTTTTGGTGAAGAAGGAGTGCATGGAAGACTCGTCTCTTTTGTTCTTATGATATATGTATAACTTTTGTACAAATTACTTTGAACCAATTGTAAACTTTCATATATATATATATATGCAATATAATGGTTGTTTACTGTGATTACTATGTACATTGGATTTGGTACTCAACGTGGAGTCAACCCCGGGAACGTTTCCGCCTTTGGTTTTCGGGGTGTGACACACACTCCCCTTACTTCCCTCATTTTTTGAAATTATATATATATATATATATATATATATATATATATATATATATATATATATATCATACATACTTATAAAGCTAGCATTTTTTCTTAAATCTCATGCATTTGAAACCCCCTTTTTTAACTTTCTCAAACCACATTCATTTGAAACCTCTTTTTTTTTAACTAATGCAACTCAAAAGTTTTCTTAATTATGATTTAACACTCAAAAGTTTTATAACTTATATTATGTTTAATTAGCATTTAGTGAAAAGTTTACTATAAAAAGGTCAATCTTTTGTTTGTGTTACATAAAATCTTACATGTAAGAAGGATTTGAAGATATTGTGATTCAAAAGTTTTCATATAGTTGAAGCATTCACGATCCAAATATGATGATTTGAAGAAATGGGTTATGTCGCCTCGATGGTAATTGTAATATGATTTTTTTCTTTCAACCAAAACAAATGATGCTTTTCTATTCTTTCTTTATATTCAGTTTCTCATTTAATCTTTATATGTGATTTGTGTGTATTACTCAATCTTGAATGTGACTCTCCAAACATCAATGTTTTGCTTCAAATATCTTTCTGATTCTTATTTTTCAAGAAAAATATTTTGATTGCAGGTTAGTGAAGAATTGTCATCAAGTTTCTATGGTTGAATGGTGTTAAATGAAGAAAGAAGATTCATATAATGGATATATGTTTTTTTTGTTTGAGCAAAGTTGACAAATGTTAGTTTTTTCTTTTGATTTAAATGTATGTTTATGTAACATCTTTATTTATATATTCAACCACTCAATGTTCTTATTTATTTGATTGTAGTTTTTCTATTTGATTATGTTTATTTTCTATTATTTTTTTGTTGGGTTATCCTACACAACATATTTAAAAGACAATATTTAAAAGATAACATAATTTTGAACGTTTGATATGTAATTATAATACACTTATCATGATATGTTCTTCATATAAAAGTAATTTATCCATATTAGTACGACAAGAATTACATATCACATTTACGAAAATATATATATTATATGTGATTTGTTTAACATGTATATGCACCTATGTATGTTATAAATTTATAATTAAATATATTTATGTCTAATAATTTAAGAGATTAAAATGATGCATCAAAACCAATTATTTAGACGAATATAATAATAATAATAATAATAATAATAATAATAATAATAATAATAATAATAATAATACATTTCCAAGTACCACATTCATTTGAAACTCACACTAAAACTCAAGAGTTTTCTAATTTATGTATATTTATTAGTTACAACTCAAGAGTTTTTAACTTATGATTATTAATTAGTAATCACTAATAACTTTTTATTTTCATTTCTTTTATAAGGTTGTAAAATTTTGCTCATTAAAAATATTAATGTATTTAAAGCGATTTGGGATTTAAATATGAAGAGTTAATATAAATGTTATAATAGATGTTTTAGTGTTTTTATGTTATTAAAAGTTATAGTGTTTATTTTTCATATTTTTTATTATTCGTTGTATATATATCTTTTTTAATACAAATGTTATAATAGATGTTTTTCTATTTCATCAAAGTGAAATTATGAAATTATCCTCCGGCCTTATATGTTCATTTACCGGTCAAATACTTTCCTCTTCAATGTTCATATTGCAATCGCTTCTAAATCTTCAATCATCCTCAAATCTCGGTCCTTGATTAGCTGTGATTTGGATTTCAAAATCCCTAATTCATTCCCTTCAGTTGTAACATCAGTTGCTAAATCAACAATTACCTCACCCATAATTCTTCAATTGATACGTCTCGCCCTATATCTCCGTAAATCACTCCAATTGAGAACCCTAGACAGCCTATTCTCATATGTAGTAGTCGCTTTCTTCTTCAAACTCACCCTACCTTTCTCTATTTTCAAAGAAACACATTAAGCACCAACAACATTCTTGTCAAATGGATTCCCTTCACCATTGTGTTCATAGCCCTTTGTTATGGTCACTAATCGGTCCATCTTCTCTCCATTAACTATCATGCTTCAAATCGACGGGTGTTGTTTGCTATTTCTTGGTATTTTGTTTCAACGGAAAGAGGGAAAGGGTAATATAATATTGTTTATATATATTTTAACATCAGGTATCGTTTTCGGCCTACATTTAACATTTTTTTTATATTTAGATTTTGTTAACAAGATTATTGCTATTGTTTGATATTTTTTCAATAATATGTATCGATTTAAGAATAATATTGAACATCATGAGTATTTGACTTTAAAAAACTTAGCTTATGAACCAACTGGTAAATTTTTTATTTAAATTGGTTGAAATATATTAGAATCATCTAATATCACCTACCACATTCGTACAGGGATAATCAGCTGCAAGGGGGAGAGAATTGTAATGCCCATGTTTCTAGGCTAGGCATTGATATTGAGATGATAGTCTAGTTTAACCTTTGTGACTCATTTTGAAGAAATGAAAAGGAATTATGTGAATATTATGTGTTTTATGCTTAATTACAAGGAGTTAATTAATTAAGAATAAAAAATGAGCGTCGAAAATAAATATTAGATAAAGCCGATATCTCATAAGAAAGTTGTAGTGATGGACACGCGAGTGGCCGCTGGGAGGCCAAGTTCGATTGATGAGGTTCCGATATTGTGCGAGTTTCCAGATGTTTTTCCCAAGGAACTACCGGGTGTGCCTCCCGAGAGGCAAGTGGAGTTCCGTATCGATTTGGTTCCGGGAGCAGCACCTATCGCCAAGGCGCCTTATCGCCTCGAGCCGCCAGAGATGCAGGAGTTATCCTCGCAGCTTCAGGAGCTGTTAGGGAAGGGGTTTATTCGACCGAGTAGCTCACCTTGGGGAGCGACGATCCTTTTTGTCAAGAAGAAGGATGGTTCACACCAGATGTGTATTGATTACCGGGAGTTGAACAAGTTGACGGTCAAGAACCGTTATCCGTTACCGAGGATCAATGATCTGTTCGATCAGTTGCAGGGGGCGTCTTGGTTCTCCAAGATAGACTTGAGGTCGGGTTATCATCAGATGAGGGTTCGGGATGAAGATAGACAGAAGACAGTGCTCAGAACTCGTTATGGGCATTACGATTTCGTGGTGATGCCTTTTGGGCTCACCAATGCACCAGCTGCATTCATGGATCTCATGAACAGGGTGTGCAGGCCGATGCTGGATCGGTCGGTGATCGTATTCATTGATGATATTTTGGTGTATTCGAGGTCTAGAGAACAACACGAGGAGCATTTGAGGGAGATCCTTGGAGTTCTGAGATCGGAGAGGCTTTATGCCAAATTCTCCAAATGTGAGTTCTGGTTACGAGAGGTTCAGTTCTTGGGACATCTCGTCAACCAGAATGGGATATTGGTCGATCCGGCCAAGATTGAGGCGGTCATGAGGTGGGAGGTGTCGAGATCACCCACCGAGATCAGGAGCTTTCTGGGATTGGCCGGCTATTATCAGAGAATTATTAAGGATTTCTCCAAGATCGTTATGCCACTTACCAAGATGAACCGGAAGGGTGTCGCTTTTTCCTGGGGTTCAGAGCAGTAGACCTCATTTGAGACACTTCGCCAGAAGTTGTGCGAAGCCCCGGTGCTCGCACTCCCGGAAGGGATGGAGGATTTTGTGGTGTACTGTGATGCATCGATATCCGGTTTGGGAGCAGTGCTTATGCAGAGGGGCATGTGATAGCATATGCATCGAGGCAGCTGAAGCCTCATGACTCGAGGTATCCCACCCACAATCTGGAGCTGGGGACTGTGGTGTTTGCCCTTAAGATCTGACGTCACTATCTGTATGGGGTTCAGTGTACCATATACACGGACCACAAGAGTCTGAAGTACTTGATGGATCAGCCCAACCTGAATATGCGCCAGAGGAGATGGTTAGATGTGGTAAAGGATTATAATTGTGAGATCCTATACCATCCGGGCAAGGCTAATGTTGTAGCCGACGCTTTGAGCCGTAGGGCGGAGAGCGCCCCGATTCGAGACGTTTGTATGAGGTTGACAGTGATGACTCCGGTGTTGGACACCATTCGAGGGGCCCAGGCGGAGGCCGTGAGACCGGAGAACCGCAAAAAGGAGCGGGTGATCGGGCAGGTATCGGAGTTCGTTACCGATAGTCGAGGACTTATGACTTTTTAGGGCCGGATTTGGGTACCGTTTGAGGGCGGAGCGCGTACCATCTTGTTGGAGGAGGCCCATAGGTTGAAGTTCTCGATCCATCCCGGGGCCACTAAGATGTTTTTGGACCTAAAGAAGGAGTATTGGTGTCCCTGTATGAAGAGGGATGTTGCATGGTTCGTAGAGAGGTGCTTGACCTGTCGCAAGGTTAAGGCCGAGCATCAACGTCCGCATGGTAAGCTGCAGCCGTTAGAGATTCCCGAGTGGAAGTGGGAGCCGATTACCATGGATTTTATTACCAAATTGCCAAGGACTGCTAGCGGTGTCGATGCAATTTGGGTACTTATGTACAGGTTGACGAAGAGCGCTCACCTTCTTGCTATCAGTGAGAGCTCTTCTGCTGAGAGGCTGGCAGAGTTGTATGTGAGGGAGGTGGTATCGCGGCATGGAGTTCCGATCTCGATTTTTTCAGATCGAGATGTGCGTTTTACTTCCAGATTTTGGAAGAAGTTTCACGAGGAGTTGGGTACGAGGCTGCATTTCAGTACCACATACCACCCACAGACGGACGGACAGAGTGAGGAGACGATTCAGACGCTCGAGGACATGCTTCGGGCGTGTGTATTGGATTTTGGCGGAAGCTAGGACACGTATTTGCCCTTGGCTGAGTTTTCCTACAACAATAGCCATCACTCGAGCATTGGTATGCCACCTTTTGAGCTATTGTATGGGAGGAGGTGTCGGACCCCCATATATTGGGGAGAAGTAGGGCAACGCGTGATGGGTAGTACAAAGATTGTACTTTAAACGACAGAGCAGATCCAGCAGGTCAGACAGAGGTTGTTGACCGCTCAGAGTCGCCAAAAGAGTTATGCGGATAGGCGACGATCTGAGCTTGAGTTCCAGGTTGGCGATTCCATGCTCCTGAAGGTATCTCCTTGGAAAGGAGTGATCTGATTCAAGAAGAGGGGCAAGCTGGGACCCCGGTATATTGGACCGTTTAGAGTGATCGCGGGAGTGGGTAAGGTAGCGTATCGCTTGGAGCTACCTGCAGAGTTGAATCAGATTCATGATACCTTCCACGTGTCGCGGCTGAGGAAGTGTATTGCCGATGAGTCGCCGGTGGTGCCATTAGAAGATATCCAGGTGGATGCGAGTCTGAATTATGCTGAGAAGCCGATCGCAATATTGGATCAGAGGATCAAGGTTCTGAGGAACAAGGAAGTGCCCATGGTTCACGTCCAGTGGCAGCATCGGAGAGGGTCTGAGCTGACCTGGGAGCCAGAGTCGGAGATGCGGGAGTAGCATCCGGAGTTGTTCGCAACATGAGACTTTGTGACAATAGTCAAATTCGGGTCAAGTCTAAGCCGGACAAGGTCAAAATGTCAAACCGGTCAACTCAATTAAAACCTTGTATAATAGGGTTTATATTATGTAATTACTGTATAACTCACTATCTTAATGAGAAAACATCACTTGGAAAGTTCGTGTGTTTAAATTTCTTTAACCTTAGTGCTAAAAAATGAACAAGAACAATAAAACAATGTTGCATACTCTTAGGGAGTGTGTAAGATCCTAAAACAAGGCTTAACGGGGCTTTCGAACCCTACATTGCGAAGCCGAACACTCAAAAAGGTCACCAATGAAACCTCTCTCAATCGTTTTCACTTTATCTATCTCTATGTCAAATCTCTCTAAGTATGTGAAATCTCTCCTACATATCTCTTTGTATGAGAAATCTCTCCAAGTATGTCAAATCTCTCCCAAATCTCTCTAAGTATGTGAAATCTCTCCCACATATCTCTTTGTATGAGAAATCTCTCCAAGTATGTCAAATCTCTCCCAAATCTCTTTAAGTATGTGAAATCTCTCCCAAATCTCTCTAAGTATGTGAAATCTCTCCCAAATCTCTCCAAGTATGTCAAATCTCTCTAAGTATGTGAAATCTCTCCCACATATCTCTTTGTATGAGAAATCTCTCCAAGTATGTCAAATCTCTCCCAAATCTCTCTAAGTATGTGAAATCTCTCCCAAATCTCTCTAAGTATGTGAAATCTCTCCCAAATCTCTCCAAGTATGTCAAATCTCTCTAAGTATGTGAAATCTCTCCCACATATCTCTTTGTATGAGAAATCTCTCCAAGTATGTCAAATCTCTCCCAAATCTCTCTAAGTATGTGAAATCTCTCCCACATATCTCTTTGTATGAGAAATCTCTCCAAGTATGTCAAATCTCTCCCAAATCTCTCTAAGTATGTGAAATCTCTCCTAAATCTCTCTCTGAATGAGAAATCTCTCCAAGAATGTCAAATCTCTCCCAAATCTCTCTAAGTATGTGAAATCTCTCCCAAATCTCTCTCTGAATGAGAAATCTCTCCAAGAATGTCAAATCTCTCCCAAAACTCTCTAAGAATGTGAAATCTCTTCCAAATATCTCTTTGTATGTGAAATCTCCCCAAGTATGTCAAATCTCTCCCAAATCTCTCTGAGCATGTGGAATCTCTCTCAAATCTCTCTCGAAATCTCTCCCAACTTTCTATAATCACTCGGGGCATCCCGACCCTCGAATTTGGCGAAAACAGCCCAAAAACGGAAGTCTACGCGAAAAACGGGCCTTAGGAACCGAAACCCCTCTTAGGAACCGAACCCTCCTGATGAAGAAGGCTGCTGATCCGAACCGAAGGTACTGTTCACTAACCGAACCGAAGGTACTGTTCACTACAGTCCGTTCGGTTCTCGCCTTTTATCTCCAGACCGAGGACCGAAGCTTCCCTGCTGACCTTCGCTTCTGACTACTCTTCGGACCGAGCCCTCGCTTCGCATCTCGCTTCCGGCTCAGCTTCTCGCTTCCGAATCATGCATCTTCCTGACCGAACCTCGGCCTAGGACCGAGAGGTCTCGCTGGGAAGCTCTTTTCTCCCGGTTTTCAATTGAATTCGCGTTTTAAGCCCGTTTTTAATTGTTTTAACATGGGATTTTCACCTAAAACCTTATTTTAAAATATAAGACCCCTAAATTAATGATTTAATCATATTTTAAGGATAAAACCTTATCCAAAAGAGAGTAGGTAAAGTACAAAGGTAGAGTGTTGACTTTACCTTATTTTATGACACAAGCAACCCCATACCCACTCCATGATTAACCCACACCCCTCCCCCACCATACCTTGTCACTTCCTTGTACTTTTTACCTCTCTCACAAGCCATCCCCACATTCTAGGGCTGGTCACTCAACCTCTCTCCTCATTTTCTTCAATCACTCTCATTCCACCAAAGATTCAACTCCAACTTTTTTTCTCTCCAACTTTTCTCTCTAATTCAAGATCTCAAGGCTGATCATCAAGTGTTCTTCCACTCTTGGTAAGTGTAATCCATCCTCCTTGTGATTTTTACACTTCATTCTACTCAAATCATTGATAGCTTATACAAACTCCATAACTATGATGCTAGATTCTCAAAAATCTTCAAGGCATCTCCAAGTGTTCTTGAGTTAAACACCTCCATTCTTCATCAATCATCTACTGAAAACACTTAAGGTGAGTTCATACCCCTACATTTTTATGTTTTCTTAAGTTTTTAGGGGGGGAATACAAGTTAAAACACCAAGAACATAACTACACTTTTCTAACAGCCTTCATCAGAAAAGTTCAACTCCATTCACGGACTGTTTTGGACCACTTAAACATTTTAGTTTTCAAAACTGTTTTAGGTGTAAGTAGTTCCAGTTCTTAGCTTTAAAATGACTACTTGCACATCTCCATACGATTTTTCTACAATTTATGGTGAATTTTACAAAACTGCCTATCATTTCAAACACAAATCCGGACCAGTCTGTGATTATGGACTTGGTTACACAAGTTAGAGGTCCCTAAAAATTATGGGAAAATTTATGAACCAACTACGCTCATTTTCCAAACTCCCAGAAGTTACAGAACTTGATTTGGACATTTTATGATTTTTCTACAAATTTTCTAATAACAGTTACAGAAAACGTTATAATCAGAAAAGCACTAGCAATTTCATTTCACCTTGTAACATGTTGAGCAAGGTGTATATTATTATGTGTTTATGTATATTTGCAATATATGACATTCTTGTGTTAGTATCTAGACATAAACCTGTTAACAAATGGATTTTTACTAGATAAAGCATAGATTACACAAAGCGATATTATTGAAGTATACCCATTACACACAAACATTTAATAAACTATGTTAAGTAAAATTTACGTACTTTACTGTTACCACCTTTGTTTTGATAAACTATAATAGGTATAGTTTACGATGGATTTCAAAATGCATACATTACAAAAGGGAAACTTTCATTATGTTAAGTGTAAATTCGTTAATAACTTTGTGAGACATTCACTTCGCATAAATCATAAGTCCTGTATTGTAACCAGAGTCTCCTGGAGGGAGAGCGTGATAGTTGTATATAGATCTATATTGGGCTTGACAACCCACACCAGAGCTGCTTGCAACAGCTAGACCGGCAGGTCTGTGGTGAAAAGTGTCATTTCAGTTCTACGACGCCCGAAGAACGTCGTTTTCAGGCCACCTAGGTCATAGTATGGTTATAATAGCTCACGAAAAGTATTAACAAACTTAAGAATTTACGAGAATTTCACTAATATCATACGCGTCTGTATTGAAATAAACTCACATAGTTTTCTGTAAATAAGGAAGATTACTCATACGTTTCAGTCTTTGGATACAAGACTACATTATTCATTTTAAGGAAAATATCGGATTTTTCTGGAACAACTATACAATTACATGACGAGCTTTTTCATAATTATATACAAAAACTTATGAACTCACCAACCATTGTGTTGACACTTTTTCAAACTGCTTGTATTCTCAGGAAATCGCTAAACAGGTAACAAAGTACTTTTGAGGATGGGACGTTGAGGCGTCAAACTTATCATATTTTGTCAACATATTGTAATTGATTTTGAAACATGTAATTCATACAATGATGTAACTCTTTCAATTATATATATGTTGGTTGTGTTTACTTTCATCACTATTACCATTGTTGTTATGATACTACACATGAAGTCCTCCACCCCCGGACGTTTCCGCCATCCTTGGTTTGGGGGTGTGACAGACTTTGAGGGCGAAGTCTGGTTCTAGTGGGGGAGAATTGTAACATCCCGGAATCCCGGTAAGCTTTATGATCCTTCTATTTTGGAGAATTATCAGTTTTGGCCCTTAAAGTTGTATGTGATATTGGTGAGTACGTTGGTCGTACTGAGATGTATGCCGCGCGTACTCGCGCACTTAATTTGAATGCAGACTCGACCGGGTACGCTGGGCGTACCCAGGGGTTACGTTGGGCGTAGTGAGCCTAGATGCAAACCCTAAATTTCGGGCTTTTGCACTATAAAAGGAACATGTAGTCCTTTTCCCTAGCCACCATACCCCCTTGAGTGAGTCCTTAGAGAGCTGAGATCCGTGCTTTAGCTTGTGAGTGTGTTTTTGAGCTTGAAGTTACCTTTTCAAGGTAAAGAAGGAGAAGAAGGAGCCATTGTTGGAGCTAGAAGTTGAAGAACAAGTGTAGATCCGAGTTCTACAGTGGTAGGAGATCACTTCTGAGGCAGAGGCTAGGTCTTATTTCTCTGAGTTCGAGATTTCCGAGTTACCGAGTTACACGAGGTGAGTCTTCTCACTATACGTTACCTAGAGTGGTATTATATGTTGACCAGAGGGTCTTATGTGTTATGTATGAGATTATGTGTTATGTGTTATATGTATGTTGTATGATGTTATAGACCGGACCGGAGGGTCCAACGATACAGACCGGGCCGGAGGGTCCAACGAGCTATGACCGGACCAGAGGGTCCAACGATCCATGGGACTGGAGGGTCCCGCTGAGACACATCGACCGGAGGATCGTATTATAGCCTCGAGTGGCGTATGAGTTGTATGCGGTATTTTGGGTAACTCACTAAGCATTTATGCTTACAGTTGTTGTGTTATGTGTTTCAGGTACTAGCGAGGACCGTGAAAAGGCGCCAGCGTGACCTGTACACACTAGAGAGAGGATTTGATTTGGTGATCTTGGGATATACTATGATTTGATAATTATTGTTGGATACTTTTGAGGATATTTTTATATGAATTTGGTTGTTGAAAAATGAAAATTTTGTTTTGAAAATTACGTTGTTACAAAACAACCCTGCTGAATATATCTCCTAGCCCTCACAGCTGAGCAGAGAGTCGACCCATGTGGAGCTCCCTCTCCAGGAATAACCAGCTCTTGCCTACTTGGGGTTCAAACTCTCACTAGCTAGCGCTCACAATCAATCATGAACCCATTGGGACCCAACCAATCCATTCCGATAATAACCTTCAATCATCACAGAGGAATCGACATCAAATCAATGAAGTATCTCTCACAAAAAGATTCAGAACACACCCACGATAAAGCCTCGAAGCACTGATAATATGGTCATCCGCAATCTCGACCTCCAACAGGTAATCCATAGTCCCGGGAGCATGACAAAACTTCTTGCTAAGAGCAAGAGATACAAAGGATCGGGTAGCACCCGAATCAAATAGAACATGTGCAGTCATACCATTGACCAAAAAGGTCCCTATACAAGATGTAGCATCCATAAAAATCAAGCCAATTTAAAACTTTTTAAATATCCAAAATAGCATTAATTATTACAAAGTGTTTTCAAAATAGTTTAAGCATCAGAGTTCCTAGAAATCGAAATCAGAAATCGAGGAAGTGTACAGTCATGCCTTTTCCTTCCCGCGGTCATCCGATGTACCTGAAACACTAATCGATAAACGTAAGCTCGAAGGCTTAGTGAGTTACCCCCAAAATACCCATACACACAACAATACACATAGAATAACAAACAACATACTATAGGTCCAATCATCCATCGGGATGGATTACCCCAAACCCTCAACCATCGGGTTGGAATGCCCACATATTATGAGTCCAATCATCCTCGGGATGGAATACTCTCAGTCCACAACCATCGGGTTGGAATGCCCACACACTATACATATATAACAAATACTATGGTTCCAATCATCCATCGGGGTGGAAAACCCTAGGCCCCTCAACCATCGGGTTGGAATGCCAACATACTATGGGTCCAATCAACCACCGGGTTGGAATACCCCATGCCCTCAACCATCGGGTTGGAATGCCAACCTACTATGGGTCCAATCAACCATCGGTTTGGAATGCCCACATACTACGAGTCGAACGATCCTCGGGATGGAATACTCTCGACCCACAACCATCGGGTTGGAATGCCCCCATAACCAATCAAACATGTGCACCTATATCAGATAATCATATAACAGTCTATAAAGACAACATACTACGGTCCTATTATCCTTGGGATGGAATACCCTCAACTACCAATCAATCATGTGCACATATAACAGGTAATCTCCTACCAGCATACAGACAGTCAGACTAAACTATAGATCACTAAGCATAACCACATCCGATCTACCAGGATACCGATCTAACAGATCATACTAGCATATAACCATCCTATCTACCAGGATACCGAGCTAACATATCACAACAGTAACAATCCCAAACAACAAATCAAATGGCCGATCTTGGTGCCTTAGACCTTTGAGTACAGTGAGGATAACTCATCTCGCAAGTCGTGCCAAAGTACCAAAAACCTCTGATCGCTGTCTCACCGGAAATCCCGAACTATCACATAATAAATACCAAGTCATTACACTACATAACAATCTTGACTAAGGGTCCACACAATCCATCATGTCCATTCTCTTTATTAGGCCAAGGCCCAATGCCAAGTCCATAACCTTGAAAGTCCTTATGCAAAGCCCATTATTGGCCCAATTTACCAAATTGGGCCCAACTCCCTAATTAGGCCTAATTGAAGATCCATTATCAAAACTTGGCCCAAAACATTATATTCATAAAGTCCAGCAAAGGCCCAAGTCCAACTAGTCCATAAACAGCCCAAAACCCGAAGCCCAATTGTCAAAGGCCCAACATAGGACGTTTGTGGGGCATACTTGTCCTGATGTTGACCACCATTAGGGTGGTTGACCCAGTATGTTGGGCGTACTTGATTTACGCTGGGCGTACATAGTCGTTTGCCAAAATCTGAATAAGTGCTTAATAGCTTAAGCACTTATGCCCAAACTTCAGATCCAGTGACCAAATGTGCCTAGGACCCATAAAGTCACGAACTTTATCACTTTGGACATCTAGAAAGCTCTTAATACTTGGTCTTAATCCATTAAGACCTTCCTGCTCCAAGCATGGGACATCTTAAGCCATTGGGACCTCATTTTTATCACTCAAAACCCCTTTAAGAGTCTAGGACGGTTCATTTTGTCCAAATCATAACATGCACCAACTTGGGGACTTTTGGGACAAGAATGGTTCCATAAAGCTAGAATGGCTAGATCTATATCATTCAAGCATAAAGTTTAAAGCTTTTTACCTTTTGGAGCTTCTAGGGCACAAACCAACTTCAGATCTACAAGCTTGATCTTCTTCTCCAACTCCTTGATGCAACACCTTCCTCTTAAAACACTTAAGAAACACTCAATAAGCTTAAACACTCAAGGAAATGGCTAGGGTTTAGGGAAAACGACTCTAAGCAGTGGAGGCTGGGGTAAGGGAGGTTTTTGTGCTCATAATGTTGCTTATATAGCCCCCAAACCCTAAATATTAGGGTTTCCTTCTGACGTGAGTACGCCCAGCGTATACATGTGTACGTCAACCATACCTGGGCGCGCCTAGTACGCTCAGCGTACCCTTATGTGCACGCAGTGTACTCCTCCTGATCCCAAAATTGCAATTTAGCCCTTAGACTTTTCATGGCTTCACCCTTCCATCCCCAGGGACTATAAATGACAAATCTTGGGATGTTACAACTCTCCCCCACTTAAACTAGGCTTCGTCCTCGAAGCCTAGCGATCAATTCAGGATAATGCTCCCGCATCTTGGACTCCGCTCGCAAGTCTACTCGGGTCCTTTCTGATGTTGCCACTAGTCTCCCTACATAGTTCAAGTTCTCTCCGACCTGAACATCACCCAGCGATACAAACGCCTACTCATTCAATATGCGCCTTTGCAGCTGCCAGACGTGAAAAGTGTCGCGAATCTGACTGAGCTTCATTGAAAGATCTAACCTATACGCCACCTTGCCAAATATGACAATAACCTGATGATCCAAAGCATCGGAAACTCATTTTCCCTCTTCCTGAAGCGAACCCTTTGTGCTGACAGGACAATGCGTCCTTCAGCTCCCAAAATATCATACATAATCAATCTCTTAATAAACACGAACACTCATGCCTGGCCCAATCAGCCTCGGGCTGGAATACCAGGCATGCCTACAACGGGTCCAATCATCCCTAAGATGGAATACCCTCGTATCCCACACATGTTTGGCCCAATCAACCTTCGGGTTGGAATACCAAACATATCAGGTCCAATCAATTATAGGGTCCGGTCATCTTCAGGATGGAATACTCTAGATTGGAATACCTCTATGAACATAACTTAGGTCTACTCATAACTTGAGATCCAAGGATCTATCCTTGCATCTCATCCACAATCCTCTGATTCGTCACAACCGAGTACAACTCCCCTGAATCTCAACAAGACATCCATTCCGAACACGCTCCTACAGGAGATATAACTAACACAATCTCTATGCCCACAGCCTATGACACACCCCCAAACCAAGGATGGTGGAAACGTCCGGGGGTGGAGGACTTCATGTACAGTATCACAACAACGAGTATAATAGTGCTCAAAGTAAATACAACCATCATAAATATAATTGAAAAAGTTACACCAAAGTATATGTTTACATGTTTCAAAATCAATTACATTATGATGACAAAAGTAAATTGTTGACGGTTTAACGTCCCATCCTCAAGGCGCTGAAGTTTTTCCTGTTTCACTGATTTCCTGAGAATACAAGTAGTTTTGAAAAAGTTTCAACAATTAAGTTGGTGAGTTCATAAGAGTTTTGTTTGAAGTAGAAACCATTTTCCTTATAAAATCGATAGAGTTTGATTTCCAGAAAATCCAATATTTTCTTAGTTAAGTATGAACAGAATATTTCTATATGATGCGTTAATGAACCCTAGAATGACCCGTAGATTTCCCCTATAATCGTCCAGCGTATATAAATTATATAAGATTTAAGTTAGATAAAACGTTGAATATAATGGGTCTGCCCTAGGTCCACAACCCAACGAGGAACAGGAGATGAGGCGGGCACCACCAATTCTAAGCCAATCAAGACTAAATTCTTATATGACTCAAGCATATACGCTCAAGGATTATAGTTGAAGTCTAACGATTCTAGATGAAATATAGTTTTAATATCATAACAAGTATTTTATGTGAACCTGGTACTTTGGAATGTACCCCATTTGTAGTTAAAAACCCGGTACTTTGTATTTGTACCCCTTTTTGTATAAAACCCGGTACTTTGGAATGTACCCCATTTGTAGTTAAAAACCCAGTACTTTGTATATGTACCCCTTTTTTTATAAAACCCGGTACTTTGTATATGTACCCCTTTTTGTATAAAAACCCGGTACTTTGGAATGTACCCCATTTATGTGAAAACTCGGTACTTTGGAATGTGCCCTATTCGTGTGAAAACCTTTTGTAATGTAAATGATCATAAACTATACCTATTATAGTTTATCAAAATGTTTGAAATGTATATGCAACCTAACTATACTTATTATAGTTTAGTATGTTTATTTGCGGTGTATAAGAACCCTTTCTATGTAAGTCAAATGTATAGTACAATATAGCTATGTTTATCTTGCTTTGTTCTGTACTAATGGTTATGATGGAGGATTCTTATAAATTCAGTAAGTAATTTTCCTATTATATAAATATATCATTACAAGAAATACATGTAATATATGAAGTCATCAAAGATTTAACACTTTGCTCAACATGTTACAAAGTGTTTTGAAAGTTAGAAGCTGTTAACTAACTCTTAACGTTTCTGCACTGTTTTAGAAAAATCATACGAAGTCGAAAACTAGATCCGTAAATTCTGAGAGTTCCTAAATTGTGTCTAGTTTACTCATAATTTTTATCATGATTTTTGGAAGCCTTTAACTTGTATTAAAATGCTCATATTCACAGACTGGTCCGGACTTGTGTTTGAAAAGACAGGCCGTTTTGTAAAAATCACCATAAATTGTAGAATAATCGTGTGGAGATGTGCAAGTAGTAATTTTAAAGATAATAAGTGGAACTACTTGCACCTAAAACATTTTTGAAAACTAAAATGTTTAAGTTGTCCAAAACAGTCCGTGAATGGAGTTGAACTTTTCTGATGAAGGCTGTTAGAAAAGTTTAGTTATGTTTATGGTGTTTTAACTTGTATTCCCCCCCCCCCCCCTAGAAACTTGAGAAAACATGAAAATGTAGGGGTATGAACTCACCTTGAGTGATTTCAGAAGATGGATGATGGAGAGAAGAAGTGTTCAACCCAAGAACACTTGAAGAATCACTTGACAGTTCGAAGATCTAACAAGAATGTGATGGAGTTTGTGTAAGATATCCATGATTTGAGTAAAAAGAAGTGAAATAATCATAAGGAGAATGGATTTTGCTTACCAAATGTGGAGGAAAAACCCAAGATCAGCCCTTGAATCTCGAATTCTAGAGAGGGAAAATGAGAGAGAAAAGAGTTTGATCTTTTTGGTGAAAAGAGAGAAAATGAGAGAAATGAGGAGAGAGGAGGCTTTTCTAGCCTTTGACCAATTGTGGGGTTGGAAAAAGGTGGGAAAAGTACAATGAAGTGACTAGGTAAGGGCTGATGGGGAATAGTGACATGGAGTGGGTAATGGAGGTTGCTTGTGTCATAAAATAAAGGAAAGTCAACACTCCACCTTTGTACTTCACCCACTCTTTTGGATAAGGTTTTATCCTTAAAAACGTGATAATTTAATAATTAAGGGTCCTTATATGTTAAAATAAAGTTTTGGGTGAAAATCCCATATTAAAACAATTAAAAACGAAGCTAAAATGAAGTCGTAGTCGAAAACCGGGAGAAAAAGGACTTCTAGCGAGACCTCTCGGTCCTAGGCCGAGGTTCGGTCCCTAAGATGCCGAGTCGGAGGCGAGATGGGCGAACCAGAAGTGTGAAGCGAAGGCGAAGGCTCGGTCCTAGTCTCAGAAGCGAAGGCTCGGTCTCAGAAGCGAAGGTGATCAGACCCGAAATGTACCGAAGGTTCGGGTTCGGGTGATGTGTGAGGTTCGGTTCCAGGAGCCTTCGGGTTCGGTTCTTTGAGTGAGGTTCGGTTCAGCAGCCTTCGGCTCAGAAGGGTTCGGGTCCTAAGAGGACTTTTGGGTCCTAAGAGGGGTTTCGGCTCCTTAAGTCCGTTTTTTGCGTAGACTGTTTTTGGGCTGTTTCTGCCAAATTCGAGGGTCGGGATGCCCCGAGTGACTATAGAAAGTTGAGAGAGATTTTGAGAGAGATTCCACATACTTAGAGAGATTTGGGAGAGATTTGACATTCTTGGAGAGATTTCTCATACAAAGAGATATTTGGGAGAGATTTCACATACTTAGAGAGATTTGGGAGAGATTTGACATTCTTGGAGAGATTTCTCATACAAAGAGATATTTGGGAGAGATTTCACATACTTAGAGAGATTTGGGAGAGATTTGACATTCTTGGAGAGATTTCTCATACAAAGAGATATTTGGGAGAGATTTCACATACTTAGAGAGATTTAGGAGAGATTTTCGATAAGAAGAGATAGAGTGAAAACGATTGAGAGCGGTTTCGTGTGTGACGAATGTGAGTGTCCGGCTTCGCAATGCAAGGTCCGTAAACCCCGTTAAGCCTTGTTTAAGGATCTTGCATACTCCCGATGAGTATGCAACATTGTTTTATCGGTTTGGCTCGCCACGTACCATAGTTTTAGGTTAAGGAGATCTAGATTTACGCACTTTTCGATTTATGATCTCTCGTTAGAATAGCGAGTTGTCTAGTAAATACATAACATAAGCCCTCGTACACAAGGGTTAGTTGAGTTGACCGGTTTGACTTGTTGACTTTAGTTGACTTTGACTTGACCAAAATTTGACGGTTGTCACAGCCTATGACTGGAATACCCTTACATGGTCCTCAACATAGGTATGGATTGCTTTTAAGCCCACAGCATGAGTCTGGTATGCCCTCTCCAGCCCTCAGCTCATGACTAGAATGCTCCCGATAACCTATTGACACCGTTGTCGTCGCTTCAATTACCGAACACTCCATCCTAGAGATACTTACCTCCTCCATTGCCTAAGGAGGCCTAATCAATGTCCTTCACAACATCAACAAGTGCCACAATGCTGAAACCTTACCCTACACTATCCACTTGTAGAACAAGTTGCTACCCCATAACACATATATACTCAGAACCTGCTCATATAACTAACAAAACCCATACAAAGTCTTCAGCATGCCTGGACCACCTCAACCCAACCACTCTGTAAACCATTATCCGAACTGCAACATACATCATCTCCAATAGCTAACGTCCCATCCGAGAATTCCCAATTCTCCCCCACTTAGAGCACTAACCACTACCTACTGGTGGCGAAGCTGATACACGACTTAACCATCCCAATACGAAGTAACGAACATAAAAAGAATCTGAGTTCCCGTTGATGGCCTCTGAATTTCTGAATTACAACTGCTCACCCTAGACTGGCGATTCTCTATCCTATCTCTTATCCTTGAATGCATCTTCGGATCCTAACCATCTACGATCTTCTAACAATAAATTCTCCCTGGCATCTCCTATGTCCTAATAACTCATGTAGAAAGAAAACAAAAGCTCATAATACAATCATAAACAAAAAGATAGGAGAAAAGACATATCGGTCGCCACATTTGGTATTGTCCTGGCCTTCTCGGCTATAAGCTGAAAGGCACATCCTTGAGCCTTCAGAGGCTCTGCTCTACCCTGACCCCCGCCAGTAATCCTCAGGGTAGCTGGTGCTGGGGCCTGCACTGGCCTGGAAGCTAGTAGGGGATACTGGCCTTCATATGGGACACCTACTCGCAATGGTAACAAAGTCTGAAACCAGCCCCTAGACTCTGCTGCCTACAATCCTTCGTGATGTGACCCTCCTTGTCACACTTGTGGCATCCTGAATAAGATCAGCAAACCCCATCATGTACCTTGTCGCACTTTCCACAAGTACAACCCCTCTAACTCTCCTGTCTGTAAGCAACAGCCCTGAATCGTTTCGGTGCAGGTTGTGACTGCGTTGGGGCCTGTCTCTGCTCACTCTCAGCTGAAGCTCAATCTCAAGCTCACACCGCCTAGTGGCCTCCTGTAACTCTAGCAAGGTATCATATCTCTGCGTGGACACAAACTACCTGATGTCCATCTTGAGCATGCTCAGATATCAGGTCATCTGAGCTTGCTCCTAAGCAAACTTAGGGCAAAACATCACCCTCTCAGTAAACATGCGGGTGATCTCCATCACCGAATCTGAATCCTGTCGTAGATCCAAGAACTCCTGCGCTAGTCTCTCTCGCTCAGCCCACAGGACGTAACGGGTACGGAACATATCCTGAAATCTATCCCATGTAACCGCAGCACGGTGCTCATCCAAATATGATCCAGTAATCAACCTCCACCAATCCTTTGCTCCGGACCTCAGCAGGTTCAGAGCACACCTGACCTTCTGGTCAGCAGGGCATAAACATGTGAAGAAGCATCCCTCCACATCAGATAGCCACCTCATGGCTACGATCGGATCCTAAGTACCATCAAATGTCAGGGGGTCGTGTTATCGAAGTCTCGAAATTGAAAAGCTCGGCCAGTTCCCAACCCTGCCGTTGATACAGCTGTTGTGGCTGTTACGGCAGCCGCCTCAGTAAGGGTCGCATAACGATCATTGAAATACTCCACGATAGTGGTCTTGATAAACCAAAACATCTATGGCAACCAAGCCCGGAACATAGCAGCAACCTCATCATGCAGGATCTCCTGGATCCTGTCATCCATCTCATCTGGCCTCATGTGGCCGATAGTCTCGGGCGCTGCCAACGCCTCCTGTCCGCCCTCTCCTGATCCTGACCCGGATTCAGTCATGAATCTTCATGTAACCACCATGCTGAAAACATACCAAAAAGATATCAGATACTCCTCATAACAACCCGGGAACCAATTCCCAACCAAAACCCTAGGGGTTGTGACTTCCTTGATACGCGTATAGGTCCTGTGCTTTCAGTAGTACGGGCCCATACTACCTTCCACATGTACTGATATTTGTCTCAAGTATCACAACAACACCCTAACAATATACATATACATGGTGAGCGCTCAATCCTCACTCCTAGAGGAATGCTAACTATCTCATAACTGGCCCCCCAGCCTTTCACTACCCACCTATCCACCAACTGCCACACGACCCTCCATCGGTGCCAGTTAACTATTGCATGAATAGAATCACATGCCGCATGGCTTAAACAATATTAGACTAAAAGATTTAATCCCACAACGGTTGGACTCATACAAGAGTTGCGCGGTAGGACCAAATCCCTTACGCTAAGACTATTTAACCCATGTAACATGTGACTTGGAGTATTGATCCAATAGTTAATTCACACACTAAATAGTCATACAACAATCAATGAGGTACTCTACATAAGATAAGGTATCAAAGATCATGCAATTCTATCATATGGTTGCTGAGGATCCCTAGATTATCACTAGCACGATGTTCTAACATATCACATAATCAAATAACTGCATGGTATTTTGGGGTCTACTTACTGGCTCCGGCTGATCGTACACTTCGCATCCTCTTTTACTTATTTTGAAAACCATTTAAAAATCATTTTGAAAATCTTTCCTTGGTTTGAGACTAGATTCAAACGAGTGTTCCTCCAATTCACTCAAACCAAGGCTCTGATACCAACTTGTAACATCCATAAAAATCAAGCCAATTTAAAACTTTTTAAATATCCAAAATACCATTAGTTATTACAAAGTTTTTTCAAAATAGTTTAAGCATCAGAGTTCCCAAAAATCGAAATCATAAATCGAGGAAGTGTACGGTCATGCCTTCGCCTTCCCGCGATCATCTGTTGTACCTAAAACAATAATCGATAAACGTAAGCTTGGGGGCTTAACTAATTACCCCCAAAATACCTATACACACAACAATACACATACAATAACAACCAACATGCTAGTACTAGGCTAGGGATCTTCAGAAATTGCATGATAGAATTGTTTGATTACATGATGTCTGCTAACCTAGGGTTTTCCTTATATGAGATTGACATCATTACTGTAGTTACTTGTGTATGTATCACGGTTGTACATAATTAAGATCTTATAGCCTGAGAATGTTTGATTCGGCCTTATGTTCTGTTCTTGTTGATTAGGGACTTAGGGTGGGATCAGATATTCAAAATTCAATAGGGTCCAGTGTTGTGTCTGGCTAGCATACACTAGTGTTGCAGGGTTGGTGGAAGTTTCATGGATGAGTGAGTTGTGTGAGGCCGGTAGGTCGATGTGAAGCAGTTAGCATTCCTCTATGAGTGAGGATTGAGCAACCACCATGTGAATATATATTGTTAGGGTGTTGTGATGATACTTGAGATAAATATGGGTAGGTGTGGAAGGTAGTATGGGCCCGTACTATTGAAAGCACAGGACCCATATGCGTAGCAAGGAAGTCACAACCCCTAGGGTTTAGTCGAGAGTTGGTTCCCTATTATTTATATGGATTATCTGATATCTTTTGGTATGTTTTCAGAATGGTGATGACAAGACGCTTTGTGACTGGATTCGGGTCAGGATCAGGATTAGGAGACGAAGGCCAGGAGGGGACAACAACACCTGAGGTTGTGGTGTATATGGGGACAGATGAGCTAGACGCCAGGATTCAAGAGATCCTGCATGATGAAGTTGCCACTTTGTTCCGAGCATAGATGCCAGAGATGTTTGGGTCTATTAAGACCACCATGGTCGAGTATTTTGACGAGCATTATGCAGCCCTAGCAGATACAATTGTCGTTGTAGCCGCATCGGTTGTAACAACAGGACGAGGAGGAGGAGCCAGTCAGGGCTTCTAGTACAAGGACTTCGATAACACGAAGCCACCTACTTTTGATGGGACTCATGACCCCATCAAGGCTATGAGGTGGGTTTCTGATGTGGAGGGTTGTTTCTTTACTTATTCGTGTCCTACTGACCAGAAGGTCAGGTATGCTCTGAACCTGCTAAGGTCCGGGGCCAAGGACTAGTGGAGATTGACGACAAGGTCATACACTGATGATCAGATAGTTGTTGTTACTTGGGAGCAGTTTAGGAATATGTTATGCGCTCGTTACATCCCTTGGGTTGAGCGGGAACGATTGGCTCAGGAGTTTTTGTGTTTGAGACAGGACAGGGAGTCGGTGATGGAGATCACCCGCATGTTCACAAAGAGGGCAATGTTCTGCCCAGAGTTTGCATCAGAGCAGGCTCAGATGACTCGTTATCTGAGCATGCTCAAGATTGACATCTGACAGTTTGTGTCTACCCAGCGATGTGATACTCTTTTGGATTTATAGGAGGCCGTGAGGTAGCGTGAGTTGGAGATTGAGCTGCAGTTGAGGGAGCAGCGGCAGTCCCCGTCACAGTTGCAGTCGGCACTGAAGTGGTCTAAGACCGCTGATTCCAAGACCGGGGGTCAGCAGAGTCGCACTTGTGGAAAGTGCGACAAGAGTCATTTTGGGGTTTGTCGAGCTGGTAGTGGGTGCCACATGTGTGGCAAGGAGGGGCATTATGTGAAGGATTGTCTCCAGACTACCCTGGTTCTGAGTATCAGGTTATGTTATCACTGTGATCAGGTTGGCCATTTGAAGGCCAATTGTCCGTTGCTTGCCGCTAAGTCGGAGCAGGATCATGTGCCGGCTATTTTATGCTTATCTGTTGTACCTGTGGTTAGGTATGTTTTTAGTGAACTCTCTGCCTGCATTGGTTTTGTTTGACTCGAGGGTGAGTCGGTCATTTGTATCACAGGCATTTAGTAGGGAGTTCAGTATGCCAGTAGGCGAGCTTGAGTGTCCGTTGTGAGTCTCTATTGCCAACGAACACGGGGTTTCTGCTTCTGCGGTCTACCGAGGATGTGAGTTGGAGATTTTTGGGGTGTCCTTCCCGATAGACTTTATTCCGATTCCCATGGGGGAGGTGTGTGCGATTGTGGGGATGGATTGGCTTAGTCGATTCGGTGCCATGATTGATTGAAAGGTTCAACGGGTGGTAGTTTGAATACCCAGGTGGGGGAGAACTGATTGTATATGGAGAGGGCACCAGAGTAGGATCAGGGTTTTGTTCAGCTGCCAGGGCTCAGTAGTATATTTAGCACGGGTGTGTAGATTATCTAGCATATGTGGTGGATACACGATCCAGGGATCAGATTTTAGTTACAGAGGTTCCAGTAGTCAACGAGTTTGTTGATGTGTTTCTGGAAGAGTTTTCAGGGATACCTTCAGAGAGGCAAGTCGAGTTTTGGATCGACCTGGTGCTGGGTGCAGCCCCCTATCGCCAAGGCATCGTACCGTTTGGCGCTACCAGAGATGCAGGAGATGTCGTCATGGCTGCAGGAACTGTTGGGCAAGCAGTTCATTCAACTGAGCAGTTCCCCGTGGGGAGCGTTGATACTCTTCGTCAGGAAGAAGGACGATTCGCACCGGATGTGCATTGATTATAGGGAGTTAAACAAGTTGACGGTGAAGAACCATTATCCACTCCCGAGGATAGATGATCTCTTTGATCAGTTGCAGGGTGCATCATGGTTTTCCAAGATAGATTTGAGGTCTGGGTATCATCAGGTACGGGTCAGAGAGGAGGACGTGGAGAAGACCGTGTTTCGGACCCATTATGGACATTATGAGTTCATGGTGATGCCGTTTGGGCTCACCAACACGCCATCAGTATTCATGGACTTGATGAATCGGGTTTGCAAACCAATGCTTGATCACTCGGTTATCTTGTTTATAGATGATATCTTGGTGTATTCCAAGACCCGAGAATATCACGAGGAGCACCTCAGGGATTTATTGAGAGTTCTGAGACGAGAACGGTCATATGCCAAGTTCTCGAAGTGTGAGTTTTGGTTACGAGAGGCCCAGTTCCTCGAACATCTCGTTAACCAGGACGGGATTTTGGTCAACCTGGCCAAAATCGAGGCAGTCATGCAGTGGGAGGTGCCGAGATCTCCTTCAGGCATCAGAACTTTTCTGGGATTAGCAAGGTACTACCGGAGATTCATACGTGATTTCTCCAAGATTGTAGTACCCCTCACTCGTTTGACGAGGAAGGGGGTGGATTTTCGGTGGGGCCCTAAGCAACAGAGGGCATTTGAGACCCTCTGACAGCGTTTGTGCGAGGCTCCAGTTTTGACTCTCCCGGAGGGAGTTGAGGATTTTATGGTGTTCTGTGATACATCCATCACAGGTTTGGAGGCGATCCTCATGCAAAGAGGACGAGTGATAGCCTACGCATCGCGACAACTATAGCCACATGATACGAGATACCCTACGCATGAGTTGGAGTTGGGGGTGGTGGTATTTACTCTCAAGATGTGGAGGCAATACCTATATGGGGTCCGTTGTACCATATACATGGATCACAAGAGCTTGATACATATCATGGATCTGTTGGGTTTTGAGCATTCTAACACTCCTAAGTGTACATGCAACCCTAAATACCTTGGATCTATGTTTTTTCTATTATACATGCAATTATGAACATCCAAGGTATTATCCTATTCTATCATACAAAACAATGAATATAACAAGATAGAATACATACCTCATTGATGTAGAATGTCTTCATGAAGCTTGAGTTCCTAGTGCCTCAAGTGTGACACCTCAAATGGTTCACACAACACCAAATACACTTGGAATAACTTGAGAGAAATCTACACTTCATGAAATCGGCTAGCCCTTCTATTACACACACTAGTGGCCGATTTTGGTGAATAATACGATGCTTATATAGTGTGTTACAATTAGGGTTACACCATGTAAACCCTAATTTTCATGACCTTTCATTTCCATGACCCATGGGTTATGTAACCTCCATGGAGCATCCTATGGGTTTAACCCAACTTGATTATCCATGGAGCTTTGGCCCACTATATAAGTTATGGATGATTTGCACAATCAACCCATATATTTAATTAGTCTTCTTTTGATCACTTAATTAATCCTAGATTAATTCTTGATCAACACTAATTAAATAATCTTATTATTCTTATTATTAATATACTAGAACTTATAATATATTAATAACCATAAGTGTCTTGTTTCTCTCATTTAGTCTATCCAAGTGCATGATGCCATGCAACCCAAATGGACCATGCCGGGTCGAGTCAAGTCGTACCAATTATAGTTATGGACTTAGACATTAATCCAACAGTCTCCTACTTGGATAAGTCTAAAACTATTATTGCGTATGACTTCAAGAACCGACTGGCAATCGTAGCTCTCAAAAGCTTCTGTCGAACTCTGACCTTGTAGATGAACTCTGACCTTTGTTAATGACTTTTCCATTAGATAAGGGATCATATATTCCTCCATTCTAGATATCATATGGAGTGACACATGGATTATAAATCATTCGCTCTGTCCATTTGTTGTTTCCCGATTTCTGATTTATGACGACTGACTAATTGAACAAATCAAATCAGTCATGGATCGGCCAAGCACTTCCATTTGTCATAATCAAATCATCGAGGGGCCCACAGATATCGCTTTTATCCCGAAGGTAAAAGGAATGGATAAACTTCGACTCATATGGCTTGTTTTACTACTTGTTGAATCATACACAAAGGCATGTTTTATAACATCGAGTTACCAATGCGTTTTCGTGCAATCAATGTACTATCAACTCATAGTAACAACTCATATCTCTAGTTTTGAAGAATATAAGACATTATCGTCTCATGATCACTCGTGATAAAATCCATGAAGTGATTCCAACGAGCGCGGGTTGAATCCAATACTCAAAACTTATGAGCACTCATGAGTGTTGTAGCCCTTTGTCCAACACCTTAGACCTCTACAAGCCAACTCATGGCAGTCTTAATTCATATCTACTTCCAACATATGACCGACTGTGGATGGTTTGAATAACTTAGTCATTCCGAACAATGACCTAGTTATTCTGGAAGTCAAAACATGCAAATTGAAACACAATAATAATCGAATCCAATATGGTATCAAAACCTACGAACATAAATAAAACACCTTTTATTTATCACCATATGATTACACATTATTCATTGTATACTGTTTTAGCTATCAACTTTATTCTTGAATTTAAAACAATAGTTGTCCCATGCTCCAAGCATGTACACTATGTTTTCTAAACACTAGTCATGCCATACACCAAGTATGCATACTATGTTTTGTCTATGATCTTCACTTTGTGAATTATATCAATTGATCATAACTCCACTGATCCTCTTTTCACAGTCCCAAATCCTTACTGCAAATGCAAGAATTCCAAATTCATGCCATTTACTGAAATCTGTTAGATTCTAAACTTATATGCATTGTTCCTCTTGTAATGATTATGCACAAAGCCAGAAAGATTTGACAACAATCATTACAGAGCATTCCAACGGAGATCCGCTCCTTGGAAACATCCTTCTTGCATTAAGTTTCCTAATCTTACACAGATTAAATAATTTCTAACTTTGAAAAATTTCCAGATTCATTTTGACTATCACTTTTGAACAAGAGTTGCCTCCTTACAAATTATGTCAATATGGTCCTTCCAGAATTATCACTATACTTCCAACTGTCCTTGAGCACCCAATCTTTGGTAAACCTTAGATTGTCCTCGACAATTGATTAATCATTTTAGTCATATCCAATTCTAGACCTTTTCCCTTCTTAATGCCCCCAGGCATTTGGAAAATTTTAAAAAGGATGAATATAACACATGTAATCGATCCTATATCTGAAACATATGGGACAAGATTCATGATGTCTCACATAAAGACTAAACCAGTCTTTTGCTATAATATTTCCATTTCAATTTGCCAAGTTCTCATAATTCAGATTATGAAAAGGGATGTCGTAATCATAATCGAATTTTAGAACGCAAATAATGGAACCATATACTGAATTTCCTTATGTTGAGCCATTCCAACAAGAAATTTATATATATATATATATATATATATATATATATATATATATATATCCTTGACTAAATGATTAAAACCTCAATCTAAGCTTTTAGATTTGAGATGAAGTATAATTTCTTCTCCCTTAATTATAGCAAAACAACTTTTTCAACCCCTGCAACCTCACGAATTGAAACTTTTGTTTTCTATAATTAACATTGCTAACTTGCAATACTTATCATAATTATCATGCTCCCACTAACATGATGATTATTAGCATAACACTTATGCTCCCACTAGCTTTGACATGTACTCATAAATCAGCTGGACTTCTAGAAATCAATACTTTATTGACTTTCTTACCAAAGTTCAGATTTATGATACTAGATTGCTTTGATAAAACTTTATCAAAATCATACACCTTATCTTAGATAGCTTACAAGTGTGTCTAACACTAACATGGACTTGTGAGAAGTGGCAAAGGTCTAAACAATTGCTATCTAGCTAAAATCTACTTAGTGAAAGTGTTTCCTCACCATCATTTTCATGAATCGGAGAGAAATCTTATGACACTAAGATTTACTGGTGTATGTGTTCCTATCCATGTGAATTGTCAAAACCATAGTCATAAAACAAGGATAATGACAAATCCAAACTCATATGGACTGAAGTCAATCTTAATTGCCACCTGGCAGCTCACGGGCCTGCTATTGCTTCCAAGTTGTTATGCAACCAATTGAGAACTCTAAGAACTCGTATGCAAAGCCAACTTTAGCTGGAATGGGCACATAATATGTCAACACGATAGGTTATAAACCTCAAGTCGCGTGCTAGTGAAGAACTTCAGGTTTTATTCTTGATTGGTTCTTGAGACTTTCAAGACCTTTAAGACTCCCACTGTCCTCTTGACATATAAGACTTTCTTGTCAGATATTCAAGAGATAGTGTGGATTCTAATCAAGACAAATACTTCACACAATTGGCCTTAGTTGGTCTTTGTTTTATCCAAAACATCTCAACTTACCACTTTCAAATGTACAAGAGTAGAAAACTTTTACTCTTACATTTGACAAGTGTTTTAAACCTTCTTGAACACATGTCACTCAAGTTACAATCTTGGAGTATGACTCTAAGACTTATATTGGAACGAAGTATGATTCATCTTCTTGATTTAACCATTTCAACAATTCATAACTCCTCTTCTTAGCTACCAGAATGCACTTAGAGGATGAATTGTGATAAGATCTTAAAATCATTAAGATGGTCACAAAAACTGATACTAAAGTACTCTTCCATCTTTCCAGATTTGAGAACCTTTTATCCTTTTGCCTAATTTGATTCTTCTTATTCGCTCTGCCATACATTGGAACCTTTTCCAATGTCTCAGAGTTACACTTAAGCTTGTAAGTATAACCATATTTACTGAGCTTTAGTAAATTATGACGAATAATCTTATCGATCTTTTTGTGGTGGACTTAATCAGTGCACAAGAATGTGTACTCAATCCCTTATTCTGTTACTTGACTCACACATCCACGTGAACAAGTAGTTAGTCTTAATTTTTCCAATGCTTGAAAGTTTTCATTCATCATGCTATACAACTTGCATGATTCCAAGTTCCGGTCCAATTGAAACTTGGGTGATAAGAATATTTCCTTATTTGGTAAATTTAGACATTACCATAAATGAAAGAATCAAATTCATATTTCCACTCTTGCTCTTAATGGAATCTTATAAGCAACACATATTTTCACAAATGTCATTGTAAGGATATTTTAAAATAAATAAAATCAAAATTTTTCCTTTTATTTTAAAAACTTTGCGGAAGAACTTATCCTTACAATCCATATGAAAACTTGTTGTTATCTATTCCTAAGCAATATCTCATAACTCCTAAGAAGTAGCTCAAGAATCCAATCTTCAAACTATGCGATAGAAATCCATCTACGCAATCAGATTCAACATATTCTTACTTTAAGTTTCTTCACTTTTCTTTGATTCTTAAAACATCAACATGTGACCCAGTCACATCATATATCAAGAATCTCAAAATAGAAACTTAGCAGAGTTAGATAGTGGAATTTTTACCTGAAGTAGAGTCAAACTTATTGACTTTAACACCCTTAGGTAAATTGGCAACTTCGCAACCAATGCCCCTTCCTTTGGCAATATAAACATATGGACCCTTTGGTAATGGTACACAGGACTATCACAGACTTAGCTTTTCTCTTTACCATTTGGTCAACCCAGTTGACTATGGCCAATCCCTTTCCATTGGGAAGAGAGAGCTTTACTGGATATCCAATGTCATCATTATCAATATCCATAAAGTTTTAGGAAGTTGATCTTAGCAAATAGATAGGATCATAAGGGTCTTGTCATAGTGTGGTTCATAGAAGTCCCAAAGGAGCTCACTATGTGACTTAGAAAGTGATTGAACCACCAACTTTCTCAAGACTTTGACACCCAACTCTCCCGGCTTGTCAATATGTGACTACATCTCCACGATGTGACCACACATAGACCTTTACTTGCCAATAGGGCTTGAGTGACCTTAAACTTTTCAAGAACTTGTGGGTTAGGGAGAATAATTGGAGGAGGTGAAAGAAGTATGATTTCCATGGGACATCATCTTCATTTGGGAAAGCTTGTTTCAAGAGATTTGGGAAGATCATAAATGTCTAAACCAGACATCTTTTGGGAGATATTCAAGATAATTGATCTAAAGTCCTTAATATGACACCCAATATGAAATATTAAGGCTAGGACCCAACAAACTTTTTTAAAACATAGAAGAGGGATGTCGTAATCCAAGTTATAAAATATTTGAAGGTAGGTGAATGACGATTCACCAATTTCCACCAAGATTAACGAAATGTGTTATTAGGTTTTAATTGGATTTGAAACTCCTAGATCTTTGAGATTCATTGAATTGTTCAATGGCATGTTTCAATCTCGAGTGTGCCCTTCAGGTTTTGTGACTGGGATGTCGAGGATCACAAAACAAGGTGTGAAGTAACCATGCAAATTACTTGGTACCCTTAAGTGTTTACCCCTCAATCGATGTGCCGGTTAACCACACACGCTCCATCGATACTATGATAAACATTAAGTTACCCTTTGCCCACCTTGTTAAATACGAGTTAGTGCGTCGGTTAACCACACACTGTCACGAACAAGATTCTAGACTCTTCCGGAGTACTCAAGAAAATGGGAGAACTTACAAGTATAGCACATTAGACCCTGGAACGTCCTAGATTTCTCTAGGACATCAAAGAATGATTTAGAACATTTCATGGAGACTTGTAAATATATGTAACTTGGTAGAATATTCTAGATTAGTCAAGAATATAGGACTAATGTAGTAATATCTAGAAACTTCCCAAGAGGGGGAAGGACAAGTATAAATAGGGAGGAGCTCATTTGCTCCAAACCATTGGAAGTTCTCTTGTATTCTCTCGTTCTCTCAAATAGAAGTTCTCTTTCGTTTGTAGAAACTTTGAAGCCATTATTCTCTTGCTTACTTAGTCGTTTATACATCCAAAGGAAGCGTCGTAGCCTGACTTAGTCAAAGTTACACTAAGTGGCACACGGTGATTGTGTTGTCCCGTGACACGTGGTATCAGAGCCGGAGTTCGTACAAGCAAGAGATCATGACTACGGAAGCAGGAAGTAGTGAAGTCGCAAACATGCCCCCTGTTGTCGAAGAGAAAGGAAGAAAGTCCAGGAAGAGGGACCCATCGATAGATGCCTTGGCAAGCTTACAAGGACAGAGATTAACGTCGGTGAGATCCTTGAATGGAAGGATACCGTCGATCAGTTCGTTGTGGAGATAAGTGACACGAGCGATGGATTGAAGGAGACCATTGGTGTCATCAAGGAAGAAGTCCTTGGACTTGTCAACACCTTGCAGAATGAGTTTCGCGAAAAGATAAGCGCTTTAGAAGTTGAAGTGAAGCTATGCAAAGCAGCAATAGCTGGAAGATCTGTCACGAAGATGACGCCACACACAGAAGCACCTAAACCCTCGAAATATGGAGGTAAGCGTGATCCTAAACTACTAGAAGAATTTTTCTGGTCCCTAGAGTGTTATTTCAATGTCGTCGGAGTAAAGGAAGACAAGTACAAAATAGACACGGTTGTTCTATATTTGAGTGAAAACGCGGCACTATGGTGGAGGCGGAAGCATGGTGACATTGAAAAGGGCTTGTATGTCATAGAAACGTGGGACGAGTTTAAGAGACAACTCAAGAAACAATTATGCCCCCATAATGCTGAAGACGTTGCCATGAAGAAACTCCGAGGATTGAAATATGTCGGGTCTATCAAAGATTAGGTAGCAGAGTTCACCGCCTTGATGTTGGAGTTACCTGACTTACAGGAGAAAGACAAGTTATTTTACTTCCAAGATGGACTACAGTCTTGGGATTACAACGAGCTTAAGAGGAGGAACGTCCAAGATGTTAACGAAGCTATAGCAGTAGCGGAAGACCTTATGGACTTCCGAAGAGATACCCCGATTAGGAAACCTAGTGGGGGAGTGAGACCGACAACTAGGCCGCAACAGAAGGATGATAAACCCGCTGGAAGACCATCAACTTTCAAGGGGAAGGCGATTGAAGGGGGACCTCGAAGGGAAGTCAAGTGCTACTTATGTGACGTCCCTCACCTAATCAAAGATTGTCCCAAGAAGAAAAGCTTCAATGCGATGGTCTTTGAAGAAGAAAAGGAAGAGAGAGACGAGGCACGACTAGGCTCAATGCAACGCCTCAATTCGGTGGCAAAAGGAGAGTCCCACTCGAAGAAGGAAAGAGGACTCATGTTTGTGGAAGTTAGTATAAACGAGAAAGTCACTAAATCCTTAGTAGATACAGGTGAGTCCCATAATTTCCTTTCTAAAAATGAAGCTGAAAAGATGAACATTCAATGCACCAAAGAAATAGGCTGGTTGAAAGTTGTCAACTCTCCTTCCGAGCCTATTCTTGGAGTCGCTTATGGGGTAGTTATCGAGATCGGAGGATGGAAGGGTCCTATCGATCTAACCGTAGTACCCATGGATGATTATTGCATGGTCTTGGGGATGGAGTTCTTCGACTAGGTACGCCCTTTCTCGTTCGAAGATCAAACCATGCGTATCACCAAGGGTTCAACGATACACATCATACCCTTGGAAAGAAGCAAAACAGAGTCCCAGATCTTGTCGGCCATGCAACTCAACAGGGGACTAAAGAAGGGAGAAATGACATACTTAGCAGCGTTAAAAGAAGAAACCACCCCTCTCAATGAAGAGATGCCAGAGATAGTGAAAAAAGTACTAGAAGAATTCAAAGACGTGATGCCGCCAGAGTTAACAAAGAAGTTACCACCGAGAAGGGAAGTGGATCACGAGATAGAACTCGAGCCCAGAGCTAAGCCACCAGCGATGTGTCCTTATAGAATGGCTTCACCGGAGTTGGAAGAGCTAAGAAGACAATTGAAAGAGCTACTAGATTCCGGATTTATCCGCCCCTCAAAAGCCCCATTCGGTGCCCCAGTCTTGTTCCAGAAGAAACAGGACGGAACTCTAAGAATGTGCATAGACTATCGGGCCTTGAACAAAGTAACGATAAAGAACAAGTACCCGATCCCACTGGTAGCTGATCTATTTGACTGACTCGGGAGTGCACGATGGTTCACAAAGCTGGACTTAAGGTCGGGTTATTGGCAAGTACGCATAGCAGCAGGGGACGAACCAAAGACGACGTGTGTGATAAGGTATGGCTCCTACGAATTCTTAGTCATGCCTTTTGGATTGACGAATGCCCCTGCCACATTCTGCACTTTAATGAATAAGATATTCCACCCATTCTTGGACAAACTCGTAGTGGTGTACTTAGACGACATAGTAGTTTACTCTGAGTCGTTAGGAGAGCACGTTGAACACTTGCGGTTAGTCTTCCAAACACTCAGGGAAAACCAATTATACATAAAGATAGAAAAGTGCTCCTTTGCCCAACCAGAAGTAACGTTCCTAGGGCATAGGATCGTTGATGGGAAGATCCATATGGACAGCAACAAGATACGAGCAATCCAAGAATGGGAACCACCAAAGAACGTTTCTGAACTACGATCGTTCCTAGGCCTTATAAACTACTATCGAAGATTTATATCCGGATACTCAGCTAAAGCCACTCCCCTCACCGACCTTCAAAAAAAGAAAGTTTCGTGGGAATGGACTGAGAAGTGTCAAATGACGTTTGATCTTCTAAAGAAATCTGTCACGGAGGAACCGGTCTTAAAGCTACCAGACTACACGAAACCATTCCAGGTGCAAACGGATGCGTCAGACTTCGCGATTGGAGGAGTGTTATTACAAGATGACCATCCAGTGGCCTACCAAAGCCGGAAACTAAGTGATACAGAACGGAGATATCCGGTACACGACAAAGAAATGACAGCAATCGTACATTGCCTTCGAGTATGGAGACACTATTTGCTTGGGAGCCGGTTCGTTATCCAAACCGACAATGTGGCGACTAGTTACTTCCAAAATCAGAAGAAGATAAGTCCTAAGCAAGCTCATTGGCAAGATTTCTTAGCAGAATTCGATTATGTCATGGAATATAAGCCGGGAAAAACCAATGTAATTGCGGATGCCCTAAGTCGAAAGGCCGAACTAGCTACCCTCTCTCGAGTAACATGCGATTTTGCTGACCAGATCAAGGAAAGGATAAATCATGATCCGTTAACGAAGAACTTGATGGAAATAGCAAGAGAAGGCAAGACCGAAAATTTTGGGTCGAAGGCGGATTATTATTCACGGTCGGCAATCGAATGTATGTCCCAAGATGGAAGAACTTGAGAAGAGAAATTCTAAAGGAATGTCATGATTCCAAATGGGCTAGACATCCAGGTACTCATCGTACGAAAGCAATTATAGAACGATCCTATTATTGGCCCAATATGCGAAGTGACATAGACGCCTATGTGAGGACTTGCCTTATTTGTCAACAAGATAAGGTCGAACAGGCCAAACCGGCGGGATTATTGGAACCACTACCGATCCCCGAAAGACCATGGGAAGGCATATCGATGGATTTTATTTCAGCATTACCGACTTCCGAAGGGTGCGGATCAATAATGGTGATTGTAGATCGATTCTCCAAATATGGAACGTTTATTCTAGCCCCTCGGGATGGCACACCTGAAGAAGTAGAGCGACTATTCTTCAAGCATGTCGTGAAGTATTGGGGACTTCCTCGAAGCATTATAAGTGATAGAGATCCCCGCTTTACAGGGAAGTTTTGGAGGGAGCTATTTAAGCTAATGGGATCAGAAATCCACTTCTCGACTAGTTTCCACCCTCAAACCGATGGCCAAACTGAAAGGGTGAATCACTTGCTCGAGATTTATTTGAGGCACTTTGTCAGTGCAAACCAACGGGATTGGGCCAAGCTAATTGATGTGGCCCAATTTTCATATAACTTACAACAGATTGAGGCTACAGGGAAGAGTCCTTTCAAGATTGTAACAGGCCAACAACCATTGACGCCCCAAGAGCTAACAAACGGTTACAAAGGATCAAGCCCACCTGCGTACAAGTTTGTCAAAGGATGGGACAAGGAACTCGACATAGCAATGTCTTACTTACACAGCAGCCAAGCGAATGAAGAAATGGGCGGACGAGAAGAGGCAGCCAAGAGAGTTCATAGTAGGGGACGAGGTGATGGTAAAACTCCCACAAAGGATGTTCAAATCCACCCGAAAGGTACACAAAGGCTTAACACAAAGATACGAGGGGCCATACAAAGTTCTCAAAAAGGTTGGGACCCGATCATACAAGCTTGAATTACCATCCTACTTAAAGATCCATCCAGTATTCCATGTAAGTCTTCTCAAAACTTACAACCGCGATGAAGAAGATCCATCGAGGAGCAAATCACATCGAGCCCCAGTAGCAAACGTGGTCTCATATGACAAGGAGGTGGATGAAATCCTAGCAGATAGAACAGTTCGTAAACGAGGCTTACCCAATTGGACAGAATATTATGTTCGATGGAAGGGACTACCCGATAGTGAGTCCAGTTGGGAACGAGAACAAGATCTGTGGCAGTTCCGAAGCAAGATCGAGGAGTACATATCTAAGACTTGACGAGGTCGTCAAGAACTTAAGTGGGGGAGGGTGTCATGAACGAGATTCTAGACTCTTCCGGAGTACTCAAGAAAATGGGAGAACTTACAAGTATAGCACATTAGACCCTGGAACGTCCTAGATTTCTCTAGGACATCAAAGAATGATTTAGAACATTTCATGGAGACTTGTAAATATATGTAACTTGGTAGAATATTCTAGATTAGTCAAGAATATAGGACTAATGTAGTAATATCTAGAAACTTCCCAAGAGGGGGAAGGACAAGTATAAATAGGGAGGAGCTCATTTGCTCCAAACCATTGGAAGTTCTCTTGTATTCTCTCGTTCTCTCTAATAGAAGTTCTCTTTCGTTTGTAGAAACTTTGAAGCCATTATTCTCTTGCTTACTTAGTCTTTTATACATCCAAAGGAAGCGTCGTAGCCTGACTTACCAAAGTTACACTAAGTGGCACACGGTGATTGTGTTGTCCCGTGACACACACGCTCCACTAACCGACTTAAACAAAGTGCAAAGTGTAATTTCAAGGATTAGCACATTATTCACATTTTCCTAAGTAACTAAGATTGGGTATTAGTAAGAGTTTAGTTACTTAGTATTTATCATTAATACTTTTAATGAAGTGAGAATTATAGTCCTGTCAAACCCGTTCGGCTAACGACCCTCCACCAGTCAAGGAAGCGGTGGGTGAGAGTGGACACCCATTAAACTGCCATTTTATAGGCAGTAACCTTATACCCCCCTTATAGACCGGCTTCGTGAATGAGGCCTACTAACGGTAAGACTGACTTTACTCTTATACATACATATATATATATATATATATATATATATATATATATATATATATATATATATATATATATATATATTAACTTATAATATTATAAAGTATAAGGGTTGAATTTTAACTTTTAAAATTCTAAGGGCTAACTTGGAATTAAAGTATTCATAAGTGAAAACTTTTTAAATTCCAAAACTTGAGGGCAAGTTTTGAAATTATTCAAAACTAATTAATTCCATTACTTATGTGTTTAAAGTAGTTTTAATCCAAAAACTCTTCAAGTTCCATAACTTGAGGACAAGTTATGGAAGACTTTAAACTAATAAAAGAATTAACTTATCTTTATTTTATAACTTATGGAATTAATTAAGGTTACAACTTTTTTTATTTATTATTTAATGAAGAGACTCTTGAACCTCCATAACTTGAGGACAAATTATGGAGTCATAGAACCATTTAATTAGAACTAGACACTTCATTTTTGTAACCTTTGCCAACTTTTATGAGTTTTATGATTCTTAAATGTGACTTTTCATATAACTTGAGGACAAGTTACAAAAACACATTTTAGAATCAACTCTTAGATTAATTTGGATTGAAAACACCAATTTCACATAACTTCCTATTAATCTAATTAACTCATATGAACAAGATAATTCAAATCAAACTTTTTCATGTAATTAGTCTAAACCTTAAACTAATACAAAACATGAATCTATTGACAATTATCTTTGCAAGTATAACAAGAAAATAAGTCTAGGCTCTGATACCACTGATAGGTTATGAGCATTCTAACACTCCTAAGTGTACTTGCAACCCTAAATACCTTGGATCTATGTTTTCTCTATTATACATGCAATTATGAACATCCAAGGTATTATCCTATTCTAGCATACAAAACAATGAATATAACAAGATATAATACATACCTCATTGATGTAGAATGTCTTCATGAAGCTTGAGTGCCTAGTGCCTCAAGTGTGACACCTCAAATGGTTCACACAACACCAAATACACTTGGAATAACTTGAGAGAAATCTACACTTCATGAAATCGGCTAGCCCTTCTATTACACACACTAGTGGCCGATTTTGGTGAATAATATGATGCTTATATAGTGTGTTACAATTAGGGTTACACCATGTAAACCCTAATTGTCATGACCTTTCATTTCCATGACCCATGGGTTATGTAACCTCCATGGAGCATCCTATGGGTTTAACCCAACTTGATTATCCATGGAGCTTTGGCCCACTATATAAGTTTTGGATGATTTGCACAATCAACCCATATATTTAATTAGTCTTCTTTTGATCTCTTAATTAATCCTAGATTAATTCTTGATCAACACTAATTAAATAATCTTATTATTCTTATTATTAATATACTAGAACTTATAATATATTAATAACCATAAGTGTCTTATTTCTCTCATTTAGTCTATCTAAGTGCATGATGTCATGCAACCCAAATGGACCATGCCGGGTCGGGTCAAGTCTTACCAATTATAGTTAAGGAATTAGACATTAATCCAACAGGATCAGCCGAACCTGAACATGAGGCAACGCAGGTGGCTGGATGTAGTAGAGGACTACGATTGCAAGATCCTTTACCACCCGGCTAAAGCGAATGTGGTGGCGGACGCCTTGAGCCTTAAGTCACTGGGTCTTCCACCCCAGCGAAATGTATGAGGATAGAGGTGGATTCTCCGCTTGTGAGTTTGATTAGAGATGCTCAGGTCGAGGGCATGCGACCAGAGAACTGGAAGCTGGAGAGGATCAGAGGTGAAAACACCCGGTTTGTGCAGGATAGCCGAGGATTATTGACCCGATGCGGTCGGGTATGGGTTCCGATGTCTGGTGGGGTTAGACAGAAACCATGGAGGAGGATCATAAGTCTCACTTTTCTATTCACCCGGGGGCCACCAAGATGTACAGAGACCTGAGTTTGAGTTATTGTGGCCATGTATGAAGCGAGATATCGCTTGGTACGTCGAGAGGTGCCTGACATGTAGGATGGTCAAGGCTGAGCATCAAAGGCCGCATGGTATGCTGCAACCCCTGGAGTTTCCCATGTGGAAATAGGAACAAATCACGATGGATTTCATTACCAAATTGTCGAGGACGCGAAGGGGTTTGATGCTATATGGGTCATCGTAGATCAATTGACCAAGAGTGCCCATTTCTTGGCTATACGGGAGAGTTCTTCGGCCGAGAAGTTGGCCGATGGTATGTTCGCGAGATCATCGCTCGCCATGGGGTTCCAGTTTCCATTTTTTCCGACCGAGATGTTAGATTTACCTCCTATTTCTGGTAGAAGTTCCACGAGGAACTGGGCACGCGGCTGCATTTTAGCACAACATTTCATCTGCAGATCGACGGTCAGAGCGAGTGTACCATTCAGACCCTTGAGGATATGTTGAGGGCGTATGTCATCGACTTTGGTGGGAGCTAGGATTCCCACCTACCCCTTGCAGAGTTCGCCTACAACAACAGCTATCATTCCAGCATTGGCGCCCCGCTTTTCGAGCTATTGTATGGTCGGAGATGTCACACCCCGGTTTTTTGGGGTGAGGTCGGACATAGGGTGATAGGGCGGACGGAGGTAGTCTTGCAGACTACCGAGAAGATTCAACAGATCAGGCAGCGGCTACATACCGCTTAGAGTCGGCAGAAGAGTTATGCCGACAGGCGCTGATCTGAGTTAGAGTTCCAGGTTGGTGGCATGGTACTCCTGAAGGTCTCACCCTGTAAGGGTGTGATTCGCTTCAGGAAGAGGGGGAAATTGGGTCCCCGATATATTGGGTTGTTCAGGATCATTGCCAGGGTTGGCAAGGTGGCATACAAGTTAGAGCTACTGGAGGAGCTCAGTTGGATCCACAACACCTTTCACATTTCGCAATTACGGGAGTGCATTCTGGATGAGGAGGCAGTAGTATCATTGGATGACATTCAGGTCGATGGACGCCTCAATTATGTTAAGAGACCCGTGGCCATTCTGGTGAGGAAGGTGAAGGTTCTGCGGAACAAAGAGATACCTTTGGTCAAGATACAATGGGAGCACCGAAGAGGGTCCGAGTGGACGTAGGAGCCGGAGGCAGAAATGTGGGAGCACTATCCAGGGTTGTTCACCGCATCAGACTTCGAGGATGAAGTCTAGTTCAAGTAGGGAAGAATTGTAATGCCCCGACTCTCAGGTAATAATTTTATGGCTTTAATTTTCATAATTTCTGTAACATCCCGAGATTCAGGAATATATATTTAACCCTTCTTCTTTATCAAGTTGCCAAGTTTAGCCCCTAAACTAAAAAGTGTGGCTATTGAGTATGTTGGGAATATTGAAGAGTACGTTGCGCGTACTCAAGCGCTTACTTTGGACGCGGACTCACCTAGGTACGCTGGGCATACCCAAGCCTAACCGGCCAGATGCAAAACCCTAATTGTGGCTTGAGCCCTTTATAAGGAATGTGATGGCCTTATCCTCAGCCACCATTTCAGAGAGTGAAACCCTAAGAGAGAGCTACCCTTCGTTCTAAACCTATGTGTGTGCTTTTGAGCTTAGAATTTCCTTTATGTTTTTGTGAAGAAGAAGAGAGGATCATTGTGGAAGCTAGTCTTGGAGTGCAACTTTGGATCTGAGCTTCGTAAGGGTGGGAGCATCACTTGGAGGTAAAAATCTCAGAACTTTCCTCTTCATTTTGGTTTTGTGTTTCATGGTCCAATTTCTTATGGTTTTGTCCCAAGATGGAAACTTTTTGAGTAAATGGTCTCCATAAGCCTTGATCTGCCCCATTTTAGCTTTGGATGTGTTGTAGATGTATAAAAATCCAAACCTGGTCGTCATTGTGGAGTCATGCATGAGTTTTGGTCTTAATGAGGAAAAGGGATAAGAGGTTGGAAGAAGTTATAACCTTTTTAGCCATGCAAAGGCCTAAAGGTTTCGACTTTATGGTTTAGGAGGCAGTAAAGTGCCTAGATCTGTGATATGAACCGTTGTCTTAATCAATTCAGACCAAAACTTTTGACAATGGGAAACTGGTACTTACGTTGGGCGTAATCTCAAAGTATGCGCCGCGTAGGGGGTCGAGTCCCCCGATTCTGGTTAGCCGGTGTACGACCCACGTACACGAGTTAGTACGGCCCGCGTACTGCCCTTGTTGACTTTCATTGACTTTTAGAGTTTTAGTCAACATTTGGACTTTTGGGGCAAGGAGGGGTAAAATGGTCTTTTACCCTTCTGTGGGATTGTAGGAAGGGATTTAATCTAGCCTTTGAGAGCCATTATTTATTTGAGGATATTGTTATGCGATTAGGTGGGGGCTAGATCAGTATATTCGTGTGCGAGATTATCCGAGTTACCCGAGGTGAGTCTTCTCACTATACATTACCTAGAGTGATACCTAAGTGTAGACCGGAGGGTCTTGTGTGCTATGTGTACGTATGAGATTATGTGCATTGTGATATATGTATGCTATGTGTTGTATTGACCGGACCGGAGGGTCTAACGATATAGATCGGACTGAAGGGTCCAACGATACAAACCGGACCGAAGGGTCCAACGAGCTATGACCGAACCAGAGGGTCCAACGAGCTACGGGACTGGAGGGTCCCGCTAAGACACATCGATCGGAGGGTCGTATGGTAGCCTCAAGTGGTGTATGTGTTGTATGTGGTATTTTGGGGAACTCACTAAGCATTTATGCTTACAGTGTTATATGTTATGTGTTTCAGGTACCAGTAAGGATTGCGGGAAGGCGCTGGCATGACCGTACACACAGATGGAGTTTTATTTACATTGAGATCTTGGGATTTTTTATCGAGATGATGTTGATACATGGATTTTGTTATTACATATGAATTTTTATTATATTTTGAAATGGAAAAAATTGTTTTGAAAATTTACGTTGTTACAAGTTGGTATCAGAGCCTTGGTTTGAGGGATTCGGATGCACCTTCGGGCGTATCTGAACTCAAACTGAGGATTTGAGAAATTTTTCACAGTAAAACAATTTTTCTAAAAGAGTAAAAGGTTTTGAAACGAGCAGAACAGAGCAGTGTGTACGATCAGCCAACGCCCGAATGGTGATTTCCCAAAATACCCTTACATTATGTGTTATGAGATATGATATGATATGTTATGCATGCTAGAGTAGGCTAGGTATTCATATTAGGACTAGAGTGGCCTGATTTATGATGTCGTAGCCTAGGAGATTACTGCTACTATGAGATGCTTGAGAGTGAGTAGGTAGCAGCGAGGAGCTTACGAGAGGTCTGCTGGAGAGTAGCCTATGCATAGCGAGATTAGAGTACTTGTGATCTAGGATCCTAGGAGGAGGACTTAGGGTGAATACTGATGCGGTGTGGACGGTAGTATAGGGCCTGTACTACTAAAGACACCGGATCAGTGCACAGTCCAAGTAAGAATCCTTACGGTACTAAGGAACAAGGTTGAGTTATCGGGTGTGAGTATAATCGAGTGAGTCTCTGATATTTTTATGTTGTATTTCAGAGGCATCATGGTTGGGACACGCCACAGACCAGAGACGAGCGGTGTAAGTGACGAGGAGCTTCGTCAGATGATCCACGATGAGGTGGCTGCGGCTATCCGTGTAGAGATACCGGAGATGTTTGGGTCTATCAAGACCACCTTGATTAAGACGTTTGACGAGAGATATGCAGCGGTTACTGAGGTTGCGGCTGCTGCAACTACTGCGGCTGTGGCTGCTGCTAGACCTCAGGGGGTGACTCGTTGTTGTATTGGGAGTTCAGCAACACGAAGCCACCGGAGTTTGATGGGACGCAGGATCTGATAGTTGCGATGAGATGGGTTTCTGATATTGAGGGATGCTTCTACACCTGCTCGTGTCTGGAGCATCTGAGGGTTCGGTTTGCACTGAACCAGCTTCGCTTGGGGGCGAAGGACTGGTGGAAGTTTTTGTGACGGCGGACTTCATTATAGCAGAGCTTACTGCGATGACCTGGGAGAGGTTCACCGCAATGTTTCGAGATGAGTATGTTCCCCCTATGGAAAGGGAACGACTAGCCCATGAGTTCTTGTCCCTCAAGCAGGGAACTGAGTCTGTGACAGTGATTACGAGGATGTTTCATGACAGGGCGTTGTTTCGCCCTGAGCACGTGTCTACTGAGCAGGCACGTATGAGCCGGTACTTGAGCCTATTCAGGAGGGATACTCGTGAGTTCGTGGCGAACTCGTCATATCGGACATTTGTTGAGCTCCAAGCAAATGCCCGGATGAGGGAGATTGAGTTGGAGACTCAGGTTAGGGAGGAGGCCGAGTCTCAGGGGAGGGACAGACGACCGACGCAGGCTCAGCCGGTAGCCAAGCGGGCATAGCCCGCTGATTCGAGATTTGGGGGTCGGATGGGCCGCACTTATGGGAAGTGCGGCAAGAGCCATAAGGGTGTGTGCAGAGCGGGGGTATGTTACAAGTGTGGGAAGGAGGGGCATTTTATGAGGGATTGCCCCAAGGGGTTCTCGGTTTGCTTTCATTGCAACCAGACCGGCCATCGGAAGGCCGAATGCCCACAGCTACTGTAGGGATCAGCACAGGGGTCTGCACCTGCTGCTAGAGCTACCGAGACCCGGCCAGTGAAGGCCGAGGCACCAAAGGCTCGCGGGAGAGCCTTCCAGTTGACAGCGGAGGAGGTCCGTACAGCGCTAAATGTCATGGCTGGTATCTATTATTTCATCTATTTATTTTGAGTTTGAGATATTGTGCTTATATTATGTTATGCGTAGGTACTTTTCTTGTGAATTCGGTACCTGCTTTGGTGTTATTCGACTCGGGTACGAGTCGATCTTTCGTGTCTTTAGCATTTAGTCAGCACATCAGTATCTGTCGAGAGGCGTTGAGTCGACCTCTTCGAGTTTCCATAGCTGACGAGCGAGCGGTGTATACCACTGAAGTGATTCGAGGATGTGTACTCGAGATCTTCGGTGTTGAGTTCCAAGTTTTATCGGGTCCCGATTGCGATGGGGGATGTCTGTGTTATCGTGTGCATGGACTGGTTGAGCAAATTTGGAGCAGTTATCTACTGCGAGCGACCGCTAGTGACCATACGAGACCCTAGTGGGGGAGTTATTAAGGTGTACGGCGAGGGTACCCTTTCTGGGTCAACGTTCTGTTCGGCTGCTAAAGCGAGGCAGAGTCTACAGCAGGGCTGTAGTGGGTTTGTGGCCTATGTGATGGACACACGAGTGGCCGCGGAGAGGTCGAATTCGGTCAATCATGTACCGATAGTGCGAGAGTTCCCAGACATTTTCCCCGAGGAGTTGTCGGGTGTGCCCTCCCGAGAGGCAAGTGGAGTTTCGCATCGATTTAGTTCCGGGAGCGGCGCCTATTGCCAAGGAACCCTATTGCCTTGCACTGCTAGAGATGCAGGAGTTATCCTCACAACTTCAGGAGCTGTTGGGGAAGGGGTTTATTCGACCGAGTAGCTCGCCATGGGGAGCACCGATCCTTTTGTTCAAGAAAAAGGATGGTTCACACCGGATGTGAATTGATTACCGGGAGTTGAACAAGTTGACGGTCAAGAACCGTTACCCCTTACCGAGGATCCATGATATGTTCGATCAGTTGCAAGGAGCGTCTTGGTTCTCCAAGATTGATTTGAGTTATGGATATCATCAGATGATAGTGCGGGATGAGGATATCCAGAAGACAGCGTTCATGACTCGTTATGGGCATTACAAGTTTGTGGGGATGCCTTTTGGACTCACCAATGCACCGGCAGCGTTCATGGATCTCATGAACAGGGTGTGCAGGCTGATGTTGGATCGTTCGGTGATCGTGTTCATCGATGATATATTGGTGTATTCGAGATTCAAAGAGTAGCATGAGGAGCATTTGAGGGAGATCCTCAGAGTTCTGAGATCGGAGAGGCTTTACACCAAATTCTCTAAGTGCAATTTCTGGTTATGAGAGGTCCAGTTCTTTGGGCATCCGTCAACCAGAATAGGATATTGGTCGATCCGGCCAAGATTGAGGTTGTGATGAGTTGGGAGGTGCCGAGATCCCCCACCAAGATCAGGAGTTTTCTGGGGTTGGCCGGCTATCATCGAAGATTTATCAAGGATTTCTCCAAGATTGTCGTTCCTCTCACCAGGTTGACCCGGAAGGGCGTGGCTTTTAGTTGGGATCCTGAGCAGCACTCCTCATTCGAGACACTTCGCCAATGATTATGCGAAGCCCCGGTATTTGCCCTTCCGGAGGGGATGGAGGATTTTTTGGTGTATTGTGATGCATCGATATTGGGGTTGGGCGCGGTGCTGATGCAGAGAGGGCACGTGATAGCATACGTATCGAGGCAGCTGAATCCTCATGAGATGAGGTATCCCACCTACGATCTGGAGTTGGGGGAAATGGTGTTCGCCCTCAAGATCTGGCGTCACTATTTGTATGGGGTTCGGTGTACCATATACACGGAAAACAAGAGCTTGAAGTATTTGATGGATCAGCCCAACCTGAATATGCGCCAGGGGAGATGGTTGGATGTGGTAAAGAATTATGATTGTGAGATCCTATACCACCCGGGCAAGGATAACGTTGTAGCCGATGCCCTAAGCCGTAGGGCGGAGAGTGCCCCAATACGAGGCGTTTGTAGGAGGATGATGATGATGACTCCGGTGTTGGACACCATTCGGGAGGCCCAGGCAGAGGCCGTGAGACCGGAGAACCACAAGAGAGAGCGGGTGATCGGGTAGGTATCTGAGTTCGTTACCGATAGCCGAGGGCTTATGACCTTTCAGGATTGGGTTTGGGTGCCGTTTGCGGGTGGGGCACGTACCATTCTGATGGAGGAGGCGCACAGGTCGAGGTTCTCGATTCATCCCGAGGCCACTAAGATGTATTTGGACCTGAAGAGAGACTATTGGTGGCCATGTATGAAGAGGGATGTTGCATGGTTCGTTGAGAGGTGCTTGACATGTCGCAGGGTCAAGGCCGAGCACCAGCGTCCGCATGGCAAGTTGCAGCCACTTGAGGTTCCCCATTGGAAGTGGGAACAAATTTCTATGGACTTTATCACCAAATTGCCAAGGACTGCGAGGGGTGTCAATGCAATTTAGGTGTCGTCGACTGGCTGACGAAGAGCGCTCACTTCCTTGCTATCAGTGAGAGCACTTCTATAAAGAGACTAGCAGAGTTGTATGTGAGGGAGGTGGTATCGCAACATGGAGTACCGATCTCGATTGTGTCAGATCGAGATGCACGTTTCACTTCTAGGTTTTGGAAGAAGTTCCATGATGAGTTGGGCACGAGGCTACATTTCAGTACCGCTTACCATCCACAAACGGACGGACAGAGTGAGCGGACGATTCAGATGCTCGAGGACATGCTTCGAGCATGTGTGTTGGACTTCGGAGGAAGTTGGGACACGTATTTGCCTTTGGCCGAGTTTTCCTACAACAACAGCCACCATTCAAGTATTGGTATGCCTCCCTTCAAGTTGTTGTATAGGATGAGGTGTCGGACTCCCATCTGATGGGGAGAGGTAGGGCAGCAAGTGATGGGCAGCACTGAGATAGTGCTTCGGACCACAGAGCAGATACAGTAGGTCAGACAGAGGTTGTTGGCAGCTCATAGTCGCCAGAAGAGTTATGCGGATAGGCGACGGTACGAGCTCGAGTTCCAGGTGGGAGACTTCGTACTCCTGAAGGTATCTCCTAAGAAAGGAGTGATCCGATTCCGGAAGAGGAGAAAGTTGGGACCCCGGTACATTGGTCCTTTCAGGGTGACCGCTAAGGTGGGTAGGGTGGCATACCGTTTGGAGCTACCTGCGGAGTTGATCTAGATACATGATACCTTCCACGTGTCTCAGTTGAGGAAGTGTATTACCGACGAGACGGCAGTTGTACCGTTAGAGGACATTCACGTGGATGCGAGCCTGAATTACGTTGAAACGCCAATCGCGATTGTGGATCGAAAGATCAAGGTTCTGAGGAACAAGGAGGTGTGAAACGACCCTCAAATACGACCCAAAAATTTCGTTTTTCAATATAACCAAAAACCATAATCTGAGTGTCATATCATAAAACCATACATGATGTATCTCAAAATAATAATAAAACATTGTGTAGAAAACTGTATCATATCCATGTCATATATAAAAATCAAGAACTAAATCAACTCCCAGGATAAAAGCTGAAGCTGTGGTGTGTGCGATGCCATCATCCCGAGCTCTTCCCTCTACTTGCGGAAGTACCTGAAACCAAAACTGAAACTGTAAGCACGAAGCTTAGTGAGCTCCCCCAAACTACCACATACCATACGATACATATATAAAGCACATACTGGGCCTTGCCCACTGCATCAGACCAAAGTATGGAACTAGCTGCATCGGACCGAAGTCCGGAACTGACTGGGACCTTGTCCCCTGCATCGGACCAGAGTCCGGAACTAACTGCATCGGACCGAAGCCCGGAACTGACTGCATCGGACCGGAGTCCGGAACTAACTGCATCGGACCGAAGTCCGGAACTAACTGCATCGGACCGAAGTCCGGAACTGACCGATCATGGCATAGCATAAAACATAACAACTATTATAAACACATAAACTGCATACTGTATCGGAACAGAGTCCGGAGCACATAACACAAATATGCTTGAATCACAAAGACATCAAGCACTCTAGCTACTGCATCAGACCAAAGTCCGGAACTACTGATAATTAAACGGGCCGGCATTGTGGCCGTAGACCCGTTCCTACTGAAGGAAAACTCACCTCGTGAAGTGGCTGCTGAGTGAATAGCTCTGAGGGCTAACTGCTGCTGCTCCGGTATCTCCCCGGCTACAAGTCCATAAACACACTCAATCATATACTAAACACTGCACTGGGTAAAATGACTCTTTTACCCTTGGTCAAAGTCAACTGTGGGTCAAGGTCAACTCTCCATCAAAGTCAACCCACAGTTGACCTGACTCGCCGAGTTGGGCCGCCAACTCGCCGAGTCCCTATTCTCACTCCTCGACCCTGCTCGCTGCTACTCGTCGAGTATGGCATCGACTCGACGAGTACTCTCCCGATCCAAGAACTCAGACAATCTTCATCCGACTCGTCGAGTCCTATGAACAACTCGACGAGTTGTTCTTGAGTTTAAGAAGATTGCCTTGGACTCGCCGAGTTGTATGAACAACTCGCCGAGTCCCCCGATTACTGAGTCTACCCTCAAACTCGCTGAGTCCACTCCACTACTCACTGGTCCCACTCGACACCGCTCAAAAAGGAAGAAATCGGGGACTCACGACTCGACTCGCCGAGTCGTTCTTCCGACTCGCCGAGTCGCCGCCATGCAACTATTCTACACTCGATTCTGCTCGAATCCAAAACATACAAATGATAGATCTGAGTCCAATAAGCTGATTTACCACGTAAAGTTTCCAACTTTACGTGTACAAACACATGAACAAAGGAATAAAGGCTAAAAGATGCTTAAATGGGGTAGATCTAGGGTTAATATGCATAATAGCTCCATAAAGGCAATAGATATGGGCTCCACAACTCCTAAATGAACAGATCTAAGGGTATCTCGGCATAAGAGAGCTTCCATATCAACTTAAGGCTTTAGAAAAGCATAAACAAGATCTAGAAAGGGTTTTAAAGCATAAGAGGGAAGGAAATATGAAGAATACCTCAAAGAGCTCTTGCTTTCCCTTGAATCTCTGCTCTACAATCCTTCTCCTTGCTCCTTTCTTCTTCTCCTTCTTCAAGCCTTCACAATAAGCACACAAAATCACTTAGAATCACTCAAGAACGAATTAGGGTTTTCTCACAGCTTTAGAGGGTGAAGGAGGCGAGATTGGGAGCTATAAGGTGGCTTAAATAGTGGGCAACCTGGGGATTTAGGGTTTCTCCCAGACGGACAGACTCGCCGAGTCCAGAATATGGACTCGCCGAGTCACCAACTAACACGTGCTCGAAATCCCGTCCCTACTCGGCGAGTCAGGCTATGAACTCGTCGAGTCCCTTTACAAAACTTCAAAATAAATACCAAGGAATCATCATAACGGGAACGGGTCGTTACAATTCTCCCCCACTTATCTCAGACTTCGTCCTCGAAGTCTGCTATGGCTGAATCTGCAAATACCTCTGGGTAGTGCTCTCTCATCTCCTCCTCAGCCTCCCACGTCCACTCAAACCCCTTCCGGTGCTGCCACTGCACCTTCACTAACTGAATTACCTTGTTCCTCAAGGTCTTGGTCTTTCGGTCCAGAATCGCGACCGGCCTCTCAATATAATTCAGGCTGCTATCAACCTGGATATCCTCTAGGGGAACGACTACTGACTCATCCACCAAACACTTCCTCAACTGAGACACATGAAAAGTGTTGTGGATCTGACTAAGCTCCTCAGGAAGATCTAACCGATAAGCAACCCGACCCACCCGGGCCAAAACCCTGAAAGGACCAATAAATCTGGGGCCCAACTTGCCCCTCTTCCGGAACCTGATGACACCCTTCCAAGGTGAGACCTTTAGAAGGACCATATCCCCCACCTGGAACTCCAAGTCCGAACGCCTCCTATCGGCGTAGCTTTTCTGCCGACTCTGAGCAGTCTGCAGTCTACTACGGACCTGCTGGATCAACTCGGTCGTCTTGAGCACCACCTCTGTGCTCCCAATGACTCGCTGACCGACCTCGCCCCAACAAATCGGGGTCCTACACTTCCTCCCGTACAGCATCTCAAAAGGAGGTCGATTAATGCTCGCATGATAACTGTTGTTATACGAAAATTCCGCCAACGGAAGATACGTATCCCAACTGGCACCGAAATCAAGAACACATGCCCGAAGCATGTCCTCGAGAGTCTGAATCGTCCTCTCGCTCTGCCCGTCTGTCTGAGGGTGGAAAGCGGTGCTGAAAAGGAGACGAGTACCCATCTCGTCGTGAAACCGCTTCCAGAATCTGGATGTGAAACGGACATCTCGGTCTGACACCACCGATACCGGCACTCCATGACGTGCCACAATCTCTCGTACATAGATATCGGCTAACTTCTCCGCCGATATACTCTCCTGGATCGGGATAAAATGGGCACTCTTCGTCAACCGATCCACTACTACCCATATCGAATCCACTCCTCGTGCGGTCCTGGGAAGCTTGGTGACAAAATCCATGGTGATGTCCTCCCATTTCCACACGGGAATGTCTAACGGCTGCATCTTGCCGTGAGGTCTCTGGTGCTCCGCCTTGACCTTCCGGCAGGTCAGACATCTCTCGACGTACCAGGCGACGTCCCGCTTCATTCAGGGCCACCAATAATCAGGTCGAAGATCTCGATACATCTTCATCGCCCCTGGGTGGATAGAAAACCGAGACTTATGAGCCTTATCCATCAACACTTGTCGTACTCCACCCCAGTACGGTACCCACACTCTCCCGTGAAGCGTCAGCAAACCACGACTATCATAATCAAACGAGGCTACTCGGCCCACGATCCTCTCACACTTCTGTCTCTCCTCCTTGAGACCCTCCACTTGAGCCTCCTTGATCCGCTCCAACAATGGAGTGATCACTGTCATCCTCAAACATAGATCCCTGATAAGGGCCGCCGACACTTTGCGGCTCAGGGCATCGGCCACCACATTGGCCTTCCCTAGATGGTATAGGATCTCACAGTCGTAATCCTTTAGCACATCCAACCACCTCCTCTGCCTCATATTCAGACTCGGCTGATCCATAAGGTACCTCAAACTCTTGTGATCCGTGTAAATATTACAACGGACCCCATAAAGGTAATGCCTCCAAATCTTGAGGGCAAACACAACTGCCCCCAGCTCCAAATCATGGGTAGGATAATTAGCCTCGTGAGACTTCAACTGTCTCGAGGCATAAGCTATCACATGGCCTCATTGCATCAAAACTGCTCCCATACCTGTGATCGAGGCATCACAATAGACTACGAAGTCCTCTACTCCCTCTGGCAAGGTAAGGATCGGAGCCTCGCACAATCTCTGCCTGAGGGTCTCAAACGCTGACTGCTGCTCAGGACCCCAACGAAATACCACTGACTTCCTGGTCAGTCGGGTGAGCGGCACAGCTATCTTGGAGAAATCCTGAATAAATCTCCGATAATACCCTGCCAACCCCAGGAAGCTCCGAATCTCAGATGGAGACTTCGGGACCTCCCACTGCATTACGGCCTCAATCTTGGCCGGATCTACCAAAATACCCTTCTGGTTGACGAGGTGACCAAGGAACTGCACCTCGCGCAACCAAAACTCACATTTGGAGAACTTTGCGACAAGTCTCTCCCTCCTCAAAGCCTCCAGCACCTCCTGCAGGTGTTCCTCGTGCTGCTCCTGCGTCTTGGAATATACCAAGATATCATCTATGAACACTATCACTGACCGATCCAACATCGGCCTACACACGCGGTTCATGAGATCCATGAACGCGGCTGGAGCATTGGTGAGCCCAAATGGCATCACCACAAACTCATAATGACCATACCTGGTCCTGAAAGCAGTCTTCTGTACATCCTCATCTCTAACCCGCATCTGATGATAAACGGAGCGTAGATCGATCTTGGAGAACCAAGACACTCCCTGAAGCTGATCAAACAAATCATCTATCCTCGGAAGTGGGTAACGGTTCTTCACCGTTACCTTATTCAACTCCCGATAATCAATACACATACGATGCGACCCATCCTTCTTCCTCACAAACAGGATCGGCACTCCCCAAGGCGAACTGCTCGGCCGAATGAAACCCTTGTCTAATAGCTCCTGCAGCTGTGTAGACAACTCCTGCATCTTAGGGGGAGCTAATCGATACGGTGCTTTGGCTATCGGAGCCGCACCAGGAATTAGGTCGATCCCGAACTCGACCTGCCTCTCAGGAGGTATCCCCGGCAAATTCTCAGGAAACACGTCCGGGTAGTCTCGAACAATAGGAACATCATCAACTGCCGTCTTGCCCTTCTCCTGGGCATCCAGGACATAAGCTACAAAATCGGCGCAACCCTGCTAAACATAGCGCCTCGCCCTTGCGGCGGAACAAAAGGTCGGTCCCCGCTGTGGCCTCTCGCCCTGAATCACTAACTCTCCCCCACTGGGAGTGCGGACCCTAACTAGTTGAAGCTCACAATCAATCACCGCCCCATTGGGGCTTAGCCAATCCATGCCCACAATAACCTTATTCCCTCGCAGAGGAATAGGTACCAGATCCACTGAAAACTGCTCGTCAAATAACTGAAGAGAACACCCTCTATGCACTCTGTCGACCCTCACGGTCCTATCATCTGCTATCTCAACCTCTAATGGACCATCCAGCTCCCCTGGAGCTCTACTAAATCTCTTGCTAAGCGCAAGTGATACGAATGATCGGGTAGCCCCCGAATCGAATAATACCAAAGCAGAAATGCCGTTCACAGAGAACGACCCCGTCACCACATCAGGAGTCGCCCGCGCCTCCTCTGCTGTCATCTGAAACGCCCTGCTCTTCGCCACCGGCGTCTCGGCTCGGCCCTGTCGGCCATCTATAATCCTCAAGGTAGCAGGGGCAGGTGCAGCCACCTTCCCTGCTGCAGCTAAACTCGGACACTGGGACTTTTTATGTCCCCTCTGATTGCACTGAAAACAAATCAGATCTGATGCTGCGACGGCAGTAGCAGGGGCCGTGCAATCCCTACTCAAATGCCCAATCCGACCACACTTGTAGCAGCCGGAACTCCCTGCCTTGCACGCTCCCTCGTGCAATCTCCCACACTTGCCACATCGACCGTGGCTCTGCTGACTCCTAGATCTGTGATCCGAAACCTTGGGCTTTTTGCCCGAACCGCCTGAACCCGAAACCGCCTCCGGTTTCCTCTTCTTCTCCATCTCGAGATCAATCTCCCTCTCCCGAGCCCTAGCAATCATATCTTCCAGCGTTTTACAGCTGGACCGGCTCACAAACTGGCGGATATCGCTCCGCAACATCTCATGATAACGGGCCTTCTTCATTTCCTCATCAGCCACGTACTGAGGAACGAGAAGAGCCCCCTCCCTGAACTTGGCGGTGATCTCCGCCACTGTCTCTGTAGTCTGGGTGAGGTCCTGAAACTCCCTAGCTAACTACTGCACCTCAATGACCGGTGCAAACTCCGCCCTGAACCTGGTAGAGAAATCAGCCCAGGTCATGGCGTCCAATGCTGCATCATCCCCAATGGCATGTCCGACCTCCTCCCACCAATCCCGTGCCCTGTCCTTCAGAAGACAGGATGCCAATCTGACCTTGTCCCCCTCGGGACACCTGCTAGTGCGGAAAGTGTTGGCCACATCCGCCAACCTTCTGGTACTCGCTATGGGGTCTTGTGCCCCATGATAGTCTGGAGCTCCACATGCCCTGAACTCCCTGAAAGTAAGGGTGCGCGACCCCATCATGGCCGCCACCTCGGTACGGAAGGTGCCCAATCTCTCATCCATCAGCTCTAGAATCCCCTCCTTGATCGAACCGAAGATCACAGGAGTCTGCTCTATAATGATGCGCGTAATCTCCGAAGAAAGAAACTCTCGGGTTTGCTCATCCATGCGCTCATCCCCCGAGCCTGAACCTGATCCCTCCCCAGCACCTCCACTGCCGGCTGCTGGTCTCGAACGCAAAACCACCATTTTGAAACACATCACAACTACATCAGAAACTGAAATATCTCAAGGGATCATTGATACTACAACTGGCTCCCTGGTCTTGTCTCAGCCTTTCTTGATTCGAGTACGGATCCTCTGCTTTCAGTAGTACGGGCCCATACTACCTTCCACATCTATCCGTACTTTCCTCAAGAACTGCCTTGACTCCACCAAGTCACTTCTACTACTACTGATCTCTGCTACTCTCATCCTAGGCTTGCCCTAGGGGAACCTCAGACTCAACTCAGCTAGTCCTCAGCTGCTGAAGGTCTCCTTATAATGCTAATTAGCCACCACCTGAACACCATCACATGTGACGAGGATCAGATAATCCTTCAAGTAAAAGACTCGTCCCTATAACGGTTGGACTCAAACAAGAGCTGCGCAATAGGGCCAAATCCAGCACTCTGAGATTATTCAACCCTGATCATATGTGATGTGGCGTATTCACCTAATGGCTAACTCCCATCACTCAGAGTCCCACAAAGCACAAAGCAAGCAGCATTCGGATAAGGGAAACATACTCAGGCAAAACTATTCTCATAACGAGAAGCTACTCTAGCATACAATGTTAAGCTCGCGCTAACAGGCATAACCTAAACAGGCTATCCTACTGCTGTTTACTTAATACTAGCATGCAATTCTCATAAATCTGTAACACATAAAGCAGGCACATAAGGCATCCTCCTAGATCCTTAGTCCTATACTAGCATGCTGTTCTACTGAAGCTGGAACAATTAATCATAATAATAAAACTTGTATTGGTAATTTGGGAGTACTTACTTGAGCTCGGCTGATCGCATGCACCACACCCTTATCTCGTTTCTAAAAATTTTCTTTCTTTCTAAGTGCTTTCAAAATTCTTTTAGAAACATTTTTCTTTTAAAAATCTTTTTATTTCCCCCTTAGTTTGAGTTCAGATACACCCGGAAGTGTATCCGAATCCCTCAAACCAGGGCTCTGATACCAACTTGAAACGACCCTCAAATACGACCCAAAAATTTCGTTTTTCAATATAACCAAAAACCATAATCTGAGTGTCATATCATAAAACCATACATGATGTATCTCAAAATAATAATAAAACACTGTGCGGAAAACTGTATCATATCCATGTCATATATAAAAATCAAGAACTAAATCAACTCCCAGGATAAAAGCTGAAGCTGTGGTGTGTGCGATGCCATCATCCCGAGCTCTTCCCTCTACTTGCGGAAGTAGCTGAAACCAAAACTGAAACTGTAAGCACGAAGCTTAGTGAGCTCCCCCAAACTACCACATACCATACGATACATATATAAAGCACATACTGGGCCTTGCCCACTGCATCAGACCAAAGTTTGGAACTAGCTGCATCGGACCGAAGTCCGGAACTGACTGGGACCCTGTCCCCTGCATCGGACCAGAGTCCGGAACTAACTGCATCGGACCGAAGCCCGGAACTGACTGCATCGGACCGGAGTCTGGAACTAACTGCATCGGACCGAAGTCCGGAACTAACTGCATCGGACCGAAGTCCGGAACTGACCGATCATGGCATAACATAAAACATAACAACTATTATAAACACATAAACTGCATACTGTATCGGAACAGAGTCCGGAGCACATAACACAAATATGCTTGAATCACAAAGACATCAAGCACTCTAGCTACTGCATCAGACCAAAGTCCGGAACTACTGATAATTAAACGGGCCGGCATTGTGGCCGTAGACCCGTTCCTATTGAAGGAAAACTCACCTCGTGAACTGGCTGGTGAGTGAATTGTAACAGCCCGGAATTCCAGATATTGCTATAATTATGATTTTGGGTGTTTTAAGAGGGGACTCGGCGAGTTGGAGCTCAGACTCGCCGAGTAGGATCGCAGATCTGGTCGCGGATTCGCGACTGGACTCGACGAGTCCGGATATGGACTCGGCGACTCGGCGCTGTTTAGCGAAAACCCTAACCGTTCAGGTTTGGGACGTATAAAAGGGACTTATTGGCCGTCATTGTTCATTTTAGCCTTCTGAGAGCAACCCTAAATCAATTGTGTGCATCTGGAGCAAGGTTAAAGGCCATTGGTGATTTTGAAGGAGTGGTTGTGCAAGGAAGAGAAGGGCTTGGCTAAAGGAACAGCAAGGGAGTCACGTTCTGAGGATTGGGGGCACAGAGAGTACATCATCCAGGTAAGAATTCGAGTATACTCTGCTATGGTGATGTGTTTAGAGAATTAGGGTTTATGGAACCCCTTTTGTGGCTAGATTGAATGTTACCCTGGTCCCCCAAACGATTGTAACCCTGTATTGGGACCTTTAGAGGTCCAGAATGTCCCATGCCTGTGCATTTCAGGAATTGATGAAGGTTTTGGATTGGAATCCTTATGCCTTAGGTCAATATGTAAATTATAAGTCTTGGGGTGTATCATGAGCACCGAAATGAGGACCTTACGTGATGGACCAGTCTAGGAAGGCCAGACCTATGAATGGTCGGAGCAGTTCTGACCTTAGGAAGCAGTTTGAGCGGTTGCATGGCATGGACTCGCCGAGTCCGATGAACAGACTCGGCAAGTAGCTTGAAGAATAACTGGGACTCGTCGAGTTGTCCTTCAGACTCGGCGAGTTGAGTCGGGGTGGCCGTGCGATTCTTCCAGGAGGAACTCGTCGAGTCAAGGGGGATACTCGGCGAGTTAGATCGCGGATTGAGTGAAGTTCTGAGTATGGGGACTCGGCGAGTCATAAGGGTTGACTTGGCGAGTAAGGTCAGTCAAGGGTTGACTTTGACCTTGTCTTTGACCAAGGGTTGACCAGTGGTTCCAGGGGTATTTTGGTAATTATTGATTACTGTTTGAGTTCAGTGTATTGGTGGCTGTCCAGAGGTGGAGATCGTATCAGTGATCGGAGCAGCTTGAGCTATCTGTTCAGTCGGCAGTTTCGAGGTGAGTTATCCTCACTATATCGCTAGGGTTTATGGCACCAAGGCTGACCCTTTTATCGGATGGAAATCCGGGTAGTTATCATTGCATGTTATGGGCCGGAAGGCATTGCTATGTGGACCGGAAGGTCATGGCCTGGAAAGGCGTATGTATGCATTCAGTATGTGGACTGATTCGTAGGGTAATGTTATGCTAGTGACCGGCTAGACCGGTATCTTGATTAGAGTAATGCTACGTTATGTGATCTGTTGATCAATTGCTAACTGTGAACTGTTATATGATTATGTGTTATGCGTATGATTGCTAGATCTGGGGTGTGACCCGATATGCAGGGTCGTTCTATGATTTGTTATGTTATGTATGCGTTTTATGCTATGGGCCGGAAGGCAATATGTTATGGGCCGGAAGGCAATATGTATGGACCGGAAGGTCGTGGCCTGGAAGGGCGTATATGTGGTTGGTATATTGGGGGTATCTCACTAAGCTTTCGGGCTTACAGTTGTGGTTTTATGTTTCAGGTTCTCAGGAGTCTGTGGCAAGGCAAAGGCGTGATCGTACCGTTCCTCGCGTTGGTGTTTTATGATATGAACCTGGGAAAATACTCTGTCAAATAATGTATTGAAAACCTTTTTGTAACAACGTTATTAAAATGAGTGGTTTTTGAAAAGTTTTAATTGTTTTGAAATTTTGGGCGTTACAAGTTGGTATCAGAGCCTTGGTTTGAGTGAATTGGGGAAACATTCGTGTGACCCCAGTCTCAAATCGAGGAGGATTTTAAAAAGAGAAATTAAAATGGTTTTCAAATTAAGTAAAAGGAGGACGCGGAGGTACGATCAGTCAGAGCCAGTAAGTAACCCCAAGATACCATACATGATATTTGTTTTATATGAGCTTCATAGAACAGCATGCTAGAGTTAGGCTAGGGATCTTCAGGAATTCATGATAATGTTGCCTGATTTGTGATGCCTGTAGCCTAGGGTCCCTTATGGGAGATTCTCAGTGTTTCTTTAGTGGTGAGGGTTGATAGTTTTTATGCATGTTCTCTAGGGTATTGTGGTAGTACATCATACAAATATGGGTAGGTGTGGAAGGTAGTATGGGCCCGTACTACTGAAAGCACAGGACCCATACGCGTATCAGGGAAACCATGATCTCTAGGGTAGAGTTGCGAGAGTGGATCCCAGGATTGTAGGAAGTGTCTGGGATTTGGTATGGTGTTTTCGGTATGGAGATTTCGAGGCATGATGATAGTGGATCCGAATCAGGATCGGGAGCTGGAGAGCGAGTTCCGGGTGGATCGGTACTGTCTGAGGTTATCGATCAGACGAGCACGAACGAGTTGGACGCGAAGGTTCGTGAGATCCTGCGTGATGAGGTTGCTGCATTGTTACGGGCTGAGTTGCCGGAATTGTTTGGGTCGATCAGGACCGCCATGGTTGAGTAGTTTGATGAGCGATATGCGGCTCTCGCAGAGACGGCTGCCGCGGCGGCTACAGCGGCTGTAGCAACGGCAAAGGGAAGACCTAGTCGGGGTTTTCAGTATTGGGACTTCTATTATACGAAACCTCCCACATTCGATGGAGTTCAGGAACCGATTGTTGCTATGAGATGGTTATCAGACATGGAGGGGTGTTTCTCCACGAGTTTATGCCCTGCTGATCAGAGGGTGAGGTGTGCTCTGAACCTATTGAGGCTCGGGGCGAAGGATTGGTGGAGATTGACCACGGGGTCATATTTCGATGCGCAGGGGGCTGCGGTTTCAGGGGATCAGTTCCGAGAGATGTTCAGTACTCGCTATATTCCGCGAGATGAGAGGGAGAGATTGGCTCGGGAGTTCCTTGAGCTGAAGCAGGATTCGGAGTCGATGACTGAGATCACCAGGATGTTTATTGAGAGGGCGATGTTTTGCCCTGAGTTCGCTTCGGAGCAGGCTCAGATGTCCCGATATCTGAGTATGCTCAAGGGGGATATCCGACAGTTCGTGTCTGCACAGAGGAGCGGGACCTTGTTGGTGTTGCAGGAGGCCGCCATGCGGCGTGAGTTAGAGGTTGAGTTGCAGTTGCGTGAGCTGAGGCGGGCTCCGATGCAGTCGCAGCCAGCGCCAAAACGGTCCAGTACCGTTGATGTTAGAATGGGGGATCGGAGCGGCCACACTTGTGAGAAGTGTGGGAGGGGTTACACCGGAGGTTGCTGGTCCGGTGGTGCATGCCGCAAGTGCGGAAAGGAGGGGCACTATGCGCGGGATTGTCGGCAGTCAGTGCCGATTCGGGATTTGAGGATTTGTTACCATTGTCGGCAGGTTGGACATTTGAGGGTCAACTGTCCACAACTTTCTGCAGGACCGGTGCAGGCTCTAGCACCGGCCACCTTGAGGAGTTCAGGAGGAGGACAGGATGGAGCGGAGCCCCAAGGGCTCAGAGTCGTGCTTATCAGCTTGCGGCAGAGGGAGACGGAACAGTGCCGGAGGCAGCTGCGGGTATGATGCCTTCTTGATGTCTTGATTATCTCGCGTTGATTGTGGCGTATTGTTTGTGCTGGTATCTTGTGTGGATTTCGAGGCGGTATTCGTTGTTTCGCGGGTTTGGCATGATTATGGATTGGTGTTTCAGGTTTTCGCTTTGGCATTCATTGTTCCCTGATGGTTTGGTATAGTTACAGTTGGTGTTTTGGTGCCGGTATCCTTGTGCGGTTTTCGATGCGATATTCATCCTTTGCAGGTTGTGGGTTTGGTTATGGGTTATTGTTTGGGAATTCCGTTGGTTATCATTCGTGAGGGTTGATAGTGGAGATGCGGCACTGAGTTGAATGTCGGGTAGCATCTGCAGTCGTGGAGTGGATAATTGAAAGACCGGATTCTTTTGAGCGGATTGATCAGGGGGAAGATGTGTTTTGCTGAGGGTTGCTTATGCTTGTGGGAAGCAGCCAGTGTGTAAGCGTTCTCTTTGTGCGGGGTTGTTCTAGAAGGTCGTTAATGGCGATCGGTGGCTGTTAGTCAGTGCTTTAAGTGGGGGAGAATTGGAGAATTCTCCGGGAGATCGATGAGTATGTGAGGGTGCTTAGCTGTTGGGATTCAGCAGTGTTCTGTCAGCTCAGAGTATAGGCTGACAAGAGCGAGTGTCGGGTATGCGGGGCGGGATACAGACCTAGGGCATTTGATTGTAGAGGCCTGGGAGCAGGCCGGGATCAAGTTGAGTAGGCGATCGGGATTATGCGATCAGAGTATTTGTATGCTTGATGTACGTGATGGGTTGTACTGCATTAATCCCACGGGATTTATGTTGTGCATGTTTCTAGAGTTGGAACCGGAAGGTTCCCAGAGTTAGAACCTGAGGGTTCACAGAGTTTGGGTGTACGGACCCACAGGGATATAGCCTCGAGTGGCTAGTGTGTGTTATGAGAGTCGGTCCAGTCATGCTGGGGACTCTGATGGTATTGTTGGATCAGTTTGAGATTTCGGATTTGATATGTTGCAGTGTGATTACATTGGAAGGTCTGGCCCCGGGTTAGTGATTTTGTTTAGTTGAGGTAGTGATTTAGTGGAGTGGAGAGAGTGCATGGACTTGAGAGCCCCTGCAATGAGAGCCAGAGTATGTGAATAGCGGTTACGCAAAAAGGGTGGTGTCGCTTGGGGCGAGCACCGTGGCACCGGTTGGAGTGGCATTATGGCCAAGAGGGTTCCTTGGAAAAGGAAAAGAGGAAGGTGTGTAACTCCGAAGGGGGTGCAAGTTCACGAAAGTGAAAGCTGCAGAGCAGAGTTATGGTTAGGGTATTTCGAGTATCGTTTTGAGCATCGTGTTCGCGGCAGTGAAGTAGGAACCCATCCGGTTTGGGATGACTGTCGAGACTCAGAAGGGATGCAGGGGGAGAGAGAATCTTGAATTCTCAGTGTGATTCTGATCAGGGTATAGGGTGGATATTAGTGGTTCATCTTGGGAGATGTTCGAGGATATCATTAGTGTATCGGGTCTTCCAACCTGCGGGCGTTGGGGCTAGTTCAGCATGTGTATGTGATTGCAAGAGGAGAACTCGTGAAAGTTGCTCTGAGAGTGAGAATGGGTCTCTCAGTCGGTCCGGAATGGACAAAGTGGGCTTTGGATCGGGGATCTGGTGGTTCATGGTTTCCTAACCCTTATGGGTCAAGTGATCATTGAGATTTAGAGCAGAGTTGCATCTTGGGTAATTCTCGGTTCCAGAGAGTGATGGGCAGTACAGAGATCGTGCTTCAGTCGACAGAGCAGATTCAACAGGTTAGACAGAGGTTATTGACCGCCCAGAGCCGACAGAGAAGTTATGCAGACAGACGCCGGTCCGAGCTTGAGTTTCAGGTCGGCGACTTCATACTCCTGACGGCCTCTTCTTGGAGAGGAGTGATTCGATTCAGGAAGAGGGGCAAGTTGGGGCCCCGGTATATTGGGCCTTTTCATGTGATTGCGGGGGTAGGCCGGGTGGCCTACCGTTTGGAGTTGCCCACGAATTTGAGACAAATCCACGACATCTTTCATGTGTCGCAATTGAGAAAGTATATATAGCCGATTAGTCGGCAGTGGTCCCGTCAGAAGACATCCAGGTGGTTGCGAGCCTGAATTATGCCGAGAGACCAGTGGCCATCAGAGATCGGAAGACCAAGGTTCTGAGGAATAAAGAGATACCTCTGGTGTTCGTTCAGTGGCAGCACCGGAAGGGATCAGAAATGACCTGGGAGCCGGAGCGTGAGATGTGGGAGCAGCATCCGGAGCTATTTTCAGAGTGAGACTTCGAGGGCGAAGTCTAGTCCTAGTGGGGGAGAGTTGTAACAGCTCGGAATTCCAGATATTGCTAGAATTATGATTTTGGGTGTTTTAAGAGGGGACTCGGCGAGTTGGAGCTCAGACTCGCCGAGTAGGATCGCAGATCTGGTCGCGGGTTCGCGACTGGACTCGACGAGTCCGGATATGGACTCGGCGAGTCAGCGCTGTTTAGCGAAAACCCTAACCGTTCAGGTTTGGGACGTATAAAAGGGACTTATTGGCCGTCATTGTTCATTTTAGCCTTCTGAGAGGAACCCTAAATCAATTGTTTGCATCTGGAGCAAGGTTAAAGGCCATTGGTGATTTTGAAGGAGTGGTTGTGCAAGGAAGAGAAGGGCTTGGCTAAAGGAACAGCAAGGGAGTCACGTTCTGAGGATTGGGGGCACAGAGAGTACATCATCCAGGTAAGAATTCGAGTATACTCTGCTATGGTGATGTGTTTAGAGAATTAGGGTTTATGGAACCCCTTTTGTGGCTAGATTGAATGTTACCCTGGTCCCCCAAACGATTGTAACCCTGTACTGGGACCTTTGGAGGTCCAGAATGTCCCATGCCTGTGCATTTCGGGAATTGATGAAGGTTTTGGATTGGAATCCTTATGCCTTAGGTCAATATGTAAATTATAAGTCTTGGGGTGTATCATGAGCACCGAAATGAGGACCTTACGTGATGGACCAGTCTAGGAAGGCCAGACCTATGAATGGTCGGAGCAGTTCTGACCTTAGGAAGCAGTTTGAGCGGTTGCATGGCATGGACTCGCCGAGTCCGATGAACAGACTCGGCAAGTAGCTTGAAGAATAACTGGGACTCGTCGAGTTGTTCTTCAGACTCGGCGAGTTGAGTCGGGGTGGCCCCGCGATTCTTCCAGGAGGAACTCGTCGAGTCAAGGGGGATACTCGGCGAGTTAGATCGCGGATTGAGTGAAGTTCTGAGTACGGGGACTCGGCGAGTCATAAGGGTTGACTTGGCGAGTAAGGTCAGTCAAGGGTTGACTTTGACCTTGTCTTTGACCAAGGGTTGACCAGTGGTTCCAGGGGTATTTTGGTAATTATTGATTACTGTTTGAGTTCAGTGTATTGGTGGCTGTCCAGAGGTGGAGATCGTATCAGTGATCGGAGCAGCTTGAGCTATCTGTTCAGTCGGCAGTTTCGAGGTGAGTTATCCTCACTATATCGCTAGGGTTTATGGCACCAAGGCTGACCCTTTTATCGGATGGAAATCCGGGTAGTTATCATTGCATGTTATGGGCCGGAAGGCATTGCTATGTGGACCGGAAGGTCATGGCCTGGAAAGGCGTATGTATGCATTCAGTATGTGGACTGATTCGTAGGGTAATGTTATGCTAGTGACCGGCTAGACCGGTATCTTGATTAGAGTAATGCTACGTTATGTGATCTGTTGATCAATTGCTAACTGTGAACTGTTATATGATTATGTGTTATGCGTATGATTGCTAGATCTGGGGTGTGACCCGGTATGCAGGGTCGTTCTATGATTTGTTATGTTATGTATGCGTTTTATGCTATGGGCCGGAAGGCAATATGTTATGGGCCGGAAGGCAATATGTATGGACCGGAAGGTCGTGGCCTGGAAGGGCGTATATGTGGTTGGTATATTGGGGGTATCTCACTAAGCTTTCGGGCTTACAGTTGTGGTTTTATGTTTCAGGTTCTCAGGAGTCTGTGGCAAGGCAAAGGCGTGATCGTACCGTTCCTCGCGTTGGTGTTTTATGATATGAACCTGGGAAAATACTCTGTCAAATAATGTATTGAAAACCTTTTTGTAACAACGTTATTAAAATGAGTGGTTTTTGAAAAGTTTTAATTGTTTTGAAATTTTGGGCGTTACATGAATAGCTCTGAGGGCTAACTGCTTCTGCTCCGGTATCTCCCTAGCTACAAGTCCATAAACACACTCAATCATATACTAAACACTGCACTGGGTAACATGACTCTTTTACCCTTGGTCAAAGTCAACTGTTGGTCAAGGTCAACTCTCCGTCAAGGTCAACCCACAGTTGACCTGACTCGCCGAGTTGGGCCGCCAACTCGCCGAGCCCCTATTCTCACTCCTCGACCCTGCTCGCTGCTACTCGTCGAGTATGGCATCGACTCGACGAGTACTCTCCTGATCCAAGAACTCAGACAATCTTCATCCGACTCGCCGAGTCCTATGAACAACTCGACGAGTTGTTCTTGAGTTTAAGAAGATTGCCTTGGACTCGCCGAGTTGTATGAACAACTCGCCGAGTCCCCCGATTACTGAGTCTACCCTCAAACTCGCTGAGTCCACTCCACTACTCACTGGTCCCACTCGACACCGCTCAAAAAGGAAGAAATCGGGGACTCACGACTCGACTCGCTGAGTCGTTCTTCCGACTCGCCGAGTCGCCGCCATGCAACTATTCTACACTCGATTCTGCTCGAATCCAAAACATACAAATGATAGATCTGAGTCCAATAAGCTGATTTACCACGTAAAGTTTCCAACTTTACGTGTACAAACACATGAACAAAGGAATAAAGGCTAAAAGATGCTTAAAAGGGGTAGATCTAGGGTTAATATGCAAAATAGCTCCATAAAGGCAATAGATCTGGGCTCCACAACTCCTAAATGAACAGATCTAAGGGTATCTCGGCATAAGAGAGCTTCCATATCAACTTAAGGCTTTAGAAAAGCATAAACAAGATCTAGAAAGGGTTTTAAAGCATAAGAGGGAAGGAAATCTGAAGAATACCTCAAAGAGCTCTTGCTTTCCCTTGAATCTCTGCTCTACAATCCTTCTCCTTGCTCCTTTCTTCTTCTCCTTCTTCAAGCCTTCACAATAAGCACACAAAATCACTTAGAATCACTCAAGAACGAATTTGGGTTTTCTCACAGCTTTAGAGGGTGAAGGAGGCGAGATTGGGAGCTATAAGGTGGCTTAAATAGTGGGCAACCCGGGGATTTAGGGTTTCTCCCAGACGGACAGACTCGCCGAGTCCAGAATATGGACTCGCCGAGTCACCAACTAACACGTGCTCGAAATCCCATCCCTACTCGGCGAGTCAGGCTATGAACTCGCCGAGTCCCTTTACAAAACTTCAAAATAAATACCAAGGAATCATCATACTGGGAACGGGTCGTTACAAGGTGCCCCTGGTTCAGGTCCAGTGGCAACGTCATAGAGGGTCCGAGCTGACTTGGGAACCGGAGTTAGAGATGCGGGAGCAGCATCTGGGTTATTTATGGCATGACACTTCGAGGGTGAAGTCTGGTTCTAGCGGGGGAGAATTGTAACATCCCGAGATTAAAGTATATCTATTTAACCCTTCTTCTTTATCAAGTTGTCAAGTTTAGCCCCCAAAGGAAAAAGTGTGGCTATTGAGTATGCTAGGCGTACTGAAGAGTACGTTGCGCGTACTCAAGCGCTTATTTTGGACGCGGACTCGCCTAGGTACGCTGGGTGTACCCAAGGTTACGTCGGGCGTAAACGGCCTAGATGCAAAACCCTAATTATGGCTTGAGCCCTTTATAAGGAATGTGATGGCCTTATCCTCAGCCACCTTTTCAGAGAGTGAAACCCTAAGAGAGAGCTACTCTTCGTTCTTAACATGTGTGTGTGCTTTTGAGCTTAGAAGTTCCTTTGTGTGTTTGTGAAGAAGAAGAGAGGATCATTGTGGAAGCTAGTCTTGGAGTGCAACTTTGGATCTGAGCTTCGTAAGGGTGGGAGCATCACTTGGAGGTAAAAAGCTCAAAACTTTCCTCTTCATTTTGGTTTTGTGTTTCATGGTCCAATTTCTTATGGTTTTGTCCCAAGATGGAAACTTTTTGAGTAAATGGTCTCTATAAGCCTTGATCTGCCCCATTTTAGCTTTGGATGTGTTGTAGATGTATAAAAATCCAAACTTGGTCGTCATTATGGAGCCATGCATGAGTTTTGGTCTTAATGAGGAAAAGGGATAAGAGGTTGGAAGAAATTATAACCTTTTTAGCCATGCAAAGGCCTAAAGGTTTCGACTTTATGGTTTAGGAGGCAGTAGAGTGCCTAGATATGTGATATGAACCGTTGTCTTAATCAATTCAAACCAAAACTTTTGACAATGGGAAACTGGGACTTATGTTGGGCGTAATCTCAGAGTACGCGCCGCGTAGGGGGTCGAGTCCCCCGATTCTGGTTAGCCGGAGTACGCCCCGCGTACTGCCCCTGTTGACTTTCGTTGACTTTTAGGGTTTTAGTCAACATTTGGACTTTTGGGTCAAGGAGGGGTAAAATGGTATTTTGCCCTTCTGTAGGATTGTAGGAAGGGATTTAATCTAGCCTTTGAGATCCATTATTTATTTGAGGATATTGTTATGTGATTAGGCGGGGGCTAGATCAATATATTCGTGTGCGAGATTATCCGAGTTACCCGTGGTGAGTATTCTCACTATACATTACCTAGAGTGGTATCTATGTGTAGACCGGAGGGTCTTGTATGCTATGCGTATGTATGAGATTATGTGCATTGTGATATATGTATGCTATGTGTTGTATAGACCGGACCAGAGGGTCCAATGATATAGACCGGACTGAAGGGTCCAACGATACAGACCCGACCGAAGGGTCCAACGAGCTACGGGACTGGAGGGTCCCGCTGAGCCACATCGACCGGAGGGTCGTATGGTAGCCTCGAGTGGCGTATGTGTTGTATATGGTATTTTGGGGAACTCACTAAGCATTTATGCTTACAGTGTTGTGTGTTATGTGTTTCAGATACCAGTGAGGATCACGGGAAGGCGTCGACATGACCGTACACACAGATGGAGTTTTATTTACATTGAGATCTTGGGATTTGTTTATCAAGATGATGTTGATACATGGATTTTGTAATTACATATGAATTTTTATTATTGTTTGAAATGGAAAAAATTGTTTTGAAAATTTACATTGTTACAATTTCAAGGTCTACTCGACGAGTTGGATGCCCTGACTCGTCGAGTTGAAGCGGATTGGGCCACGTGTTTAAGTGACCTACTCGCCCGAGTTCAAGATAGGACTCGACGAGTAGGAGCTGGAGGATGAAACCCTAATTTCTGGGGTTTTACACCATATTTAAAGGATCATAAGCCTACTTTAGCCCCTTACAGCCTCTTGAGAGTCCAGCAAACCCTAATCCGTGTGTGTGCTCCATTCTTATGTGTTTTAAGCTTTGGAAGGTGGATCTTAGTGAGAATAGTTTGGAGAGCAAGTGGCTAGAAGCAAGGAACGTGTGAGGATCTGATATCTACCTCAGTTAGCATCTTTTGGAAGGTATCAAGTCGTTACCTTGACCTCATTTCCTTCTAGATCTCATTTGGTTAAAGATTAGGGCTTTTCTAGCATATTATGAAGCTATTCTTGGGTATGAGCTAAGATCTGAAGTTGTAACTTCATATCTGAACTCTCTTTGGTCTCTAAGTCCATAAAGCTTTCAGCTTTAGCAAGTGTGAACCTCTCCTTAAGTGTAAAAATCCATTACAAGCTTGGTTTTGCCATTATAAGACTTTAGAGCCTTGCATGCACGTAAAGTTTGCAACTTTACATGATAAACATGCCTTGGGAAGCTGGATCTGCAATATGGAACCTTAAAATGGCTTAATAAGCATCTGAATGGATAATGGACTGAAGGGACTCAGCGATTTGCATGGTCAACTCGGCGAGTCCGACGAAGATTTTCGTGCATGGACTTTTGCATGGACTCGGCGAGTCATTGGGGTGACTCGGCGAGTCAACTGGGGTTTTCCCGACTTTTAGACACGCATGGGCTCAGCGAGTTGCGGGGAAAAATTGACGAGTCAGTGGGGGATTTCACGACTACTCGAAGTTTTGGAAGGACTCGACGAGTCAGTGACTGCACTCGACGAGTCGCGTCAACATGGACTGTTGACCTTAACCCTTGACTTTGACTATTGACCAAGGGTTGACTATTGACTTCTGGTGAATTTTGGGAAATTGGAAATTTACAAGTATGGTTCTATGATGAATATAGGTGGTGGAGTTTATGGCGGTGATCCGAGAGTTTGAGCTTATCTTTCGAGCCGACAGTTGCGAGGTGAGTTACCTCACTATACTAAGGGGTCTAAGGCACCAAGGCCAACCCATTAGATATGATATCCTAGCAGTTTGTAGTATGATGAGTATGAGTTAGTGTTACATGTTAGTTGTTATGCCAGTTAGGTAGATCTGTAGGACTACATGTAATATTATGTGGTTATCTGAATGTGCATTAGTTGTGTTATATGCCGACATATTATGTGGGATGGTTTGAGGTGATGCTGCTCCATACGACAACCAACAAACCCGGGAGCATTATAGATACGAGCTGAGGGAGACTCGTAATGTGGGCTCGGTGGCAATCCAGATGTGAGTTGTGGGCCCGGAAGGCAATCTAGACTCACAATGTGGGCCCAGGGGTAATCCATTCTGTAAAGTTGTGGACCAGTACATGCTGTTATTCATTCATATATGTGTTATGTGCAGTGTATCGGTATTTTGGGGGAAACTCACTAAGCTTTCGGGCTTATAGTTTTCAGTTTATTGTTTCAGGCACTTCAGGGGACTGCGGCAAGGCAAAGGCGTGATCGTACAGCTCCTCATGTTTTGTTTAAGTTTCTGGGAAAAACTCTGATATTATACATTTTGAAAACAAGTTTGTAATGATTTAATGGTTTTGAAATGTTTTTTTAAGTTCAAATCTAGCATGATTTTATGGGTGTTACACAAACTCCCTGATATCCCTAATATTATACATTTTGAAAACAAGTTTGTAATGATTTAATGGTTTTGAAATGTTTTTTTAATTTCAAATTTGGCATGATTTTATGGGTGTTACACAAACTCCCTGATATCCTCTCTCAAAATGTCATGGTATCTCGTCTTCCTCATATCCTCATCCACAACATACAGCAGAACCAACAAAGCCCTTTTCCCTAAATTTGGTGGTAATATTTGCCATAGTCTCAATAGTATGGCGGAGGTCCTAGAATTCCCTCGCCAGTTGTTGCACCTCAATAGTTGGTGCAAACTCCCTTTGAAACCTCGAAACAAACTCCTCCCATATCATGATTGCCACTATCGTTGACCCTACAGATCGACTAACTTCCTCCCATCAGTCTTGTGCTCGGTCCTTCAGCAGGCAGGATGTAATCCCACATTTGCCCCTTCAAGGAAAAAACTCGTCCACTGAGCATTCACCATGTCAGCGATCCAACATCAGCTAGCGATGAGGTCCTTAGCCCCAAAGAAATCAGAAGCTCCACAAGCCTTGAACTCCCGGAATGAGGGAGTTCATGCTCCTATCTAACCTGCAACTATCTTGGCTCGAAAAGAACTGAGCCTCTTATCCATCATCTCCATAACCCTCTCATTGATGGTATCGAACATCACAGGAGTAACATCCAAGATACCACGATTAATCTTAACCGCAATGAACTCGCGCAACCTCTCATCAATCGGCTATGTGCCTGAGCCAGAACCTGAACAAGAACCAGAGCTAAAACATCCTAGAGTAGTCATCAACATCCTCAAACTAAAACACAACATATAAACAATCATCATATGACCTGAGGGAATTCTCACTACATAGGCCTCTTTAGAGATTCTAGGTTTGTTCTTGTCTTAGGTACAAATGTTGTGCTTCCAGTAGTACAAACCCAATACTACCTTCCACTCCTATTTTTACCCTCCTCAAGAATTGTCATGATTCCTATAAGTCACCAAACTACACATCATTCCTATGCTAAACAACATACATGTCCTAGAATTTCCTAGGAATCCTCAACTCCCACCACTCGCAGTATCGAGAATCTCAATCAACACCATTGGTTGCCTTATACATACAATTCACATATAAAGCATATTGATCATAATACATAAGTATGGGTAATTTGGAAACCACTTACTTGAGCTCGACTGATTTCACATATTGCACCCCTTTTTACTTAGTAAAATCTTTTTAGAAATTCAATTTCTTTTTGAAAAGATTATTATTTCCTCGGTTTGAGTTCTGAGAGGCGTAATCAAACCTTGTTGGACATGGTTCGTTCCATGATGAGTCGTGCTTCACTACCTATCTTATTATGGGAGTATGCCTTAGAGATTGTCGTCCATATCCTTAACTTAGTCCCTACAAAGAAGGTTGCCAAAACACCTCACAAGATGTGGACATGGAAGGCTCCCTCGTTGGCACATATCAAGGTTTGGGGTTGCGAGGCTTTCGTAAGACGAGAGACTCACGAAAAGCTCGAACCTCGTAGTGAGCGGTGTATTTTCATCGGCTACCCGCAAAAATCCTTTGGATATCTCTTCTATAGACCGAGTGACAATGTTGTCTTTGTTGTGAGGAGATGGGTTTTCTGAGAGCGAGACCTCATAAGCCAAGGGGACAGTGGGAGGCAAATCGATCTTGAAGAGATTCAAGAGTCGAGCGATGAAGGAACCTCTGACGCTAGCGCTCAACCTGAGGAGGAAACTCCGGTTGAACCAATTGACGAGTCATTACCTCTTAGACGTTCCGAAAGAGTTAGAGTTCAACCCCAGTTATATGGTTTTCATATTACTATAAAAGGGGACACGTATATTAGTGATAGTACACTAATAAATTTGGATGAACCTAACAGCTATAAGGAAGCCATGGCAGGCCCGGAGTCTGCAAAATGGAAAGAGGCGATGGACAACGAGATTCAATCCATGTACAACAACCAAGTTTGGAATTTAGTTGACCATGTGCCCGGACGTAAGACGGTCGGGTGCAAGTGGATCTTCAAGAAGAAGACCGACATGGATGGGAATGTGCACACATATAAGGTGCGATTGGTTGCGAAGGGCTTTACTCAAACTCCCGGAGTTGACTATGATGAAACCTTCTTACTAGTTGCGAAAATAAAGTCTATTAGGGTGATGCTGGCCATTGCTGCATTTCATGATTATGAAATATGGCAGATGGATGTCAAAACCGCTTTCCTTAATGGGAAGTTGGCTTAGGATGTTTATATGGCTTAGCCAGAGGGTTTTGTCAATTCGAAGCATCCCAATAGAATGTACAAGCTTTAGAAGTCCATTTATGGACTTAAGCAAGCGTCTCGCAGATGGAATCTTTGCTTCGATGAGAAAGTCAAAGAGTTTGGATTTATACGAAGCGAGGATGAATCATGTGTATATGTCAAAGCCAGTGGGAGTATAGTGAGCTTTCTCGTATTGTATGTCGATGACATACTACTCATAGGAAACGACATCCATACCCTACAGGATGTCAAGTCCTGGCTCGGGAAGTGCTTCGCTATGAAGGACCTCGGAGAGGCTTCCTATATTTTGGGAATAAGGATAGTGAGAGACAGAAGTAAGAGACTAATAGGACTTAGTCAGAATACTTACTTGGATAAGGTACTAAAACGTTTTAGTATGGAAAACTCAAAGAAGGGAGAGTTACCGATCCAAAGTAATGCCAAGTTAAGTAAGACTCAATGTCCGAGTACCGAAGTCGAGATAGCAGAAATGAGCCGAGTACCATACACTTCCGCAGTTGGCTCGATTATGCATGTTATGGCTTGTACTCTCCCTGATGTGATCTTCGCTTTGAGCATGGTCAGCAGATATCAAGGGAATCCTAGCAAAGCACATTGGACCGCAGTCAAGAATATTCTTAAGTGCCTTCGGAGGACCAAGGAATGGTTTCTAGTCCTCGGTGGGAGTGATGACTTATAGGTGCGAGGGTACAGTGATGCCAGTTTTCAAACCGACAGAGACAACTACTGTTCGCAGTCGGGCTGGGTCTTTACCTTTAATGGTGGAGTAGTGACTTGGAAAAGTTCCAAGAAAGAAACCGTAGCTGATTCAACGTGCGAATCAGAGTACATTGCAGCAAGCGAAGCGTTAAAGGAGGAGACATGGTTAAAGAACTTCATTGGAGACCTTGGAGTTGTGCCTGCCATAAAGGAGCCCATGGAAATTTTCTGTGATAATGAAGGAGCGGTTGCCTTGACCAAGGAACCGAGGGATCATGGTAGATCTCGAACTATCGACAGAAAATATCACTTTATTCGACATCGGGTATAAGAAGGAGTCCTCGTAGTGAAGAGGGTATCTTCAGAGGATAACCCAGCAGATCCGCTTACGAAGGGACTGAGTAGGGTTAAACACTTGCAGCACGCTAGGGACATTTGGCTGAAGGACGATATTAGTTTATATTAGATTGTTTAGAAACGTGTAATTGACATTTGATGATTAAATAAAAGAGTATTATTTATAAGTAAAGTTATTGTCTTATGTTGATTGTTTAACTATTGTTTCACTTTGCATGTTTTAACTTCCTGAATAATTGAGTTATTTGAGAATAATTGAATTATTCGAACGGTCCACAGTCGTTCATATGTTAGTAGTAGGTATGAATGAAGACTGTCATGAATAGGTGTGTAGATTGTCTAAAAGGTATTAGACATAACAAAGGTTTGCTACAACGTTCATGAGTGCTTATGAACAAGTTTTGAGCATTGGAATAAACCCACGCTTGCTGGAATCACTTCATGGATTTTATCACGAGTGATCGCAAGACGGTAATATCATATGGTCTTAAAACCTAGATATATGGTTTATTGTTTGCTGATTGGTTATACATTGATAATGCGAAAACACATCAGTAACTTGATGTCATAAAACACATTGTTGTGTATGATTTGATTAGTGAATAGTAAATGCATATAAGTCGAAGTTTATATGTTCCTTTTATCCTAAGAGGGTAAAAGCGATATCAGGGCCCCTCGATGATTTGATTTGACTTATGTGTCGGGCCCGGTCAGGACTGAATTGATGTGTTCAATTAAGTTCTATGTCAAATGAATATGAGATCGAGAAACAAACTGCTGGACAATAAGTATGAGTATGTTCCATGTGATTTTCCGCACGATATCTAGAACAGAGGGCTATACGATCCCTTATCTAAAGGACAGGTTGATGATAAGATCAGAGTTCGACAGCGTCTTTGAGAGCTACGATTGCTAATCGGATTGTGCTTGCATTTATAGGTACTAGACTTATCCAAGTGGGAGACTGTTGGATTAGTGTTTAAGCCCGTAACTATATTTGGTAAGTACTTGACCCGGTTGTGCATGGTCCTTTTGGGTTGCCTTCACCAGAGCAACATGATAGGATGATTTATAAATAAAGAGGTCATTATGGTTTATTAATATATTATATGATTAATATATTAAAGGAGAAATTATATAGTTTAATTAATATTAGACATAAATTAATTAAGAATTAATTTTGTGGCTAAAAGAGATTAATTATATAAAGGGGACTAAAAGTGTCAATTGTGTGATAGTTGGTTTTGGGTTGTGGATCCTTATGGATCATGGGGTGGACGAAATTAAGGTGTGTGGACTTCTTGAATTCGTCCAAGCCCTAATCTAGAAGGATCCTTGGACTGCTTAAGGCCTAAGTAATCTAATTAGAGTTTCAGGCTGTAACCCTAGCAACTCAAGTATTTAAAGAACCCAGGGGCTACAGAAATCGGCTACCAAAAACCCTAAGGAGTTTCTAGAGCCGATTTTGTGCCTACAACCTCTCTCCAAATCATCCTCTTGCTTCTTGGTGTTTGTAAGCCATTAGAGGAGTGACAATTGTGACTCTAAGCTACAAGGATAACAAGATTCACGCTTTCAAGAAGAGGTAATCATCTAGATCTACTTTGTCTTGTCAATTTCGATTTGTATATCATAGATCTAGGGTTTGCAAGTCTTGGATGAAAAGCATGTTCATTAGAGAAACCTAAATCCAAGCATTAGGGTTTGCATGTGCACATAGGAATGTTCTTATGGCTCAAACCCATCACTATCCTCATGGTCTTTCCTTGCAATGCAAGAGTCAAATCCCAGTCTTACATACAAGTGTCATGGGCTACCCCCCCCCTTTGCGGACGCATGGTCCTAACATGGAGAAATATTTACAAAATCCTAGATCTGTCCATAATGTGAAATAAAATTGTGAACCTTTAGCACTTATAAAGGCCCAACAACAAGAAGAGATGTTGATAATGATGCTACTTTGCAAACTCCACTACTAGGACACTTCTTTTCCTCTTATCCTCTTCTTTTTCTAACTAAGAAATGCACCAAAACAGACTAAGGCTTCAAGAATGATTGACATCAGGGTTTCTGGAGGCTTAAAGTGTAAGGGAGGCTAAGGGTGAACAACCCTAATTCCATTAAATACCAGAAATTTAGGGTTTTGGTCATCAGGCTGCTCTCATGTAGTGACCACTAAGGGCTCACCTCATGAGACTCAAAGAATGCGGGTTAACAAATCAACTTTGGCTCACGACGTGAGAGACATTGCTCACGTCATGACAACATCCAAAAGCTTAAAGAAAACCTTGAAATTATGTACCTCAAAACTAGATGTTACAGTATTGTATGGAATGACTCCATAGGCTCCAAAGAAACTAAGCCTAGTATAATTTAATAATTTTATAAGTTTATAATAATACGGTTAAGCATAATATTATATATATATATATATATATATATATATATATATATATATATATATATATATATATATATATATATATATATATATTAAAGGTAAATGAGTTATACCTTTGACCAATTTAGCTTAAACAAGTTAAAAATCTTAACCAAATCCGTTAATTTTGGACTGGGTTGTTTGCCATCTCTATTTGTTGTGGACCAACTTGTGAATTCTGCAAACCGTAAGGACCTAGATGAGAATAATCCAAAGTCTTATAGAGTACACTTTACTCAACGAGTGTCGGCCATGCTACGGTTCAAACGACATCGTGTTATATAGAAACAGAAAAAAACAAGAAAATAAGAACACGTCCGAATCGAGAAAATCAATCCAAAAGTTTCAATTCAATTAAATTCATTAGATTCATAAAACCCAAATCCGCCATTGCAGATCTCTATTCCTACCTCCCCAGAAAACCCACAAACCACAATTTCCCATTAAAGCATTGATACTTGAGAATATCCAGTGTTGCTTCCAAATCGCACTTCACTGCAACTTCTATGTTCGCAGTTTCTCAATGTAGTGAGACAAAGATTAGGTTTTTAGTCTGAGCAGCAATACCCATCAACTTGATCTACCTCCATGCCCGGTAATTTTTTTGGATTACATTATCTTCGACTGTATGCATGGATTTAAGAGCAACAGTGGTGAATTTGCCTTTTCTTTTTGGCTTTAATCTGAAATTTATGTAATTAGGGGCGAAAATGGCGATTAAGAGGGGGAATTCGAATATGGGTATCCGCAGGAACAATGGCGGAGGTGGATCTTGGATGTCAATTGTGGTTCTTGTATTGTTTTTAGTTCTTGCTCCTGTGGGGTTCTTCGTTGGGCGTAGGGTTTATTTTGCTGCTTCAGTTGGTTAGTAAATTTATCCATTTCGCTAGTTTCTATTTTGCAAAATGCGAGTTTCTTTGAAAGGTGTTCTTTAGGTTTAGGGTTTATGTGAATTTAGTCTTGTTTGGTTGATACTTATTGAACGAATTAGTTTCCAGGGGTGTTTAATGTGGATTAAAACTGATTATTGTGAATTGAAGCCTTAATCGTTTCATTTGGTTAGAAAATTAAAATAATTTGCTAGTCTGTGTTGCAAATTTGTCTTTAGAAATGCTTCCTTTGTTTTAAGGTTTTAGTGAATTTAGCAATTTTTTAAGTCGACTTTGAACAAATTCCTAATACTTCTCTAATTCATTTTTTTATTATTCTTATGCAGATCAAGATGTTAGCAAACAGGTACACTTCTTTGTCATTTACAATAGTGTAAAATACAAGAAATAGCCTACTTTCATTTCTTCCTATTACAACATTATACTTTGAAAGATCTATAAAGGGTAGATTTTTCAAAGCACACTGTCTAGATATGAAAAAAGAGTACAATGCCTTAATGAGAAAAGAATTTAAAAGCATAATGTTGTAATAAAACACATAAATGAAAGTACATTGCTAGTTCTTGCATTCAGCTCTTTACACTTATGCAAGTCTAAATCATTGTGCAGAATGTTGATTGGAGAGCAAGACTGGCTTTAATGCATGTCCAATCTCTTTTTTCAAAAAAGGTTTGCTACTAAAAAGTTTATAAAACGTTTATCCATCAAATTTTCTTGATTTTTTCTTTCTTATATATTTAGGTTATTGATGTCATCAAGGCAAACACTGATGATTTAGGACCTTTGAGCTTTGATTCTTTTCGAAAGAACAACTTGTCAGCTTCTTGGAAATTTTCTGGACAAGAAGATGTGAGTCCTACTGAGGTTAGTATAAAAAATTTTCCGTGATTTTATTTTTTATTGATATTTTGGTTGTGGAAATACTGAAATAAACAAAAAAAAAGTTTAATGATGCATTGTGTTTATCAGATTGTGGAAACAAATAAAAAACGGACCCCAACAGAGAAAGAGGAGAAACTTTTTGATGGTAACAACTAACAATGTTTCTTTTATGATTTATATTAAGATGTTTGCTATTGTGTGAATCTTAATTATGTTTGATTTTGTGTTTAATACAGATAGTCATCCTCAATCTGTTGATACGCCTGCCAAGCTAGCAAGAAGGGTAATATTGTAATTTGAATTTCCTATGAACATACACACAGATATGGCACTTTTTTTCTTGAAGATCAAAAGGACTTGTTTCTTTTTTCCAATTAAGTGTTGTCAGGATAAATGATGTTTAAAAAATATTTGAGAAAATGATGTCACAACTGAGAAATGGAAGGATAAAATAAAAAAGGGCAAATTTGTAAAATGTCAAGACTTGATGGGGAAAGCACCATTTCCCTCAATTTCTTTATTAAGTCGATTTTTCTACATCAAGTAAAAAAAACACCCATATATAGCTTACTAGATTGAGATGTTTTTTCTTTATTAAGTACATTTTATCTTCCGTGGGTAAATGACGATTTTACCCTTCCGTCTAGAAATCATACCGAATTAACTCTTGTCCTCATTACGATGTTTTGTATCTACTAAGTCGGAAAAAAAACAGCAGCTTACCATGTTCATCTTCCGTGGGGTAAATGACGATTTTACCCTTTTTGTGCAGCAACTAAGAGAAAAAAGACGAGAAACCCGAGCAGCCGATTTAGTAAAAAAAGATGATGACATCATCATAAAGCTTGAAAATGCAGCAATCGAGAGGTCAAAATCGGTTGACTCAGCTGTTCTTGGGAAGTATAGTATTTGGAGAAAAGAAAATGATAATGATAATACGGATACAACAGTGAGATTGGTTAGGGACCAAATTATTATGGCTAGGGTTTATAAAAGCATTGCAATGATGAAAAACAACACAAAATTGGCACGTGAATTACAAAATCAGATTAAAGAAAGTCATCGTGCTTTAGGGGATGCTGCTGCAGATGCTGATCTTAATCGAAGGTTAGTTAGTGGGTCCCGGTCAAAGTTTTCGGTTGACCCGTCTTTTGAATTTGAATTTACCCGTTGCAAATCAATAAAAGAAAAAAAAAACCGAAAAATATGTTCGTTTTTCTAGAAAATGTTTTCAGAAAATAGAGTTAGAGTTTTCATTTTCAAATTTTCGATGAAAATTCTAGAAAATGCGATTGGTTGAAACTTGTGGAGTTTTTATTTTCCATTTTAGAAATTTGGAAAACTTTGGAAAATTGTAAAAATCACTTTTCTAATTTACATACAATTTGGGAAACAGAAAGTTTTCGTTTTCTTGGAAAATTTCTGAAAAGTGAATCAACCAACCGTGTTTTCAAAATTTTCATATTCAATTAAATAATTTCATGAAAAACTGGAAATTGGAAAATTCTCTTTCCTTGGAAATTTTTGGAAAAAAATATTCAACCAAACAAGTTTTCAAAATTCACTTTTCTTTAAAAAAATCTGGAAAACGAGGGATTTTTCCACAACCAAACGCACCTTAAAAGTTTCAGATATTTTTCAAATTAACCATTTGACTTGTTATATCCATTCAAAAAGGTTAATTTGGAAAATAGGTCTGAAGCTTTTGTTGTTTGAATGGAAAAAATAAAGTACACATGGTTAAACCAGTAAATTGCTGGTTTTCAGTAATTTGTCCTTTAGAAAAAAAAGTTAAAAACCACTTTTCTCGGTTTTGAAAGTGGTTAAAATACAGAAATTCAGAACTTGCTTTCACCATTTTATCATTTTAGCCACTGAACTATCATTTTTTTAATGATTATTATAATAATAGTTCAGAAACCGGTAAAAAAAAAGTAATAATTTGGTGGCTAAATCAATAAAAGTATGAAAGTACATTTGCACATTCTGTATTTTCAAAATGTTTTTTGCTATGATATATATATATATATATATATATATATATATATATATATATATATATATATATATATCACGAAATTCAATAAATATCTTCTTCATGCCTTCATGGATTTCAAATTCAACAACTCAATATATTCAATTTGCTATTTTTATAACTGATTTTTGTTATATAAATATTTGTAGTGTGCCAGAGAGAATAAAAATTATGGGGCAAGTACTATCAAAAGCAAAAAATGAAGTTTATGATTGCAAATTAGTAACTGGAAAACTAAGAGCCATGCTTCAATCAGCTGATGAACAAGTTCGTAGCTTGAAGAAACAAAGCACTTTTTTAAGCCAATTAGCAGCAAAAACAATCCCAAATGGAATTCATTGCTTATCAATGCGATTAACCATTGATTATTACCTTCTTCCACCTGAAAAAAGAAAGTTCCCAAGAAGTGAGAATCTTGAAAATCCAAATCTTTATCATTATGCTCTCTTTTCTGATAATGTTTTGGCTGCATCCGTTGTTGTCAACTCCACTATCATCAATGCCAAGGTATATCCCTATATCTACTCTTATTATATGTTCTTTTTTTTTTCTTCCCCAAAATAGCAACGTACTTGCATTTCTTAAACAATATATTATGTACATATTGCTATTATTAGTGAGTGAGAAAATATAAGTATGTTGCTATTAGAGTTAAGATATTGGCATATTGCGAGTGTGTTGTTATTATGTATTTATGTTTAAAGAAATGTAAATACATTGGTGTTATGTGTAAAAAAATGAAATATGTTGCCTATATTTATAAGGGTTAGTCTCATAAAAGATCTTATATTTTGTGTTTTTCTCGGATTAAACCTCAACTTTATCTTTTATCCTGAAAAAAAAAAACATGTATTTTTTCATTTTTTCCGAAAAAAACCCTCAACTTTGTCTTTTTTTTTTTTCCAAAAAAAACTCTCAACCTTCTAATTTTTTCCGAAAAAACCCTCAACTTTTTTAGTTTTTTCCGAAAAAACCCTCACATTTTACAAGTTTTTTTGGAAAAAAAATGACTAAAAGGGCATCGAAAAAAAATGAAAAAATGCAATGTTTTTTTTCAGGGAAAAAAAAAGTTAAGGCTTAATCCGGAAAAAAAAAAAAAAAAAAAACCCAAAATATAAGGTCTTTCATGAGGTTAACCCTATTTATAAAAAGAAAAAAAAATTTGTTGGTATTTCCTGCAAATTTGACATACCGAATAAAAAGGTCATCATGGCATGCTTGAATGTCTTTTTTATTAACTACTTAACGTTTAATTCCTAACTTTTTACAAATTTTCCCTCATATATCGGTTTCTTTTAACAACTACTTCATTATAAACTAATGATAATGATATAATTTTTTTATAGGAACCCGAGAAACATGTATTCCATCTTGTCTCCGATAAACTAAACTTTGGAGCAATGAACATGTGGTTTTTATTAAACCCACCAGGTAAATCCACAATCCATGTAGAAAATGTGGACGAATTCAAATGGTTAAATTCCTCTTATTGCCCCGTTCTTCGCCAATTAGAATCCTCCGCAATGAAAGAATACTACTTCAAATCCGATCACCAAACCACACTTTCCGCGGGCTCATCAAATTTAAAATACCGAAACCCTAAATACCTTTCCATGTTGAATCATCTTCGCTTCTATCTCCCACAAGTTTACCCTAAATTGAACAAAATCCTTTTTCTTGATGATGATATTGTGGTGCAAAAGGATTTGACGGGATTGTGGAGGGTGGATTTGAAAGGGAATGTGAATGGAGCGGTTGAGACGTGTGGAGAGAGTTTTCATCGGTTTGATAAGTATTTGAATTTTTCGAATCCGAATATCGCAAGGAATTTTGATCCGAATGCGTGTGGGTGGGCGTATGGGATGAATGTGTTTGATCTTGATGTGTGGAAGAAGAAGGATATAACCGGGATTTATCACAGGTGGCAAAATATGGTAAGCTTGTTTTTTTCTTTTTTTTTTTATTTGGTTATTATTAACAAAAACGGACCAATAGTGTTACATTATTAAAACGTTAAACCCTAAACCCTAAATTTTGGTGTCTCGACATGTGTAACATCATTTGTAGTATAACCCTCTCTTATATCTATCCATATCTATCTATACTAAGATAAACAAAAACAAAAATTTAAATTATATGTATTACGATAAACAAAAAGTATGTGAAATAAATAAAAATTAAAAATTAATTTAAATTTATATTATTGAATTCCATTCTATTTCCTGCCAACCAGACCCGTGATAGATTATCATTCCTTCTAATTCCATTTCGTTTGAAAGATTCCATTTCTTCCAAAAATATTTTACAAACCAAATGTCTTCCTTAGATTGCCCTAAACCCTAAACTTAAAACCAAACGTTAAATCTAGTTGTCTCAATGTGTGTAAACTCAACCCTTAGCATAAGTTAGAATATTAAGTTGCCCTAAATGCTAAGGGTGCGTTTGGTTGTGGAAAACTTTCATTTTTAATTTTCAATGAAAACGCGTTTGGTTGGAACGGGTGGAGTTTTCATTTTCCATCTTAGAAATTTGGAAAACTGTAAAAATCACTTTTCTAATTTACATACAATTTGGAAAACTGAAAATTTTCATTTTCTTAGAAAACTTTGGAAATCTAAACGAACCAAACGCGTTTTCAAAATTTTCGATTTTCTTAGAAAATTTTCCACAACCAAACGCACCCTTAACGACCCCATAAAAACCCTAGTATATAGGAAAATAAGTCTACTACTCGATTCCTCTAAACCCCTAAATCTTTTCCATTCGCGTGTGTTTTTCAGTTACTTGTTTTTGTTTCTTCTAATGTTTTTTTTATTTTTGTTTCTTGGTTTTAGAATGAAGATCGGGTGTTATGGAAGCTTGGAACATTGCCACCTGGATTAATGACATTTTACGGGCTAACACAACCACTTGACAAGTCATGGCATGTACTTGGGCTAGGCTACAATCCAAGCATAGACAAAAACGACATTGATAAAGCGGCTGTGATCCACTACAACGGGAACATGAAACCATGGCTGGAGTTGGCAATGACAAGGTACCGATCGTATTGGATCAAGTACATAAAGTTTGATCATCCCTACATTCGAGGTTGCAAGTTGGGTCAATGATGATGATGTGTTTGGTTGCTATTGGTTTGATGTTTATTCTTGCAAATCATTTCATTCTATTCTTTGTTATCAAAGGTGTTCATGTGATAACTCCCCCTTGTATTAGTGTATGCAAACTTTTTTTTTTCTTTTTTTATGAATAGATGTAGTGAAGATGATGATGATAGTTTCAAATTGTAAATGTGTTTTATGTGAATATGTTACCATCGTTTTTCAAAAGTCTATGCATTTTTTGTCGGTTTGTGGGTTTTTTAATCATAAAGAAAATGGAAAATTGGTAAGGAAGTATGGTATTTTAGCTTTTACTTGTAATTGCAGTGTGTTTACATTTCCTTAGTTGTAAAAGAAATGTAGTTATATTTATTTTATCAATACAACATGTAATCCGTAATTACTATGTATTTATATTCCTTTACACATAATAGCATTATACTTATAGTTCTTCACTGATAATAGCATTATTTTGTACATTTTCTCTTTGTAGAATGATAAACATAAGTATTCATGTCTTTTATACATATATCTTTTATAAAGATAAGAGATCAAGAGCAAGTTCATATACCATCTTTTTGTAGGGATGAGCATATTTCGATTCAAGTAATCTTTTTTACTAAAATATCAGTTTTTCACTTTGTAGAAAACAAATTCTTAGGCCTTTTCTTTCTTGTCTTTTTTAAATTTTGTAATTTTCTAGAAAAAAAAAGAATAGAACACAACATAAAGTGTAAAAACAATGCTTATTTATTTTTCCATGTGATTTTCAATTTAAGCCACATATACATGTTGATTATTTTTATTACGTCATATTAATAAAATAAAAGTAGGTATTCCGGTTTTGTATTTTTCAGATTTTATACATGAAAAAAAAAAACAAATCAAATCTAACCAAAGATATTCATCAAAATTTAAGATTTTATATCTTTTTGGGGCGGACAAAAAAATTGCAATTATTGCCTCATTCAATGCAACACCAAACACAATAATAATTAATTAGTATACAATAATAAAATTAATTACGTAAATATTTAGACAAGAAAAAACACTTTTTTACGAAAGATGAAATCCATAGAGCTACACAAACCCTAACAAGTCCATAAAATCAGCATCTAGGGCAAGGAATTTACATGCTACTAGCAACTAAGTTTTCACAAAAAAAAGGGGAGTGAAGGAATTCAAGTGGGAATATAAGGCTCGAATAGCTTCACACAAGGATTTGGATCATATTGCATGATTTCAGCAGCACGTTCAAATTCCTCTCTCAAAACACGGATGCTTCGTTTGTCCACGACCCGACCCAAATCATGTGTTACCTCAAACGGATCTTCTATGCATATCAAATGCCTGTCATTCCCAATCCTCCTTGTCCAGTCTTTTGCTCTTTTGCTGTTTTTTTTTTTCAATATCAATCAATCTTTCTAACGATAAAAAGGGCATTTACGTCTTTTTCCACTGACTAGAGTGTAAGAGTGAGTTTGTGGGACACTAAATTGTCATTTTTTGTCTGCTTTGTCTTGTCCTGCGTAAGGACTTGGCTAGATGGGACTAGAAAATTTTTCTTTCATGAAGAGGATGAAAAAAGGGCATTTACGTCTTTTTTCCATAGACTAGAGATTAAGAATCGAGTTCCTGTCTAATGCATGCCTTGCCCTGCATAAGGACTTGACAAGATGGGAGTAGAAAATGTTTCTAGGGTTAATTTCGATGATGAGGATGAAAAAAGGGCATTTATGTCTTTTTGCTAGAGTTTTGAATATGACAAAAATGCAATTTTAGTCCCATTGACACAAGTCAAAAGCAGTACAACCTGTTGATTGATGAGAACTTGAGAAGTAATAAAGTTTTTTTCTATTGATATTTTACTGTTGGAAAGTTTGTATTTATAAAATAATAGTAAATAATTAAATGTGATATATGTTAATTTAAAAATAGGATAAGAAGAAGAAATTACGAAACTGACCTTACTAGGCTTCCAGTCCGAATAGATATAACATCATTTGCATAATCATGAGAATGAGCCCAGTAATTGAAAAAAGCCCAAACCAACTGAGCAATACTTTCACCATTGCGGGACCCAAAACCTTCAAGTCTCTCCACTTTATCAAAATAACAACATTCCACATTGTCCACATTTATTTTATAAGTCGTCTCCATTTCCTGATTTAAAAAATATGTATATTAATAAGCCAATTTTGTTCTTCTAAAAAAATAACATAGTGAGCGATTTTGCTCTTTTGTATATAGTTAATCTGTTGAATTTGATACAAATAAATCAAAGCATGTTGCTACTTCTTGCATTTAGCCCTAATTTATATTATCATAAGAAAGAAAGAAAAAGAAAACCTGTAGACATGGAAGGATGGAAGGCGTACGCATCTGTAAGAAATGAATGCACATCAAAACATACCTGAAAAGTAAATAAATAAAAAATCAGAATATAAAAAAAAGGACATGACATGTGTATAAATATGAGGTTGACTCACGCATAGCTAGATAGGGTTCCTTGATAAGTTTCATTAACACCCCTAGACTTTGCCCAATGTTTGATAATGAAGGCCAATTGTCTCAATCTTATATCTATCTTTGAGTAATCACGTAGAAGCTTTGTATTTATCACAGCAAGCAAGTTGTTTACACAAATATCACAAGAGATTCCAGTGGTAGGATCCATAAGCTTCACTATGGGAACCCTGGCTCGAGTCAATGCCTGCAGAAACAGGGGTAAAACGGTCATTTGAGAATTGACAATTGATTTTGTTTTGCTTAATTTTAGGATTGATGTTTAAAGATGATGAGATCGATTGAATTTGTTTTGAATCTATTATTTCTTGAAGATGAAAAAGAAGATAGGGGCAAAATTGTCATTTGAAAGACGATTAATGCTAGAAAAGAAGAAAAACCGGACCAAATCCAGAAATAACACCAAACTACAGGGACAATTTCTGTAATTTACTTTCATAATTAATAGGGGTAAAAGGGTAAAATGGTAAATTTACATGGTTTTAACAGCTGAAAATAGATAGCATGAGTCTCAGGACCAAAAAGGTGAAAAGATCACACCACAGAGATCAAAAAAGCAAAAAGATTCCTTTGTGGACAAATCCAACAGAAACCACTATATCACAGGGACGAAAAAGTAATTTTACTCTATAATATTTCACATGCACATCAATCTTTTCTCGCCTTTGTTAACAGCACAAGACAACAAAACTTTATAGGGCTATTTTCATTTTCAGCGATGAGGATGAAGAGGGCATTTTTGTCTTTTGCGCAAACAAATCAACAGTGTTTTCCTGTCCAGCCTTTTCATGCAGTCCAACAACATGTTCTATCCTGTCCACTGTAACAAACAAACAGAGCCTAAAAAGACCAATTTACCCTTGGAGAGAATTACCTGAACATTCTCAAGATTATCTGATTTCAAAATATCAGCAAGCTTCAACAAAATCTCTGCTTTGTCAATATCAGCATCCCCCATTGCAAGACAAACATCAATGTCACTTTTACGAAAACCAAATGAATTGGCACATGATCCATAAAGAAACAACCGAGCTTCAGGCCATTCTTTTGTAACATGTTTATCCAATAATGCCATCAGTTGCTTCTGTTTTTCCTTCTCTTCTTCTGGTGGAATCAGTGACTCATAAATTGCAAGAAAAGACGCATTTAGCCTTTGTATATCTCCCCTACATTCTGTACGACTTCTATAGTTCCTCATTCTTTGGTTCAGTATCCATTGTCCCCTTTTATCTGATCTGTAATCCTGAATTCATATCACAAGACTTGCTAATAAAGCTAAAGATAAGAAGAGAGATATTATGTGAAATTTAATTTTGGAATGTAAGGGTAAAATGGTCATTTAGTCTGATTCAAAATCAGACCGTTTATTCAGTCTGGAAAAGAAACAGACCTTATGTATACAACCGTTTATCCAGACAGATACCATTATTCATTCAGACACTTTATCCATATACGACTTAATAGAAAAAAAAAGCACCCTAAATCCATGGTAATTTTCTGATTAAATTCTTTAATATCAAGACTTTAACGGGCATTCTGGGAAATATGCTAAATCTGTGTTATGATTGTATAGATTATGGGATAAAACCATTAAGGTGAACTTTATGTGAAAATGGAGCAACCTTGGTTAATATGGGTTTATAAAAGGGAAATTTAGACCTATTGTGAGAATTTCTTTTCAACATAAATTGTGAAACTGTGAGACCGTTTTCAATCAAATCGTTTACAATTAGCTTAGTGAAAAGCCTTGCTATGGTGGATATGTGTAGAAGTTTTGGATTGTTGAGTTTGCTTTAATGTGGCACAAAAAAGCTTACAAAAAACCTCTGCTACTGCTATGTGTAGAAGGTTCTGTTTTTGGTATTTTTTAAAGATCTAAAATCGGGTTTGGTGAATCCGTATGATATAAAAGAAACATCATTAAAGTATCAAGACTCATACCAAATTATCCAACAAATTACTTATCTGGCAATGTACAATTACAAAGAAAGATCATGCAGCAGTAAACATTTACCTTATCTCGAGATTTAGGACCCTTTGTTGCATCACTTTTCTCATCTGTTCCATCTTCAAGTAGTAAATTATCTAGATGTTCATCACACTCATCCAATTCCCTCGAGTCAATGTCATTGTTTCTGGATTTTTTTTCATCCATAGCATGTAATGCCATCAAGGACTCTTCAACATCAGTAGCAGTAACTGAATGAAGATGACTTCCTCTTGAAGGACCTGGGTCATCAAACTGTTGAATAAGCCCTCTTCTTTCCCCAGTGTGCAATCTTTCTCCTGAACTTATAACATCTCTGTGATTACCCTTTCCCCTATCCATACTCGGTTCCATATTCCTCTTGCCTACACTCCTTGGGTTGCTCGAAAACCCTGGTGGTGGTATACGTCTCACTTGCTGTTGAGAAGAAGTTCCCTTTGATCCATAATTACCGAACTCCAATGAACTGATTTGGAGATTTTGCATTAACTCAGCATTGCGATGGAGATCAACCTCTGAACCGTTCAGCCTGCTATTCCCCATACTCAGTTCTCTCTCCTTCATTAAGTGTTTCTCAATATTAGCAAGATCGTAATCCAAATTACCATTTCTCGACACTTTAGAGCTTTGAATATCAGATTGCAAAGTACCAAAAATGAACTTGTTCTGTCGATCTTGCTGCTGCTGCTGGTTGTTGCCGTAAATAAGTCCAAGTTTTGACAGATCATCAAACACGCCCTGGTTGTTTACTTGGTGGTGATTCTGCATGAAATTCAAGTGCCAATTGGGGTTTGGATTGATAAGATTTGGATTCAGATTGGGATTAGGGTTAGGGTTTTGGGGGAACCCTAACCCTTGATTGAAGTAATTATGAGGCGGGAAAAGCGGAGAACGGGAGGGGGAGAGGTAATCGGCACCATGTGGTGGGAATGATTGTGGCGGGAAAGGTATCGACGGACCAACCGCGGCGACGGCCGGATCGTGAGGGAGTACTTGTGAAGGTTGTGGTGGTGGTGGTGGTTGGGAGTGCGAACGGGGATGCTGAGGTGGATTTTTTAGCAAGTGGAGAAGGAACTCGCCGCCGTTTATTGGAGGTGGTGGCGGAGCATCGCCTCCACCGCCGACCATTGTTTATGGTGAAGGCGTTGAAGAGAGATCAGATGAAGACAGTTGAAAAGTGTGTCACCGGCATTTTATATGCAGTACATCTAATTTATCTAAAGTTATGGGTTAAGGATGTTCATATGTTTATGAGTTTATCCAAAATAACTTGGATTATTGATAAAAAAATTTATAAAAGTTTATTATTGAAAATATTTAATCACTGAATATTAAAACAGGTTAAATTATATTTCAAAATCTTTAATTTATGTCTAAATGACATGTTGATATTTGAAAAAAAAAAAAATTGTTATTATTAATCCCCAAATCGCCACTATTAATTCCAATAATGTTCATACAATGCATATTTTATATAGTTTCATCAGATCCAAACTAATTTTGCAAATTTTGGAAGCATATATATGGAAGTTTTGATGGTTTTATTTATTTCAAACTCAAATGACAAAAAATTGTTGATATACAAAGCTTGTGATTGAAATATCAACATATAAAATCCTTAAAGCCCCAAATTCTTGAAATCATGTTCCATATCCATCCTCAAACCCATATATATACAAGAAAGGGTTGAGTTGCAGCTACGATTTTGCTAATTAACGTAATATCCAGCAACAAGGTATATAATGACAATGTCGTAGTTAGGAATATCAACGGTGGTGGACAAGTTTTTCTCAACAACGTGACCGAGTTCGAGTTGAGGGGAGACTGTATTTCAGAAATATTACGATAGAAACTGTAACCAGAAGAGACATGTGTGATGAATGAGAGTTGACCGATGATGGAAGGAGAACGTTTGAGGTGGTGGAGAAGATGGTATGGTCAATCTGTTACAAACAATGTTTAAAAACCGAATTGAACCGACCAATTTAACCGATTAAGTTGAAACAAGTCAAGACACCGGATCAATCTGTACAAAAAATAAATATTTTTGAACCGATCAAAACTAAATGGTTTAGTAAAAAAAACTTGTTAAAAGGATATGGTTCAACTTCAACCTTTAATCCGGAATTAAAAAATCATTATATACTTATAAATGAAACATTTTTCTTTTCACCACGTTCATTTGAAACTCCCGTTCATTTTTCCTTTCACCAAATTCATTTGAAACTCCTATGACTTTTCAATTTCTTTCTAATAATGATTATAAGTTGGTTAATATGGTTAAATAATGTAACGACCCGTTTCCGGTATGTTAATTTAATTTGTTTTGGGCTAAGTTTTCAAGAGGGACTCGGCGAGTTCTAGCCTGACTCGCCGAGTCGGGTCGCGCATCTTGGGCACGCGGGAGCCGGCGACTCGACGAGTCCATCCGTCTGGGTGAAACCCTAACTCCCCGGGTTTGCTCACTATTTAAACCCCATTATAGCCTCCATCTCGTCACTTTCCCCCTGAGAGCACTGTGAGAAACCCTAAACCTTCCTCTTGTGAGCTTATAAGTGATCTTATTCCATTTTGGTGAAGGAGTGAAGAAGGAGAAGAAGAAGGAAGCAAGGAAACGAGTTCTAGTGCCAAGATCCAAGATCAAGTGTGAACTTATTCAGGTAATTTCGGAGTCCTCTCCTGGTTTCATGCTTAAACTTCCATTAGAGCTCTTTTAAGGGCTATTTGATGCTTGTTCCAAGCTTTATGCTTGCTTGATTGTATTATTAAGCCGAAATACCTTTGGATCTGAGTGTTGGGGTGTTGAAGAGTCCAGATCCACTGTCTTTTTGGGGTTACATTGCTTATTAGCCATGGATCTACCCTTATTGTGCATATTTTAGTCTTATTTCCCTCATTCGTGTAGTTGTGCACGTAAAGTTGGAAACTTTACGTGGTAAAACAGCTTAATGGACCTAGATCTATCATTTGCATGTGTTGGATTCAAGAGAAATCGAGTAAAAATATGTTGCATGGCGGCAACTCGGTGAGTCGGAAGAACGACTCGACGAGTCACGTCGCGGGTCCCGAGTTCTCCAGTTTCTTCAGTGTCGAGTGGACTGGGTGAGTTAGGGAGTGGGCTCAGCGAGTTAAGAGTAGACTCAGTAATGGAGGGACTCGGCGAGTTGTTCATACAACTCGGCGAGTCCAAGGCAATCTCCTTAAGGATTAAGAACAACTCGTCGAGTCTGTTCATCTGACTCGGCGAGTCGGATGAAGATCATCTGAGTTCTTGGATCCAGAGGGTACTCGTCGAGTCGATGCCACACTCGACGAGTAGCAGCATGTAAGAGTTGAACGGAGAATCTAGGACTCGGCGAGTCGGGTATCCCGACTCGGCGAGTCAGCCCTGAGTAAGTCAACTTTGATCAAGGGTAAAAGGGTCATTTTACCCTGAGTATAGTGCTAGTGATTGATTGAGTGTGTTTATGGATTTGTAGCCGAGGAGATTCAGGAGCAGCAGCCGTTAGCTTTCCGAGCCACACACTCATCCGCTAGCTTACGAGGTGAGTCTCCTTTCTGTAGGGACGGGTCTAAGGCCACAATGCCGGCCCGTCCAGTTAATAGTAGTTTCCGGACTTCGGCCCGATGTAGTAGTTCGTATGTTTGATGCCTTCGTGGTTCAGACACGTTTTAGGTACTATGTGTATGTGTTTGTGTTCCGGGCCACGGCCCGATGCAGTATGCAATATAAATGGTTATGATATGCTATGCTATGTGCAGCCAGTTCCGGACTTCGGTCCGATGCAGTCAGTTCCGGACTTCGGTCCGATGCAGTCAGTTCCGGACTTTGGTCCGATGCAGTTAGTTCCGGACTTCGGTCCGATGCAGGGGGCAAGGTCCCAGTCAGTTCCGGACCTTGGTCCGATGCAGTTTCCGGGTTTCGGCCCGATGCAGTGGGCAAGGCCCAATATGTGTTTATGTGTTATTGTATGGTATGTGGTAGTTTGGGGGAGCTCACTAAGCTTCGTGCTTACAGTTTCAGTTTTGGTTTCAGGTACTTCCGCAAGCAAAGGGAAGAGCTCTGGATGACGGCATCGCACACACCACCGCCTCAGCTTTAGCCTGGGATTGATTTAGATGTTTGATCTGATGTAGCATGATACAGTTTTTCCGCACAGTATTTTACTATGTTTTGGGATACATCACGTATGGTTTTATTATATGATGCTCTGATTGCAGTTTTGATTATATTAAAAACAAAAATTTTTGGGTCGTATTTTTGGGTTGTTTCAAGTTGGTATCAGAGCCCTGGTTTGAGGGATTCGGATACACTCTCGGGTGTATCTGAACTCAAACTAAGGGGAAATAAAAGATTTTTAATAAAATGTTTTTACAAAAGAATTTTGAAAACACTTAAGAGGAAAAAGAATTGTTTTAAGATAGAGGTGTGTGCATGCGGTCAACCGAGCTCAAGTAAGTACTCCCAAATTACCCATACAAGTTATTTGTTCAATTTCAGTTTAGTAGAACAGCATGCTAGAATAGGACTAAGGGTGTAGGAGGATGCCTTATGTGCCTGCTTATGTGTTACAGCTCTATGAATATTGCATGCTAGAATTGAGTAGACAGCAGTAGGATAGCCTGTTTAGGTTATGCCTGATAGTGTGAGCTTAGCATCCTACGATAGTGCAATTTCTTGTTATAAGAATAGCTTGCGTGAGTCTGATTCCCTTGTCCGAATGCTGCTTGCTTTGTGCTTAGTGGGATTCGAGTAATGGGAGTTAGCCATTAGGTGGACACGTCACACCACATGTAATCAGGTTTGAATAATCCCAGAGTGCTGGAACTGGCCCTACTGCGCAGCTCTTGTTTGAGTCCAACCGTTGTAGGGACGGATCTTTTACTTGAAGGATTATCCGATCCTCATCACATGTGATGGTGTTCAGGCGATGGCTAACTGGCAGTGCAAGGAGACCTACAGCAGCTGAGGACCAGTCGTATTGAGCTCGAGTTTTCTCTAGGGCAAGCCTAGGGTGAGGGTAGCAGAAAATAGCAGCGGTAGAAGTGACTTGGGGAAGTCGAGGCAGTTCTTGAGGAAAGTACGGATAGATGTGGAAGGTAGTAGGGGCCCATACTACTGGAAACAGAGGATCCGTACTCGAATCAAGGAAGGCCAAGATTAGACCAGGAAGCTAGTAGTCGTATTATGATCCCTTGAAATATTTCAATGTTCTGATGTTGTTATGATATGTTTCAGAATGGTAGTTTTGCGTCCGAGGCCAGCAGCCGGCAGTTCAGATGCCGAAGGAGGATCAGGATCGGGATCCGACCCGGAGGTCGGACAGATGGATGAGCAGACCAGAGAGTTCCTTTCTTCTGAGATTACTCGCATCATACTTGAGCAGACTCCTGTGATCTTCGGTTCGATCAAGGAGGGCATTTTGGAGATGATGGATGAGAGACTGAGTACCTTCCGTACTAAGATGGCGGCCATGATGGGGTCGCGCACACTCACTTTCAGGGAGTTCAGGGCGTGCGGGGCTCCTGACTACCACGGGGCACGGGACCCCATAGCGAGTACCAGGTGGTTGGCGGATGTGGCCAACGCATTCCGCACTAGCAGATGTCCCGAGGGGGACAAGGTCAAATTGGCGTCCTGTCTCCTGAAGGACAGGGCACGTGACTGGTGGGAGGAGGCAGGACATACCATCGGGGATGATGCGGCATTGGATGCCATGACCTGGGCTGATTTTTCTACCAGGTTCAGAGCGGAGTTCGCACCGGTCATTGAGGTGCAACAGTTAGCCAGGGAGTTCCAGGATCTTACCCAGACTACCGAGACAGTGGCGGAGATCACCGCCAAGTTCAGGGAGCGGGCCCTTCTTGTTCCTCAGTATGCAGCAGACGAGGAGATGAAGAAGGCCCGTTATCACGAGATGTTGCGGAGCGACATTCGTATGTTTGTGAGCCGGTCCAGTTGCAAAACACTGGACGACATGATTGCTAGAGCCAGAGAGAGGGAGATTGATCTCGAGATGGAGAGGAAGAGGAAACCGGAGGCGGTTTCGGGTGCAGGCAGTGTGGGCAAAAAGCCCAAGGTTTCAGATCACAGACCTAGGAGTCAGCAGAGCCACGGTCGATGTGGCAAGTGTGGGAGATTGCACGAGGGAGCGTGCAAGGCAGGGAGTTCCGGCTGCTACAAGTGCGGTCGGATTGGGCATTTGAGTAGGGATTGTACGACCCCTGCCACTACGGTTACAGCATCGGATCTGATTTGCTTTCAGTGCAATCAGAGGGGACACAAAAGGTCCCAGTGTCCCAGTTTAGCTGCAGCAGGGAAGGTGCATGCACCCGCCCCTGCTACCTTGAGGATCACGGATGGCCGTCAGGGCCGAGCTGATGCGCCGGTGGCGAAGAGCAGGGCATTTCAGATGACAGCAGAGGAGGCGCGGGCGACTCCTGATGTGGTGTCGGGTATGTATCTTCCCTTTTATCTCCTTATTATTATTGAATAAATGTTGCTTATGGTTGTATGTTTTATTCAGGGTCGTTCTCTGTGAACGGCATTTCTGCTTTGGTATTATTCGATTCGGGGGCTACCCGATCATTCGTATCTCTTGCGCTTAGCAAGAGGTTCAGTAGAGCTCCAGGGAAACTGGATTGTCCGTTAGAGGTGGAGATAGCAGATGATAGGACCGTGAGGGTCGACAAAGTATATAGAGGGTGTTCCCTTCAGATATTTGAGGAGCAGTTTTCAGTGGATTTGGTTCCGATTCCCCTGCGCGGGAATAAAGTTATTGTGGGAATGGATTGGCTAAGCCCCAACGGGGCGGTGATTGACTGTGAGCTTCAGCTAGTGAGGGTTCGCACTCCCAGTGGGGGAGAGATAGTGGTTCAGGGCGAGAGGCCCCAGCGAGGATTGACCTTCTGCTCGGCCGCTAGGGCAAGGCGCTACGTTCAGCAGGGTTGCGCCGGTTATGTAGCCTACGTCTTGGATACCCGGGATAAGGGCAAAACGACGATCGATGATGTTCCTATTGTTCGAGATTACCCGGATGTGTTTCCCGAGGATTTGCCGGGGATACCTCCTGAGAGGCAGGTTGAGTTCAGGATCGACCTGGTTCCTGGTGCGGCTCCGATAGCCAAAGCACCATATCGACTTGCTCCCCCTGAGATGCAGGAGTTGTCTACACAGCTTCAGGAGCTGTTAGACAAGGGTTTCATTCGACCGAGCAGTTCGCCTTGGGGAGCGCCGATCTTATTTGTGAGGAAGAAAGACGGGTCGCATCGGATGTGTATTGACTACCGGGAGTTGAACAAGGTAACGGTGAAGAACCGTTACCCACTTCCGAGGATAGATGACTTGTTCGATCAGCTCCAGGGAGCGTCTTGGTTCTCCAAGATCGACCTACGCTCCGGTTACCACCAGATGAGGGTCAGGGATGAGGATGTACAGAAGACTGCTTTCAGGACCCGGTATGGTCATTATGAGTTTGTGGTGATGCCATTTGGGCTCACCAATGCCCCAGCCGCGTTCATGGATCTCATGAACCGCGTGTGTAGACCGATGCTGGATCGGTCAGTGATAGTGTTCATCGATGACATCTTGGTGTATTCCAAGACGCAGGAACAGCACGAGGAGCACCTGCGGGAGGTGTTGGAGACTTTGAGGAGGGAGAGACTGTTCGCTAAGTTCTCCAAGTGCGAGTTCTGGTTACGCGAGGTGCAGTTTCTTGGGCATCTCGTTAATCAGAAGGGTATTTTGGTTGACCCGGCCAAGATTGAGGCCGTGATGCAGTGGGAGGTCCCGAGGTCTCCATCTGAGATTCGGAGCTTCCTAGGATTGGCAGGGTATTATCGGAGGTTTATTCAGGATTTCTCCAAGATAGCAGTGCCGCTCACCCGACTAACCAAGAAGTCGGTAGTTTTTCGTTGGGGGCCTGAGCAGCAGGCGGCGTTCGAGACTCTCAGGCAGAGATTGTGCGAGGCTCCGATCCTTACCTTGCCAGAGGGTGTTGAGGATTTCGTGGTCTATTGTGATGCTTCGATCACCGGTATGGGAGCAGTGTTGATGCAGCGAGGCCATGTGGTGGCTTATGCTTCGAGACAGTTGAAGCCTCACGAGGCTAATTATCCTACCCATGATTTGGAGCTGGGGGCAGTTGTATTTGCCCTCAAGATATGGAGGCATTACCTGTATGGGGTCCGCTGTACTATCTACACGGACCACAAGAGTTTACGATACCTTATGGATCAGCCGAGTTTGAATATGAGACAGAGGAGATGGTTGGACGTGCTGAAGGACTATGATTGTGAGATCCTGTATCATCCAGGGAAGGCCAACGTGGTGGCCGATGCCCTGAGCCGCAAGGTGTCGGCGGCCCCTATCAGGGATTTGTGTATGAGGATGACGGTAATCACTCCTCTGTTGGAGCGGATCAAGGAGGCTCAGATGGAGGGTCTCAAGGAGGAAAGGCAGAAGTGCGAGAGGATAGTGGGTCGAGTAGCTTCGTTCGACTACGACAGCCGGGGTTTGATGACGCTTCATGGTAGGGTGTGGGTACCGTACTGGGGTGGGGTACGGCAGATATTGATGGACGAGGCTCATAAGTCTCGATTTTCTATCCATCCAGGGGCGACGAAGATGTATCGAGATCTTCGACCTGATTATTGGTGGCCCTGCATGAAGCGGGACGTCGCTTGGTACGTTGAGAGGTGCTTGACCTGCCGGAAGGTCAAGGCGGAGCACCAGAGACCTCACGGCAAGATGCAGCCGTTGGATATTCCCGTGTGGAAATGGGAGGACATCACTATGGATTTTATCACCAAACTTCCCAGGACCGCACGTGGAGTAGATTCGATATGGGTAGTGGTGGATCGGTTGACGAAGAGTGCCCATTTTATTCCGATCCAGGAGAGTATATCGGCGGAAAGGTTAGCCGATATCTATGTGCGAGAGATTGTGGCACGTCATGGAGTACCGGTATCGGTAGTGTCGGACCGAGATGTTTGCTTCACGTCCAGATTTTGGAAGCGGTTTCACGACGAGATGGGTACTCGTCTCCATTTCAGCACCGCTTTCCATCCTCAGACTGACGGGCAGAGTGAGAGGACGATTCAGACTCTCGAGGACATGCTTAGGGCATGTGTTCTGGATTTTGGGGGTTGTTGGGATACGTATCTTCCCTTAGCGGAATTCTCGTATAACAACAGCTATCATGCGAGCATTGATCGACCTCCTTTTGAGATGTTATATGGCAGGAAGTGCAGGACCCCGATTTGTTGGGGCGAGGTCGGTCAGCGGGTCATGGGGAGCACCGAAGTGGTGCTCAAGACGACGGAGCTGATCCAGCAGGTCCGTAGTAGACTGCAGACTGCGCAGAGTCGGCAGAAGAGCTACGCCGACAGGAGGCGTTCAGACTTGGAGTTCCAGGTGGGAGACATGGTTCTCCTGAAAGTCTCACCTTGGAAAGGTGTCATCAGGTTCCGGAAGAGGGGCAAATTGGGCCCCAGATTTATTGGTCCTTTCAGGGTTTTGGCCCGGGTGGGTCGGGTTGCTTATCGGTTAGATCTTCCGGAGGAGCTCAGTTTGATACACAACACCTTCCACGTGTCGCAATTGAGGAAGTGTTTAGTGGACGAGACAGCGGTCGTTCCCTTGGAGGATATCCAGGTCGATAGCGGCTTGAATTATATCGAGAAACCGATAGCAATTTTGGAACGAAAGACCAAGACCTTGAGGAACAAGGTAATTCAGCTGGTAAAGGTGCAGTGGCAGCATCGGAAGGGGTCTGAATGGACATGGGAGGCTGAAGAAGAAATGAGAACGCACTACCCGGAATTATTCGCAGATCCAGCCGTAGCAGACTTCGAGGACGAAGTCTGAAACGAGTGGGGGAGAATTGTAACGACCCGTTTCCGGTATGTTAATTTAATTTGTTTTGGGCTAAGTTTTCAAGAGGGACTCGGCGAGTTCTAGCCTGACTCGCCGAGTCGGGTCGCGCATCTTGGGCACGCGGGAGCCGGCGACTCGACGAGTCCATATCCTGGACTCGGCGAGTCCATCCGTCTGGGTGAAACCCTAACTCCCCGGGTTTGCTCACTATTTAAACCCCATTATAGCCTCCATCTCGTCACTTTCCCCCTGAGAGCACTGTGAGAAACCCTAAACCTTCCTCTTGTGAGCTTATAAGTGATCTTATTCCATTTTGGTGAAGGAGTGAAGAAGGAGAAGAAGAAGGAAGCAAGGAAACGAGTTCTAGTGCCAAGATCCAAGATCAAGTGTGAACTTATTCAGGTAATTTCGGAGTCCTCTCCTGGTTTCATGCTTAAACTTCCATTAGAGCTCTTTTAAGGGCTATTTGATGCTTGTTCCAAGCTTTATGCTTGCTTGATTGTATTATTAAGCCGAAATACCTTTGGATCTGAGTGTTGGGGTGTTGAAGAGTCCAGATCCACTGTCTTTTTGGGGTTACATTGCTTATTAGCCATGGATCTACCCTTATTGTGCATATTTTAGTCTTATTTCCCTCATTCGTGTAGTTGTGCACGTAAAGTTGGAAACTTTACGTGGTAAAACAGCTTAATGGACCTAGATCTATCATTTGCATGTGTTGGATTCAAGAGAAATCGAGTAAAAATATGTTGCATGGCGGCAACTCGGCGAGTCGGAAGAACGACTCGACGAGTCACGTCGCGGGTCCCGAGTTCTCCAGTTTCTTCAGTGTCGAGTGGACTGGGTGAGTTAGGGAGTGGGCTCAGCGAGTTAAGAGTAGACTCAGTAATGGAGGGACTCGGCGAGTTGTTCATACAACTCGGCGAGTCCAAGGCAATCTCCTTAAGGATTAAGAACAACTCGTCGAGTCTGTTCATCTGACTCGGCGAGTCGGATGAAGATCATCTGAGTTCTTGGATCCAGAGGGTACTCGTCGAGTCGATGCCACACTCGACGAGTAGCAGCATGTAAGAGTTGAACGGAGAATCTAGGACTCGGCGAGTCGGGTATCCCGACTCGGCGAGTCAGCCCTGAGTAAGTCAACTTTGATCAAGGGTAAAAGGGTCATTTTACCCTGAGTATAGTGCTAGTGATTGATTGAGTGTGTTTATGGATTTGTAGCCGAGGAGATTCAGGAGCAGCAGCCGTTAGCTTTCCGAGCCACACACTCATCCGCTAGCTTACGAGGTGAGTCTCCTTTCTGTAGGGACGGGTCTAAGGCCACAATGCCGGCCCGTCCAGTTAATAGTAGTTTCCGGACTTCGGCCCGATGTAGTAGTTCGTATGTTTGATGCCTTCGTGGTTCAGACACGTTTTAGGTACTATGTGTATGTGTTTGTGTTCCGGGCCACGGCCCGATGCAGTATGCAATATAAATGGTTATGATATGCTATGCTATGTGCAGCCAGTTCCGGACTTCGGTCCGATGCAGTCAGTTCCGGACTTCGGTCCGATGCAGTCAGTTCCGGACTTTGGTCCGATGCAGTTAGTTCCGGACTTCGGTCCGATGCAGGGGGCAAGGTCCCAGTCAGTTCCGGACCTTGGTCCGATGCAGTTTCCGGGTTTCGGCCCGATGCAGTGGGCAAGGCCCAATATGTGTTTATGTGTTATTGTATGGTATGTGGTAGTTTGGGGGAGCTCACTAAGCTTCGTGCTTACAGTTTCAGTTTTGGTTTCAGGTACTTCCGCAAGCAAAGGGAAGAGCTCTGGATGACGGCATCGCACACACCACCGCCTCAGCTTTAGCCTGGGATTGATTTAGATGTTTGATCTGATGTAGCATGATACAGTTTTTCCGCACAGTATTTTACTATGTTTTGGGATACATCACGTATGGTTTTATTATATGATGCTCTGATTGCAGTTTTGATTATATTAAAAACAAAAATTTTTGGGTCGTATTTTTGGGTTGTTTCAAATAAATATAAAATCTAAAGTGTAATTGATATTGTCATATTTATACATGTTTTTTGGCAATATTTACTGATATTTTTATACATATTTTGGTTATTTGCATTAAATAATAATACTTATAAGCTTTAATTGTACTTTGCAGCCAAATAGAAGCATTTTTGGAGAAAATGACTAAAATCGACAAAGATTGGAACTTTGGAGGCTTGGAGAGTAAAAGAGAAGAAAACTCACGTAATCAGCTACACTCGCGTCGTGAGACATATCTATTCACGACATGAGTACGAATATTCCAGAAGATAATCATCGCGGATCAGACTCCTTGTCAAACACGAATATCTACTGTATTCACGACGTGAGGATTACTTGCTCACGACATGAGTACGGAAATTTCAGAAAATATAAATAGGGTTTGTTCCCTACGAATTGGGAGCTTTTGGCTGACTTGGAGAGTTTCAGAAGTCGAAATTTACAGAGCTTGAAGGCCTGGAACCTGGTTTACATACTTAGGAAGAAGGAAGAGTTCATAATTAGCTTAATAGTTTGGTACATTTAAATATGTCTTTGAATATGATTTGTGATAGTTTATTTGTTAGCATGTCCAGCTAAATCTAGCTGCTTCTGTTAGCTATATGAAGCTGGAACTCATGGTTTTATTAAATTAATCTAGACCTTGCTTGTTGGTTATGTCTTGTGTTTGATGGGTTTACCTAATATGCTTGATTCAATAATTAGATTGCTTTAATGTCTTATTATGTGTAGTTAAAGACCATTATTCTGCATGAATTGGAACACCTAGTAATTTAATAAACATTAGATTATTAGAGCTAAGATCGAACCAATCTTAATTAAGGGATTTAATTATCAAATTAGGTTGTGCTAGAGAATTCATGTTATGACCATAATTTGTGTTTGTTAACCCAATCTTACATAACTCCAATTCTATTTAATAATTGATTTTGTGTTAACTTATGTATGACCATACATAGACCTACATGAATTAATTAATATTAGTTAATTTAGAATTGAATTACTAATACTCTTTTAATTGGTAACCAACAAGAACTATCTTAACTAATTTATAAACCATTGAGGGAAAGTGGATTCGAACTAACAGAAGTATTTTGTTTATTGATTGAATCTGTGTTAAGAAATTAAGTTCATCTAAACTTGCAAAATTATATAAAACCACCACTTAGCTAGGATATTAGGTTAATTTAATAGTAGATAAATTAATTAGTTAAAACCGTTCCCTGTAATCGACATCCGACTTACCCAAACTATTCTATAATTCGACTAGGTACACTGTCTATGTGCATTTTAGTTAGTTAAGTTAGTTAGGTTATAAATTTAAAATTAGTAGGTACTTTTGTGCACATCAGTAATCATATATAAACTAAATTTCAATATTAAAATAATATATTTTCTTCTACTTATAAAGTTATGTTTTTAACTTTTAACATATTATACTTAATTTATTAGGTCTAATATGTTGTTGTGTGTAAACCATTATCATTTTAAAGCTACAACTTTTGAACAATTTGTATAAAATACTTAAATTGTTAATTTAAATATAACATTACATGATCAACTTAAATATAAATTTTAGTTCAACTTAAACAACCCAAAGAATATTTTATAAATAGTTAAACGCGATAAATTATAGCGTCTTTCTGATAATGATTATAAGTTGGTTAATAAGGTTAAATAAGTATCAAACCTAAAGTGTAATTATAAATAAACTAAATTTTAATATTAAAATAATATTTTTACTTCCACTTAGAAATTTATATTTTTAACTTTTAATATATTATACTTAATTTATTAGATTTAATATGTTGTTGTATGTAAAACATTATCAATTTAAAGCTACAACTTTTGAACAGTTTGGACAAAATACTTAAATTGTTAATTTAAATATATCATTACAGGGTCAACTTCAATATAAATTTCAGTTTCACTTAAAAAACTCAAAGAATATATTGTGAATAGTTAAAAGTGATAAGTTATAGTGCTAAATGCAAAATCTAAATTGTAATATCAATTTAACTAAAATATTTCTTAAAAATATTTTTATAATCGTTTAAAGTTTTCAAATAAGTAGCTTAAAATAACTCACAATAACAATAGTTAAAAATAACTTTATATAAATGATTATATTGTTACTTTAAAAAAAAAATTGATGTTTTAAATAATTACAATGACAGAAATTAAAACGTCAAACAAATAAATTTAAAAAAATTAATTAACAATAACAACAACTATAAATAACATTAAACCATATATTATATTTAATTTTATTCATGAGTAACCCGCGGGTAGATGTCATTAAAAAGTTTGAGATTATGCAGTTTTAATTGATGTCTATATTATCATATAATTAAAAATAATCAATATATTATATCAACTTGATATACGAATTATTATATCAAATTTAACAATATTATTGTTATATTTAAAAAAACATATATTTGTAAAGATTTCAGCTATATAGATGTTTATGCGCAACGTGCGGACATTTGCCTACTCAGAAACTTGAAATAACTCTTATCAATGTTTAAAAAAAGTAACCCAATGCTACGGTGGATCCCTTTAAATAGAGATGACTTACTTTCTCAATTCTTACACATGGTTATTCTCCCTATATGAAACATTTTTTTTTTCTTATTTCAATATTTGTTTCAACTTATTTTACATTAAGTTAAACCTGCCATACCAACTCTTCAACACATTTTGGTCGATTTCATAGAAACAAAAATTTGATAAGATAACTAGATGAGTGCCCCGCTTTGCGGGGGTTTGAAGCCTTCAGTGAAAAGTTAATTTGTATTGTTGCAAGTATTATCCAATTTACAAAGCAGTATTATTGTTCTAACTATGTACATATAGTTCAAGACAATTTTGGTCTTTAAAATAAAAGGGAAGTTCCTAATTTTGGTCATTAAAATAAAAGGGAAGTAAGGAACTGAATTTCTTCTACCCTCCCCTAGGTATGGTGAAACTCATCCAAATTTCAATTTAAAGAATTCCAGTTGAGTTGAATTCCATCCATTTGGCAACCAAAGACCATATGGAATGTAATCACAAATTCCAATTCCACCGAATCCGAAAAGCAAACACGCCCTAACGATTTCTCAAAGTTACCTAGGGACTATACCAATTTAGTTGAACAACTTTTTGTTAATTATTTGTTACATGCAATATTAATAGAACCAGAACAATTGTAAAACATATAAATGCATAAAATGGAAGAAAAATCATTAATATAATGTAAAGGTCTAAAACCTGCTTCCACAATTCTGGATCAAATATGGCAATAGACATATAATCATACAAATCAATCATTTTAGTAAAAATATCATGCAACTTGATTAAAATATAGGGACTGGAAATGCATACACCATGAAGTCTAGGGTTTAAAGAGGTTGCTTAATCATACTTTCTGCAAGTCTCTTCAAGTAAAGCATCTTTTGATGGTGAACTTGCATCTGGCTAACTTGGAGCCGAAGAGCCGGGTCATTTCTTGGGAAAGAGTAAAATAGTACATCAACATCCAACACTGCAATGATTTCTCTCGCCTGTTATAATTCCACAGACAAAATATTTAATTTCAATACTATAAATTTTAATAAATGAGTACTTTAACATAGGATCAAATTTAACATAATCATATTGAACACGATAAATGGTAAATCTACATCAGAGTAACAGAAAACAAAACTTCTTACCTCTAATTTGGCAACAAAACAGACCATAAAAAGCATAAGTGTTGCCAAAGTGTTGAATGTAGTTAAAAATTGTACTTTTATATGTTTGTACATTATGCTATTGTAGTTTAAGTGAAATAAAAGTACAATGCTAATAGTAGTTAAAATCATCTTTCATCACGTAACGATAAAGAAATTCATCTTTTATCACTTAAAGATGAATTAATTTCATGTTATAACACATAAAGATAGATTTCATTTTTTATCGGTATTCTATTAAGAGTCTTAATTGTTGTCTATACATCCAAACTAAAAAATTGCCACACCCAGCATATATTATACCTGTTGGAAAAGAAACTCCTTACTATAGGCGACTCAGGGAAGGTCTTGCTTTATTTAAAAAAAATCCTCCTCTTGCTGTCAAATTACCGATTCTACCCCTACATACATGGCTACCAGATACGTACGAATAGGCACATTAGACTGATAGCTATGAGACTGTAGTAAAAGATAATAACGGTAAATATGTTTGACTAAAAAGACAAAATATGTCTTTTTGAAGCAAAATAAATGAAGTCATTTCAAACTTTGTGCTCTGCTAAAACCAATTTTATCATGATGTATTTCTAAGAAATACTAAAAAATATTTAACAAATTAAAAAAAAGAATACTTGCCTGGGCTAAGATGACGGGAGGTCCTTGTCACTAACAAATGTGATCAATTTAGGTGATGGATATTTTTAAATTTTGGTCTTTATTTCAAGTGTTCATATTGATTCTGATTCATGGAAAACATAATGTTTTTTGATGCATTCTTTTGCACCCTCTTTGATGGTGAATTTTTGAGCTTCAGCATACATATTAAGCTAAAATATATGAGATTTATGTTGGAAAGTCGTAAGGAAAAGTTAAAAAATAATTAAAGTTATAGGTTATATTAGAAATTTTAAACATAGGTTTAGTCATATACAACAATAGACAAAAGAATGTGCACCTCTATCATGTTTGACAATCTCCTTTTCAAGAATTTCAGCCCATTGAAGGTACTCTTGAAGAGGTTTCTCTTTTCATTCAAAAGTCTGTAAAAAAAAACGTTAACAAAGAACATAACTATTAGTTTAACATATAATTTTTTTTTACTTTCATAATGTAGTAGTTTCCATTATTTGTGAGAAAGCAACCATTAACAAAGAACATTAGTTTTTAATTAAAGTCAGATTTATTGTAACTTATGGTTCTAAAAGGGTATTATAGTCTTACATACTCAGATTTTTTTTACTAAAATCACCTCATTTTGCCCATCTATAAAGCTGCAATAAAATCGATAACAAAATATAACGTGGAAAGAGAAAAAGGTTAGAAGTGGTCGCCACATTTTCCTACAATTGAAGAGACAAATTCATATGAAATATTTACTAAAGAATTTGAATTAGCAGGTAAACCAAAAATAAAATTAAAGGGCTAAATGGAAAATATAACAACATACTTATACTTCTTTGTAGGTAAACATTTATAAAACCGAAAATGATGAGAACCCATGATGAATTCCTCACAACGAACTTATATATATATATATATATATATATATATATATATAAAGATTCTAAAATTAAAGGAATGATAGAAAAATATAAATAAAAGACAAACTAAGTTGAATATATCCTATTATAGATTCATTATTTGGATCCAATTTATTAAGATACATGCATAGAGAGAAATAACAGTAGAATGCTATTATAAACAAATCAATAAAGATCTTGCGATTTGGTACATTTAATAAATGGTAAATGTGGCAAACCTCTAAACCTTTGTGACCTTTCTTGTTGTTGTACATATGTAAGATTGTAGAAGGCTTGTGCCTGGTAATTATACAAGTAGCCTGCATCAGATTTCGAAAAAAAAAAAATTAAATAAATGACAAGATGCACCTAATGATATAATTATAACTTATTAATTCATGCCAAAAACTTTATTTAAATGTTAACCTGGAGAATTCAGTACATTCTTCATGAAAATTATATCATATCCTACAACTTTATTGATTAGAAGTTGTTGCCACATGGATAATATACCAAATGCGACCATGGCTAAACCATAGAACATAACCTGAGGAGCAAGACATATGCAAAAAAATAAGAGACAAAAAAATACATGTAATTTATTTAGTTATTTACTTGATTTAATAATGATGCCAATATAATCTTTTTCTTTTAATTTAGTTAGCATTGTATATCAAGAATGATAGATTTGTTTGTATAGTTTATGAATATAACATCTGATTAAAATTCAATACTGGGACAAATTGGCCAGGTGGAACAACGTGGAACAACAGTACCAAATGTCATCACTGCTAGAACAGAACATATATCAAAACAGAAAGGAACACAAACATGAACATACACAAATATGGTGAGTGTTGTGGAGTGTCGGAAAAAAAAGCTCAAATTTATTTGTAGAATAGTAGAACCTACCCCAATAAAATGTTAAGAAAAAGGAAAAAATGCCAATCTTAAGTTTTACATTCCATTTGGTTCTAATAACCCCTTAGCTAGTGCAGAGATCACTCATGGTCCTCATCCATGGAGGTTTTACATTGACAACTTTGAAAACAGGTGACAATTAAAGTTGCAGTGATATGAAAAAAAAATAAGCTTACAGATTCTTTCAGTCATTTCATCGAGTAGTTGGTGTGCATCTTCAAAGCTGCTAAATTTGTACAAAAAATGTATCTCATAGATCAGGTTTCTCCAAAATTAGAATAGGGAATATGAAATTCGATTAAATAAGAAAGGACTACCAACAATGTTCTCATAAGAGTGATGAATAAGAGAAAGTGACGGTCGTTTTCCAGCACACGACATCACAGTAACACAGTTGCACCAAGCTTCAGGTGGTGTGGTGGTGAGTGACAAATGAAGAGGACATGAAGAAACATCGTTATCGAAAGCTTATGTGAAAAAGATAAGTGGAGAAGAATGGCAGTAGACGGTGAACGGTAACCATATCGGGTAGGCGAAACCATCGCAATCCATCCTTCCATCTGCGACCGTGGACGTGAGAAAAGAGGTGCTTGGAGTCCACATTGAAAATCAGAAGTGTCCGAGGGAGGTATTTGGATCGGTGGTGGATGTTGAGTCGGTGACAATTATTCATATTGGGCTTGTGTGGCGGTGGACAGCCACATCTGGAACGGTGAACTATAATCGAAGCGGTGGGGTATCAGTCGTCCGCATCTTATTGGAATCAAGAAACTCGAAGGAGATATCCGTTGGTACACCAGTAGTTGGTGACGAAGAAGAAGGGATAGGCGGTGGAGACGATCGATGGGTTGGTTGGTTTAAGGACGGTGTAAATGTGGAGCGATAGAGAAAAAAGAAAGAGATTGAAAAAAAAAAGTTTCCTTCTGCATATTGAAATCGATGCAATTAGGGGTGAGGAGGTGAGCAATCACGGTGGACGATAGATATTGGGCGACAGAGGCGGTGACGAACACAAGATGAACGCGTTGCAGTGATTAAAGCCAAAACCAGCGCCACATATCAATTATGTTAGAAGAGGGAAGGAAAGAATGAGACGTATCAACCGTACAATGCAGATGAATGTTTAGGGACTAAATTGCCAATATGAAAAAGTCTTGTAGCAAAATTCTTAACCAATGAAAATATGAAAAGTTGTGGACCAATTTTGTCAAATCCTTAGCCACTTTACTGTAGCTAAGGATGGACAATTTTAATATATAGGATAATTACCCCCACCACACATTATATATATATATATATATATATATATATATATATATATATATATATATATATATATATATATATATATATATATAAGGTTAGGTTCATGTGAGACGACCTAATTTTGTGAGACCGTGAGACGCATTTTTTTATTTTATTTTTATTTTTTTTAGTTAATTCAAGTTTCAAAAATAATATGTAAAAAAAAGAATTTTTGGATTTTTCCATTTATTTTTCATTTTAAAATTATTTTTTAGATATGTACAGTGTAATATTCTATTAGAATATTTCACGTATTTTTTACAAAAATGGATTTTTTTAATTTTTTATTTATTTTTAGTTAATTCAAGTTCCGAAAATAATATTTAAAAAAAGAATTTTTAGATTTTTCCATTTATTTTGCATTTGAAAATTATTTTTTAGAATATGTCAGTGTAATATTCTATTAGAATATTTCACGTATTTAAAAAAAAAACGGGATTTTATTTTTTTATTTTTTATTAGTTAATTCAAGTTCCGAAAATAATATTTAAAAAAAGAATTTTTGGATTTTTCTATTTATTTTGCATTTTAAAATTATTTTTAGATTTGGTCTCACGGTCTCACAAAATTAGAATGGTTTCAAATGAACCTGAACCTATATATATATATATATATATATATATATATATATATATATATATATATATATATATATATATATATATATATATATATATATGAGGGTTCAATTGAGAAAAAAAAGTTGAAAATGGGGGAATCATTCTTAGCCAATCATTTATTTTTGCCACAAAAGTCTCCAAAGAATCCGCGGAAATGGAAAAGGAATGCACATGTGTTTTCCAACAAAACATGTTTCCTTAAACTATGCTAAACATTACCTTAATATATACAAAAACATGGTTTTTTCGTTTTTTTAATTTTTAAGAAGCTATTTTTATCGAAAAATGATTTTAAATATACCATAATTCATGATTTTTTATTCTCTACGAATAGACATCCATATTGATATAGTTTTAAGATAAAATAAAAAAGTTATTTTTTTTTATATTTTCAGCTATTGTTATTCATAAGTGAATAAAAATGAATCTGGTTTTTACTACAGTACATTCGTTATTCACTTATGAATAAAAACTATGATTAATTTTTTTTTACAATTTAAGTATCATTCATATATGAATATAACATATACTAAACATAGTATATTCATATTTAAATATTAGACGATGCATTTACTTGTGAATATTACATAGTATATTCACTTGTGAATGTTAGATGCTATATTCACTTATAAATATTATATGATATTTTCATATGTGAATATTATATAGTATTACATGGTATATCAAATGAGAATAGTACATAGTATATTCACTTGTGAATATTAGATCGTATATTCACTTATGAATAATAGTTAGTATATTCATATATGAATATTACAATGTGTTTTCAGAAATATATATAATATTTATATGTTATTCACATATGGATAACATACAAACTTGCATATTTGTTTTGTGTTTTAATAATCACATATTGATTCAAGTGAAAAAACATATTCATATGTAAACATAACGTGGTAATTTAGTTTATGCATTTCATCAAACAGTTGGAGTGCATACAAGTTAACTTTTTAAAAAATGTGATAAATATAATACTTTGACTACTTAAATCTTACAAAATAGTAGATTGGTGGAGAACTATATGAAAATTTCAAACAAAAAATGATTTGATCTTTTTCTAACCTTAATTTCGATGTTTTATTTGATGAAAGATGTTGAATGAATGATACGAATTGAATTTTTTGTTGATTATCGATGATGTTGTTCTAATGATGATGGGAGTATAATTAATCGTAGACATTGAAGATATGTTCGTATTCAAACAGAATTGAAGGTTGGATTGAAAGAGCAAAAAACGAATGAATTTCAACTGTTCGTATTTGTGATTGAAGGCTATTATATCATATTTACAAGTTTGTCACTGTGTCCTTTATGTTTAGAGGCTAATTAAATGTAACGCCCGTAGATCCGGGCTAGTCAATTTAGAGATAATAGGGGTCGAAAATGACTTTTCAGCAAAATATTATTTATAATAAATAGTCTTAACCATGTTGTAGAATATGTCTCAAGGTTTCCGTACGTATAAAGAATGCCAAAATCTGAGTTATAACGAAGAAGTTATGGCCCGTCGAAGTTTTTCGGCAAAACTGGCACGACACCGGGAGACGTAAATAGTGAATTTAGGATAGAGGACTTTTTAGCCTTAGTGATATAAACAAAAGTTGTAGTATACATTAAACCGAGAACATACAAAAAAAGAACGCCCAAATCTGACTTCGTATGAGGAAGTTATGATTTTTCTAAGATTTGGCATAGCAGTGCACGACCTGAGACTCGAATTTTAATTCGAGCGGTTTTTGGCTTACGCGACCTAAATGAGATTTGAAGATCTCATTAATAGGAACTCAACGGTAAAAATACAGACGAAAACGAAGTCCGTATGAGGGAGTTACGAATTCTTCGCGGTCATTTAGCAATCTAATCTCCTTGAACTATTAAATTTAAGATCGGTCGAGAATTAGCTGACAAAATCTAAATGAAATTTGTAGATCTTGTTTTTACCTACGCGTGGATATAAAGAACGTCAAAAACGGAGCTCATATGCGAAAGTTATGAATTATTGAAAATCGGCTGATTTCCACCCTATGTGCGATGTCACGTGTCAGCACCAGGCTGCGCCTGGCTCACGACGTGAGTGACCCTCCAGCCTCCTATAAATAAGAGGTGAAGCCCTCTTCATTCCTCACACCTCCCCTCACTTCCCTCTCTCTCTAGAACTTCTCTCTAGCCCCGAAACCCCCCGAAAAGCCTAGGGAACCTCCCTAGCACGAGGCGGAAGCCCCAGAGTGCCCGGCGGCTTCGAGAAGAAGAGCCTTTGGACTCGGGAACACTGCTCCAATGGTGCCCAGTTTTGAGAAAAAAACCCGCTGTTTTGTCGAGGAAAATTATTTTAAGAGTAACGAAGTGATGTCCAAGTGTCGAGTCACCACCTAATCAAGTGAGTGCATAGTCTCTTTCATGAACATGATTTTAATACAAGTATCGATTGAAGTATTAAATATAAGTTTGTGACATCCCCATTTTCACGGCCAGAAAAGACCGGTGTTGTTTATGCTTTATAAAAATCAGAGTACTTCATTTTATAAAAATGTTGCAGAATTTGTTCCCAGAAAAACATGGTAAATACGTTATTAAAACATTTTCGAAGAAACGTATTTATTTTATTTTAAAACGTTTGGGATGTCATCATTAATACAGAAACATAAGCATAAACAGAACTTACAATTATTTACACTAGTGATCTACATCTCTTTAAATCTCTCAGTGTAATGTCACTTCATATCAACGCCTGTGATATAAATAAACTGAGTGGGTCAGGTTGGGAAACCTGGTGAGTACATAGGGTTTTCAACCCACAATAATATAATTATTATGTTTAAACAATCAAACAATCAACCCAATTACCCATCCCCATTATCTTCTTTATTCTTAAGGATCTACCTTAAGAATCAGCTATTTCTCATTCATTCATTCCTAAGGATCATCCTAAGGAAACAACATGAAGTCCATTGTTGCCAATGACACATTGGTCAAGCGCAGCTGCTAATATTGTCACTTAGGCTCAGCTGCCAGAATTAGGACATTTTCTATGAGGCGCTTCTGCCGGTATTGACCTTTAAACACTACTGTCATGTTCATAAGGCTCCCTATTAGGCGCAACTGCCGATACTATCCTTACAGCGCAGCTGCTAGGACGTTTACCGTAGATCTAAATCATCTACGGGTTGTGGCGCAACTGCCAGTGCTCATCTATAGGGTACTAGGTCCACTGCTGCCAATGTATACCTATAGGGCACTAGGTCCGTACTACTAATGTTCCTCTATTTCAGCTTTTATCCATCATCATTCATCTACCCATGTTTTACCCAACATATTTTGTAGATATAAAATACTTTATACAGTTTACATCATTTAAAACATGTATAAAAATCTTTCACCAGCATAGACAACAAGTATTCAGACAATATGCACACATAACACGTAATTTATATTAAAAAAACTTCATATCTATGTGTAAGATGAAAGAGACCATGCACTCACCTGATTAGGTGGTGATTCCGAACTCAGACAACACTTCGTTATCTCAAAACAATTTTCCTCGACAAAACCTAGTATCAATACCACTAGGGTTTAGTTTTTAACGTTAACCACGACTAATTAATAGTCTAGCTATTATTACTATTATATAAGCGTTAAATAACACTCAATATAACTCATAATAATAGCCCAAATAATTATTTTAAGGTCCTAATAATGTTACTATAATTAAATAAAATCTATATTAAATATAGTATAGGCGTAGCTCACTTACAGCGAGTTTTTATTAAAAATCGGGCTTCGCTGGAGTAGCGTTTCCAAGCCGAAAGCTTTTCTTCTCGGAGCCGTCGGGCGCTCCGGGGCTTTCTTCTCGTGCTAGGGAGGTTTCGTAGACTTGGGAGGGGTTTAGGGAGGCTAGAGAGAAGTTAGAGAGAGAAAGAGAGGCTTATGGTGTGAAGAAAATATGAGGAGTTCACCCTTGTATTTATAGGAGTTTTATAGTAAAGTAGTCTCTAAGCTTCGTCCGTAACTTTTGCATACGAGCTCCGTTTTTTTCTGTCTTTTTACCGTTGAGTTCCTATTAATGAGATCTTCAACTTTCATTTAGACCTCGTTGGCTAATTCTCATTCTATCTCGGATTTACAAAACTGTATCGAATTCGCCGCGCTCGAAAAGTAGGGACTAAGCTTCGTCCATAACTTTCGCATACGAGCTCCATTTTTGTCTGTCTTTTTACCGTTGAGTTCCTATTAATGAGATCTTCAACTCTCATTTAGACCTCGTTGGCTAATTCTCATTCTATCTCGGATTTACAAAACTGTATCGAATTCGCCGCGCTCGAAAAGTAGGGACTAAGCTTCGTCCATAACTTTCGCATACGAGCTCTATTATCGACGTTCTTTATATCCACGCGTTGGTATTTACGAGTACTACAACTTTCATTTAGATCCCTTCGGCTAAAAATCGACCGATCTAAAATTCAGATTTCGGGCTGTGCACTGCTATGCTAAATCTTAGAAAAATCATAACTTCCTCATACGAAGTCAGATTTGGGCGTTCTTTTTATCGATGTTCTTAGTTTAACATATTCTACGACTTTCGTTTAGATCGCTAAGGCTAAATCTCGCTCTATCGTAAATTCACTATTCACGCTTCCCGGTATCGTGTCGGTTCCGTCGCGAAACTTCAACGGGTCATAACTTCTTCGTTATAACTCGGTTTTCGGCGTTCTTTATATGTACGAAAACCTTGTAACATACTCTACAACTTGGTTAAGATTATTTATTCTAAATAATCTTTTGTCGAAAAGTCGTTTTCGACCCCTATTGCCTCTAATTTGACTAGCCCAGATTTGCGGGCGTTACAAAGTTTATGTGCAAATTATTTGATGTTGCTTGGGATACTTGTTAAAGAACATACCTGATTATATATGCTGGTTTAGGATAAAGAGTAAACCTAAATTAATTATGAGGAATATTGGGTAGTGTTTTGTTACGAGTACGAGTGAATTATACTCAGAGAATAAAACCTTAGTATATGTCATTGATCCGGGAGCATGGATTAGACATAGTCATTGTCCCTAGTCCGAGAGTATGGATTAGGCATAATCATTCATCATTAATCTAAGAGTATGGATTAGTCATTCGTCCCTAGTCCGAGAGTATGGATTAGGTAAAGTCGTTCATTTATGATCCGGGAGTATGGATTAGGTAAAACGGCTAATCTTAGGTCTGAGAGTATGGATAGTCTCGTTGTGAGGATCGGCGGGGTGGAATAAGAGTTGTTTATATATATATATGGTGAAATTGTATATTTTGTGAGTTTTAAACTATATATATGGTATAACATCATGGGATTGAAATCCCTATGTACTCACCAGGTTTCCCAACCTGAACCACTCAGTTTATTTATATCACAAGTGTTGATATGAAGTCACATTACACTGAGAGATTAAGAAGATATAAATCACTAGTGATAATGAATGTAAGTTATGTTTATGCTTATGTTTCTGTATTGACGATGACATCCCAAATGTTTTGAAATGAATAAAAATATTTTTCTTCGGAAGTGCTTTGATAACGTATTTATCATGTTTTACTGGGAACAAATTCCGCAACATTTTTATTAAAAGAGGTACTCTGATTTCTATAAAGCATAAACAAAATCGGTCTTTTCTGACCGTAAAAATGGGGATGTCACATTAAATGAGTGGCTAAGAATGATTTCCCCATTCTCAACCTTTTTTATTTTCTCAATTGAACCCACCTCTCTCTCTCTATATATATATATATATATATATATATATATATATATATATATATATATATATATATATATATATATATATCAAGTTGCATTAGGTATGATGAAGTCTATGTTTCTGCAGATAGATAGATTTCCAGATGTTGTAATATTCTTTTTTTTACTGGATACGTGGCTCATTACTTACCAGGCTATATATATATATATATATATATATATATATATATATATATATATATATATATATATATATATATATATATATATATCAAGTTGCATTAGGTATGATGAAGTCTATGTTTCTGCAGATAGATAGATTTCCAGATGTTGTAATATTCTTTTTTTACTGGATATGTAACGTCCCAAAATTCAAGACTAAAAATTTCTTTTAATAAAACATTACTTAAAGCATAATCATCAATCAAAACATAATCAGAGTATTAATTTCCAAAACATATGTTCGTTATCAGAGTAAAACATTCCCAGGCTGTCTAAACTACCGAATCCTGTTCTAAAGGCCTCGCCTATCTTGGGCCTCACCCATGTCCTGCAACTGGTGAGTCATGGAACCCCGTCCACACTCCTACTGGTAGTGAGATACGGGCCCAACCCACACCCACTCTTTCCCTAACTTGGGCCTCGCCCCTGATCTGCTGCTAATGAGATGTGGAACACCATCCACACTCTGCTATTGGTGAGATACGAGACCTCGCCCACACTCACCTCCCTACCAGGCACATACAAGTATCACACAGACAACAAGTATAAACTATCACATAAACCATTCCTTGGGCACCCGCCCGCTATCATTGGACCTCGTCCTGAATATCATACTAGCATATTGTGCCTAGGGCTAACCCCCTGTCTTCTACTCATAACTATATGGGTCGACATTGTGGCCTTAGACCCATTCACATAAAGGGAAACTCACCTGCACTTGCTGAACTTGCTGATAACCCCTTTAGCTGCTACCCAACAACTCTTTGAACTCCTGCTCCATTAGCTCCCTGAGCTACCGATATCAATGCAACACTTAGTCTAACTGTCCCCGAAAGTCAACTAAGTCAACTCTGGTCAAAGTCAAAGTCCTGGTCAAATTCAACCTTCTAGGTCAACCCTACTCGCCGAGTTCATATGCTCAGAGTCCTTCCATTCGGGACTCGACTCACCAAGTCAGTCCATGACTTGCCGAGTCCACCGATTTCCAAGTCCTGACCTGTCCAACCCACCGAGTCCCCACTTAATTCACTGATCCGAGTCTTAACTCGAAGAGTTGGAGGTTTCGCGACTTGACTCGCCGAGTCCAGGAATAGACTCGCCGAGTCTAAGGCAATCTTCAATAGACTCGCCGAGTTGTTCTTCCAACTCGCCGAGTGCCTGTCCAACTTCATCCAACTCGCTGAGTTCACCCATGTGACTCGCCGAGTCGCTCTAGTTCTTAATCCATTCAGTGGCTTTTCGAGCCATGCAGGGGCTCCAAATCATAGATCCATACTTCCAAAGCTCAATCCTTACGTAAAGTTGCAAACTTTACGTATAACTAAAGAGATCTAGGCTCAAAACACCCTAGGGCTAGGTTTTAGGACAAAAGGGCTTCACCAACTACTCAATATCTGATGCTTTATGACATATTGGACCATCCTAACACTAGATCTAGAGTGGCAACCACATATCTAGGCCCCAAACCCGAATTGGGTCTCAAACAACCATAAAACCCCCAAATCTCATAACAAAAATAGATCTAGATGCAAAGGAGGGAAGATAGCAGCTTATTACCTCCAAGATGAACACTAACTGAAGTAAATCTCGAATCTACACCTCTCCTTTGTAGCAACCTTCTTGATCTTCAAGTTCCTTTCAAAGGTTCCTTCCTCTAAAGTTATTTCTCTCAAATGATGGAAGCTCACACGAAATCTAGGGTTTACAGGCTCTCTAGGATGATATGGAGGCTGAGGAAAGGACATAACACCCTTTATATAGGATACAAATCCCGGGATTAGGGTTTTCCTTGTTCAGACTAGACTCGACGAGTCCCCTTAGCCGACTCGCCGAGTCGGTCACTTACTCCTCGATCCGGATCCCGCTCGGACTCGCCGAGTCGGCCCTTTAACTTAGGGTTTCCTTTCCTTTCTTGGCCTTCCTGATTTTGGGTGTTACAGGATATGTGGCTCATTACTTACCAGGCTATATATATCAACCTCCTTTTGTAAATTGTTCATCCTTATAATTTAAGAGTAGTTTTATTTTCAGTTAATACCTTAAAGGAGAGCGATGGATTTGTTCAATCAGTCGGAGAATTTCTGATGTGAGGTGACTAGCGAAACATTAATTTTCAATGGTAATATACATACATATAAATATATATAGATATGTATTAAAATGAAACTTTTTATTATTGAATTTTGTTTTTGAAACGTCACAAAACGCTATATACTTTTTTATTTATTTATCGATATTTATGAGTTATATATATATATATATATATATATATATATATATATATATATATATATATATATATATATTAAACAAAAATTACTTGTTCAGCAGGCTCATTTGAACGAACAACGACTACCGTGGAGGCTATTGGGTCGAAGTTTTTTGTTCCTGTGGTTTCGCCTGCGGTGCCGGTTGTACCGGTGATGCCGATGACACCGATTGGGATTGGGGACTCTCTTGGCCCGTCGTTGGGTGTAAACATTCATCCAATGGTTGATTACTTGAGACAAGTTCAAGAGAACTATGAATATGTGAATCATTTTGTTGACTCTCTAGAGCGTTATCACCAACTCCTCGCTGCTTATGAGGGGTTTTACTGCAAAGAAGTTCAGTGTTTGGTTAGTGAGAACTCAGAATTGCGTAGGTACGTGACCACGCTCGAGAATGAAATCGTTCGTGGCGGTGGTGGTGGTATTGGTGGTCAGGGTGGCGGTCGTGGTCGTTAAGGCGGTTTTGTGTTTGTTCATGTTATGTTTTAGGGATCTTTGAAATAACTTTTTGCTAGTTGTATGAGATGTATGGATGAATGTGGCCTTGTTGTGTTTATCAATAAAACTATTACATTTCGTTATATATTACCATGCATTTGAATAATAGGAGTAAGGGGATGAAAAAGGTGGTTTGTATCTTTATTTGATGTGGGTCTATAAGACTACTAGGTGTGGGTAACATGTTATCACATGTTACCACACCCAAAAGGTGCCATGTCAGCATCCTACTCATACATGGTGTTATAACACCCAAGGTGGAAATGGGCAACATCTAATAACATGTGATAACACCAATTATTTTCTATTTTCTATTTTATTTATTTTTGATGTTTTTTTTTTCTATATTTCGAATTTGTTTTTTTATTTATTTACATTTGAAAGGTAAAAAATAAAATTTTAATAAATCTTAAATTAAAAACAACATTAAAAAAATTACGACAAAACACAAAAACATTTAAAAACCTAAAAAAAACAAAAACAAAAAAAGATGATAAAACCTACATTTTTGCCCTAAAACTATTCATCTTCATCTTCGTGACCAACATAGATGTAATCCGCCAAGTCTTCACGGAGTTGCTTGTGTTTTCGTTAATCTTGAATATCAACCACTCTATGTAAATATTCTGATGTCCCTAGTTGAAATTGCACATGTCTTGGTTCCATAAGAGAATATGTTGCAATATTGCGTCCTTTATCTTCGACAACCATGTTATGCATTACGATTCATGAATACATGATATATCGTAGAGTATCTAACTCATAAGGTCTCGCCGCATGTTCAACAATGTGCCATTTTGATTTCAAAACCCCAAAAGCACGTTCAACGTCCTTACGTGCTCCTTCTTGTCGTCTCTTGAAATATTTGTCCCTTGGATCTATTGGGTGTCGAAACGCCTTCACAAACGTAGAATATTGTGGATATATTCCATCTGTAAGGTAATACCCGAACTTATATTCATTTCCATTCACTGTGAAAGGAGCATCTGAGGCTTTTCCTGACAAAAGATCGTCAAATATCGGTGATTGATCATCGAGAACGTTGACGTCGTTGTTAGAACCCGCAACCCTGAAAAAAGCATGCCAAATCCATAAATCTTGTGAAGCAATAGCCTCTAATACCAACGAAGGCGCTCCATGATGACTGCTCGAATACTGGCCTTTCCACGCCACAGGGCAATTTCTCCATTTCCAGTGTGTGCAGTCAATGCTCCCAAGCATACCCGGAAAACCATGTCTTTCTTCATGCGCCGCATATAATTGTTGCATATCATGCAACGAAGGTTTGTGCGAGTATTGGTCATTGAAGGTTTCGACAACACCTCTTGCCAATAAATACAAACTTTCTCGTGCGATCCTCTCAGACATTCTCATGTAATCGTCAATAGAATCGGGCGACTCCCCCATTGCCATAAGTTTAATTGCAGCAACACATTTTTGCAACCCTGTGAAGCCTCGTTTGCCTCAAGCATCATATCTCATTTGGAAAAATTCATACCTAAATAAATATTAAACACGTAAAAATTATATTTATTTTTATCTAAAAGTAACATTTTATAAATTATAAAAATTGAAACAAACGATACCTAAATATATAGTAAACAAACGATACCTAAATAAATAGTAAACACGTAAAAATTATATCTATATTTATTTAAAAGTGACGTTTTATAAATAATAAAAGTTGAAACAAATGATACCTTGCTTCCATAGTGTTGGCGATCCTTTCAAAAACAGTTTTTCGCAAACGAAATCTTCTTTTGAAATCGCTTGGTTGGTAGACACAATTTTCCGCAAAGTAATCGTTAACTAGTCGTCTATGCCTTTCCTTGCGATCTCTATTTAACGTTGCATGTCGCGTGAGTAATGGAGCTGGATCTGGCTGTACTAGGCTGCCTGTATAATACTGGTACATCATACTCACGAACAAATCATCTTCGTCGTTATCATCGTTATACGGATGGGCCGGATCAAATTCATTCATATTTTGGTTTTGAAATATTGAAAGAAATATGTAGAGAATTTTGTAGGTAAAAATGAAAGAAATATGATTTGATATAGTATATATATAAAAGTTGATTTTTTTTATGTTACCGTTTGTTTTCGAACGGTCAAAATTATGTCGAAAAAAAAGAAAATACCCGTTATCGCCCGTTGTCACCATAACGCGCCGTGGCGTAACGCGCCTTAACGCGACCCTGGGGCGGTGTTCTCCACCATGGCGCCGTTAAGGGCGTATGCCACGTAAGATAACGCGTTATGCGCGTTGCCCACACCCGTTCGTCTAAGAAAAATCGTTTTGACTAGAAGTTGGTTGTTTATTTTTTATTTTTCATTTTTTATACTGCCGCTGCTTTTTATTGGTGAGGCTCTGCTTCTAGTCCATTGTGGACAAACATTATACTCATCTTTTTCTGTATAGTACTTTTTCTATTTCCGTAATCATATTCATTTGTTTGAAAATGATTATAACTGGTTGTGTTTGCGCCGTGTGTATTGTTTGTGGGCGATACACATTACCGACCCATGTAATGTGTGAACAACTTGATTATTAACATATGTAGTTATTGTTTCCGTGGAGTCATTTTGTTATCGTGTATAGCCACGAAAGTATACATTTTAATGTATACAGTTTCGTTCCTCTAATGTCGAACGAGGATGCATCGTCTTTTGATTGTTGACATATAAGTTGATTTGACATGATATGTTTTATACAAGTTTTATTACTCTTTATCAACGGCCATTGTTTGTGGGACGTTGTTTGATTGTCACGTGAAATCGCGTAGGTATGCCTTTTTTTTATTATATTATTAGTTTTTATAATGTCGGAACGGTGATGCATCATGTTTGGCTTTTTGTAGCCATAAGTACTTTTGTTTTATTTTCATGGTGAATCAAAAAGCACATTTTTAGAAAACGGCTTATTTGTACATATGAGATAACTGTGTCGTGTTGTAACGTGCTTTCTTCGCCTTCTTAAAAGCGGAACCTTCATATGTTGCTTATATGCCATGTTCTTGGGATGGGGCGACCATTCATGTCGGCTAAGAGGTATGATCTGGTGCGTTTGGTGCCTGTTACTTGGTAAGGGTCTTCCCAGTTGGGATCTAGCTTCTTTTGGCCTTCTTGTCTGTTGGCCTCATTTTTTATTATAACGAAATCACCAATTTTAAATTGTTTATGTTTTACTTTGTTGTTGTAGTATCGTTCTGTCAGTGTTTTATATCTAGCGTTCCTTAAAGAAGCAAACTCTCGTCATTCTTCTAGTAAATCAAGATTGAGGCTTAGGTTTACATCATTTGTGGTTAGGTCAAAGTTGCTGACGCAGTAAGTTGGTAAGCCAATCTCAGGTGGCAGAACGATAGACTAGGCTAAAGGGTGTGCAATCGGTTCCAGTTCGAGCCGTTGTTCGATATGCTCAAAGAACATTTGGCAATTCTTCGACCCATTGTCCTTTAACTTTACCGAGTCTTGCTTTCAAGCCTTGTAATATGGTCCGATTGGTTACCTCGGTTTGTCCATTTGCCTGTGGGTGAGCAACAGATGTGAAATTTTGCTAGATTTTAAGTTCTTCGCACCATTCTCTAAAATGGTTGTTGGAAAACTGCTTCCCGTTGTTGTTGATGATTGTTCCTGGAATTCCGAGGTGACAAACAATATTGCGCCAAACGAACTGCAATACCTTTTGACCGGTGATTGTTGCTACCTGCTCGGCTTCTACCCATTTTGTAAAACAATCTATGGAGACTATTAGAAACTTGACACGGCCGGGAGCCTCTGGAAATGGCCCCACTATGTCGATTCCCCATTGGTAAAAGGGTCATGGGCTTGAGATGCTTGTTAGTTCACATTGAGGTTGTCGTATAGTTGGTGCATGTTGTTGACAATTCTGGCATGTTTCCAAGCCTTGCGACCTTTTGAACGATGCTTCGGGCTCCTGCATGTGAACCACATGACCTGAAGTGTGCTTCACATAAAACATAGTTTGCCTGTTTGGGTCCAACGCATCTTAACCACTGGGTCATATATCCTTTTTGATAAAGCACACCCTATTTGATGGAATATTGAGGGATTTGATCCGTATTTTACTTGCTTCCGTTTGGTCGTTTGGAAGGGTCCCATCCATCAAGTAGCGTACGATCGGGTCCATCCACGTCGCTCCTATTTCCTCGACTGTGTTGACAACTTTCACATGTATGCTCCTGCATAGGACAATTTCGACCAAGACACTCTTCGTGAAGTGAGAGAAAGATGAAGATGCTAAATTACTTAAAGCATCCGCGCGTTTGTTTTTTGAACGAGGGATCTGTGTTATCGTGAAGTAGCTGAAATGTTTTTGTAAGTCCTAGACTTTGGATAAATATATTTTCATCAATTCTTCTTTGGCTTTATAGAATCCTTTCACTTGATGTGTAATCAACAAAGAGTCGGTGTATACATGAAGTTGTGTGCTTCCATTTGACTAGCGAGTTCTAGTCATGCACCAGGGCTTCGTATTCACCTTCGTTGTTGGAGGCCTTGAATTTGAATCAGAGGGTGTAGGTTATTTCTCGTCCTGCGATATCTATGGGCTCCTCGATGATTTAGTGATGACATCTTAAGCGCTTGGCCAAGCCTTGACTAAATTGATACGTTCAATTAGTAGTCTGTTGTCAGTCGTCATAAACCGGGAAACAAATCTTGGACAGAGATAATGATTATAATCCATGTCTCATGTCCATACGATATCTTGTAGAATGGTAGGATATTTGATCACTTATCTAAAGGACACGTAACTAACTAGGTCAGAGTTCAACAACGCCTTTTGAAAGCTACGATTGCTGGTTAAATTTTGAAGTCATACTTGCAATCATAGGTATTAGACTTATCCAAGTGGGAGACTATTGGATTAGGTGTCTAAGCCTATAACTATAATTGATGTGTACTTGATTTGATAGTAGCATGGTCCTTTTGGGTTGCCTTGACCATAGCAATTTGACAAGATGCCTTTTGGAGACAGGTTGAATTTATTATCTGGAATAATTAATTGATTTATTAATGTATTATGAAATAATATATTAATTAGAAATCATGTTATTTAATTGGTATTTAATCAAAAATTAAGTTGGAATTAATTTTGGGATTAAAGGAACAGTGGCTATTTTGCAAATCATTGATAGTTGTGAAACTGAGCTGATGGACTCCTTAATTAGGAGTGGACGAAATCCTATAGGGAGGCCCTATCGATTTCGTCCAAGGCTTATTGATAGGAGGTCCATGGGCTGCTTAAGCCTTAATTAGGAAATTAGGGTTTCCTACTGAAACCCTAGCAACCCACAACTATATAAAGACCCCATCTCTTAAGATTTCGGCCTACACTTGCCTCTAACCCTAGTAGAGCCAATTTCTAAGAATATTCTTCTCTCTCTCCTCTCATCCTCTTGCTAGTGGTGTTTGTGAACCATTAGAGGTGCAACATTTGAGGCACTAAGCTATCAAGAGTCAAGGATCTACAAGGAGTTCTAGTTATTACTACATAACTAGTAAGGTAAACATCAAAACCCTTTTTGTTATAGAATTTTCGAAATTGTATGCTAGATCTAGGGTTTATTGCTTTGGTTTTCAATTGCATGTTCAACTAGTGAAAAACTTAGATCCAAAGCAATTAGGCATGAACACATAGGTTTGTTGTTATGATCATAAGCCATCAGTACAAGGATGCCTTTTGCTCAACTATTGAACAATTACACTTAGACCCTGCACTTTTAATTAATTTCATTAATCCCGAAATTAATTCCAATTAATTTCTGATTAATTATTAACTTAATATTACTAATTCTAATTAATATATTATTCTCATAATATATTAATAAATGATTTATTTCAATTTATTAAGCAAATAATAAATCAACCTCTCTCTCTGAAAGTCATCTTGTCCAGGTGGTAGGTTTGAGGGCAACCCAAAAGGATTGTGCTACTATTAATTCAAGTTTATACCAATTATAGTTATGTGCTTAGACACCTAATCCAACAATATCATGGTCTTCCATATTAATTCTAGGAGCCACATCCTGGTCTTGCATGCCATACATAAAGTTATATGCAGTCAAAGATCAGATAGACACTCGAACATATGACCCATTCGAGAGCGAATAATCAGACAAGAACATCACAATAGGACATTAGACCACGAGTTCTCAGGCTATCTAACTTAAACTACATAAAATCCAAGATATCCTTACTACCTAACTATACATAACAAATACCAACATATTCATACCCTTAGCAACCAGCCTTCCCTAGTTACCCTGCTATTGACCACTTCTCAACTAAGTCATTTGCTGGTCCGTCATACATAATCCTGATAACTGGCCTACCCTAGTTACCCTAATCAAACATAAATCATGATAGTAACATACGATCAATAGGAAAGATCCTACGAGTCTAGCATACCAAGACACCAAGTTTCCTAAACTTGACATACATAACAAAGGAGTTATCATAGCCACTAACATACTTGTATTATAACAACACCTCTATCCTACCATGTATATGATATAAAATAGGATACATGACATAATGAGAAACTCACCTGAACTAAAGAACCGAAGAAGCACAACAACACTTTCACACCTTGCACTGCTCAATCCCACAAACCGACTAATCACCAAAAGAGATAAATCCACATTCAACAAACCAAATCCTCCTAGTCTAACCTTAAAGTCAAACCGGTCAAAAGTCAACGGACAACAAAGTCAAAGTCAACGCTATGACATGGGCCCTCCTTGGTTACGTCGTGGGAATGCCAAGACAAAATGGTGGTGGATCCAAACTTCACCACGTCGTGGCCATCCCTTTGGCCACGTCGTGGCAACTGGCAGGATGCCATTTCTCTCATTAAGAGCTTAATCACGATCAAGGCTCATAGTTCCATATCTACTTCGTTTTAATGACTTAATGGATAAAGTTTCCAACTTTATCCATTAGGAATCAACTCTAAGGCAAGATCAAAAACCCTAAGTCCATTAAGCTCTTAATATGACCAAAACTTGAACATAAAACCAAGAACACTCAAGCAAAGGCTGAAGAAACATCAAGAAGTTCCTCATCTCCATTAACGAACGTGCAACACCTCCATTAACAAACCTGCAACACCTCGATTTTCTCCATTAACAAACCTACAACACCTTGATTTTCTAGAACTATTCATCTTCTGCAAGTTTAAACCCTTCATCCATGGCATATTTCGATTTTGTTCCTGGAACCCTTCATCTTCCTTGAGTTCGAACCCTAACTCATTTATGACGTTGAACAAACTCTAACAAGAATCAAATATCTAAATCATTTTGTGTGTTTGTTTGTTCTTCAACCATGAACACATACAAAACCCCAAATTTGGAAACAAAAGATAAGAATAAGAGAAACACGAAATTTGAAAAATGTGTCAAGAACTCATCTCACCGGAAAACATATTTTGACCGGAAAAATCATACTTGGCTAGAAAAGAGGTCGGAAACCGAAAAAACTCTCTATATTACCGGTGATAATGACATTTTTAACAAATAAAGTTTAAGGGTGAATAAAACATACACAAAAAAAGTTAAGGACCAGGTATATATAAAAAGGCTTCTAGAAACAAAATTTGATATTAACCCTTTTAACTCAGTACAATAATTATATCTTCACAGAAGTTACGAAATGTTACATTTTCTTCAAATAAAAATTTAATCAAAAAAAAAAAAAATCAAATGATGAACTCTTTAACAAAATTAAGAATTGCAGACGCTCTTCTTGGATCAATCATTTCAATCCCATGAAACCCCACATCATCAAATCTGGCTTCAACCATAACCCCTTGCATCACCATCAATTGCACAAGATCTTGTTGCCTATCAATCAATGGATCCCCTCCAAACCCTATAACCAAACACCTCCCTAATCTCTTCATCTTTTTCTTCACTTGTTCATCCCCTAACGGATTACAAAATCGATGATCTCGATCCGTACCCTTCGGTAAAGCAAGTTCCCACAAAAGATCGATCACCGGCAACGGAAAGAACATATCCGCCGCCATTTTTAGCTCCGATTTCGTTCGTTTTTTGCCTCCGAAAAAGGGCTGGTTGAGTATGATTCCCCCGATTGTCAATGGCGATAGATCCTGATCCAGAACTCGTAATGCTGTGTTCAAAACAATGTTGGCGCCGCATGAGGTTCCGTAGAGGAAAACCCTAGAGAAATCGGCGTATTGTGTGATCCATGGTTCGCCGTTTGGATCTGTGGCTTGTTTTTTCACCCAATTTAAAGCGTCCATCGCGTCCTCGTATTGCCCTGGGAGTCTGGTCTCCGGTGCTAGCCGGAAGTTGACTGAAACTGCGATGGCCGGAATCTCCTCGGAGAGTTTGTTCATGGCGTCGTGGTTCATCATGTCGTTTACATTGAAAAGAATCCAACCTCCGGCGTGGAAGTATATAACCAATGGGAGGCGTGCGATTTTGCTATCATTGGAGGGTATTTTCGCTGGCCGGTAAATTCGTATCCATGTGCTTTTGGTGGCGTCGAGGGTTACATCCTTGCTGACCACCGTTTGACTATGGAGGAGCTCACCGTCGCCGGTGGCAGACTTTTGTGGGAATTGAACCAGGCGAGTAATTGTACCATCTTCATTATTAAGAATCTTGAGGTGTTCATATGGATCAAATTTTGACATTTTTTTGTTAATTAGAGTAAGAACAAATTTGGGTGTTTTAAAATTTGTATTTTTGTTTTTGTGATAAATATTGTTTGCAAAATTGATTCAAGAAAGTGTGTGTGTATTTGTTTGATCTAATTTTGTGAAGGGCTATGCTGAATTGTTGGCATGTGGTGAGTTTGACACCATATACATTTTAGTAAATTTTGTCATAGGTTTTACTTTGTCTTTAGAAGATGAAAATAAATGTTGTAGGGGTATTTTGATATGTATCATCTTGAATCCATATTTGATTTTTAAATATTCAAAATTTATATATTTATATCCCTAATGGAAACCATATAGACTCAATATCAATGACCAAAAAATAAATTAAAAACAAACGACTATCATTTTATGATATCAACTCATCTCTCATATGTATGCATGTTGATCAATATTTTTATAAATTATATACACAGATTCTTTTTATTATCATTATAGAAAACAAAAAATTAATTGTTTTTATTCATTTATGTACTTGAACTTCTTTGCATTTGTATATACGTTTTTTTAAGTATATTTCTAATACGTTTAGACCATGTGTGGAGTATGGCTCAATAAAATAGTTGTCCACGATTCTTTTGGTTGGCCACGTGTGAAAGGGTATAAAATAAGCACTTATATTTCAATATCTAATAAATGGCTAAATAAGTGCTCTTTTAATATAATCTAATTATTCCATACATTGGCCCATGCTATCAATATGTTTAAACTAGTGCGCTTGTTTCTAAATTATTATTCGTTTAATAATCATCCTTCCTCCATCCCCATCACACAAATTAATATATAGGGATCCATTATATGTATTGAAGGGAACCTATAATCAGATCCAACTCCTTTTTTCTCCACACTCTAACAACACACACATACAAGGACATCAATGGGCATGTATATGGGTTTCAAAGAAACGGGACTTTCCAAGTATATTCTATTCGCATGCTTTGTTTTATGTTCAATTCAAAACATGGTTCTGTTTCTTTTTCGTATCTTCAATTTGGCTCAACCCCAGCATCATCATGATCATCAAAAACTATCTGGAAGCAGTCCTGTTTCAGCTATGGTGACTCGTGAATTCCTTGTGGTCAGAAGCTTCAAGGACATTGATGAGAGGAAAGATTTGGAGGAAAGTTGTGCAGTTTGCTTGAATGAGTTTGAGGGTGATGACAAGATTAGATGCTTGATAAATTGTACGCATACTTTCCATCAAAATTGTTTGGATCGTTGGATGGATCATGTCCAAGGTACTTGTCCGATTTGCAGAACTCCAATTTTGCCATATGCATGTCAAGATGAATACAATAAACGACTCGATGTAGTCAATAATCTCCACATGAAGTCCTACTAGTTTCGAGTTTTTAACTTTGTTTAATATCATTGTTCTTTAGAACGAATAGATTTTTCATTTTTCCATCTAGTTAATGTTTGTTCAAATCGATGAAAAAGCAATTCACATATGTAACACTTGTGTTTGTGACTGTGAGTTTAAACCAAACTCGAGCGGGTTGACCCGAGTCCAACTCCAGCCAAAGTCTTGCAAGGATTAAGGACAAACTTGACAATTTAAAACTAAAAAGGAGGTTACTTTTTCTTTAGCAAGTGGCCAATTTTGTGGAGCTTCTTCATTTGCTCTTTCATGCGTATTATTGGGGAGTGGGGTGAGGAGTGGGTCACCCTCTCCATTCAAATAGATTGATTTGCCTTCGTCTGTTTCTAACCTTTCCAAAAAGTAGATATAGCAGTAGCAGTAGTCCTTTTGTTTCTTTATTTCAGCTGCACTATACAGTTTCATGTTGTTTAATTCAAGGAAATTTTTGGCTTCAACTTTTCCTTTCTCCCTTCTCAGTTCTTTTTGTTTCATCCAAGGTTCTAAATAACGTAAGGCGTGACTTGGCGGCAATGTCAAGCCTCAAGCTTTTTCGAGCCTTGGCGAGTCACGACGTTTGTAAGGCGTGACTTAAGGCGGCAATTTTCTATATAATTAATATTTTTATATGTATTTTCAACTATTATTCATTTTCATACACATATATTAGTTAAGGTGACGTTTTGACAAAACTTGGCGGCAAATACAAGCCTTGGAGTCATGGCGCGCCATGGCGGAGCCATGACAAGTTTTTTAGAACCTTGGTTTCATCAGACCATTCTTGCAGCCCCACGCAATTTTCTGGTGACACCTTTCAGCTTCAAACTGCATATATTTTGGTCATATTTTGATCCAACAAGTGATATCAAAGGCTCGTTGTACATGTATTCCAAAGCCAACCATGCCGAGTTCGATTTTCTCTAGCTAAAATGGAGCTCAAAGAGTTGGTGAAAAAGGTAGTGTCAGCTTACATTACCCGAATCATTGTAGGCTTTGAAAATGAGAAATGATTTGAATACAACAGTTTTTTTGCCATACCCAACAGAGCATGCTTTAGATGGGTAGTACAATATGCAAAAAGAGCATATGCCATTATTGTGGCAAAAAAAAAATGTTGTGTATGAATCAACATGCTTTGGAAATATGGGTAAACATGCAAGCACAAGGAGTGTGTGGAGTGGTGCAAAATCGAGAAGTCAAGGAGCGCTTGGATCACATGCACTAGTACAAAAATCGATATAGACCACACAAAAAAGTGTGACTCGCAAAAAAAAAGGTGCATTGAGTAATAGATAATGTACGTAAGGTACCTATATTTACCTTAAATCATTAAAATGAATGTTATACAATTGAGACAAATCATTTGTATACATAATATCATTGATAAAGCGACAATAATAAACAAAAAAAAATCATTTATGAAAAAGGCGCATCTCAAAGAAGTGATCTGCTATGCAACAAAATTTACATGTAGTTGATCTACAAATATAAAAGTTACAAAAAAATATCAATGAATTTTTAGGACTCTTTTCAAAAAGACTTAAGATTCCTACACTTGAATATTGTCTCAAGCTCATTTATCCACATGTGTGGGATCATCAATGGCATCCATGGTGCTATTAATGGCACCTTCGTTTCTTATTTTCTCTTTCTCTTCAAGTGCCTTCTTCTCTTCTGCTAATGCTGCATCTTGTTCTTCTTTCGTGAATTGATGATACCTTGCCTACATATTCAAACATTTTCAAGAAATAGCAACATACCTTATTAATTTGTTTATTATAGTATCCTAGTTATATTTTTTTTCAACCTATTATAGCATTAACCTTTGAAAAGTCTATTCAATTATATTAATGTCATTTTCATCCTCATCCGCATCATCCAATAGTTACTCGATCATAAAAACAGTTATCTTAAGCAATAAGGTTAAATGAAGGGAATAGCAATGTACTATCATTAATTAGTTTATTATAATGTAACATTCTATTTTCATTTTTTTTCCTATTCTAGTGTTAAGGTTTAAAAAATCGAACCAATTATAGCAATGTCATCTAAATTCAAAGGAAATTGCATTGTTATAATTGGGTAGATTTTTCAAAGTATAATATCCTATTAAAAAATGTGCTAAATTTGGTAGATTTTTCAATGTTAAATGCCTTAATAAGAAAAAAAAAACTAAAAGTATGTTGCTATTTCTTTCATTTAGCTCTAAAAATAGAGGAAACAATCAATATGTTTTTTTTTTACCTTGATTGTAATAGTTCCTCTATCCTTCTTATCTTTGATCTTCATCATATCAAGGGAAGGTTGTAGTCTTAATTCAAGTTCCTTCTCAATTTCAGGTTGAAGATCAATCAACTGTAATTTTGCTATGCCCAACCGTTGGTCAGCTCCAATATCTTCATCAAAAACCTATTTTGAATTTACACATTATATATTTTAAATACGATAAAAAGGTCTTTGTAATTGTATTATCTTCACCATTTAATCAATTAAGCCACTATACTCTTTTGACCGTTTAAAGAAAATAACCATTTTCCGAAAAAGACAAAATACCGAAAAACACAACGTACTTTCACCACTTCATTCATTTAGCCACTAAATTATTAATCTTTAATGATTATATTCATAGTTGTTCAATGGCTAAATCGACAAAATTGTTAAAGTACATTGTGCTTTTCTGCATTCATAACATGGAAATGGGGAAAAATGTTTTTAAGGGTTAATGACAAAAATAACCACCCATTTTGAAACTACCTTTTTTCTACTTTTTTCTTGCGGAGTGATTTCATTTTGTAAACAAAAAAAAAGAGCTTCACAAAAAATTTAAGATTTTTATGTAGTGGGGTCCCTTCATAGAGTAATTTTGCAATAAAAGAAATTCTGCTTAAGTCCATAGTTATACACCTCTTGTTTTGGTCAATTTTGTGATTAACCCTTGTTTTTAAAGCCTCAAAAATAGTATAATGGTTTATTCACTATAGAAAATGGTTAAGTAGCTAAACCGATAAAGTGGTGAAAGTACAAGTGCTCTTCCGTATGTTTGTCCTTTCTAAAAGAGGAAGTTGTTACATTTATATTAGATAAGAAAACAAACAAGGGGAAAATACGAATTTGACCTCAACAACAGCAAATTGGGTCTCTCTATCTTCCACAGTGAGATGAAATGTTTGATTCCAAACAGGATTCAAGTTGTTCTCAATGACTTTGGTTTTGAATTTTTCAAGTGGCCGAATAAATGCAACTGCATACGGATCAGATTTTCCCATCATTTCCATATTTTTTAAATTATGTGCCTTCACAACTGTTAACATCAGCTTTCCTTGTGGTTTAAGCTCCAAATCACTGCATAATTATCAACAAAACATCATCAACTTTTATTTTTAAAAGAAAACAAAGTATTAGTGGTTAAAGCATAAAACCGCCTAAAATATTTTTGTAATTGTGCAGAATTGCCATTTTTTCAGACTCTTAGATATATTTTTTTTGCGATTTCGGTGAAAAGTCAAGTAAAGTGGTTGAAAAATTTCCTAAAAATGAGTGATATTATGTAAATATAATATTTTAAGAATGAAGTTTACCTTGTATCTACAGGTATACCACCAAGGGGAACAACAATTCTATGTGGCCATTGAAGCATATCTGTAATAATTGAAGTTACTGTATCCTACATAAATCAAGATATAAGTATTAGAACTTTTTTATAATGCCTAATTGATTCAGAAAATAACAATCCAATTATATAAAAAAAAACTTACTTCAATCATGTCTGAAAGTCCAGGAATGGCTGTTAAACTTCCACCAACAGCCTTCAATGTATAATCGAATCTTGGCTTTGGCTGATACCAAAAAAAGATCAAGTTAAAATTTCATTTATTTGTTTATTATAACATCTTATTTTCATTTCTTCATAATACAATATTGTACTTTGAAAAATCTACACATTTATAGCAATGGCATCCGAATACAAAATCACTGCTATTTGGATTTCCTTGCAAATAAACAATTGTTCTGATGAAAAGACAAAAAAAAAAAAACTGCCAAAATTTTTACAAGTATTAGCAATTTAGAGAAAAAGTGACATGTACGATCATTAATCTACAATCATACTTGAGTGTTTGACCATTCAAGCCATTATATAATCATTTTTCTATTACAGACAAATCATTATTATTCTAAAATGAAAAAGAAGGCGAGGTTTTCAAGAATGAGCATTTTTTGGACAAAAAGAATCAAGTTTATGTTTCCAAAATTTGTCCAAAGTTGTTCATTATTTCAAATTAAACTTTTTTCCTTTTCAAATTTCCACATCATGACTATGATTAATAGCATTTATTTACTCAGTCTCATATAACAAATTGATAAACACACGTAAAAATGTACCTCAGAAAGTAAAGCCACAACAACAGCAGAGATGCAAGGAATTTCCTCAGAAAGTTGGAAAATAACACGAATAATTGTAAAAACTTGAAGATCCTTCAACTGTAAGAAATAGAAGAACAACAAAAAAAAGATGATAATTAATTAATTAATTATATAGTTCAATAACATCATTATATTAATATTTCAAAAGTAGTTTACCTGAATAGGTAATGAAGCAACACCTGCAGCTTCGACTCCTAAAACAATATTTGGATCACCACCCCATCGAAAATCCATATCCATTGATATTTGACCTTTCTTAGGGCTTTGAATACGGATTCCTACACATATAGTTTTTGAAGGAATTAAATATGTTAAAGAAGTTGTAAGTTTTTGAATTTTCCTATAAATTATACCTTCAATTTTTGGTGCCACACTTCCAAGAGAAAGTTTGCTGAACTTCAAAGATGAAATTCCTGATGGACGATATTCTTCCAATATAGGTTCAACAGATTCTCTAATTATTATCGTAGCAGCCTATAAAATGTAACATTTAATACATACATATAAAATAATCAATCAAGAAAATCAAAAACAAAAGATGCAACCAGTTGAAACATGGTTGTATAATACATGTAGCATAAATTGTTAAAGAAAAAAGTGAAAAATTAATTCCATAAATTGGTAAAAGAAATGAAACTTCGTTGCATAAATTGGTATTTGCATAAATAAGCATTTAACCGATACAAACATCATGAGGTAACTAGTTCTTGGTTATAATGTTGCATATTTTGGTAATAGATTGAAAATGATTGCACATTTAATCTAAAAAAACCACATTTTACAAAAAATGAAAAAAAAAAAGTGAAACATTGTTGCATGCATGTACATTCAACCCTATAGAAAATACTTTAAAAAAAGGTAAAGAAATTACTTCGGCAACATATGGCCATAGTTTGCTTAGCTGTTTGTTCAACCATTTCACCTGAAATATTAGTCATGAAGGTGAGAGACAAAAAATAAAAAAAAAAAATTATCACCACAAAGTTTCAATAACATATAGTAATCTTTACTATGGGCAAATGGGTATTATGTGTAATTCAAAATATAAAAACTTGATATAATTTTTCCTAAAATATATAATAAGAAATTTAACTCTAACCTGCTCATAAACAGGAAACGATATCCATTCAGGAAAATTATCACCACAAAGTTTCTTTAAATCTTCTCTATCAAGAGACCCCAGGAGCTTTATATCACCTGCCTGATGATAAAAGTAAAGCATCTCAATAAAGCTCAAACTATTTTGTATAAACCCTATCATCACTAAAATTAATATGATAACAAACTCAGAGGTGAATACTTAATACAAACTCAAAATAAAAAACTATCAAATTCTTCATAATATCAACTAATCATAACAAAAATTTGATGATGAGGTGACTAATTACTTTTGCAGTACGATTTTTGCTTCTTTGTCTCATCATATGACGCCAACCCACCATAATCCCGATTCCAAATAAAGCCCCAAGAAACATCCCAGACATGAAACCCATTTTTGATCGAAATCGAATCACCTGTAAACACAAATTAATTGGAAATCAAAATTTCGAGTCAATGATCACAATGAGAAAGATAGATCGATACCCACTATGTGTATCCAATGTGTGTATGTTTTTCTCTTTCTAAATTCCGATCGGTTTCGTTGGTTCTTGGCATTCTCTTGTTAATAAGCATCCATGTTTTTGCTGCAGATGAAGGGTGAAGGGTAGCGTGATGATGAAAATACGATGACGAGTGATTGTGAGAAGGAGCTGTAGATGTTCGTCTAGTTTCACATCAAAGTTTTGATTGCATGTAAATTTGTTGATGATTTGTGATTCCGTGAAGAATATGCTGGACAAAAATGTGCTTTTACGAAACTTTTGTGGTAATATGAAAATACAATGCAAAATAGAAAAGAGAAACAAAGTTGCCTCGAATAGTTAAATTTCCGGATTACTTTTTTTATTTTTAAAAATACCTTTTATTTTTATAATTTTTTAGTTTTTTTATTAAGGATGTTTCAAAAACGTTTAAAAAAAGGCAAAGAAGTTTTCCAGCTATTTAAAAAAAAAATACTTGATGTTGGAAATAAGTTACACCAGAACAATTGCAATCCTTATAATCCATCTGTGAATCATTATACCAAACTGAGGATAACAACAGGGACAAATTGGTCCAGCTGTGAGGGGCAAAATGGTCAAGTTGTGAGCAGGGACGACTCAACCAGTATAGGGGCTTTAAGTGAAACAAAAATTTGAGGCCCTTTGTCATTACTATACTTAATGTTATAAATTAAACCCTTATCCTTTCCAAAATCCAACTTGACACAACGAATATTGAAAAAAAAAATTAAGCCATATTAACCCTAAAAGATATTCTAATCGGAAAAAAGAATCAGACTATTCTATAATCTACATAGAAGTTTAAAAAACAGATTTTCTCATTTTGTGCGGTTCTGGGTAGAATCAAGAATGAAATGACTAATAAGTTAACTAGATTCATAGGACAAAGAAAGAAGAAGAAGTGAAGAACAATTGCCGAGTCGCCGCTTCTGCCGAATGGTGAATGAAGAATCTGAATAAACAATTCCCTAATTTAATTTTGGGTTAAGGGGCCCCTTAGAATTGAGGGCCCTAAGCAAGGGCTTATTTTTTTGTACAGTAAGGCCGACCCTACCCTGGTTGTGAGGGGCAAAATGGTCAAGCTGTGAGTACATTGCATCCCCTGTACATAATAATTTTCCACAGTGGTTATAGCAGCATTTAGTTAATCTTGAAGAAGTTCATCACGAAGAGTTATAATCATTTTTTTTGGAACATTTCTTGACAGTTGACAGTAACAGTAACTGTCCATTTATGGTGTGGGGATGTTACCTGGTGGGAGTTCACGGTTACTGGCGGGAGTTTTTTCCAATATTTTGACAATTTTACCCTTATTAGTTAATTTTTTATGTAGTGATGTTGTTGTGCTCTGTTTTCCAGCTTGATGTTTAAGTTTATTTTGCTGTCGTTGTTGACGCTTATTTACTCCATTTGTATCTTTTATGTTAATATAATCAACCATTTAGATTTTAGCAAATGTTTTGAGTCGTGGATAGAGTGCATAGTGCGTTAATCATTTGTAATTAAAAGTGGATTTGGGTGTTGCTTCTGTACATGGGAAGGTTATTGGATGTAGAAAAATAAATACACACATAAATGCCATCACAGGACCTGAAGAAGAAGACGGTGCAGGATCTGAAGAAGAAGACGATGCAGGAGAAGAAGCCCCGGGAGAAGTCGTTCCTTATTATGAGTATAATCGAATCACGACGTACTCCGTGCATGCGCCCCATCGGGGCTGATCCCGACGTACGCCGGGCATACTCGAGTCACGGGAAAACCCCAAATTTTAGGGTTTTCACCCTATTTAAAGTCCCTAAGTCCCTCAAGTACATTACCCTTTCAGCCTTCATTGCCCTTTTAGTGCCAATCTCAAACCATAGCCTTCTTGAGTGCATTTTTGAGCTTACCTTGAGTGTTTGGGTGTTCTTTAGTGGTTTTGAAGAAGAAGGAAGTTTGAAGAAAAGGAGAAGAAGGAGGTTGTAGATCCAGAGTTTGTGCACCATTTCTAGCCTATTGTAGGAACAATAAATAAGATCGAAAGATTCTATAATAATGGAGTGAATTAAAGAAAAAAAACAATGAAGATCAAACGTGTGTTGAATGCTTTGATTAAACAACTCTAGAAGAGCTCTAAGGAACTGCTCTATAAGAGTGTACAAATGGCCGTTAGGGTTGCTAAAGCGTAAAAATCATTAACCCTAATGTTACATGCATGCACTATATATAGGCTAAGCCTGGAAAGACCAAAACGAGAATGGACAGGCCCATCTCTGAATAAATAAACCTATATAAGACATATCTGACACAACACTAATAAACCAACAATCTCCCCCTTTTTGTCAAATTCCAAAGGAGAGTCTTCACTGTTGCCTTCTCTGTGTGTTGAGAATTTTGTGCATTAAATTCAGAAGAACGTTTCAAACACTTAGATACATTTTATCATATCTAAGAAGCTTTTTAGATCCACAGCTAAGCTCGCTTTATAGGTTTCAACCATGGAGAGGATAGTCTTCAAAGCTGTAGTTGAGTAAAGATGTTTGTCTCTCAGAAAGAACATACTCTTCTGACCTAAATCACCAACCTTTAAGTTATAAGCAACACTCTAGTTTTCTTTCCGAATAACTCCCAGCCTAAGCTTCTTAAAATTCGTAGGCTCCTCTTCGGGTTTCATAGTGGTTCTTTTCTGCAAAACCAATGTTATCTCTGTATCCATCTTCGTAATCACTAGGATATAGCAGATAAGCATTGTTCTTAGATAGGCAACGATAGGCTCGTATTTCTTCTAATCTTTCACAACAACGTTGAACAAAGAGATCCAGTCGTATGGATTCATAAACGACATGTCTACCAAAGTGAATTCATCCAATACTCTATCGACTCCTACAAATCCCTTGAACCTTATGTTCATAAAATCTTTTGTAGGCATAGCCGAGTAAACCTTCAACCCCATAATCCTCTTCAAGCTCCAAGACTGATATTGAGGCTTGGCATACTTCAAGTAGAAGTTGAAGAGTTTCAGACTCACCTCATTGTCAGAAATCATAGCCTTCTCTATTTTCTCAAAACACCGAAACAGAAAAGCTCTTGGAGTTATTGGAAAATCAAATTGCAAATTTACTTCTTTATTCAGCTTAAAAGATACTGTGGCTCAAGCTAATAAACAATTGGATTATTAATAGCTTCCTTCTGAATTCTTTGAATCGACCAAGAAGGAAAGAGTGACTTTTGAGTTTCAAGCATCATTTTTGCAATTTTGGTCTCTACTTCCTTTGCTTCCAACTCCATACAAATTTTCAGAAGATCGTCCAACTCTTTATCTCTCTTTTTCCGAACAAGCTTCTCGGATTCAGAAAGATCTTCTTCTTCTTCTTCTTCTTCTTCTTCTTCTTCTTCTTTATCAAAAAGTTTCTCTTTCCCTTTGTTTGATGCAGAAGCTTCATTACCCTTCTGATCATTTTCCTTTGGTTTTTGTTCTTGTTCTTGTTCACCAGTGGTTTGCTTTGCTTGGGGTTCTCCTTTATCTTCTTTGTCTTCTACCCTTGTTTCGGAAGAGCACCACTTCCCGAAACACATTCTATTTAATTTAACATGGCAAACACTGGTTGAAGTTTATCCGAAAAATATCTAACAGAGACTGTGAATACGGAGTCACGAGTCTCGACAAGACGTTGCAGATACTGATTAATTTCGGAAGCACAACTTTTGATGATTGTCTTCTCGGATTCCAAGTCATCAACACGCTTGTTGTTATACTGCAACTTTATTGAAAGAACCCTGGCCTTTTGTGTCTTTTCTGCCAGTTGATCCATGATGTTTTTTTAATAGCAAGGTTTGACTGAAGATTAACTATTTTTGAGATGATGGAGGCGTTGAGTTCAGCGTTGTCAAGTTTTATTTCAGAACGGACAAGTGAGCGAGCCACCTTCTCAGCTTGTACAGATGAACGAAATCCTGCAATGACTTTGTTCATGGCTTCAGTATTTGAGTCAGAGGATCTTCTGAACTCATCCATAAACTTACTTACTTCTTCATGTAGTTTTTCGACTTTTTCGGTCGCTTCTAAAATTGTCTGTTTGGACTCTTTAATTGCCTTGGACGATGCTTCAAGTCCTATGGCATTTTCCTTGGTAATCATTTCCATTGTAGCCTTGTGGGTTTTTAACAGATACTCCTAATTGGGTGAAGATGATGATGAAGATTTGCAAGACTCTAAGAGTGAATCGAATTTTTCATTGAGTTGCTTGAACTGCCCTTTCGTCATAGGGGCATCATCATCACCACTGTTGACATTGACAGTGAACGGGCTAAAAACGAAATCCATGAAAGACCCTGGATCATCGCAACAAGGATGTCTAGATTGTCATCACGCAATGTAGAAGCTGTAGAGGTGCCTGGACCCATAGTTACACCAAAATTAACATCTGTCCCCGTATCAGATATGTTGACATGAATGTTGGAAGTATGTACCTCCTACGTAATGGACTTGGTAATAGTGACTTCTGGTGGAGGGGTAGATTAAGAAAAGATGGTGGAGATTAAGGGAATAGAGATCCGAGGAAGAAAGATTCCAACAAAAAATTTTGGTGGTAATGGAGGGATGGAAGTGATCGGAATAATTATGGTGATAGGAGAGGATGGTGGAGTGGGAATCTGAAAGTTGTCTGAAAAAGGAACGAAAGAAGGAGTTGGAGTGGATACCTTCAGAATCAAATCATTAGGGACAAGTTCCAAAGTTGCAACAATATCCTCAACTTCATTTTGAACTGTGGCATTCCCTCGAATTTTCGAAATCGTTTGGGATTCCGAATGCTCTGGAGCAACCGGAGATGAAGATCTCGGTTTCCTAGCCTGCTTCTTGACCTTCTTTGGATATTTCACTACTTCAGAAGGAGCAACTTTCACTTTTCTCTTGCCTCTCCTCTTTGTTTTGTTACCTTCTTACATGACCTTTCGCAATTCCTCTGTCATAGGGCGAACACCAGATGTAGGTAACTTGTGGTATTCATTCACTATCGCATTGTCTGTGGGAACTTTTACCAACATGGCTTCTAGAGTAGAACCAACAAAGCTGAACTTGCTCGGATCGGAGATCATAAAAGTTGATATTTGCAGAATTGGAATGGAAACAATTATCGAATCATCCAACTATGGAACCTTGAAGTGGCTTAGGGCTCGTTTGACCACAATAGACTAAAAGCAAGCATAGGAGATCTCAGTGTGACGAGTGGTGGCGATTGTGCTTTGGATCAATTGACTCCATAAGATAGAACCAAAAACGAGATTTACTCAATGGTAGAGGCCATAGAGAATAGTAGAGAACAACATGGTTGCACTGTTAGAGCCTGCAACTCTTTTTGAGAAGCTCTTGAACAGAAGAGTGAACAACCCATTCCACATTGGATGAAGAAAGAGCTTCCAGAAATTTGACAATAATGAAATATCTCCAATGTATCCCATTTGGTAGTACATATTGATGAGAGGAGAAGTTGAAATCGGTTCTGGATCCACGAGTCCTTCAGATGAACCAAACCCTAAAAGTCTACAAAAATAGGATTTGGAGATCGAGGTCTTGTGAGAAGCTACCTCGAAGTGATTGACTCCATCAGATTGACTGTATTTGGCAGAAGAATAAGCCTTAGAAAGATGGACCAAAGGAACTGATTCCACTATGGTTAAAGCTTGAGCCAGTGGCGAGAACCGTAAGCATTCCATCATAGGCCTTAAGGCTTCATTGTAGCTGTAACATCCCCAGACCAGGTATACCTTATAAACCCTTGTTCTTTTGGTATAATTTTAAGTTTAACCCTTATTGATAAAAAGGTGGTAAATAAGTACGCGGGGTGTATGCGAGTGTACGCTCAGCGTACTCATATGCGTGTTTTTGACACGGAAGCCACCTAGTACGTTGGGCGTACTAGGCCCAGAGTGAAAACCCTAATTTGAGGCGTGTCCCTATATAAAGGATATGATGTCCTCATTCCTGGCCACCATCCTCAGACAAACAACCCTCTCAAACCCTGAATACTCGTCCATTGAGCTTGTGTGTCCATTTGTGAGCTATTGAGTGATCTTGTGTTTCTTTGGAGTAAAGAAAGAGCCTTGAAGAAGAAGGAGTGGGATTCCAGGCTTTGGATATGAGCTTACCTGAGTTTGGAGCTTAATTTGAGGTATAAAGCTCAAATCTTTCTCACTCTTTTGATTTGTACATCATGTTAGACCAGTTTAGGGTTTTGGTCCCAAAGTTGGATGCTTTATGAGATATTGAGCTCAAGAGACTATGATCAGCTCCTTTGAGTGTCCTTAGTGATATAGTGTCCTAAAAATCAAGACTTGGACGTGTGAGCCAACCCATGCATGAGATATGAGCATTTCGAGATAAAAGAATGAGAGTTTTGGGTGTTTGTGACTTTATCAATCACGCAAAGGCTTAAAGTCACAAACTTTATTGAGTAAGAGCCTTTAAGGAGTCTAGAGCTATGATATATGCTAAGGTCTTAACGGATTAAGACCAAATGAGTAGGAAGAGCAAAATTGGGACGTACGCTGAGTGTAATCCTAGTACACGCAGCGTACGCGATGCCGTTGACTTTTGGGGTTTGGTCAATTTGTGGACTATTAAGGCCATGGAGGGGTAAAATGGTCGTTTACTCATCTGTGAGCTTATAGAAGGGTTAGTCTAGCTTCTTTGAGAGCCATTATTAATTAGGGATAATTATCATATGTGTTAGGTGGAGGCTAGACCGGTGATTTGAGTTCGAGGTTATCCGATTTCTTACGAGGTGAGTCTTCTAACTATACTTACCATGAGTGGTATATATATGTGTGACCGGAGGGCCTTATGTTCTTCCTTGAGTTATGTGATATTATGCATTTTGTCTGTGTGATATATATGCTATATTCTGTGCTTACTGAGATAGGACCGGAGGGTGCAAACCGAGTTGTGAGACCGGTGGGTCCTCATTGAGACACATGACCGGAGGGTCCACACCGAGACGCATGAGACCGGAGGGTCCATGCCGAGTTATAGCAATGAGAGGGTTATTATTTTTGTATGTGGTGTTTTGGGGAACTCACTAAGGTTTGTGTTTACCGTGTTGTGTGATGTGTGTTTCAGGTACTTCTCAGGACTGCGCAAAGGCGCCAACATGATAGTACACACCTGTTCGAGACTTTGTTGAGGATTATGGGATTGACTTTTATTTGTGGATTTATGTTGACATTTTAGACACTTGTGGTTTTATGAAATATAATATATTAGTTTTATGTGTTTTAAAAATGAAAATTTTGGTTTGAAAATTTACATCGTTACAAGTTGGTATCAGAGCCTTGGTTTGAGGGATTCAGATGCACCTTTGGGTATGCCTGGACACAAACTGAGGATTTGAGAAAAAATTTCAAAAGGAATGATTTTTCTAAGCCGAATAAGAGATTCTAAGAGAAAACAAGAAGGAGCAGTGTGTATAATCAACCAAAGCCCGAACGGTGGTTTCCCAAAATACCCTTAATTGTTTACTTTCTAAGATATGTATGAGATGTTTATGAGATATTAGAAATGCATGCTAGAGAGTAGGCTAGGTATTTCATATTTTAGGGCTAGAGATGCCTGATTCGTGATGCCTTAGCCTAGGAGATGCTTTTGATCAATGTTATCTATTATTTGCTCTGAGTATGTGATGAGTTCTGAGTCGAGAGATAATCTAGGAAGAGATACATAGATGAGCATATGAGTAGCCTACTAAGAGAGTAGCCTGATATTTGTGAGAGATAGTGTACTTGTGTATTAGAATCCTAGGAATAGGACTTGGGATGACTACAGGTTGGTGTGGAAGGTAGTATTGGGCCCGTACTACTGAAAGCACCGGATCTGTATGCAGCCTAAGTAAGAATCCTTAGGGTACTAAGGAGCCTGTAGGGGTGGGAATCGAGTGTAAGTATACTCGAGCGAGTTTCTGATGATTTTTGTGTTGTGTTTCAGAGACATCATGGTGGGTACACACCGCAACCCTGAGAGCAGTGGGACCAGTGATGAGGAAATCCGCATGATCATCCATGACGAGGTGGCTACATCCATTCGAGAGGCTATACCAGAGATGTTTGGGTCTATTAAGACCACACTGATTGAGATGTTTGATGAGCGATACGTTGCTGTTACTGAGGTTGCTACTGCTACATCCACTGCAGCTGTTGTTTCCACTTGGCCACATGGAGGTGACTCATTGTTGTTTCGGGAGTTCAGCAACACGAAGCCACCAGAGTTCAATAGGACACAGGATCTGATTGTTTCCAAGAGATGGATCGCTGATATTGAGGGATGATTTTATACTTGTTCATGCCCAGAGCATCTGAGAGTCCGATTCGCCCTGAACCAGCTTCGTTTGGGAGCGAAGGACTGGTGGAAGTTTGTAACGATTGATTTTACCCCAGAAGATCATGCTGCAGTGAATTGGGAGAGGTTCACCAAGTTGTTTCGAGATGAGTATGTTCCCCAGGTGGAGAGGGAGCGTTTGGTACAGGAGTTTCTGTCTCTCAAGCAGAAGACAGAGTCGGTGAATGAGATTACGAGGATGTTCCATGAGAGGGCATTGTTCTGCCCTGAGCACGTGTCCACTGAGCAGGCACGTGTGAGTCGGTATTTCAGCATCTTGAGGAGAGACATTCAGTAGTTCGTGAAAAACTCGTCTTATCAGACATTGGCTGAGTTGCAGACTCAATCCAGGAGGATGGAGATTGAGTTGGAGATTCAGTCCAGAGAGGAGGCAGAGCAGCAGAGGAGAGATAGGAGACCGATACAGCTGTAGCCGGAGGCTAAGCGGTCTAAGCCCGTTGATTCGAGGGCTGGAGGCCAGAAGGGTCACACGTGTAGCAAGTGCGACAAGGTCCACGAGGGATCTTGATGGTCGGGGATTTGCTACAAATGTGGTAAGGAGGGGCATATGGTGAGGGACTGCCCCAAGGGATTTTCTATTTGCTTCCATTGCAACCAGACGGGCCATCGGAAGGCCGAGTGCCCTCAGCTCATTCAGGGATCAGTCGAGGGTTCTGCTTTTGCTGCTATTCGTGTTACAAATAGTCGGCCAGTGAAGGCTGAGACATCGAGGGCTCGCGGGAGAGCTTTTCAGCTAACAACGGAGGAGGTACGCGCAACACCAGATGTTGTAGCTGGTACGTATTTCCCTCTTTTCCTGTTATTTTGAGATTTGTGCATGATTATATTGTGTTATATATAGGTACTTTTCTTGTGAGTTATGTACCTGCTTCGGTGTTATTTGACTCGGGTGCGAGCCGATCCTTTGTGTCCTTAGCTTTTAGCCGTCACATTAGTGTCGTGCGAGAGGCGTTGAGTCGACCTCTGAGAGTTTCTATAGCCGACGAGCATGCATTTTATGCGACCAAGGTTTCCCGAGGATGTGTTTTGGAGATTTTTGGTGTGGAGTTCCTGATAGATCTAGTGCCGATAGCGATGGGTGATGTGTGTATCATTATGGGCATGGACTGATTTAGTCGATTTGGGGCTATGATCGACAGTGAGAAACAGATGGTGACTATACGAGACCCTAGTGGGGGAGTGCTTGCCGTGTACGACGAGGGTACCAGGTCCGGATCAGCTTTTTGCTCTGCTGCCAGAGCGAGACAGAGTATACAGCAGGGCTGTATGGGCTTTTTGGTGTACAAGGCACCTTATCGCCTTGTGCCGCCGGAGATGAAAAAGTTATCCTCTCAGCTTTAGGAGCTGCTGGGGAAGGGTTTTATCATACCGAGTAGCTATCCGTGGGGAGCACCGATCCTTTTTGTCAAGAAGAAGGATGGTTCACACCGGATGTGTATAGATTACCGAGAATTGAACAAGATGACGATCAAGAACCGTTATCCACTTCTGAGGATCGACGATTTATTTGATCAGTTGCAGGGTGCATCTTAGTTTTCCAAGATTGATTTGAGATCTGGATATCACCAGATGAGAGTATGCGAGGAGGATATTCAGAAGATGGCCTTTAGAACTCATTATGGGCATTACGAGTTTGTGGTGATGCCTTTCGGGCTCACCAACGCACCGGTAGCATTCATGGATCTCATGAACCGGGTGTGTAGGCTTATGTTGGATCGGTCGTTGATTGTGTTCATCAATGACATCTTGGTGTATTCAAGGTCCAGAGAGCAACATGAGGAGCATCTGTGAGAGGTTCTTGTGGTTTTGAGGTCAGAGAGGCTTTGTGCCAAATTCTCCAAGTGAGATTTCTGGTTATAGGAGGTCCAGTTCTCGGGACACCTCGTTAATCAGAATGGGATATTGGTCGATCCGGCCAAAATTGAGGCAATTATGCGATGGGAGGTGCCAAGATCCCCATCCAAGATCAAGAGTTTTCGGGGATTGGCCGGTTACTATCGGAGATTTATCAAGGATTTCTCCAAGATTACGGTTCCTCTCACCAGATTGACCCGGAAGGGTGTTACTTTTGTTTGGGGGCCTGAGCAGCATGCATCATTCGAGACTCTTCGCTAGAGGTTGTGCGAAGCTCCGAAGTTAGCCCTTCTGGAGGGAGTGGAGGACTTCGTAGTCTATTGTGATGCATCTATTTTAGGGATGGGTGCAGTGTTGATGCAGATGGGTCACATGATAGCATATGCGTCGAGGCAGTTGAAACCTCACTAGACGAGGTATCCCACCGATGATTTGGAGTTGGAGGCGGTGGTGTTCGCCGTCAATATTTGGTGCCACTACCTTTATGGTGTTCGGTGTACCATATACACGGACCATAAGAGCCTGAAGTACCCGATGGATCAGCCCAACCAGAATATGAGGCATAGGAGATGGTTAGATGTAGTGAAGGACTACGACTGCGAGATCTTATATCACCCAGGCAAGGCTAATGTGGTAGCTGATGCCTTGAGTCGTAGAGCCGAGAGGTGCTCCGATCCGAGATGTGTGTATAAGGATGACGGTGATGACTCTAGTCTTAGATACCATCCGAGAGGCTCAGGTAGGGGCTATGAGGCCGGAGAACCGCAAGAGAGAGCGTGCGGTCGATCAGGTTTCCGAGTTTCAGTTAGATAGTCGGGGACTTATGAATTTCCGAGGTCGGATTTGGGTGCCATATACAGGTGGAGCTCGGCGTATATTGATGAAGGAGGCCCATAGATCGAGATTCTCAATCCACTAAGGGGCCACTAAGATGTATTTGGACCTGAAGAGAGACTATTGGTGGCCTTGTATGAAGAGGAATGTGGCATGGGTTGTAGGGAGGTGCTTGACCTATCGTCGGGTTAAGGTGGAGCACCAACGTCCATATGGTCCTTTACAACCTTTGGAGATTCCCCAGTGGAAGTGGGAACATATTTCTCTGGACTCTGTCACCAAGTTACCAAAAACTGCGTGTGGGGTGGACGTGATATGAGTGATTGTGGACCGGTGTAACGACCCAAAAATCACAACTAAAAATATCTTTAAAAACCTTACTAAATCATATTTATAAAGACTGTAACATAAGTTATAACATAATCTTCGAGTATTAAATTCAAAACATATTATCATTATCAGAGTCAAACATTCCCAGATTAACTGACTATGGTGTGTGCACTGCAATCTTCCCGAGCTCCTCCTTTGAAAACTGAGTACCTGAAACCAAAACTGAAAACGGTAAGCACGACGCTTAGTGAGCTCCCCCAATCTACCACATACCCCACAATAACATATAAAGCACATACTGGGCCTTGCCCACTGCATTGGACCGAAGTCCAGGCTAACTAGGGCCTTGCCCCCTGCATCGAACCGAAGTCCGGACTAACTGGGGCCTTGCCCCCTGCATCGGACCGAAGTCCGGAAACTGACTGGGACCTTGTCCCCTGCATCGGACCGAAGTCCGGACTAACTGACTGGGACCTTGTCCCCTGCATCGGACCGAAGTCCGGACTAACTGGGGCCTTGCCCCCTGCATCGGAACGAAGTCCGGAACTAACTGAACATCACATAACATAAACATATCAACTAGCATGAACACACATATACTGCATACTGCATCGGGCCGTAGCCCGGAACACATAACACATAAATCCTGTCTGAGCCACGGAGGCATAAAACATACTAACTACTACATCAGATCAAAATCCGAAAACTACTGCTAGCTAAACGGGCCGACATTGTGGCCTTAGACCCGTTCCTACTGGAAGGAAACTCACCTGAACTGCTGAGCTCCGCCGACAATCCTCTGGCTGCTGATCAACAATCCCCTGAGCCGCTGCTCCTCCAGCTCTCCGAGCTATCAATAACAATATGACACTTAGTCTGACAGTCCTCTAAAAGGTCAACTAGGTCAACTCTAGTCAAGGTCAAAATCCTGGTCAAAGTCAACTTTCTAGGTCAACCCTACTCGCCGAGTCCACCTAATAACTCGTCGAGTTCATATGCTCAGGGTCCTTCTATTCGCAACTCGACTCGCCGAGTCAGTCCATGACTCGACGAGTCAACTATTCCCGAGTCCTGACCTGTCCAACTCACTGAGTCCTTACTCGACTCGCCGACTCGAGTCTTAACTCGAAGGGTTTGGGACTACGCGACCTGACTCGCTGAGTCTAAGAACAGACTCGCCGAGCACAAGGCAATCTTCAACCAACTCGCCGAGTTGTTCATCCAACTCGTCAAGTTCATGCCCATCTTCAACCGACTCGACGAGCTGTTCATCTCACTCGTCGAGTTCCTCCTCATCTTCAAGCTACTCGTCGAGTCTACTCGAAGGACTCGCCGAGTCTATTCAGATCTTCATACATGCAGAGGACTTTTGAGTCATGCATGGACTCCATACTGCAGATCTACCCTTCCCAAGCCTATTCCCCACGTAAAGTTTCAAACTTTACGTGTGGAGAAGGAGATCTAGGCACCATACACCATAAACTAGGGTTTAAGACCAAGGGGCTACAAAATCCACTCAATGGCTGATACTTTACGGGGTTCTAAACCAAAATAAGCATGGATCTGAGGTAACAACCCCAGATCTGGACCTCAAGCTCGAGATTGATCTTAGACATGGCTTAAAAGCCCCAAAACTCATAACCAAAGAAGATCTAAAGGAGAGAAACGACTTAATACCTTCAAATGCTCAGAAATGTTCCCCAAACCTCGGATCCAAGGCCACACCCTGATGCTTCAAAGATTCCCACTTCTTCTTCTTCCTTTAAATCACTCAAGGAAATGGCCAAAAGCTTGAATGAGCACAATGGAGGCTTAGGGTTTCCGGTTCTGGACTATAGGGCCGCAAAATGAGCCCTAGGGAAGAGATTAAGACGCTTAAATAGGATACCAAGTCCCGAAATTAGGGTTTCCCAACCCAGACCTGACTCGCCGAGTCCGCTTGCCGACTCGCCGAGTCGGTCACTTGCTTTACACCCGGATCCCGCTCCGACTCGCCGAGTTCCTCCCTGGACTCGACGAGTCAACCCTCTTTAACTTAGGGTTTTCCTTTCCTTTCTTGACCTTTATGATTTCGGGTGTTACAACTCTCCCCCACTTAAACTAAACTTCGTCCTCGAAGTTTGCTATGGCCAACTGTCCTGCGAACTGCCTCCAACTCTCTGCCTGGGAAAACTAACACCCTTTTGTCCATCACTCTAGCCACTCACAGTGCTGGTCACTACTGCTGGTACATACTGAATCCTTCTCTTTTCCATAATTTACTCAACGTTACTTCCTCCGACTGAAAATCCTGTTGCCCCTCATTCGCCTACCGGATGCACTGAGACCACCCTGGTCCAACTATTCTGCCAATATCTGAGTTACCGGACTCCCACCGGTCACTACACTCCATCGCAATCTCCTAGTCGCTCTTAGCGACTCCGGAAGATACTTTGACCATCTATAACTGTTCTATTCATTCTGCCATCCATACTGAATCGATGCGGCTGGAACCAGCCTGCTTATCTCTCACCTGATTACTTAACTCCTACTAACTCGAGCCTTTCATCCTGAAAGAAAAGATACCTGCCTAGCTATCCTTACATATCACTTATACTTGGCAGAAGGGCTCAACTGATCCTGCTGAGAGGGATTTGTCGTTACCAAACCAACCAACTATACCATCAGCACTTGCATTCCAACACAAATACTAACACTGTCCAAAACTCTGAAACTATCCAAACACTGAACTGCCTGCAATACTGAACATGCCTGAAACTCTGAACTAACTAAAACACTGAGCTGCCTGAATCACTGAACTGACTGAAACACTGAGCCGCCTGAAACCCTGAACTGCCTGAAACACTAAACTGACTGAAACACTGAGTTCCAACTCAACTGTGGAGTCAAAGGACTCCTCACTTAGTCGCTCCCCCACCTGGATTCGGCTAATTCCTTACTGCTCACAGGTCGAAAGGATTCCCCACCCTTCCTTCCATTAAAAGGGCGATACGCTATCTGCCAACGTTTACCCTTGCCAGCGCTCCAACTAACTCTTACTAGATCCACACCCTTCGATCCTTAACTGCATTTGCTTTAGGGACTACATCCCGAGAACCTGCGTTTGGGGTGCACCTCCCCGAACCACTTCCTTACTGACCGCTAGCTACTCAACTAAAAAATCTGGGTTATCACTACTGAAAATATAGCTGATCATTACCCGACTAACGCCTTCCGCAAGTAGTAAGGCACTACTGCATCTTACACATACATGCTACAGTTACTGTATCCGAAGTAACATGATCTAGAGGGGACGACCTCCAATTCACCATTCAATTCCAAGGTATGTAGATGGCATAAAACTCAACCACAAGCAGGTAATACAATACCCCAACACTTAAGCTTATTGATAACAATGCAGAAACATAACAATAATATCACAATAATAGATGACAGCAAAGCAAAAGATACATACCTCCATCACTCAGTGCTGCTTGAATCCCTGCTGAAATCTACCGGAAAACTCGGCTCCGAGCCATAGGCGCCCTTGCCCGGCACTGATGTCCGTTGGTGGCTCTCGAAGTCCCAGGGGCAGGAGCTGGCATCTGCCCTGCTGTATACAAACTCGGACAGTGGGCCTTCTTGTGGCCCCTCTGACTGCAATGGAAACATAACGGATCAAGTCCCTGGGCGATGGTAACAACACAGTCTCTGCTAAAATGACCAATCTGGCCGCACTTGAAACATCCAGCATCGCCACCACTTCTATGACTGCACACACCCATGTGCGTCCTTCCGCACTTCCCGCATCAACTGCGGCTCTGATAGTTCCTCGTCCTCAAATCCGAACCCTTGGGCCTCTTACCCGAACCTGTGGCTACCTGAGTCTCATCCGTTTTCCTCTTCCTTTCCGACTCCCTGCCCGTCGACTGAACAACAGTTGTCTGACCCTGGAGCCTCTCGATCAATCTATCAGTGATCCTCACGACCATGTCGGGAAGATCCTCGCGAATGGCTCGCGAAACTTCCTCAACTATCCAATCACACAAAGGTCTCTCTTGGAGACAGGGTGCCCCACTCACTCCTGTCCCCTGATGGCAAAAACTAGAAATGGGATCTCCCCTCCCGATGGATCCCTGAACTCCATAAGAATCGGGACCTAGACGAGCCCCGATCTGTCCTGAAACTATCCCGGCCTTAAAGGCCTCAAGATGACTGTCTAAGAGCTCCACAATGGCCTCTCTACCCGAACCGAAAATCACTGGAATCTGATCAATGATGTTGCGCATGATCTCTGTGGAAATGAAATCCCTCATCAATTACACACTACTGCTGCGGAATCTCTCACATACTCTACTAGTTCCCTGGTTTTTGTCTTGGCCCCTCTTGAATCGAGTACGGATCCTCTGCTTTCAGTAGTACGGGCCCATACTACCTTCCACATCTATCCGTACTTTCCTCAAGAGTTACCTCAACTCCACTAAGTCCCCTTTACTCTTCTACTGATCTCTGCTACTCTCATCCTAGGCTTGCCCTAGGGAACCTCTGACTCTACCCAAACAGTCCTCAGCTGCTGAAGGCCTCCTTGTAATGCCAATTAGCCACCACTTGAATACCATCACATGTGACGAGGCCCAGATAATCTTTCAAGTAAAAGACTCGTCCCTACAACGGTTGGACTCAAACAAGAGCTGCGCAATAGGGCCAAATCCAGCACTCTGAGATTATTCAACCCTGATCACATGTGGTGTGACGTATTCACCTAATGGCTAACTCCCATCACTCAGAATCCCACAAAGCACAAAGCAAGCAACATTCGGATAAAGGAAACATACTCAGGAAAAACTACTCTCATAACAAGAAACTGCACTAGCATACAATGCTAAGCTCGCGCTACCAAGCATAACCTAAACAGGCTATCCTACTGCTGTCTACTCAATACTAGCATGAAATTCTTATCAAGCTGAAACACATAAAGCAGGCACATAAGGCATCATCCTAGATCCTTAGTCCTATTCTAGCATGTTGTTCTACTGAAACTCAAGCTGAAACTGAAACTGAAACTGAAACTGATACTGATACTCATAACATAACTTGTATGGGTAAATTGGGAGTACTTACTTGAGCTCGGCTGATTGCATGCACCACACCCTTTTCTCTTTTCAAAACTCTTTTTGCTTTTTCTAAAACTCTTTTCCTTATATTTTTCTAAAATTGTTTTCTTTTCTCAAAATCCTTTTGTAACTATGGTTTTTCTCTTGAAAATTCTATACCACTTCCTTAGTTTGAGTTCAGACACACTCGGGAGTGCGCCCGAATCCCTCAAACCAAGGCTCTGATACCAACTTGTAACGACCCAAAAATCACAACTAAAAATTTCTTTAAAAACCTTACTAAATCATATTTATAAAGACTGTAACATAAGTTATAACATAATCTTCGAGTATTAAATTCAAAACATATTATCATTATCAGAGTCAAACATTCCCAGGTTAACTGACTATGGTGTGTGCACTGCAATCTTCCCGAGCTCCTCCTTTGAAAACTGAGTACCTGAAACCAAAACTGAAAATCGTAAGCACGAAGCTTAGTGAGCTCCCCCAATCTACCACATACCCCACAATAACATATAAAGCACATATTGGGCCTTGCCCACTGCATCAGACCGAAGTCCGGGCTAACTGGGGCCTTCCCCCCTGCATCGGACCGAAGTCCGGACTAACTGGGGCCTTGCCCCTGCATCGGACCGAAGTCCGAAACTGACTGGGACCTTGTCCCCTGCATCGGACCGAAGTCCGGACTAACTGACTGGGACCTTGTCCCCTGCATCGGACCGAAGTCCGGACTAACTGACTGGGACCTTGTCCCCTGCATCGGACCAAAGTCCGGACTAACTGGGGCCTTGGCCCCTGCATCGGACCGAAGTCCGGAACTAACTGAACATCACATAACATAAACATATCAACTAGCATGAACACACATATACTGCATACTGCATCGGGCCGTAGCCCGGAACACATAACACATAAATCCTGTCTGAGCCACGAAGGCATCAAACATACTAACTACTACATCATATCAAAATCCGGAAACTACTGCTAGCTAAATGGGCCGGCATTGTGGCCTTAGACCCGTTCCTACTGGAAGGAAACTCACCTGAACTGTTGAGCTCCGCCGATAATCCTCAGGCTGCTGATCGACAATCCCCTGAGCCGCTGCTCCTCCAGCTCTCCGAGCTATCAATAACAATATGACACTTAGTCTGACAGTCCTCTAAAAGGTCAACCAGGTCAACTCTAGTCAAGGTCAAAATCCTGGTCAAAGTCAACCTTCCAGGTCAACCCTACTCGCCGAGTCCACCTAATAACTCGCCGAGTTCATATGCTCAGGGTCCTTCTATTCGCGACTTGACTCGCCGAGTCATTCCCTATTCCCGAGTCCTGACCTGTCCAACTCACTGAGTCCTTGCTCGACTTCGCCGACTCGAGTCTTAACTCAAAGGGTTTGGGACTACTCGACCTGACTCGCCGAGTCTAAGAACAGACTCGCCGAGCACAAGGCAATCTTCAACCAACTCGCCGAGTTGTTCATCCAACTCGTCGAGTTCATGCCCATCTTCAACCGACTCGACGAGCTGTTCATCCCACTCGTCGAGTTCCTCCTCATCTTCAAGCTACTCGCCGAGTCCACTCGAAGGACTCGTCGAGTCTATTCAGATCTTCATACATGCAGAGGACTTTTGAGTCATGCATGGACTCCATACTGCAGATCTACCCTTCCCAAGCCTATTCCCCACGTAAAGTTGCAAACTTTACGTGTGGAGAAGGAGACCTAGGCACCATACACCATAAACTAGGGTTTAAGACCAAGGGGCTACAAAATCCACTCAATGGCTGATACTTTACGGGGTTCTAAACCAAAACAAGCATGGATCTGAGGTAGCAACCCCAGATCTGGACCTCAAGCTTGAGATTGATCTTAGACATGGCTTAAAAGCTCCAAAACTCATAACCAAAGAAGATCTAAAGGAGAGAAATGACTTAATACCTTCAAATGCTCAGAAATGTTCCCCAAACCTCAGATCCAAGGCCACACCCTGATGCTTCAAAGATTCCCACTTCTTCTTCTTCCTTTAAATCACTCAAGGAAATGGCCAAAAGCTTGAATGAGCACAATGGAGGCTTAGGGTTTCCGGTTCTGGACTATAGGGCCGCAAAATGAGCCCTAGGGAAGAGATTAAGACTGTAACAGCCCAAAATCTCAAGTATTGTTAAATTGCATTTTGGGGTGTTTTAAAGGGGAGACTCGGCGAGTTGGAGCCAGACTCGCCGAGTAGGGTCGCAGAGTTGGTCGCGGGTTCGCGACTGGACTCGACGAGTCCAGGTATGGACTCGGCGAGTCGACGCTGTTCAGCAGAAACCCTAACCGTTTCGTATTGGGTCGTATATAAGGGTTGTATTGTCGTCATTGTTCGTCTTTTGGCCGATTATGGAGAACCCTAAACGATTGTGGCATCTAGAGCAAGCTTGAAGGCCATTAGTGACTTGGAGGAGATTATAGTGCAAGAAGAGGAAGGATTTTGGCCAAAGGAAGATCAAGGGGATTGAACTCTGAAGTTTGGGGACACAGAGGATACATTATTCAGGTAAGAACTCGAATTATCCTCTGCTATGTTGATGTGTTATGGGATTAGGGTTTGTGAAACCCTTTTGGTGATTTGATGGATTACTATGTCGTTATACAAAGGTTTATACCCTAGTAATAGGATGATTAGAGGTCCAGAAGTCCCATGAGTGTGTATTTCGGGAAAATACGTATCTCAGGAAGCAGTTGATCGACTGCATGGCGTGGACTCGCCGAGTCGGATGATCGGACTCGGCGAGTAGCTTGAAGATTCACTGGGACTCGCCGAGTTGTTCTTCAGACTCGGCGAGTAGAGTCGGGGTGGCCCCGCGATTCTTCCACGAGGACCTCGTCGAGTCAAGAGGGATACTCGACGAGTAGAAAGGGATTCCGCAGGAATTGATGAGGACGACCAGACTCGCCGAGTCGCCAGGGAACTCGCTGAGTCCAGTCGAGCTGACAATGGACTGTCGACCAGAGTTGACTGGTGTGATTTCTCAGGGTCAGTTAGCGTGGAAGATAGAAGTGCTAAAAAGGGATATATGATGAGACAGGGAGCTTGGAGCTCGGAGGATCAAGTGCAAGGGATTTCGGGAGTTGCTATCTCCCAGTGACCGCGAGGTGAGTCTTCTCACTATACCTCACCCGGAAGGGTTTGATTGCGTGACCGGAAGGTCAAGTATGTTGTGTGTTATGTATATATGCTATGAATGGAAAGTTAGTTGCTACGCGTGATATACATGCTTATATATGGGCCGGAAGGCAAGGTATTATGTGACAGAAAGGTCAGGTATGATATATGATATATGTGCTTTATGTGTTAGAGTATTTGTATTATGTGTTATGTATGTGTATGGGCCGGAAGGCAATTATCTGGTGGACCGAAAGGTTCGGGCCGGAAGGCAATGTTATGTGGATCGAAAGATCCGGGCCGGAAGGCAATATTATGTGGACTGAAAGGTCCGGGCCGGAGGGCGTATGTGCGTAAGGTATATTGGGGAACTCACTAAGCTTCGTGCTTACGTTGTTTACGTTATGATGTTTCAGGTTCTTACAGTAACGCGGGATGGCAACGGTTCGATTGTACACACCGAAGAAAGAGTTGTGTTTTGGAGGATCCTGGTCTTCTCTTATAATGAAAATGAAACTATGTTTTGTAAATTCGAATGTGAATAAGATTCTAAACAAGTGTTTTTAATATTAAATTGATTATTTAAATGAAAATTTTATTTTTGGAAATCACGGTGTTACAAATTGGTATCAGAGCCTTGGTTTGAGGGATTCGGACGCGCCTACGGGTAAATCTGGACTCAAACTGAGGAAGTAAGAAAAAGTTTTCCAAATAAATGGTTTCCTAAAGTGAATAAAAGTTCAAAGAGAAAGCAAGAAAGAGCAGTGTGTACAATCAGCCAGAGCCAAACGGTGATTTCCCAAAATACTCTTACTTTGTATTATGAAATATCTATTATGCACTTTATGAGACATTATTGCATGCTAGAGACAGGCTAGGTACTTCACATCTTAGGACTAGAGTGGCCTGATTTGTGATGCCTTAGTCTAGGGTTTGCTGTTATATGTGCGTTATGCTTTTATGTGTATGTGATGAGTGAGAGTATCTAGTTAGAACGCACAAGGGGTAAAGCTACGGGGTACAGAGATACTTCTGAGGATGAGCCGAGAAGGTGGAGCTACCACAGATGGGGAGTCCTATGTATGCTTCAATGCTCGAATGCTGCTTGCTTTGTGCTTTGTGGAGTTGTCGATGATGGGAGTTAGCTACTAAGTGGGTATGACGATACTCAGGAGGTAGAGGGCTGGCATCATAGAGAACTCTTCAGCAGCTGATAGCAAAGAAGCGGGAGGACGGCAGAAGGGACTAGGGAGTAAATCTAGCCAGATGAGTGCGCTGGTAGAGTAGAGGATTTCGCTGGAAAGCGAGCACGCGCGATGAGATGGGTGAAAGAGCAGGTTTATCAGCTACTTAGGAACTCCGGGATGGTCCGTGTGGAAGTATGGGTAGATGTGGCAGGTAGTATGGGCCCGTACTACTGAAAGCAGAGGACCCATACTTGATACAGGGGGCATCCTGAAGGTCCTAAGGAACAGATTGAGGAGTGATGTTATGGTTCGAATACCATACATCGGAGCGGATACAGAGTGATGTTATGGTCAGGGCACCATACATCAGAACAGTTTGAGATAGATGTTGTGGTTCGAGTGCTATCCATTGGAGCAGATTGGGGAGTGGTGCTATGGTTCAGGTACTATACACCGAAGCATGTTGAGGAGGGATGTTATGAAATGGGTACCATGGTTCGTAGTGGATGATGTTTGTGGCTATCTTGTTATCCGGTTATCGGTCGGGCGAGCACGAGCGAGCGGGATGCGAGGATTCGCGAGATCCGGCGTGATGAGGTTGATGCATTGTTGCGGGCTGGGTCGCCAGAATTGTTTGGGTCGATCAGGACCACTATGATTGAAGTAGTTTGATGAGCGATATGCGGCTTTTGCAGAGACGGCTGCCGCGGCGGTTACAAGGGCTGTAGCAACGGCAAAGAAAGGGGCTAGTCGGGGTTTTCAGTATCGGGACTTCTATTATGCGAAGCCTTCCACATTCGATGGAGTTCAGGACTCGATTGTTACTATGAGATGGTTATCAGACATGGAGGGGTGTTTCTCCACGAGTTATGCCCTACTGATCAGAGGGTGGGGGTGTGCTCTGAACCTGTTGAGGCTCGGGGCGAAGGATTGGTGGAGCTTGACCACGATGTCATTTTCCGATGCGCAGGGGGCTGCGGTTTTATGGGATCAATTCATAAAGATGTTCGGTACTCGCTATGTTCTGCGAGATGAAAAGGAGAGATTGACTCGGGAATTCCTTGAGCGGAAGCAGGAGTTGGGGTCGGTGACTGAGATCACCAGGATGTTCATTGGGAGGGCGATGTTTTGCCCTGAGTTCGTTTCGGAGCAGGTTCAGATGCCCCGATATCTGAGTATGTTCAAGGGGGGGGGGGTATCAGACAGTTCATGTCTGCGCAGAGGCGCGAACCATGTTGGTATTGCAGAAGGCCGCCATGTGACGTGATTTAGAGGTTGAGTTGCAGTCGCGTGAGCTGAGGCAGGCCCCGATGCAGTCGCAGTCGGCGCCGAAACGGTTCAGGACCGTAGACGTTGGAATGGGGGAATTGGAGCGGCCACACTTGTGGAAAGCGTGGGAGGAGTCACACCGGAATTCCTGGTCCGGTGGTGCATGCTGCAAGTGCGGGAAAGAGGGGCACTATGCGCGGGATTGTCGGCAGTTAGTGCCGGTTCGGGATTTGAGGAATTGTCGTCATTGTCGGCAGGTTGGACATTTGAGGGTCAACTGTCCACAGCTTTTTTGCAGGATCGGTGTAGGCTCTAGCACCGGCCACCTTGAGGAGTTCAGGAGGAGGACAGGATGGAGTAGAGTCCAAGGGCTCAGGGTTGTGCTTATCGGATTGCGGCAGAGGGAGACAGAGCAGTGTCGGAGGCAACTGCGGGTATGATGCTCTTGATGTCTTGAGTAGATTGCGTTGATTGTGGCGTATTGTTTGTGCTGGTAGTGTGGATTTCGATGCGGTATTCGTTGTTTTGCGGGTTTGGCATGGTTATGGATTGATGCTTCAGGTTTTCGCTTGGCATTCGTTGTTCCCTGAGGGTTTAGCATGATTATAGTTTGATGTTTTGGTGTCAGTAGTTTTGTGCGGTTTTCGGTGTGGTGTTCAACCTTTGGGCAGATTGTGAGTTTGGTTATGGGTTATTGTCGAGGATTCCTGTGGTCATCGTTCGTGAGGGTTGATAGTGGAGATGCGGCACTGGGTTGAATGACGGGTAGCATCTGCAGTTGTGGAGTGGATGATTGAAGGACTAGATTCTTGTGAGTGGGTTGATCAGGGAGGAGGTGTGTTTTGCTGAGGGTTGCTTGTGCTGGTGGGAAGCAGACAGGGTGTAAGTATTCTCTTTGTACAGGATTGCTCTGTAAGGTCGTTAATGACGATCGGTGGCAGCTAGTCAGTGCTTTAGTGGGGGAGAATTGTAAAATTCTCCGGGAGATCGATGAGTATGTGAGGGTGCTTAGCTGTTGGGATTCGGCAGTGTGTCAGCGCAAAGTATAGGCCGACGAGAGCGAGTGTTGGGTATGCGGGGCGAGATACAGACCTAGGGCATTTGATTGTGGAGGCCTGAGAGGAGGTCGGGATCAAGCTTGAGTAAGTAATCGGAATTTTGCGATCAGAGTATTGGTACGTTTGAGGTACGTGATGGGTTGTACTGCATTAATCTCACGGGATTATGTCGTGCATGTTTCTAGAGCTGGAACCGGAAGGTTCCCAGAGTTAGAACCTGAGGGTTCGCAGAGTTTGGGTGTACGGACCCACGGAGATATAGCCTCGAGTGGCTAGTATGTGCTATGAGAGTCGGTCCAGTCATACTGGAGACTCTGTTGGTATTGCTGGATTAGTTTGAGATTTGCGGATCACGTATGTTGCAGTGTGATTGCATTGGAAGGTCTGGCCCGGGGTTGTTGATCTTGTTTAGCTGAGGCAGTGATTTTGATGAGTGGGGGGAGTGCATGGGATTGAGAGCCCCTGCAATGAGAACCAGAGTATGTGAATAGCAGTTGCGCAAAAAGGGTGGTGTCGCTTGGGGCGAGCACCGTGGCACCGGTTGGAGTGACATTATGTTCAAGAGAGTTCCGTGGAAAAAGGAAAAGAGGAGGGTATGTAACTCCGAAGGGGGTGCAAGTTCACGAAAGTGAAAGCTGCAGAGCAGAGTTATGGTTAGAGTACTTCGAGTATGGTTCTGAGCATCGTGTTCGCGGCAGTGGAGTAGGAACCCATCCGGTTGGGATGTCTGTTGAGGCTCAGAAGGGATGCATGGAGAGAGAAAATTTTAAATTTTCAGTGTGAATCTGATCAGAGTGTAGGGTGGATGTAGTGGTTCATCTTGGGAGATGTTCGAGGATATCATCAGTGTATCGGGTCATCCAACCTACGAGTGTTGGGGCTAGTTCAGCGTGTGTATATGATGGCAAGAGGAGAATTTGTGAGAGTTACTTCGGGAGTGAGAATGGATCTCTCAGTTGGTCTGGGATGGACAAAGCGGACTTTGGATCGGGGATCCGGTGGTTCAGGGTTTCCTAACCCTTATGGGCTGAGTGATCGTTGAAATTTGGAGCAGAGTGCATCTTGGGTAATTTACGATTACAAAGAGTGATGAGCAGTTCAGAGTTCGTATTTAGTTGACAAAGCAGACTCAGCAGGTTAAAGAGAGTTAGTGATCGTCTGGAGTTAACAGGAAAGTTATGCAGGCAGACGCCGTTACGAGTATGTGATTCAGGTCAGCGACTTCGTATTTCTGACAGGGTGCTTCGATTTAGGAAGAGGGGTAAATGGGGGGCCCCGGTATGTTGGGTCTTTTTCGTGAAGGTGTGAAGGTAGGAAGGGTGGCCTATCGTTTGGAGCTGTCAACGGAGTTGGGGCGGATCCGAGACACTGGTAGGTGTCGCAATTGAAGAGGTGTATAGCGGATGAGTCAGCAGTGGTTCTTCTAGAGAACGATTAGGTGGATGCGAGCCTGTGTTACGGTGAGAGGCCAGTGGCCGTCGGAGATCGGAAGATCAAGGCTCTGAGGAACAAGGAGGTACCTCTGGTATTGGTTCAGTAGCGGCCTCGGAAGAGATCGGTAGTGCCTAGGGAAGCCGAGGCGTGTGATGCGGGAGCAGCATCCAGAACTATTTTCAGAGTGAGACTTCGAGGGCGAAGTCTAATTCTAGTGGGGGAGAGTTGTAACAGCCCAAAATCTCAAGTATTGTTAAATTGCATTTTGGGGTGTTTTAAAGGGGAGACTCGGCGAGTTGGAGCCAGACTCGCCGAGTAGGGTCGCAGAGTTGGTCGCGGGTTCGCGACTGGACTCGACGAGTCCAGGTATGGACTCGGCGAGTCGACGCTGTTCAGCAGAAACCCTAACCGTTTCGTATTGGGTCGTATATAAGGGTTGTATTGTCGTCATTGTTCGTCTTTTGGCCGATTATGGAGAACCCTAAACGATTGTGGCATCTAGAGCAAGCTTGAAGGCCATTAGTGACTTGGAGGAGATTATAGTGCAAGAAGAGGAAGGATTTTGGCCAAAGGAAGATCAAGGGGATTGAACTCTGAAGTTTGGGGACACAGAGGATACATTATTCAGGTAAGAACTCGAATTATCCTCTGCTATGTTGATGTGTTATGGGATTAGGGTTTGTGAAACCCTTTTGGTGATTTGATGGATTACTATGTCGTTATACAAAGGTTTATACCCTAGTAATAGGATGATTAGAGGTCCAGAAGTCCCATGAGTGTGTATTTCGGGAAAATACGTATCTCAGGAAGCAGTTGATCGACTGCATGGCGTGGACTCGCCGAGTCGGATGATCGGACTCGGCGAGTAGCTTGAAGATTCACTGGGACTCGCCGAGTTGTTCTTCAGACTCGGCGAGTAGAGTCGGGGTGGCCCCGCGATTCTTCCACGAGGACCTCGTCGAGTCAAGAGGGATACTCGACGAGTAGAAAGGGATTCCGCAGGAATTGATGAGGACGACCAGACTCGCCGAGTCGCCAGGGAACTCGCTGAGTCCAGTCGAGCTGACAATGGACTGTCGACCAGAGTTGACTGGTGTGATTTCTCAGGGTCAGTTAGCGTGGAAGATAGAAGTGCTAAAAAGGGATATATGATGAGACAGGGAGCTTGGAGCTCGGAGGATCAAGTGCAAGGGATTTCGGGAGTTGCTATCTCCCAGTGACCGCGAGGTGAGTCTTCTCACTATACCTCACCCGGAAGGGTTTGATTGCGTGACCGGAAGGTCAAGTATGTTGTGTGTTATGTATATATGCTATGAATGGAAAGTTAGTTGCTACGCGTGATATACATGCTTATATATGGGCCGGAAGGCAAGGTATTATGTGACAGAAAGGTCAGGTATGATATATGATATATGTGCTTTATGTGTTAGAGTATTTGTATTATGTGTTATGTATGTGTATGGGCCGGAAGGCAATTATCTGGTGGACCGAAAGGTTCGGGCCGGAAGGCAATGTTATGTGGACGAAAGATCCGGGCCGGAAGGCAATATTATGTGGACTGAAAGGTCCGGGCCGGAGGGCGTATGTGCGTAAGGTATATTGGGGAACTCACTAAGCTTCGTGCTTACGTTGTTTACGTTATGATGTTTCAGGTTCTTACAGTAACGCGGGATGGCAACGGTTCGATTGTACACACCGAAGAAAGAGTTGTGTTTTGGAGGATCCTGGTCTTCTCTTATAATGAAAATGAAACTATGTTTTGTAAATTCGAATGTGAATAAGATTCTAAACAAGTGTTTTTAATATTAAATTGATTATTTAAATGAAAATTTTATTTTTGGAAATCACGGTGTTACAAAGACGCTTAAATAGGATACCAAGTCCCGAAATTAGGGTTTCCCAACCCAGACCTGACTCGCCGAGTCCGCTTGCCGACTCGCCGAGTCGGTCACTTGCTTTACACCCGGATCCCGCTCCGACTTGCCGAGTTCCTCCCTGGACTCGACGAGTCAACCCTCTTTAACTTAGGGTTTTCCTTTCCTTTCTTGACCTTTATGATTTCGGGTGTTACAACCGGCTGACGAAGAGTGCTCACTTCCTCGCTATCAGTGAGAGCTCTTCTGCAAAGAGACTGGCCGATATTTATGTGAGAGAGGTGGTAGCACGGCACGGAGTGCCAATCTCGATAGTGTCATATCGAGATGCATGCTTTACTTCCAGGTTCTTGAATAAATTTCATGAGGAGTTGGGTACCCGTTTGCATTTTAGTACCGCATACCATCTGCAGACAGACGGGCAGAGCGAGCGGACGATTCAGGCGCTTGAGGACATGCTGTGTGCACGTGTTATGGACTTCAGAGGAGTTGGGACACATATTTTCCCTTGGCTGAGTTATCTTACAACAACAACCATCATTCGAGTATTGGTATGCCTCCCTTTGAGCTTCTATATGGGAAGGGGTGTCAGACTCCCATTTGTTGGGGGAGAGGTAGGGCAGTGAGTGATGGGTGGTACTGAGATAGTGTTGAGGATGACCGAGTAGATTCAGCAGGTCAGACAGAGGTTACTAACAACACAGAGTCGCCAAAAGAGTTACACGGATCGGCGACGATCTAAGCTAGAGTTCTAAGTTGGAGATTTTGTCCTCCTTAAGGTATCCCCATGGAAAGGGGTGATCCGATTAAGGAAACGGGGCAAGCTAGGGCCTCGATACATTGGTCTTTTCAGAGTGATCGCCAGAGTAAGTAGGGTAGCCTACCGGGTAGAGCTACCGGCAGAGTTGAGCTAGATTCATAACACCTTCCACGTGTCTTAGTTTAGGAAGTGTGTAGCCGATGAGACGGTAATGGTACCATTAGAGGACATTCAGGTGGATGCGAGCCTGAATTATATTGAGAGGCCGATTGCATTTTTGGATCGGAAAGTGAAGGTTATGAGGAACAAGGAGGTGCCCCTGGTTCAGGCCCAGTGGCAACATCGGAAGGGGTCCGGGTGCACTTGGGAGCCGGAGTCCGAGATGCGCGAACAATATCAAGAGTTATTTTCAGATCCTGACTTCGAGGGCAATGTATGATTCTAGTGGGGAAGAATTGTAACATCCCAAAACCAGGTAGACCTTATAAACCCTTGTTCTTTTGGTAAGTTGTCAATTTTAGCCCTTATTAAAAAAAGGGTGGTAAATGAGTATCCGGGGCGTACGCGTGTGTACGCTCAGCGTACTCATATGCGTGTTTTTGACGCGGAAGCCACCTAGTACGTTGGGCGTACTAGGCCCAGAGTGAAAACCCTAATTTGGGGTGTGGCTCTATATAAAGGATATGATGGCCTCATTCCTGGCCACCATCCTCAGACAAAGAACCCTCTCAAACCCTAAATACTCATCCATTGAGCTTGTGTGTCCATTTGTGAGCTATTGAGTGATCTTGTGTTTCTTTGGAGTGAAGAAGGAGCCTTGAAGAAGAAGGAGTGGGATTCCAAGATTTGGATCTAAGCTTACCTGAGTTTGGAGCTTCATTTGAGGTATAAATCTCAAAGCTTTCTCACTCTTTTGATTTGTACATCATGTTAGATCATTTTATGGTTTTGGTCCCAAAGTTGGATGCTTTATGAGATATCGAGCTCCATAGACTATGATCAACTCCTTTGAGTGTTTATAGTGATATAGTGTCATAAAAATTGAGACTTGGATGTGTAAACCAACCCATGCATGAGATATGAGCATTTGGAGATAAGAGAATGAGAGTTTTGGGTGTTTGTGACTTTATCAACCATGCAAAAACTTAAAGTCACAGACTTTATGGAGTAAGAGCCTTTAGGGAGTCCAGATCTCTGATATGAGCTAAGGTCTCAACGAATTTAGACCAAATGAGTAAGAAGAGCAAAGCCGGGACGTACGCTGAGCGTAATCCCAGTACACGCAGTGTAGGGTCGGGAATCCCCGATGCATGCTATATCGTTGGATTACGCCCAACGTAGAGGTCTGGTGCGCACGGCGTACGTGCTGCCGTTGCCTTTTGGGGTTTGGTCAATTTGTGGACTGTTAAGGCCATGGAGGGGTAAAATGGTATTTTACCCTTCTGTGAGCTTGTAGAAGGGTTAGTCTAGCTTCATTGAGAGCCTTTATTAATTAGGGATAATTATCGTATGTGTTAGGTAGAGGCTAGATCGGTGATTTGAGTTTGAGGTTATCAAATTTCTTATGAGGTGAGTCTTCTCACTATACTTACCTTCTAACACTCTAAAAATTTCAACCAATTTAAAACTTTTCAAAAACAATCCACATTCATAAAGTTATTACAAAAAGGTTTTCAACACTTTTATTATCAGAGTATTCCCCAGAACCATATCATAAAACCTAAACATGAGGAGCGGTACGATCACGCCTTTGCCTTGCCACGGTCTCCTGAAGAACCTAAAAACATTTAAACCACAACTGTAAGCCCGAAAGCTTAGTGAGATACCCCCAAAATACCAACCACATATACCATACACATAACATGCCATATCATAACATAACACAGAACAGTCATGCACTTCAGGTCTACAGTGTGATTGGTCCGCCGCACCGGCCTACAGTCCACCTGGTCCACCCTCCGAGTCTAGCCATATACAACGTGTCTACAGTGTGATTGGTCCGCCCGCACCGGGCCTTCAATCCACATGGTCCACTCTCTGAGTCTACAATATGACTGGTCCGCACGCACCGAGCCTTCAGTCGGCCTGGTCCACTCGCCGAGTCCAAGACTATCTTCAACCAACTCGTCGAGTTGCTGCCTATCTTCATGCCACTCGCCGAGTACACTCATGTGACTCGCCGAGTACCTCTAGCTCTTAACCCATACAGAGGCTTTCCAAGCCATGCAGGGTCTCAAATCCATAGATCTACTCTTATACAAGCCATCCATCACGTAAAGTGGCAAACTTTACGTGAATCCAAGGAGATCTAAGCATAATACACTCTTGGCTAAGGTTTAGGACTAAAAGGCTTCACCAACAGCTCTTGAACAAGAACTTTATGCTCTTTTGGATCATCACTACTCTAGATCTGAGGTAGCAACCTCAGATCCAACCTCCAAACTCAAGATAACACTAGATAAATTCCAAAAAATCCCACAAATAATAGATCTAGATGGATAACAGCTCAAGCAACAAATCCTTACCTCCAAAGTAGACTCCAACAGAAGAATAAGCCAAAACCTTGCAAAGCCCCTTGCTCCAAGCCTCTTAATCTTCAAAGTTTTCTTCAACAAACACTCCTTCAAGATCCAAATGCTCTCTAATTCTTTCACACACGAAAATTAGGGTTTCTGGACTTCAAGGGAGAGCAAAGAGGTTGGGGAGAGGGTATTATGTTCTTTATATAGGGATCAATCCCTGGGATTAGGGTTTTCTCCACACAACACCAACTTGCCGAGTCCAACCACCGACTCGCCGAGTTTGCCACTTAACACGTGACCAGAATCGCGACCCTACTCGCCAAGTCCACCCATGGACTCGCCGAGTTGACTATCCACATTTTCACTTTGAACCCTGAACTTGCACTCCTGAACTCGGGATGTTACACTTACCATGAGTGGTATATATGAGTGACCAGAGGGTCTTATGTGCTTACTTAAGTTATGTGATATTATGTATTTTGACTGTGTGATATATATGCTATATTCTGTGCTTACTGAGATAGGACCGGAGGGTCCAAACCGAGTTGTGGGACCGGAGGGTCCAAACCGAGCTGTGAGACCGAAGGGTCCTCACTGAGACACATGACCGAAGGGTCCACACCGAGACGCATGAGACCGGAGGGTCCATGCCGAGTTATAGCCATGAGAGGCTTATTATTTGTGTATGTTGTATTTTGAGGAACTCACTAAGCTTTGTGCTTACTGTGTTGTGTGATGTGTGTTTCAGGTACTTCTCACGACCGCACGAAGGCGCCGACATGATAGTACACACCTGTTCGAGACTTTGTTAAGGATTCTGGGATTGACTTTTATTTGTGGATTTATGTTGACATTTGAGACACTTGTGGTTTTATGAAATATAATATATGAGTTTTATGTGTTTTAAAAATGAAAAATTTGGTTTCAAAATTTACATCGTTACAGTAGCGAGATGGTTTGAGATCGAGAATGAGATTTTGGTTAGGTTTGACGTTGAGCATGATGACTGATGCAGATTGGTTAGGAAATGAAGTAGTTTCAGATGATCCAACCATTGTTGCTTTGAGTAAGATGATGAACAGTAGAGAGAGAAAAGGGTTTTTGCCTTGAGAGTTTTGAATACTATGTGAGCAGTGAGTGAAAAACAAACCATCGATAACCCTTTTAAACGTCAGTGATAAGTGGCGAGAGAAAACCGCCGTTCCACATTCCCATATCCCGATAAATCAGCCTTGAACATCGTGACAGATGTATGTGTCAGACGTCGTTGTAACAGACACACGTAATGTTAGGTAATTCAAAAGACACACTTATTTTGAAAATTGATCTCCTAGAAATTGCCATTTTGGTATTGACACATTCAGAATAATCAACCAACCCACCAAATTTGCAATAATGTCATGTTCTCAAATTGAAAGTAACCATTTAGAATTAGAACTAGACTTGGAAAAATCATAAGGATTTTTGTGCAAGAGTTTGCCAAAGATAAAGAAATAAAACAAATAAAATTTTAGGGAGTATGTGATGTCAAATAAAATCGACATGAAATTCAGATGGATCCTGGGCAACGATCTCTTCCTTCTGAGTCATGAGAGACTCTAACGTGCTTGTGTGGTATCCCGTTGAATTACGATCATCTCTTTGTTGAGAAATAGTGAAAGGCTTCTTTTAAGTAGGCTATAAGGGTGGCTTAAGCTTCAATCAAATTCCAAAACTTGACATAAGTACGAAGATCTGAGAGAAGTACTTGTTTGACCAGTGTAGGCATAATAACAAGTAAGCTTTGGATATTATTTAAGTGGCTAGATATGATGAAAATCTCAGAAAAAAAAACTAGATCTTGTTGGGAAGAAATGTCTTAGGTCTAGAACATTTCATTAAGATCACTCAAAAAGAAAAAAAAAATGAGATTTCATACATGTAATGGTACAAACCAAATAGGTTTTATGCATCAATTCCGTGGTGAAAATATCTAGAACATTTGATTGTTCACTGTCAATTCAAAAATAGTTGTTGGATTTTGGATTCCACTTAAAATCATGGTGCCAATGTTTTTTAAGATCATGAATACGGATGTTGTGTAACCATAAACCTCAGTGGTAATTGTTGAGAGTCACAAGGGTTACGTTTATGAACACAAATTTGATGGATAAGTTGTAGATTGGTTCCGAAGAAGAAAGTGTAACTCTACTATAAATGACAAAGCAGTCAACTCTTAACTCAATGTGAGAAGAGTAAGGTAGCTTGATGACTTATGTGAATAAATAGCCTGATTGGGAAGAAACAATCGAAATGAAATTTTCATTAAGGATTCAAACATAGAGTCTAAGAGGCTTGGGTCAACATGCAACAACATGCTTCTAGGGACACTTAGCTAGTACAAAGATTCAGAATTATACCTGCCCCGTCGTTTTGAATTGAGATTACAAAGAATGTGTACCTGAGAAAAGAGCATTTTCTGAAGAAAACACATGAAAAATAGTAATAAAGAAAATATTTTTATGAATTTTTGATTTTCTGAAAAAGATTAAACAGAAATAAAGAAAAATGTTTTTGTAATTTTTGATTTTCTGAAAAAGATAAAATAGAAATAGAGAAAAAAAATTAAAGATAAATCAATCCAGAAACACGTGAACAGTAACTTCCGAATCATTCTGAAGCTCGGAACTAATCGAAAGCGACTTAATGTACAAAGGGTACAGAGAATTCTAAAACTCTGATCAATAGTAGATTCCGAACCATTCTGAAGCTCGAAATCGATCGAAATTTGAAAAATGAATTTCGAAGCATTCTAAAGATCGGAACATTTTGGAACATGAACAATAAATTCCGATTGTGAAGGGGATTTCTGAACTGAGTCCGCTTCAGTCATGCCTAGCCCTTGTAAAGTCCGATTGGATGTTGCTTCAAGTAGGGCTTTTGTAAAGATGTTTGCCAACTGATTTAAGGATCTAACTGTAACATCCTGATAGATCATTTATGAAATTTGAGTTTTATTCGTGGAACTTTGAGGCTGTGAAGAGTTACTAGAAGCGTAGGACTTCTCACCACCTTTCCAGGGATATAAAGTTCGTTAGAAACGGACTTGTAACGAAGAAGCTACGACAGTTTGAAGTTTTAGAAACTTTAGTCCTTATTTTGAGATGTGTGGCAGTTGAGTATGCGGGGCGTAGTTATGTGTACGCTTGACGTACTCATGTGCGTGGATGGGACGCGAAGGCCACCTAGTACGTTGGGCATACCAGAGGGTACGCTGGGCGTACTAGGTCCTGAAAGAAAACCCTAATGTTTTGAAGTATCCCTATTTAAGGAACAATATGCCTTCACACTCAGCCACCCTTTCTAGCATCTTACTTCCCTCAAAACCCTAAATCTCGTTTCTTAGCTTGTGTGAGCATTGGAGGCTTATGAAGTGATCTTGTGGGATTCTTTTGAGAAGAAGGAACCTTAAGGGAAGAAGAGTTGTCATTCAAGCTTTTGGATATGAGTTTCCTTGAGGATGGAGTATCATTCAAAGGTATCAAGCTCAAAACTTTGCTCTTATTTTGTATAGTTCATTTAATGGTCCATTTTAGGGTTTATGTCCCCAAAGCTTGAAGCTTTATGAGTTGGTCAACCCCAGAGCCTTATACTTGTCCTCTTTGATGTCTTTGGACGGTAAAAGTTCATAAAAATGGAGTCTTAGTCATCAAGATCTTCCCATCTATGAGATATGTGGATTTTATGGTGAAAAAGTGAGAGTTTATGAGATCTAGACTTGTCCAGCCTTGATAGAGCTTAAAGTCACCAACTTTATGTTATAAGAGACTTCATTTGACCGAGATTTGGGATGGTAGCCTTTGTCTTAATGGGTTAAGACCACTTGTGTGAGATAAGCAAGCCGCGGACGTACGCCGAGCGTACTCCCAGCTACGCGTAGCGTAGCACCGAGCCACCCCTGTTGCATGCGTGGCTAGGCGTACGCCCAATGTAGAGAGACGTACGCCCAGCGTACGTGGCGAGTGTTGACCTCCCGTTGACTTTTAGGGTTTCGAGCAAATGTGGATTTTGAGGGGAAAAATGGTATTTTCACCCTCTTGGGGTTTAGTAAAGGATTATTGGGCTTGGGAGTTAGCTCCATTTAAGGTTGGGCCCAATTAGGAAGATTGGACCATTAGTGGGCCCTTGCGTTGGGCTTTCCTTTTATACTTGAGTTTAAGGGTTGGGCCTTGGGTGGGCCCATTTTGTATTGGGCCTTGGTGGGACCAATGGGTTTGGGCTATTTACAGACCGAGTTGGTGACTATCCTTAAACCTAACGAGTGAGGGTATGGTCTTATATCCTAATTGGGTTAATTGCGGGTTTGGCACAGTGTTAGAGGCCTGAGGGAAGCAACAACATTTATAAGAACTGTTCATCATCCGAGGTGAGTCTTCTCACTATACTTTACCTAGAGTGGTAATTATGTGAGACCAGAAAGGGTCTTATGTGCTTGCTTGAGTTATGCATTTCTATGTGATATATGTTGTGTGCTATATTATGTGATACTGAGACTGGACCGGAGGGTCCAACGAACCATGAGACCGAAGGGTCCTCACTTAGACCGGACCGGAGGGTCCAATGAGCAGTGAGACCGACGGGTTCTCACTTAGACCGGACCAGAGGGTCCAACGAGTTGTGGGACTAGAGGGTCCTACTGAGACACTTAGACCAGAGGATCTTACAAAGCTATAGCTTCGAGTGGCTAATTATTTGTGTGTGGTATTTTGGGGAACTCTCTAAGCTTCGTGCTTACCGTGTTATGTGTTATGTGTTTCAGGTTTTTATCAGGATTGCGGGAAGGCATCGGCTTGATTGTACACACATCGGAGATAGAGTTAAATTGAGAGGATCCTAGAGTTTTGATATATACAGTTTTTGGATATGAGATTTAATGATTTGAAATTGTGACATTTTGTGATTTTATAATTGTGATAAATGTGTTTTTAAATTGAAAATTTTGGTTTGAAATTTACGGTGTTACACTAACAAAATGAACTTAAACATTTCCATCCGCGACGTGATCCTTAATAAAATCTTATGGCAATGCTATGTGTTTCGTCTTTGAGTGTTGCACTGGATTGTGACATATCCTTGTAGCACTTTCAGAATCACAGTATAATGAGATTCACTTCATGTTAATTCCATAATCTCTAAGTTGATTCTAAACCCATACCACTTGTGATGTACATGATGTTGTTGCTATATATTCAGCTTCAGCTGTAGATAGGGAGATATAAGTTTGCTTCTTAGATTGCCAACTTATAAGTTTTCCATCCAGAAACTGACAACCCCCAGAAGTGCTTTTACGATCAAGTCCACATCCACCAAGATCGGCATCAGAATAGGTTTGCACAAAGAATCCATAATTAGAAGGATACCAAATTCCGAAAGATGTTGTTCTTTTGAGGTATCATAATATGTTCTTTACAACTACCATATGTGGTTCACGGGGATTTGCCTGAAAAGACCTTATACTACCAAGAGTATATTCAGACTATTCTTCGTATTCTGGAATAGGCAGATCATTCAAGAGTAGTCAAAAGGTCGGCTACTGGCAACAAAAAAGACCTTATACTACTTTTCTAATTTATAAAAATGTTGCTAATGAAAAATAAATATATAAGGTTTTGGATACGAAATAACAATCTATCTCGGACATATTCTACGCATTCCGGACATGATTTCAAAATTCCAACCATCTTCTTTAAGTTGTTACTCCCTAAAAAACACATAAACAAATAAGAACTAACCCGTAAAGTCTTAGGGGGTGTTTGGTTTAGCTTTTCACAGCCCAAAAGTCCTTTTTGGAAAAGAAAAAAAAGCAAAAGATGTTTGACAAAACTAGTTTTAAAAGTTACTTTTGAAGTTTTTATACAAGGAAAATGAACTTTTTGGAAAAGTCAGAAAATCTTGACTTTTTGTAATTTTTCCAAAAAGGACTTTTGGGTTGTGAAAAGCTAAGTTAAACACCCCCTTAATATCAACATGATCGAGTGCACTTTTTGTAGTTCGCCAATAAGTTCTATATGTAATGCTTTAGCGTGCATTCTGAAATTACTCTAAAATAGGAGTCCCACCCTGTCAGGTAACTATTTCATAGCTACCATATGTGGTTCACGGGGATTCGCCTGAAAAGACCATATACCACCAAGAGTATATTCAGACTATTCTTCATATTCCGGAATAGGCAGAGCATTCAAGAGTAGTCAAAAGGTCGGCTAAAGGCAACAAAAAAGACCTTATACTACTTTTGTAATTTATAAAAATGTTGCTAATGAAAAATAAATATATAAGGTTTTGGATGCAAAATAACAATTTATCTCGGACATATTCTATGCATTCCGGACATGATTTCAAAATTCCAACCATCTTCTTTAAGTTGTTACTCCCTAAAAAACACGATGACAAATAAGAACTAACCTGTAAAGTCTTAATATCAACATGATCGAGTTCACTTTTTGTAGTTCGCGAATAAGTTCTATATTTAATGCTTTAGTGTGCATTCTGGAATTACTTTAAAATAGGGGTCCCACCCTGTCAGGTAACTATTTCATAATAGCTAAGACTGGACTTAGTACAAAATGATATGTTCCAAACTTATTGGTTATTTCATCGGTTTACCAAAAAAACAGGTTATTTTGATTAAACATAGTTGAAATTATGGTTAGTTTAATATGTCTTGTATAATTATGTATTTAACCTATATTTTGTAGGTTTTTATGGTTAATTTTATACATACCCTACATGTGAGTGTTTGAGTCTATGTATATCGTCCATGTTTGAGTTCTTATGTTAGTAAGAGAGGGTATCGTATAGTAACACCTGTTTTATCACCGTGCCAAAGGTGGAAGCAGAAATTATTAGATGACTATCCACTTAATTTCATGATAGATTGAAGAAAAAAAATGATAAAAAGACAAAAACACCCTTCATGCTATGCTAGATTTTAGACCATGCGTATGAATTTGACGAAAGTTGACGAATTATATTTGCCCAAATCTTTAACGACAAACCGTTGCATGGACGGGGTGGCTTACGAGTTACGACGCTCGAAATTCGGTGATATGAACATTGCCGGAACAAAATTAATCCCGCAATCCGCCTTGATTCATCGTTCCTCATGTCAATTTCATCAACTGGGATTTTGAATTATCCACGAAAACGAAAAACCCACAGAAGATTACGATTTCATATCATCAAACCCGTATGGATCCATGATACCAACAAGACGGAGCTGTTATAGCATTTAAGAAACGACGATTAGGTAATGTTCTGATTTTTTTCTACTGTTTTCTTCGATAATTTGCTGGAAAAAATGAAGAAAACCCTGATTCCATTCTTGTCCCCAAATGGGAATTTTGCGTATTGTATGGAAATTTTGAGAAATTCTCTACGATATTGATACCATTTGGGGGTTTGTAGGATGAGAATTAAGTTTGGAATTTAAAGATGCTAGTTTGCGTTACAATGTGGTTGCTAATCTTTCAAATTGTGTTTCTTTGTCTCTTTGGATCACTGCAAATGGGGTTGTTCCAATTTCAAACCTTTTTAAGTAGTTCTTTACTTTCTTTAAATTGCATGACTGAGCTTCACTTGTAAACTCTATTGTTCTAAAATTTTCAACATGAAAGTAATCATCTTTTTCTGCGTATGATCATCTTCTATAACTTGGCCACTTGGGGTCACATTGATAGAACTCATTATATTTCTTCCTTATATCAGAATCTGTTAAACATCAAATGCCATTAAATTACATGATTATTAGAACTTCAAGCAATAAAAGCACAACCAAACACCACCACAATTACTTTCAAGCCACATCCATCTCTACATTATCAAAGGGCAATTAAAATTACCTATATGCCCTTATTCCATTCATTATAATTAGTATCTGCTTAATAGTCGATACCATCAAAACTGATTATTACAGCTTCAACCGGTAGAAGGACATCTTGTTAGTCTCACAATTATGATGTTATATTTGATGATTACAATTTGTACGGACCATTTGGCTTAGTATGGGATCTAACACATCCAAACACCTCCTAAGTAATTAATTTCTTTATTCATTTTATAAGATTACTTTATCTTGTTTTATGCTTGATCAACTCTGGCTTACATTTGATTTCCTTAGGTGATTGTAATTGACACTTTGAATAAAATGATATCTTTCAGGTTACCATGCATAAAGATTTGTTTCTTTACAACTAGTTAAAGTGATATCATGGACGGTGGAAAAGAAAAAAGTGGTGGTGATAATGGCCGTGTAAATAACAAGGCCTATACCGATACTAATGATGTGGATGCTCTTTGGAAGCAAGCATGTTTAGATAGAGAGAAAGATTTGGATAAATTAATGAATCCATACGGTGTTGTTACGGATGACACGTATGACTTACCTATTAAAAACGGATCTCCACTAGCTGCTATTAAAGCAAACCATGATCCTAATAATCTAGAAGAGGGTCGTTCACCTTTTTTCACCGAACAGTTTTACTTCGTTCCCTCATCACCAAAACCCAAACCGAAATCCGTCCCACTTGATATGAACACAGAAATCCTACGGTTAGTGGATTCTGCAATCATGGGTCAACCCGGTAGTATGGACTCCATAAAGAATATGGTGAGTGGTGTAGAGGATTGTGGAGATGGATTTGATCCAGAAAGTGTTGCTTTTTTACTAGTTGATACACTTCTCACAACAATGGGGGGAGTTGAATCTTTTGATGAAGATGATGATGATAATAATAAACCGAGTGTGATGAAAAACTCAAAAGCTGCTATAATTTCAGGCGAGCTTATTCCATGGCTTCCATGGTTAACAGACAGTGTTGGTTTCATGTCACCTAGAACTCGATTAGTTCGTGGTTTGCGTACTATTTTACACGCATGTACAAGAAACCGATCCTTGTGTTGTTCGGCTGGTTTGACAATGGTACTTTTGGAAACAGCTGAGAAGATATTTTTAGATGATGTGGGGTCCACAAAGCAGTTACATTGGAATGGGGGCCCGTTGTGTTCGTGTTTGCAGTATTTGGCAGGACATTCGGTTACTGTAACCGAATTGAAGACGTGGTTTCGGTTAGTTAAACGAATGATTAAAACTCCATGGGCTTTAAGGTTAATGGTTTCTTTAGAAAAGGCATTACGTGGGAAGGAGTCGAGGGGCCCAAAAGCTTCGTTTGAGTTTGATGGTGAAAGTTCCGGTTTGTTATGTCCGGGTGAAGGTCGTTGGCCTTTTCTTCATGGATACACGTTTGCCACGTGGATTTTTGTTGAGTCATTTTCAGAGACTACACATAAAACAAAGGATGCGGAATCTAAATCCAAGAGGTTTTTGTTTAGTTTTATATCGGGTGATAATAATCAGGGTATAGAGGTGTATTTTCAAGCTCAGTTTTTGGAGGTTGAGATTGGAAGTGGAAAGGGGAAAAGGGCAAATGTGTCTTTTACTCATGTGTTTAAGGCACGACGGTGGTATTTTATTGGTGTGGAGCATACTTCAAATAATGAATTGAGATTGTACATTGATGGGAATTTGCAAGAAACTCGTTCTATTGATCTCCCTCGTATCACAAAGCCGCTATCATTTTGTTGTATTGGTACAAGTCCGACACCAAAAAAGGGTGGTTTGCTGCGAAATTTACGACAATGCCCCTTGTTTGCAGAAATGGGGCCTATTTATATTTTTAAGGAACCGATTGGGCCGGAAATGGTTGGTAGGTTGGCTTCTAGGGGACCAGATTCACTTCCTTCATTTGGTAATGCCTCAGGGTTATTATGGTTGCCAACAAATCCACATGTGCAAAATGCCGAAGAGGAAAGTGCGCGTTTGGATACAGAAATTGGAGGGTACCTTCACCTTCTTTATCATCCGATTTTACTTAGTGGTCGTCATTGTCCGGATGCTTCCCCCTCCGGTCCCTCAGGTTTTTTTACATTTATCTTGTTCTCATGTATCGTAAATAATGAATTCAAAATATATTGTCCCCTTCTGTACTTTGAGCTTGTATTGCTAGTATCTGCTTGCTGCTTTATTGTTAGTCCGTGCTTTTACTGTTTGTGTATTCGTACAATATTTACTTACTTACCCTTGCCTAGCTTTCCTTTTCAACTTTATTGTCTGTATCTGCTTTTGCTTTTCTTTCTTTAGTCACACACCATTGTTTATCATTCACATTACATATGTAGGAGATCATCAGTGTGGAATCATGTTTTTCCTTATGATGTCATTTATGACTCAGTCTTCCTAACCTCGGTAGAGGCTTCCTACATCTTACCTTCCCTTTACTCCATTCTAACCGGATTGGGTATTGTTGTTGAAAAACTAATTTTGCTATATATGTTTTTACAAAGATTTCCATTTTATACTGCTTAAATATGTCTTTTATGACCTTTTAGGCTCCACACATTTGGTCAATTATCACCCCTCTAAATTATTTCGTCATCTTGTGGGTAAATAAGCATCTAAAGATGGTGATAAAATAGAGAAAATTTCTTTTATCATCATGTTCTTAGAAATTATCTATTGGAGTCTAAGTTGCTACACCCTTAGGGGTGTACATTTTTTATTAGAAATTCAGATATCACATGTAATTAGGCAGATCTATAGCATCCGGGAGGGTATGCACAAGCATACCGTTGAGTTTTTGTAGTACAGAAGTTAATAAAAATGTAATGGTAGTGCATACATAGATTTTTTTTTTTTTTTTTTTTTTTTTTTTTTAATTGCAGTGCATACATAGGTTAAAAATCTGGGCTCATCACTGATCATATGCTAGGGAATAGAATTAGCGCAATATCTATATACACTTCCATGTCCATTGAAAACTGCAAAGTTCATGTTTAAATGACCTATTAACAACAATACTCAAAACCCCATAATGAAATCGGGTGAGGGGATAAACAGTCATACCTCCATCCATGGTAGAGTAGTTGCTTCCATTAAATGGCTTTTGACATATGAAATGTAAGCCTCAATGGCGAAAATAGGGGGATTAAGCATATACATGCAGTAAAGCATGTAAACAAGCAATAGAGCATAAAGAAGGTATACATGCAATAAAAAGGGGAGAGGGGGTAAGTATATTTATATATAGACAATCAAGCATAAAGCAATTATACAGGTAGTCAACCATAAAGCAAGTATACAGGAAATAATGCAAATCAAGTATACATGTAATTAATAAAACAAGTATATAGACAATAAAGCATAAATCACGTATACATGCATAATGGGGGGGGGGGGGGGAATAAGGGAATCCATCATCATTACAAAGAAACTGATCCACAAGATACTGTCTCTATTGTAGGATAGTTCTGAAAATAAGCAAACGGATAAACATTTCTCTTCAAGTTTTATGATCCGTAGGGAGTACCTCTTTCAGAAGAATTGGATTATTGTTTAAAAGTTTTTGACATATGTTACTTGTTTATGTTTCAGGTTTACTCCAAAGACCTGCTGAGGTTATAGGGCATGTTCCTGTAACTACAAGAATGCGACCTGCAGAAGCTTTGTGGGCCTTAGCATATGGAGGCCCAATGTCATTACTTCCATTTGTAGTAAGCAAAGTTAACAATGATACACTGGAACCCGAAGAAGGCAATCTTAATGCGTGTCTAGCATCAACGGCTCTTGCTGCTCCAATATTCAGAATCATATCACTAGCAATCAAACACCTTGGAAATAGCAACGAACTTTGTCGTGCAAGAGGCCCTGAAGTTCTATCAAAAGTTTTAACACATCTATTAAAAACTTTATCTTCAGTTGATGTTGCCAAGCATACTGTTGCAGATGAGGAAATTGTTGCAGCGGTTGTGAGTTTATGTCAATCTCAGAAGAGTGATTTTACGCTTAAAGTACAACTTTTTAGTACGTTGTTGTTGGATTTGAAGATTTGGAGCTTATGTAGCTATGGGATACAGAAGAAGCTTTTATCATCGTTAGCAGATATGGTTTTTGAAGAGTCAAGTGTAATGCGTGATGCAAAAGCTATTCAAACACTACTTGATGGATGTAGGAGATGTTATTGGACAATTCATGAAAAAGATTCAATGAATACGTTTTCTTTGAGTGATGGACCACGTCCAGTTGGAGAAGTGAATGCTTTAGTTGATGAGCTTTTAGTAGTTATTGAGCTTATTTTGGTGGCAGCACCTCCTCCAATGGCTATGAATGATATTCGTTGTTTGCTTGGCTTCTTGGTTGATTGTCCACAACCAAATCAGGTAACATTCCACCCTTGTCCTCATCATGTTGGGAAAATGGGCTAAAAAATTCTCAACCCACATAAAGATCTATTCCATTCCTTTAGTTTTATTTATTAGTTAAATTTTATTTAGTTTTCTAGTTATACTTAACAAACAACTTGTTTGAATGATGCATTCCATCAGGACAATGGAATGTAATGATCCATTCCATTCCTTTGTTGTTCTTGAATATTATTTATGGTTTTAATCCTTTGTGGCTTTGTTAATCCCTTGATTCTTGATTCCTTTATTTGCAATACAGGTTTCAAGGGCATTACACCTAATATACAGACTAGTGGTACAACCAAACACTTCTAGAGCTCAAACTTTTGCAGAGGCATTCATATCATGTGGTGGTATAGAAACACTTCTAGTCTTGTTACAACGGGAAGCAAAATCTGGAGATCATGACATACAAGACCACGATTATGAAGCCGAAAGTGGTAGTGGGTATCCAGATAATATTCATGCTGATGATAACACATCCTTCAATGGAAGTGAATTTTCATCATTTGACCCTCATAGACAAAACAGTGTCTTTGCGGCATCCAGTGTAGGAAGCAGACTATCAGCTTCCGAAAGTCAACTCATCAAGAATTTGGGTGGTATAAGTTTCTCAATAAATGCTGAAAATGCAAGAACCAATATTTATAACATTGATAAAGGTGATGGAATTGTTGTTGCGATAGTTGGGCTTTTTGGGGCTTTAGTTAGCTCAGGATATTTAAAATTCGGTTCTCATGCACCTACGGATCTTTCGGGTAACCTTCATAGTTTGCTTGAGGGTGCAGGGAGTATGTTTGATGATAAAGTTTCACTTCTACATTTTGCTCTTCAAAAGACTCTTCAAGCTGCACCAAATAGGCTTATGACTGGGAATGTCTATACTGCTTTATTAAGTGCCTCGGTATGTCATACTATTTTAGTAATCTTGTAGTTGCACACTTGCACTTTCATTGGCATTTTATTAGATTTGATGATGACTTAAGTATAGAAACAGATTGGAATTTTATTAGATTTAAAAACAACTTATTAGCTTATTGCGTTTGTTTTAATACTGCATAAGCTATTCCAAACATTTTTTATGACCCTTTTCCCATGTAATAAACATGGTCTTTTTTTCCATTTTTAGTTAAATTCATCAGCAAGAGATGAGGAACTTAATTTCTATGATCCACAACATCGTTTTGAGCATTTAGAGCTCTTGTTGGTTCTTTTGCATTCACTCCCATATGCAACAAAGAGTTTTCAAATTCGAGCGTTACAGGTACTACTTTTCACTCACCGCATTTCAAGAGTATCGTGTAATTTGTTTATATTTTCACTTTTATATGTATTTGCTTTTCCATTTGTTTCAGGATCTTTTGATTTTGGCTTGCAGTCATTCAGAAAACAGAATCAGTCTCACTAAGATGGAGGAATGGCCCGAGTGGCTCTTGGAAATTCTTATATCTAATTACGAGGTCTTACTTTTCCTCTTGAAAATCTTGTTTGTTTGCCACAAAGGAATGGAATGGAGCATTCATCATGGAATGCAAATTCTTCTCTTGAGTTGATTTTAATTCCATGGGGGAGGAGTATTTTTTTTTCATTCCTTGAAGGAACAGACTGATGTATTACAATTATAAATTAGTCTTACTTAAATAATCTTCAATTATATTAATTTTGTTTTAAAAAAAAAATCAAAGCTTCAATTATTTAAAATGATAAATAATCTTTTTTTAACTATTGGAAGTATATATATATACATATATATATATATATATATATATATATATATATATATATATATATATATATATATATATATATATATATATATATTAAATGAGATGAAATATGTTTATAATAAAATTATTTAAAGATATATCTTTATTTGAGTAAAGTTTATTTTTATAAAATAATGTTTTTTCTTTATTCATCAAATTAGTACTTTAGTTTTCTAATTATAGATAACAAACGTGTTTGAATGATTTTCCATTCCCTTGAGCCTACCAAACGTAATGGAATGTAATGATCCATTCCATTCCTTTGTGATTACATTCCATTATATATGGCAAACAAACCTTAAATGTATTTCTTGTTCCTACAGATGGGCGCAACAAACGCTTCAATGTCTACAAGCATAAGAGAGGTTGAAGACCTGGTACACAATTTTCTCATCATCATGTTAGAGCATTCAATGCGTGAAAAGGATGGATGGAAGGTTTGTTGTAGTATTAATTAACATGCAACTTATTGATGAATTATTGTTAATCTTTTAGAGAATAGACTATCAATTTGCACTAAAACATGGCATGATTATTTCTTTCGATTTTCTATAAAGCATATGTGGTTCATAATTTCAAGCATTCTCAGTTCATTTATATTGTTTTTGATCATACTTTCCCTTGACAGGATATTGAAGCTACAGTTCATTGTGCAGAATGGCTTTCAATGGTAGGGGGATCAAGCACCGGAGAGAAGAGGGCCAGGTATATGAAATTACCATGATTTGTAACAATAAAGATGATTATAAACCAATATTTAACAATGATCTTTTTTTTTTTTTTTTTTTTTTTTTTTTTTTTTAATCTTCTAGACGTGAGAAATCATTGCCCATCTTTAAAAGAAGGCTTTTGGGCGAGTCGTTGGACTTCATCGCTAGAGACCTACGGGTTCAGGTCAAAGTTTTATTCAATTTTCTTCCCTTTTTCCCTCTTTTTTGGCTTATGAACATTATGGGTGACTGAAATTGCTTTTCTCTTTACTTTCCGCTTCATTGCTTGTATCTGCTTTATTGTCAGTATCTGCTTTCACTATTTGTGTATTCGTACAGTATTCACCTGCCTACCCTTGCTTCTCTTTACCTTCAACGTTATTATTTGTATTTGCATTGTTGCTAGTATCTACTTTCACTAAGACATTGTACTTTGAAAAATCTATGCAATTATAGCATTGTATTTTCATTTTTTTTTCACTGCAGACGCAAGTTATTGCCACAGCATCTGCTGGTCTGGGATCCTTTGGGTTACCTCCTGAGGTCTCGAGGGCAGAAGTGGAAAATGCTGCCATACTTTCTGTGGCATTGGTGGAAAATGCAATTGTGATGTTAATGCTTGTTGAGGATCATTTACGCCTTCAAAGCAAACTATTTAGCTCTAGCCATTTTCAAGCTGGTTTAAAACCATTGGAACAAGGGAATTCTTCTAAAGACTTTGAAGGACTTTCTTTTGATGTATGTTTTCATTTTGTTCTATTTGTTGAGATGCCTTAGTTAATAATTCAGTTCGTTGAGTAGAGACCACAATTTCGACACATTTACCTAAAAATGGATCAACTTTTGGGTCATGTTTTAGGGCTAAATTGCTTGAAACGGAAAGCATACTTTTGTTTCTTTGTTTATTAGGGAGACCTACATTCGTTTTTTTCTATACAGCACTGCACATTAATTATTTTTTCTTATTATGGCACTTACTTTGTAGAATCTACCCAATTATAACACCGTAGTTTTCGGTTCTTTTTTCTATTTAGAACATTATAATTGAAAAAAAATCTACCAAATTAAGTAGTGACAATTGCTTTGTATTTGAATGGCATTGCTATAAGGGTAGATTATTTAAACTACAATGTTGTAATAGGAAAAATCTCAATGAAACTATATTGCTATTTCTGGCATTTACCCCTAAATATCATCGGGTCAAATAAAAATAGTTCAGCTAAAATGGAAAACATCGGCCATATTGTATTTTAATACTATTTTTATTGGAATCATATTGTATATATTACTTATTTACAAAACTCAACAGAAATGGATAAAAGTGTAAAAATTACTCGTTCTGACCTCAACCCATTTTGATTTTTTTTATGTCTGGACGCTTTTCCACATCTACACTTGAGTGCTAAAGTTGTAATTTTTTTTATAATTTTCATCAGGATCTTTCATATATGGCTGATGGTAAAGGTGAAATTTCAGCATCTGAAATGGAACGCCTTGCAGCTGCAGCAGCAGCTGAACCTTATGATGCTGTTTCATGTGCTTTTGTATCATACGGAAGTTGTGTGATAGATTTATCAGAAGGATGGAAATACAGAAGTCGCTTATGGTATGGTGTTGGTCAACCCTCAAACCCCGTTGACTTTGGTGGTGGTGGCAGTGGGTGGGACTCTTGGAAATCTTGTTTAGAAAAAGATTCAAATGGTAATTGGGTTGAAATTCCATTAATAAAGAAATGTGTCAACATGCTACAAGCTTTATTGATAGATGAATGTGGGTTGGGTGGGGGGTTGGGTATGAGTGTGGGTACGAGTGGAGGAATGGGGGGTATGTCTGCTCTTTATCAGTTGTTAGATAGTGATCAGCCATTTTTATGCATGCTTCGTATGGCACTTCTTTCTTTGAGGGAAGATGATGATGGTGGCGAAAATGGGTTGATTATGAGGAGTGTTAATAATGGTGATTATGGATTGCATGAAAGATTACATGGAGATGATGGAAGTGCCCCATCATCGGTAGCAAGTAGTCCTGGAAGATCAATGAGGCAACCCCATTCAGAATTATTGTGGAGGTACTTCCTTAACATTCTCCTCTTTTTACGTCTATTTCATCTGAGATAATGTGATTTCTAACAGATTTAACACTTTTTTCATCTATGATCAATAGTGTGCTTTCACCAATCTTGAACATGCCGGTTTCTGAGACCAAGCGACAAAGAGTATTGGTTGCATCATGCGTTATATATTCTGAGGTTTTTTTCACATTTAAATAGAAAGCCTTAGAAAATTTTCCCTAAAGTGTTTCTTGTATTGTTGTTACTTGTAATCTTGAATTCAAGGTTTTCACTTGCTTAATTTGGAAAGTATCCTGGTTATGTGTAGGTGTGGCATGCTATTAGCCAGGACAGACTCCCTTTAAGGAAACAGTATTTAGAGGCTATTGTTCCTCCACTTGTTGCGGTTCTAAGGAGGTGGCGCCCACTTTTGGCAAAAATTTATGAACTTGGTCCCCCTGATGAATTAAATCCCCTTGCTATTGATGATCCAGCCCTAGACGTTGATGCAACACCTATAGAGGTTGAACTAATTTCCCCTACTTTCCTTTCTTATTATCTTTCACTTTAATGCATTGGCAGCCCACATCGTGTTTTGAAAATGGTCTCAATGATTCCCAACAATCCGTCTAATGGATAATAATATAAAATTTGAACACAAAAATATGTGTAGAAACCTACAAAACCATAGGCATCCGGGGATGAAAAGTGACTATATGATAAATTATTGTGATCATATAGACAAATCTCTCAAACTAATCCCCCCCCCCCCCCCCCCCCCCCCCCTCACCGCCACCACAAATACATATGTGCTCTCCAAAGTCCAAACATTTAATTAGGGGTGTCAGATTGCGTAATTATGTTGTGTTTTTATCTGACACGACAATATCTTATGCAACACAACACAATGTCGTGTATTTCTTGCTAACACGGAAATGACTCAATGAAAACATGAAAAAAATAACAATTAGTTTACTTAATTTATGACTAATTATACAGACCAAGACAAACATGACATTCATGCGTAATGTCATGTAAAATTCGTATCGAATTTTGAAAACCAACACAATCCAACATGATGTTGTGTTTTTTTGAACTTGACACGAACACAAACTTAAATTTCAGTTTTTTCCCAATTTTATTTAGTATTGTGTCATTAATTGACACCCCTAGATTTAACCAACACTTTTCTACTCTCTAAAGAAAGAGAAGAAAAGGAAAGAATTGACACCCACTCTACCTTTTTACACTCCACCAATGTGGGGCAAGTTCTTTCTTTCATGTTAACCAACATCTCACAACACATGGAAGCCATGCATACTCTAAATATCTTTATAATGTATTGAAGTGTAAAAAATGAAAAACTGTTTGTTCTGTGACTAGGGTGCTCTTGCTATGATTGCTCCTGGATGGGCTGCTGCTTTTGCATCGCCACCTGCTGCAATGTCATTAGCCATGATTGCAGCAGGTGCTGCTGGAGGGGACTCAGTGGCTCCTGCTCCTGCAGTAAATGTCCATTTAAAGCGCGATTCTTCTACTTTACTCGGAAGAAAAACAGCCAAACTTCATACGTTTTCAAGCTTTCAGGAATCCTTAGACGCTTCCAAGAAAGCAACAGTTGCTTTAAAGGATAAAGCTACTGCAAAAGCAGCTGCTTTGGCTGCTGCACGTGATCTTGAAAGAAATGCAAAAATAGGGTCTGGAAGAGGATTGAGTGCTATAGCTATGGCTACATCTGGACAGAGGCGAGGGAAAAGTGATATGGAACGTGTAATGAGATGGAATGTCTCTGAAGCAATGGGAACTGCTTGGACTGAATGTTTGCAGTCGGTTGATACGAAATCGGTTTATGGGAAAGATTTTAATGCATTGTCGTATAAATTTGTTGCTCTGCTTGTTGGAAGTTTAGCTTTTGCCAGAAACATGCAACGATCGGAGGTTTATTTCTTTTTCTTTAGACAACTTACTAAAAAAAAGAACACTTTATATTTTGGGCAGTTTTGCGACTAAAACACTAATACTTTATCTTTTTCTAATCAAATTGTATAAGTTTCATCGGTAATTTGACACATTATGTTAGGGTTCTTCGGTAATTTTGTTCTATCAGGTTTTTACCGGTATCTTTGTAAATTAACCATTTTAACTTGTTATATTAGGTTGCACGGTACTTTTAATATGTGAGATTTCACCAGTAACTTTTAAAGATAACCATTTTGACTGATTTTATCCCCGGTAAAAATGAGTATTTTGGAAAAAAAAATGTTTAAAACCTTTATTGTTTGATTGGAAAAAAAAAGTATACGTGCTTAAACCGCAAAATTGTTCAAAATATAAATACTTTTTTGTAATTTTCCCTCTTTTTTCCATACACAGATTACGAAAAAGAAACTATTAAATTTTGGGCAGCTATGCGGTTTAATCAGTAATATTAAACTTTAATCAATCAACAATAAAAGTTCCACAAATTTTGACATGTTGTATGATGTTTCACCAATGATTTTGTTATATTAGGTTTCACGTGTAATTTTTCAAATTAACCATTTTAATCTGCTTTAGCAGGTCAAAATGGTTAATTTGAAAAAAAAAATTTGAGACTCTTACGCTATGATTAGAAAAATAAGCTATAAGTGTTTTTGACCGGTTATATAAGGTTTCACACGTAATTTGTTATATCAGCCAAAACCTGTAATTTTTCTAATTAACCTTTTTGACACGTAAATGTCAAACTTTTATGGTTTGATTGGGAAAAAAATAGAAGCGGTTAAAGTGCAAAATTTCCCAATATGTAATGGTTTTCTTTTTGTAATTTGATCTTTCGTTCTATTTTTTTTTTCTTTCTAAATTCAAATGAAGTTCTAATTTAAAATTCTTATTTTTAGGTTGATAGACGTGCTCGAGTTGATTTTGTTGCTCGTCATCGTTTATCTACTGGTATACGTGCGTGGCGCAAACTCATCCATTACCTAATTGAGACAGAAAGTCTTTTTGGATTATTGAGTAAAAAGCTTTGCAATCCCAAACGTGTATGTTACTTGCATTTATCATCATTGTTACATACACCACTCAATGAATTGTAATCTCACGCATTTGAGTCCACTTTCAAGCCATAAGATTAGCTCTAAGTTTATAAAATTAGAACTTTTCCAATTTATAGGTTTTTTGGAAAGTAGACTACATGGAAACTCCTTCAAGGATGCATAGATGTCTAAGAAGAGACTACAAAGGATCAGATCATTCCAATGTTCCTCCGGTTTCGCTAGACCACGATAAAGATCCTAAGGCCTCAATCTTAGCCCTAGAATCTATCACAATAGAACTAGCAAATGAAGATGATGAACAAGACACAGTTGTTAACATAGAGGGAAACACAGATGATATGTGGTTGTATGAAGATATTCATACTAGATCATCTACAACTGCAGAACAACAGTTTCAGATTCCAATGGATTCTACAGAATCACAAGTTACAAATTATCAAGATTTTCCACAAAGTCCATCAGCAGCTGGCCCTGGATACATTGCTAGTGAACATTATGAAATAATTATTCTTGAGCTTCCTGCATCAATGATTCGACCACTAAAAGTTCGCCAAGGAACATTTCAGGTAAATTATTTTTTACCCAAAATATATATAACCACAACATACTTACATTTTCTGTGCACATAAGAACAATATTTATAATCACAACATACTTATATTTTCTTATCGCTAATAGGAATATGTAACGTATAAAGTACAATGCTCATATTGGTAACGAAATGCAAGTATGTTGATGTTATAGATAAAAAATGAAAATGTAAGTATGTTGATATTATGGGTAAAAAATAAAGTACATTGTCGTATTGGTTATAAAGGTAAAGTACAATGCTATTACTATAACTTATAGGTAAAAAAAAATAAAGTACATCGCTATTATCAGTAAAGAAATAAAAATATGTTACTATAAATTATAGGTAAAAAAAATAAAGTACATCGTTATTATCAGTAAAGAATGTAAAGTACATTGCCCATATTGGTAACAAAGGTAAAGTATGTTGCTATTATAGGTAAAAGAATATACTCTTGTTTCTACTATAATAGCAATTTACTTCAAACTTTTTACCCAAAATGGCAACATTATTACATTTTTTGAAGTGTTTTTAACTATATGTACATTATTTGTTTCCAGATAACAACTAGGAGACTTAACTTTCTTGTTGATAAATCTGAGAGAAAAACCGAAGATAAAGGTGAAGATAAGGACCGAAGTTGGTTGATGTCTTTACTTCATCAAGTACACAATAGAAGGTCAGATAAATAGACTACTTAGGTTAAAGTGACTGAATGAGTAATGATGTTTATCTAGATTAACTAATGTATACATATAAGATCTGTTTTTTTTTTTTTTTTTTCTAGACTGAATAATTTTTTTGAATGAGACTAAATGACCATTTATCCTTGATTCCAAAAAACAAATTTCACAATATTCATCATTTTTAACGTGAGAGGGGCTACGAGGAGAAAAGAAAAAAGAAAAAAGACAAATAGGTAAAGGATGATTAGTGTCTTAATACATTAAGCCAGGTTTTTTGGCTTAACCCATTAAGTCATTCCAATGATGAATAAAATACCCATTAAGTCAAAAAAATAAACAAACCGTAATGTGGATTGTGTATGTACAAATGTCTAAAATACCCTTCAGTAACAACATTTGACTAGCTTCACAGTTGTACCGTTGTTACAGATATCTCCTACGAAGAAGTGCTCTGGAGTTATTTATGCTAGACCGGTCAAACTTCTTCTTCGATTTTGGGGTATTTTTTTTTATTAACATTTCAATATGCTCCTTGAAGAACATGATGTTGACTTTAGTTTATAAAAACTTTTTTTCGTTGACATTTTTTTTTTCAGAATGCTGAGGCAAGAATGAGCGCGTATCGAGCTATTGTTCATGCACGCCCTCCCCGTTTAAACAATATTTACTTGGCAACTCAGGTTTTTTTGCATCCAACAAACGTTGTTAATGACTAATATACCCTTTTGTCTCAAGAAAATTGCAGTTTTTTACTACGCACAATAGTTTAATTTAAGAACCATGTTACATTTGTTTTATTTTTGTCTTAGAGACCTGAACAACTTCTCAAACGGGCTCAACTTATGGAAAGGTGGTCACGCTGGGAGGTACAATAGAAAATAATATATTTTAATTTTTATGTCACATTTTTTTATAAAAATTATTTATATCTTGACTTTAAATAATGAAAATTGCTAATTATTTCTGTTACAGATCAGCAACTTTGAATATTTGATGCAGCTCAATACACTGGCTGGGCGTAGTTATAATGACATCACCCAGGTGAATATCACCAAAAATAAATATTTAAGGTTAATCACAAAATGACCACCTATTTTTGGTGAAATAACTTTTTTTTTACCAAACTGCTTTATCAGTGGTCCCCAATTGGGGGTTACCGAAGAAGCAATTTTCATAAGGGAAAATGACTTAAGAGACCATCGAAGTTTCAAATTTGTTCAAAAAAACCATTCAAGTATTACATTTTTAAAAAACACCATGAAACTAAGACATATGTTCAAAAAACATCAACGAAATACATGTTCTGTTCAAAAAATACCATTTCTATGGTTTGGAGTAACTTACATATTTAGTCCCTAACTTTTTTTCTTAGCTTGGACAGTCCCTTTAGTTTAAATTTGCTTCGACTTCAGACCCTTATCGAGTTAAAAGACTAATATATCCTTATTACTTTCATTTAACATTATTTTTATTATTTATTAATTATTTATACAATTTATGTTATTATTTTTTTATAAATATATCAATTGTATAAATAATTAACAAGTAATAAAATAAATGTTAAATGAAACTAATAAGGGTATATTAGTCTTTTAACTCGATCATGGTCTGAAGGCAAAATAAATATAAACGCTAGGGACCGTCCGAGTTAAGAAAAAAAAAGTTAGGGGCCAAACATGTAAGTTACCCCAAACCATGGAGATGGTGTTTTTTGAACAGAATATGTACTTTGTTGGTGTTTTTTAAACATATGTTTTAGTTTGATGGTATTTTTTGAACATGTAATACTTGAATGGTGTTTTTTGAATAAATGTGAAACTTCGATGGTCTCCTAAGTCATTATCCCTTTTCAAAAAATAAAATAAAAGGTATTTCACGAAATAGGTGGTAATTGATGGTCATTTTGTGATATTACCTTCTCAGTTTTGGTTATTTTTGTGATTAGTCCCTATTTTAATCGTGTTATTGGAATTAAATTTTCATTGATTATGCTAATAAGTTTGCATTTCACTGCAGTATCCTGTTTTCCCCTGGATTCTTTCAGATTACAAGTCAACTCATTTGGATCTATCCAATCCTTCATCTTACCGAGATCTTTCCAAGGTCATTTTTTTTTCTTTTATAATTTGCATTTCAAACTTTACCCTAACAAAGTGATCAAAATTACTTTTCAGCCCATTGGAGAACTAAATGATGAAAGATTTAAAAAGTTCCAGGAAAACTACTCCAGCTATAACAATCCTGCCATACCCAAGTACCATTATGGCTCACATTACTCAACAGCTGGGACAGTAGGTTTTCCAATTATTTGCACATTATTTTGTGAATGTTATACCCAAAATACCCTACAAATTGTTTCTAAAGTCTTTTTTAACAAGATTATGAGTTTATGACATGCAAATATAAAATTAATTCGTGTTCCTATATGACAGGTGCTGTATTATCTCATGAGAGTCGAACCATTTACTACCCTTTCAATTCGATTACAAGGTGGCAAATTTGAACATGCAGACAGAATGTTCTCTGATATCAATGCCACCTGGAATGGAGTTCTTGAGGATATGAATGACGTGAAGGAATTGGTATGACTTTGTTTAAATTTGTACAAATTATCGCTTTATTTATTTATTTATTTTTTTAAAGCTGATTAGCTTCTGTTGAGTATATTTGTTGAGGAAACTGAACAAAAGAATATATATATGAAAACTCCAAAACCGGTGATCCACAAAGAAAGATTCACTATATGACAAATTCTTACAATCACATAGACAATTATCTTAAGCCAATCCCCCCAATTACATCCACATCTCCATTCTCTTCTCTACACTCTAAAACAAGAGAAGAAAAGAAAGGAATCAAATACTTAAAGTGTATTTGATTGTGGCACTATGACACCAAAGCCTTGTACTCTTTTATAGGCATGAAGCCCAATCTATCAATGTCTCTATTTCTACAAAACATATTTTATATTATCTTTTTTGCTTTTCTTTATGTTAAAGGTCCCTGAGATGTTTTACCTTCCGGAAATGTTGACGAATGAGAATTCTATTGATTTTGGTACGACACAACATGGAGATAGAATAGGTATAAACTTCAATTACTTTCCATTTTCGCCCTTCACTTTTGAAAGCTATCTTTTTTTTTTCCTAATATTGCTTTTGTTCTCAGATTCTGTAAAGCTTCCTCCATGGGCTGAAAACCCGGTTGATTTCATGCATAAGCATCGAATGGCTCTCGAGAGTGAACATGTCTCTGCACATCTGCATGAGTGGATTGATCTCATATTTGGGTAGTTTTCTTTTTTCTTTGATTATCTTTTATTTTCAAAAATTGCAATTTTGGTTGATGGTTTTATGATATTAGGTATAAGCAACAAGGGAAAGAAGCTGTTGCAGCAAACAATGTGTTCTTTCACATCACGTATGAAGGAGCTGTTGATATAGACAAAATTCAGGATCCAGTAAGACCCTTTTTGTTTTTTTCTCCATCAAAATAAATGACATTTAAAAGTTCGGAAATGGGAGGACATCACACTTGGGAACCATAAATATAACTTACTTTTTAAAATATTTGAGAAAGTGACATCACACTTGGGAAATGGGAGGACAAAATTTTGTGACAAGTTAGGACTTAGTAAGTCATTTTTAACTTTCTCTATTAAGTTGTTTTTTTTTCTACATTAATTAAGACTTATATATAGCTTACTGGATCAAGTCATGTCTCTTTCTGCTAAATTCATTAATTAAAAAAAGAAACAACATCTAAGTCTGTTTATGATTTTGTTTATTATTATTGCCCCATTGTCCCATGAAACTTGGCACTCTTCCTTATATGGGAAGTCTCGACTGAAAATTGCAACATTTACTTTTTATGAAGTTTGTGATAATGATTTGGGTCCCCGATTCAAGTTTAGGATAAACTACATAAATCATTCCTATGGTTATGTGAAAATTACGGATTTGGTCCTCGACTTCAATTTTAAGCTTTTTAATCCCTTAAAGAAGAAGTTGAAACGATTTTCGTCCCTGTAGTTAACACTATCTGATTTCCACCACCAGATCAATATAAAATGACCAGTTTACCGCTGCTAACACATTTATTGTATTTTGTTGTTGGATTTGTATTTCTTTTTCTTATTCTGTTGAATGAACATTAAAAAGGTTCAAAGACGTGCTGTACAAGATCAAATTGCTTATGTTGGACAAACTCCATCACGTCTTTTGGCGATCCCTCATATAAAAAAGATGCAAGTTGCAGATGTTCTTCATATGCAGGTAAACTCTTATTTAAGAAAGTAAAAGATAAAAATAGTAAATTACAATATATGGTCTGTTTACTTACTGTTGTTACTGTGTTTTGTCTAAATTAAAACGTTTTTTGATTTTGGTCCTTTTTTCAAAGTTTCATATGGATTTGGGTCCCTGGGAATTTTTTATTTTGGTCCTTATCTCAAAGTTCCAGTGACCAAAATCGATATGAAACCTTGATATATGACCAAACTGAAGAAGGATTCAGTTTTGGACAAAACATGGTAAAAATAAAAAGCACATGATCTTTTGTTTTTATTTTGTTTTTTTTGGTAATTTAATCTAGGTTAAAATTCATCTTTGGCTCTAAAGTATAGCCAAAATTTGTAATTTTGGTCCCAAAAAGTTTTCTTTTGCTATTTTGGTCATTATTTGATGTTTTTGTAATGTTTTTGGTCCTTCCAAATAATATGACTAGGGCTATAAATGAACCAAAGGAACATGAACGGGGGCTTGTTCATGTTCGTTCGTTTAAGTTAGTCGAACAAATGAAAGAACACGAACAGATAAACGAACGAGTTTTCTTGTTCATATTCATTTGTTTAACAAATTACATTGTTCATGTTCATTCATTTATGTTTGTGAACATGCTAAACGAATATAAATAAACAAAGATAAACAAACATAATTGAACATATATGAACATAAATGAACATATATTATAGTAATCTAATCAAACACAATTAAGCATATATAAACATAAAAGGAACTTATATGAACGAACATAAATGAACAACATAAACGAACGTTCACGAAAATAATTGAACGAATGAGACCATTGTTCATGTTCATTCATTTAACTAAATGAATGAGAATTTGTGTTCATGTTCGTTCATTTATTAAATAAACAAACTTCCCGCCAAATGGTTCACGAACAGTTCATTAAATGTTCAGTTCGTTTAAAGCCCTAAATATGACTATATTTTTAGGACCAAACTGGAAAAAAAAAATCAGCTATACTTGGGGAACAAAAATAGTTGGTTTACCTGAAATATGGACCGAAACATTACAAAAAAGCTCAAATAAAGATCAAAATTGCAAGACAAATTTTTAGGGACCAAAAATCTAATACACTTTACTCTAATAGAAATGTAAGATAAAGATAAATAAGTGATTTTACTCTATTCTAATGCCAGACCATCTTTCGGAATCCCAAAGAAGTCAAACCCTATCATGTTCCATCTCCACAACACTGCAATCTACCTGCATCTGCCATTCATGCAACTTCAGATGCTCTTGTAATAGTTGACACTAATGCCCCCTCAGCAAACATAGCATTACATAAATGGCATCCAAATACACCTGATGAACATGGACTACCCTTCATATTTCAACATGGAAAAAGTAGTGTAAGCTCAAGTGGCGGTGGTGGTTTTTTGCGTATGTTTAAAGGAAAAAGTAGGTCCCGCTCACGGACGTTTCCCCAAGCTCATGCCTATGCAGCTTCCGGGATTAGAAGCTCTTCGATCGTCTCCATCACATATAACAATGAAGTTATCACAGGTAAGGAGTAATTTTTTTACGTCGATAATTCGGAATATATGGAAAAACACAACGTACTTTCACAATCTTAATGGTTTAGACACTTGACTATTTTCTGTAGTGATTAAGCCACTATATTGTTTTGATACCACATAATCCAATAAGAAACTTTAAAAAAATAAGTTATTTTAAAATTAGCTATGCCAAACACCTCCTAAATGATAATTAAAAGCCAAATATGTAAGTTTATTGTCAATAATCAATATTCCTAATATTTTGTTTCAGTGTTTAAGATGTTTTATAGACTATAAATGAAGATTTTCCTATAGTTTAGGGTTGCTAAAAGTTGTATTAAGGCACAATATATTGGATTCTTTAGAGTTTAATGGATTGTCACATCATTTATTTATTCTTCATATAATTGTGCCTAATTTTTCATACAATGCATTGAACTCTACAGTTAAATGTGACATATTTAAAAAAAAAAAAAAGAAATCGTTTATTAGAGAATTTCATTTTTATCATTGAAGAGTTCAAGAGTTCAATGGTTATTAAATTTCATATGCATTGAACTCCAACATAACGCCTGATAAAGTTTAATCCATTGAATGTCAATTAGACATATCTTCAATTCTCCTATTAAACCATGCATTGTAGAAGCTCTTACTTTCTCTCTCTCTCTCTCTCTCTCTCTCTCTCTCTCTCTCTATATATATATATATATATATATATATATATATATATATATATATATATATATTGTTTTTCATACCAGGTGGACACGTGGACAACAGTATACGCTTGATTTCACCGGATGGAGCAAAAACCCTAGAGATAGCAAAAGGCCATTGCGCACCGGTGACTTGTTTATCTCTATCACCCGATAGCAAATACCTCGTTAGTGGTTCCCGAGACACCACCATTTTAATCTGGAGAATACACCGGTCACCACGATTCCGGTCAGGCAACATCTCAGAGCCGCCCACCGGCACTGTCACACCAACTTCAGTCAGCGCCACCACCGCCGCTAGTAGCTTCATTGATAAAAACAGAAGAAGACGTATCGAAGGTCCCATACAGATAATCCGTGGCCATCTCGGAGAAGTTATTGATTGTTGTGTGAACTCAGATCTTGGAGCTGTTGCGTCGTGCTCTGATTTATCAGATGTTTTGCTTCATTCGGTGATTAGAGGTCGATTGCTTCGAAAGCTTCATGGTGTGAAGGCTGATATTGTCAGGCTTTCAAAACATGGCGTTATTGTGACCTGGAATAATTCACTGCGTGTTCTCTCAAGCTTCACGCTTAACGGGATCTTAATTGCTCAATCACGTCTTCCTCTCTCGTGTAGCGTTCATTGCATGGAGATTTCTTTCGATGGCCGGAGTGGTTTGATCGGAATAAATTCTTGCTCGGAAAATGTTGAATTGAATGAAGGTTCTAAAATCGAGAGATTAGATGTCCCATCTCCTTCTGTTTGTTTCATCGATCTGCATACTTTGAAGGTAAAAATTGAGAATGTTGTTGATTCATGATACATACTTTTTCATTCGGATTTGGAGTTTGTTAACGTATTTTGACAGGTATTTCACACAATGAGACTTGAAGAAGGGCAAGATATAACAGCACTCACGATGAACAAGGACAACACTAATCTATTGGTGTCAACATCTGACAAAAAGTTAATAATCTTCACAGATCCTGCTGTAAGTTTACAATTCCAATCCGGAATCTTCAAAAGACTATTCTCTTTCCCGAAAAAAACTTTCTTTATTTGAACGTAAACACATGCAGTGGTATCATGATTAGTGGTTGATTGGTGTTACTGTTATTATTCCAGAGAATTAATTCGGGGGTCTTTCAGGTGAAGTTCACAACGGTGGTTCGGAGGGCAGGAAGCAGTCTTATAGGATTGACCAGGGGCAGGAGGAGATCAAGGAGGAGCTTGGCAAGTGTTTCCAGTGATGATGAATAGCAAGTGTCACATCAAGAAGGTTTCTTACTACTTTGACCAAGTCAGAGGTACGTTTCGTAATTATATCAAACAATTATTGTATGATAAATTTGCAACAGTTAAAGCTATGTTTGGAAGACTAATTAAAAAGCTAGCTGCTAGTGCTAGCTGGAGAATTAGATGTTAGCAGATAAGCTAGCTGAAATATGTAAAATGACATAAAATGCATGCAGAAGATTAAGTTTTTCATAATTGCTAAAGGGTATATGTGGAAAAAAAAAGTTCAATAAGCTCGTTGAAACGCACTCTGAGTTGCTTTTTAAGAAGATAGCTTATAAGCTATTTTTTTGTTTGTAAAAAATGACAACTTAAAAAAACTCAAAAAATAAGCTAACTATGGCGTCTCAGACATAGCCTTATTGATTAGGGTTAAATACACATTTTATGCAATAAAGTTTCGCTTTTTTTTTTTTTTTTTCAAATTTATGCGACAAAGTGCTTTTTTAGACGAAATATACAATGTGTTGTAAGTTCTATTCACGAACCAAAATATGCAACATTTTAAATGCATATTTATGCAACAATGTGTTACTCTTTTACCAATTTATGCAATTACATTTCACTTTATTTATCAATTTATGATGTGGTTATCCTTATTTATGCAATAATTTGTTATTTATTTATTTTACAAATTTATGCAATAACATTTCACATTTTTACTAGTTTTTACAATGATGTTTCACATATTACCAATTTTGGTCATTGTTGTGAATTTTACAATGATGTTTCACATATTACCAATTTCGGTCACATTTTTACTAGTTTTTACAATGATGTTTCACATTCTTTTGGCCTTAAAATAGAATGTCGTTCCATATTTCATGTAAAAAATCACATGGTTACATAAATTGGAAAACAAAATTTGAAACGTTTTTGCATAAAATGTATGTTTAATCCTATTTCTATTGATTGATACCATACAATTCCCTACAAGTAAAATGCCTAGAGTACCCCTTAATAGTAAACATGGTCTCCTTTTTATGATAATAACAATAATAGAAAAATGAGTAATTTATCTGGAATTTTTTTCTAATAAGAGTATTTTGTTCGAATGATGTGAACGAAACTTCAATATTTGAAAGTTAACCTTCAATGCATGTAGGCTGAGCTTGAATATGGTGGATGAGATGCTAATTTTATGAAATTTCTGGGGAAAGTCAACTTTTTGACCATTGACCGGAAGAGCAAGCTGGCCAGTATCTTGACTTGAGTTATCGTGTACAAATATTTCTCCCGGCTTCGTATATATGAATTGCAGAGTATTAGATGTACACTAGAGGGGCTTTTGAGTAAATTTTGACTTTGACCTTGTAAATTGTACATTTTTACTCTAATGCAATACTACATGTATTCTCATATGTTAGAAATAGAAGAAAAAGTGCTAACACCAATCTTCAGTTTTGTTTCTATGTGAATTTAGGTAGCAATTGGTGACATGGCTAAAAGGTAACTTTACACCACTTAATGGATTTCGTTAGATTCTTTCTTGAATTTTGTAAACTTCAAGTGAAGTGACCTGGGGTTACTAAAAGGTGACTTAATTATATTGTTGAAACCGATCTTTAGCTAGACAAATACGATAAAACCTGAAAATGAGGGTTAGATGTGTGGGTATTGGACTTAGGCCCACCCGGGATCATTTAGGGCTCCATTTAGCCTGCTTGTACTTGTGTTGTAGGAACTGATTGGCTTCAAAGTGCCTTCATCATGTCAAGTTTCAGGCAACTAATTGGCATCAAGGGACATTAGAAGAAGAGAAATAAGCATAGTGTTATCAAGGGACATTAGAAGAAGAGAAATAAGCATAGTGTTCAACTATTTCTGTAAGCACCTCTCTAAAATAGAAATATATCCTTGATTCCATTGAGATTTCCTCCCCAACTAGCCACTTATTAACCTAAAATGAAAGAAGTTTGGGAATCATCATCCCCACTCAAACCTGCTACCCTGCCACCTTATAATTCTAAAGAAACATTTCTTTAAAAAAAAAAAAAAAAAAAAAAACCTAAATGCTTAAGCTCAATATTATATGGGAAAAAAGTCAAATAACATTTTTCCCCGTTTGACTATTATACTTTCTTTATATGTTTATCAAACTTTACAAGTGAGTCTAAACAACCTCAATAAATTTCATAACCATTATTTAATCTCATTTAAGTTTTATATTCCGTAAGTCTTGATAGTTAAGTTACTTAGACATCATAAAAGCTAAAAGAAAGCCTATGTAGACATCCAACATCTTCATTACTAAATAAGCTCCTAATAGTTTCCAAGTTCATTACCAAACATTCCATTCTTTTAATAAACTTTACTAACTACTAATAAACTCATAATAACCTCTCAAATCTCTTATTAAACCTTGTAATGCCCAATTCCATTGGATTCATGTGTTAGAATTGATGATTCCTTGAGTTTGTGAACTTCAAATTCCATTCAACCTCTAAAAAAAAATACTTTCAACAAATTATTCATCATTAATCCAACATACAAATTACATACTGTTTAAATTCCTAATAGATTTCATTCCTTAAAAAAAACCAACCATGAATATTAAGTATTCCAATTTTAACATGTGATTTGTTTTTAAATCATTTAAATTAAGTTAACTTGATTATTACAATTGATCAACCCTAAACCCTTAATATTCCATCATAGATGGAGCTTGTAAGCTTTAATTTTCGCACTAATCCCCACAACAAGTTAACTATGGTTTGATTTTATGGAGATTAGGAGTTTAATGTGACATTCCCAAATTCACGGTCATTTAAAAAAAAATTATTTATGCGTATTTGAAAATCAGAGTATTCATTTTAAAGAATAATATTGCGGAATTTATTCCCAGAAAACATGATAAATATATTATCAAAGCATTTCCGAAGAAATGCATTTTTTTTATTTATATTAAAACTTTGGGATGTCATCGTCAATATAGAAACATAAGCTTCAACAAACCTTACATTCATTTACACTAGTGATTTACATCTCATTTAATCTCTCGGTGTAATGTAGCTTCGTATCGACACATATGATACAAATAAACTGAGTGGGCCAGGTTGGGAAACCTGGTGAGTACATAGGGTTTTCAACCCACAATAATATAGTTAATTTGTTTCTTCACATAATTTATGTCAAATAATTAACACGATTACCCATCCCCATTTTCTTCATTTAAACTTCCCTAAAGACTCATCCTAAGGGTCATCTCCTACATCGTATTTACCTCTCATTTCCTTACATCGCATTTTCTTATATATTTGTTCCAAAGGATCACTGCCTACATCGCATAGACAGTACTGATTCGGGGGTTACTCCCTCGATACGTGTCTGGTAAGGTTTAGAGTATCATCACATGAATACGTAGTTACAACATTGCTTGAACTCGTAATTCATAGTAAGAGTTAGAGTATCGTCGCATGAATACGTAGCTACAACATCACCTGAACTCGTAATTGATAGTAAGGGTTAGAGTATCATTACATGAATACGTAGTTACAACATCGCCTGAACTCGTAATTCATCACCTACATGTTATGAGCTTGCTGGTATTTCCACATGACTGTCTAGAATAGTCTGTGGTCGCCACCTATATACTCTGGTAGATGACTACATCATCACATCGTTAGTCAAGGTTATGGTATCTCCTGTCACACCCCCAAACCGGAACGGAGGAAACGTTTGGGGACGGAGGACGTCATGTACAGTATCACAACAATTGTATAATAGTAATCAAAGCAGCAGCTACCATCGTATTAATAATATAAATTTTACATTATTTTCAAAACATTTCATGATTTACATTAAAACTATAACAAAAATTAAGACGTAGAGCTCCGTCTTCGCAACACCTGAGAGGGTACCTATCTACTAACGTTCCTGAGAATACAAGTGGTTTGAAAAAGTGTCAACATTAAAGTTGGTGAGTTCATAAGTATTTTTATTATAAAAAGTATATTCTTTGTTCTTTGGAAAAGTTCGCTTGTTTCTCCAGAAAATTCTATATTATCTTAATGAGTAATATGACTGTGCCCGTTCCTTCTGCAATTATTTAGTGAATACAAATTATATATAATACAGATCGAATAAACAATTGAATGTGTGGATTTGCCCTAAGCCCACAACCAAACAAGGAACAGGAAGTAAGACGGAAATCACACATTCCACTGCCCATCGGATCTTCATTATATATAATTCTAACATATTCACTAAGTAATCACAAAGTTAACATTAATGATTCTTTTAAATATGATGAAAGCGTTTCCTTCAGAAAATCCTATATTTTCTTGGTAAAATGGTGACCACAATAGTTCCTTCTACAATCACTTAGTTTATACTAGTTATATATAATCTAATATCGAATGGACAGTTGAATGTGTAAATCTGCCCTAAGCCCACAACCAAACAAGGAACAAGAAGTAAGGCGGAAATCACACATTCCACTGCCTATTAGATATTATTTATATATAACTCTGACGTATAAACTAAGGAATTATATAATTAACCATTACATGTCCCTTATATTATACTAGTTTGTAAATAAGTGTTGAACCTTTTGTAAATATGATGTTTATCATAGAAAATCCTATATTTTCTATAAAACCGATTTGTAGTCTTGATCGTTCCAATACCGAAAAGCACAAGTATAATTACCATACTTAGTATAATGATACCTACACTACTAGAAAAAAAAAAGCCTTTTACGACACGCAAATAATGACACTCACTTATAGAAGACGCGCATTTGTGCGTGCCCTAAAAATTAATGTCAGACTTCTAAATTTTGAAGAATAGAGGACACGCATTTGTGTGTGCCCTAATATTATTGTCCCACAAAAAATTACAAACACGGAGGGCACTTTTTTTAAGTGTGCGTCCTCTGTGAATGTCGCTTTATAATTTTTCTCAAAACGCACGATCTCAAAAGGGGGAAATGAAATCCTCCTAAAATTCTAAAATTTTTAAATACACCGCTTCATTCTCTTCTTCCTTTCTCTCTGCAAACCCTAATCATGATACCTCGCCTCCCCTTGTCGGACCTTAGGCTTACTTCTTCTATTGCTCAAATTTACAAGCCATATCTTATTAAGGTGAATTTTAACCTTAATAATGATAAAAGTCCAAAGCAGCCACACCCAAGTCCCAAAGTAGAGGTTCTACTTCTATCAACAATGGCGTTCTCCAACCCTCTCTTCTCATCACCACTCCCTCTGTTCCCACACAGATCGAACCACGGCTAAAGTCCAATTCGTTTTCCTTATCCAGTTCAGGGTTCCTTGGCGCCATTAATCGCAGCATCAGCTTAGATAACCATCTCCATCTCCATATACATCCGATTTCATCTGTTTCTTCACTGAAAACCAAATTCACCATATTTTCCGGCCTAACAGGTGGTCAAACAGCTCTAGCACTACGTCTACTGTTAGCCCTTCTAAGATTTCCTCAAACATCAATTGCCCTTTTGGTGACGAGGTATACAGTTTAGACAATTGATCGTTACAAGAACCATCTTCAAACTTTTCATGCTCTTAATTGACAAGTTTTATGTTAGTTTCGCGCAGCAAAAAAAGCATCCGAAGAAATTAGGGCACAAGTGGTATTAGGAGATGGGGAAAAACAAAGTTCGTCAAGAATCAAATTGGAAGTATTTGAACCACCCACGGTAGGGAATCCGATAAAATCTTTATGTTTAGCTTCTCAATTCTTAGTCAACATCTCTATTGCTGTGATCAGTGGATTGGAGGTACATGAATGTGGTGTGAGATAAAGTCAACGTCTCTATTGTTGTCATGTGACAACCATTACTATTGGCCAGTATTAGAAGGTATAATGTTTTTTTTTTATCAAATTTATCGTTTGATTAAGAAATCACGATTCCACATAAAACTCTTATTAAACAAACACATAATCCTTTTTATCTATATCTAACTAGTTACTTTATGAGATAAAAAATAGTAAACCAACTAAAGCTTGTTTTTATCCTTTCAGATCACATGCTTGAGTTTAGAAAGTAGAAGATACTCGTGTACTCGTGCCCTGCTGCTCCTACTTTAGATGAGATCAATGTTTGGTCCTTTCTTAATATGATTGAATTACATATGAAATTGACAGATCAATCGAAAAGATTATTCCATCCAATGAATTCTTAAAGGAATCAGTTTGTACTTTTGATTTTCATAACAATTTTATCCCCTGTCCTAGTCCCAAGTAAAATGACTTGATTGCCCTTCATATAGTCAGTCTGACTTTTACCTCCAACTTTAAATCTTTTTCTGTTTTGCTAACAACTCATTTGCAATGGTCATAAACTAATTGAAAATCATTTAGAGCAAAAAAAGTGTCGTCTATTGTTTAGTTTCCCATGTTAAAAGATTTTTACAAGTATTGCTTTTTTTTAAAATCTTTGTCAGAAGATGATGTTACATCTCTTTTGATCAAAGATGCCAAAAGTGTAAACCTTTGGTCTCCTAAAATGAGTCTGGTCATGAGATTGTAGTCGTTGAATGAAAGTAGAGGTATGATCTTTCCTCTCTAAAACTACAACGTAACTTTATTTCTTTTGTGTGGGTTATTATTCTTTATCAGTGCATATATGGTATGTTTCAGTAATCCTTATCGAGAATCAGGTTTTCCATATGTCAAGTTGCTAAAGTCAAACAAGATGGTTATTATAGTTCTTATTTATTTCTATTAAAAGATAGGAGTAGTTTGTCGCATCTCATTTAATGCTATTCTTCGTGAATCTGCTGAGGAGGCTCCAACTGATCCTGTATCATACCCAATCAGTGATGCAAGAGTTCTTCCTGTTTCATCAGGGAAACCAAGATTTGGGGCTGGTGCACAACTCAAAAATGAAGTAATTCTCTCTCTCTCTCTCTCTGTGTGTGTGTGTGTATATATATATATATATATATATATATATATATATAAACAAAAAACTCTACTGATAATGATGTTGTTTCTTCAATTTACAGATTGGAAATTGGCCAAGGTGGCTGACTGATTTATTTGGTATTGATGATGATGATGATTCACTCAAATCTTTGTAGAAACGAATGGGAGAGCCCTTGTAAATTCACTTCTGCTTTGGAAAAAGTTGAATCTTGGATCTTTTCACGAATTATCGAGTCACTCTGGTGGTAGGTTTGGTTCATAATATTAAATATTAATGACTTTTCTTTTTTTATTATATAAGAGTATAAGTATGTGGTGATTGAGTTGTTGCAGACACTTACTCCACATATGCAATCAACGGCTGCAAGGGCAATTGTTAGAATTGTAGATTCAGAATGTAGTAAAAAACATCACGTGAGCAAGAACAAGCAAACTTCTCAATGGAGCTATGGAAGATTGCTTTCATGGATGCTTGTGAAAGGATTTGTACTGTTCGAGTTGCTGGACATGATTGTGGTTGCTTGCCTGTGCTTTCTAGATTGGTAACTTTTCATCTGATTACATTATATGTATGTGTATAGATTATACAATATACATAGAGCTTAATAGTAATTTGTTTTTTGGTTGATAATGTTTACTAGGTAATGGAAGAGTGCATGGGGAGATTAGATGTGGCTATGTTTAATGCTATTCTTCGGGAATCTGTTGATGAGGCTCCAACTGATCCTGTATCAGACCCAATTAGTGATGCAAGAGTTCTTCTTGTTTCATCAGGGAAACCAAGCTTTGGGGCTGGTGCAAAACTCAAAAAAGTAGTAAGTCTTTGTCTGTATACATATATATAAATAAATTATGTCAACCAAGACTCTAAAATGTTGTTCTTTTGGCAATGTGTAGATTGGAAATTGGTCGAGGTGGCTGATTGATTTATTTGGTATTGATGATGATGATTCATCATTCAAATCTTTTCATCTCCTGAATGCATTCAGTGACCTGATGAATGCATTTAGTGACCTCATGATGCTTCCTAAGGATATGTTGTTAGCTTTACCCTAACTTACCTCTCCATCTTATTTACCATTTTACCCTAACTTACCTCTCCAAATTACCTCTCCATTTTACCCTAATTTACCATGTTTTCTATCTGTTTGCTCTTGCCTCCATCCAATATCAATCCACCAAAATCTGGAGAGGTAAGTTAGGGTAAAATATAAGTTAATGTTTAGTAGAGGTTTTGATCCTTATCTTTTATCACTCATAATGTCTACTATATATTGTTCAGGGCACGTAAAACAGAAAGAATGCCTTGTGTGTAAACCAGAAAAAAAAACGACAACAACTCTGTTGCAAGAACCAGAGGTAATGTTTAGGGTTGTGCTCGGTGATTCTCAATTATGAAGTCGCTGACAATCTCAGTGAAATCAAAGGGTAATATTGTAATTATTGAATTATCTCTTTTTCTTTTTCATAATCAGTAGTTTTTTGTTTTGTGTAGCTGTTGTTCGAGGACTACCATCATATGCTTCATGGATGGATCTCACGGTAACAAGAATTAGTTAGTTTCTCTTGATATACATGAATTATATAAACTTAGATGATCTTATACAAAAAACTAATTAAATTGATGCACAAACTAATGCCAATTTAACAAATATATTCGTTTTTTACTAAGATTTAAGAATCTGGTAGACCAACAAAATTTCATCGGTACAAAAAAAAAAGCAGAAAACTCAACTATCTTGACAAATTACAAGAATAACCTTGAAATGGGTGTATGTGGATCTCAGTTATCATAAAAAGATTTGCAACAAGTTTATATACTAATGTTTCAGGAACTGCAGGGTCAATTGCCCCTTCACTTGACCAATAGCATCACCTGGTTCTAATGTGTGATGGATGCTTTCTTGAGGATAGTTATCAGTGCTTGATGCAACAATGGCTTCCAATATGCAATCTTTTCTCATAGAAGTGGTTAAATCCCTTGCTAAAAATGCATATACTCTATGTTCCCTTTCCAAGTATGACTATTCCATTGAAGTTTCATGCCTGATTTGTAGAGGTTCTATCCTATCATTCACTTCTATAACATGAGTAACACTTGATACTTCAGGAAACATTCTTATGCAAAGCTGCTTAGCAAGGCCATTCATGAAAACTGCATCACAAAGATTAGCAGGTAAGAATCTTTTCTATGTTTCAATCAGTTATAAAATGACAAATTCTTTGAGTTATATGCATCAACCTAAAGTGTATTCTGCATCACAAAGATTAACATGTAAGAATATTTTATTTATCATTGTGATAATTTTGAGAAGTTGGATTTCTCGCTATCTAACTTCTTATAGTAACTGATTGGTTTCTTGTTATGCTTAAATCTTAACAGCTATCATTGCAACCTTCAACAATAGTTTTGGATCGACACCTTCTAGCAAATGATATAGTGTACGTGTTCTTGTGTTGCTATTGTGGATTCGGGAACATCCTTGCTTACTGGTCCAAATGTATGTATCTCACGTGAAGCTTCTGTTTGAACTATTAATCTCAAGGATTTCAAGTTTTTCATATTTCTTGTATCTAATTAGTTTGAAAATTTATGTTACAACTTCTATTGATTTGTTTTATCTTTCCATGCAACGATTATTTGAATGACATTAAATTTTATGCAATGGATTGTATTTTTTGTATATGATATTTTATTTTCTATTATGAGATATTAAATGCAAATTTAATTTGAAAATTAGTAAATCTATAAATAATATTGTAACACCGTAAATTTTCAAAATAATTTTTCTTTTTCAAAATCACATAATGTATCACATCACAATTTCAAATCCATAATCAATACTGTTTTCAAAACAAATCCCAAGATCTCTACACATAATAAACTCCATCGGTGTGTGTACGTGTCAAGCCGTCGCCTTCCCACGGTCCTCGCTGGTACCTGAGACATCAAACACAACAACTGTAAGCATAAATGCTTAGTGAGTTCCCAAAATACCACATACCACAAATACGCCACTCAAGGCTAAATCCGACCCTCTAGTCTAGATGTCTCAGCGGGACCCTCCAGTCCCGTAGCTCGTCGGACCCTCCGGTCCAGTCACAGCTCATTGGGCCCTTCGGCCCGGTCAGAATCGTTGGGCCCTCCGGCCCAGTCAGAATCGTTGGGCCCTCTGGCCCGGTCTATATAACCATACAGCATACAAATAACACATAGCACGAAATCTCTAAGGCAACACATAATCTCATACATAACACATAAGACCCTCTGGTCAACTCGAAATACCACTCAAGGTAATGTATAGTGAGAAGACTCACCTCGCGTGTCTCAGTAACTCGTAAATCTCTTAACCACTAGTGCTCGATCTCCCGAGCTATCGTCCTCCTACAACACAAGCATATTTCTACTTAATACTACCTTGACTCTGGCTGACTAATACCACGAAGTCAAACCAGTCAACGGTCAACCCGACTCGCCGAGTCTGGCGTGGACTCACCGAGTTCCTACAGGAACCCGATCCCTCTGAATCTCTTTCGACTCACCGAGTCACTCACCCGACTCGGTTACTCAACCCCTAGTTCGTAATCGTTGAACAACCCGCACCAACTCGCCGAGCTTGGGGAATGGACTCGGCGAGTGCATTCCATGCACAAACCCAAACGACCTTCTGAGGTCAGATCCGCTTCACTAACTCATAGATCCAGTCTCCTTAAGCTTATTGACCACGTAAAGTCCAAGTCTTGATGCTCATCAAGCATTTAATAGCTCATGAATGGTGTTTTAGCCTCAAATACATTGATCCCAAGCCAAAACTTCCATGGTTGCATATAAAGCTTTGGTAAAGAGGTGCTCTGGACCTCTATGGGTCCAGATCCAGGACCTTAACTCTCTAAGGGACCATGAGGACACTAGATCTAGCCACAAATGGGTTCAAAGGCCCTAAATCTACATGAACATCACAATAACAGAGAATAATTCGAGATTGTACCTCAGTTGTGATGTCCTGGACCTCAGTTCTTCAGGAATCCACCCCTCTCTTGCTTCCTCTTGGCTAGATCTCCTCTTTCCTTGCTAGGCAACAACTCCAAGATCAATAATGGCTCCTTCCCTCACTTGAATCGCTCAAATGCTCTAGGGTTTCACTCTAGGGACTGATGAGCGCAAATGACGGCCATAAGGCCCTATAAATATGCCTCAAACCCGAGAAATTAGGTTTTCATTAAACAGCATGGACTCGCCGAGTCCGGACGCGAACCCGCGTCCAAATCCACGATCATACTCAGCGAGTGTAGGCTCCAACTCGCCGAGTCTCCTCACAAATTACCAAAATAAATAAATGAATCATACCTGGGAATCCGGGCGGTTACAAATATTTTTTTTAAAACATTTAAAATTACGGTACGCAAAAATGTGTGTCATCTTCATTTATGACATGACCTTTCATGACAGGGGCTTTAATGATACGCAATGCGAGTCGTAAATGTGCGTCATAAGTTTACGACACGCAAATGCCTGTCATCTTCCTTTATGACAAGGTCTTCCTTGATACGCATTGCGTGTCGTAAATAAGCGTCGTAAATGCGTGTCGTAATGCGCGTCATCTATAGACGACGCGCAAAAGCGTGTCGTCTCTCGTTATGATAGGGCCTTCCTTGACACGCATTTGCGCGTCGTCTGAGTGTTTTATGACACACATTTTGTGTCGTAAAAAGACTGGTTTTCTAGTAGAGCTAGTTTTATCTATAAGTAAAACTAGCTGAAGATATGTTTGCCCTGAAAACTCGATGCGACGATACTACTCTCCTATGATCACTTAGTACATACGAGTTGTATATAACTGAGATCGAACACACAGTTGAATGGGTGAATCTACCCTAAGCCTACAACCAAACAAGGAACAAGAAATGAGGCGGAAGTCACACATTCCACTGTCTACCGGACTTCAATTTTATATAACTCTATTGTATATACTAAGTAATCACATAGTTAATATCTGTAACGCCCCGATTCTCAGGTATTGATTTAAGTAAGAATTTCTTGGTTTTAAGTCTTACTCGACGAGTTAAGGGTGCCCTACTCGTCGAGTAGCAGCGAGGTGGGATCGCACATTTAGTGATCTACTCGCCGAGTCCATAAAGGGACTCGACGAGTAGGAGCTGGCAGATTAAAC